>NC_088104.1:32307500-32929166 GCF_036370855.1 Dromaius novaehollandiae
GTTGTACTTACAGGAATTGGGGCAGATGAGCAGCTTGCTGGGTATTCTCGACATCGTGTTTGCTTCAAAAATTATGGTTTAGAGGGTCTAAATAAAGAAATTGGAATGGAGTTGGATCGCATTTCTTCTAGAAATCTTGGCAGAGATGACAGGATTATTGGCGATCATGGAAAAGAAGCCAGGTAGTATTGTCTTAATGTAAAGCAAAACTTTTAAATTCTGATTTTTAACACTGCGAGAGAAAGTTTAATCGCAACTTGTATGTGCTTTTTTTGTCTCTAAATTCCAATTTAGTTGTGTTCGTGTGTACTGTTGAAAAAGAAAGTCATCTATAGTATGGTAAAAGAGTTCTTTAAGAAGATATAGCAACTTGAACGTTGTATTTCTATCTGGAAGTTTTAAGAAGCAGCAACTGTTGGATGTTGGAATAAGCAAAATCAAGTTGTTTTTATCATTTTAAGTTCAAAGTTCATTGTGTGGTGACTAGGGGTGGTGACTTCGGAAAAAGACAGCTACCTAATCTAGCCTTTACAGAGGCTGTGGTACAGCAGAATAAGAAGCCACGTATTCCTGCTGCAGCAACAGCAGCATGATCATTATCCGCTAGACTTCCTGGCTATTAAGTCAGAATAGTTAAAGAACCAGTTTATCCTTGTTTACTTCCTCCACACTAGCACCTACTTGCAAAAAATTCCTTATAGCTGTTGTTCAATAACATGGACTGCTCAGATGCATGAAGGTCTTTTCATGAGATCTTTGTGCCACAAAGGGTTTTTCCAAATCTATTCTTAGTCATACATTTTTCAGTTTAGCAAAAAATAGTTGCAGTGGTGGACAGGCAGTGCTGTTAATCATTTTTGTGATCAGATACAAATATTTGGAATTCTTTTACTCCAGAAGGCTGTTTACATTTTTTGTGTAAATATTTTTGTTTCAAAGTTATGATGTAGCATTGTATAGTATTCTTAGCACTTAAAAGTTATCCTGAGAAATGTTATTTTAAAAATTATTTTGCTCTTGCATAGTACTTTCTGATTTTCTGAGTTTTTTTTGTTGTTGTTTTGGGGTTTTTTTTGGATAGAACAAGCATCAAAAATGCTAGTTTTTGTTCTTGAGTGCAATTTTGAAAATTTCCAGGATTCTGAGTTTAAAGGTGGTATGGTATGTCATCCTCCAAGATAGTGTGTGTCTTGGAGACTTGCTCTGGTACTGCAGCACTAACATTTAGAGTACATCTTTAATTAGGAATGGATGTGGGCCTTGAAGTCTTTGCGTGAGATAGGAGAGAAAGAGCAAGGTGGTTTGTATCTAGCTTGTAATGAGTCTTTCCCCACGTATATCTCTTCTTTAGGTTTCCTTTTCTTGATGAAGATGTTGTTTCGTTCCTCAATTCTCTGCCTATCTCAGAAAAAGCAGACTTGACTTTACCTCGAGGAATTGGTGAGAAGTTGATTCTGCGCCTTGCAGCTGTGGAGTTTGGCCTTACAGCCTCAGCCATTCTGCCAAAAAGGGCTGTACAGTTTGGATCTCGCATTGCAAAACTGGAGAGCAACAGTGAAAAAGCTTCTGATACATGCAGCAGACTAAAGTTACTTTCAGTAGATGAAGTATAAAGCTGCATCTTGATAAACTGCCGTTATCCTGTATGCAAATTCAGTAAAACCTTGGGGTTGTTTTAGAATATTTGGTCTACTTTTTTTTTCTTTACACACTAGTATATTATTATGGTCCTGTGGTTGGGAGGACTGGAGGTTTGGGAAGCGGGAGGGAGCACGGCAGGTGGGGGAGCCCGGAGAGGACAGTGTTGCCAGGGTGCTGCTGGGGCATCGCTGTTGCCGTGGAGCAGGCTGGGGTGGGGGCAAGCAGCGGGCACCGAGGGTCGGAGCCACTGTTGTGGGGGCCTGCGGGCCTGCCGCCTTCCAGGGTTACCCGCAGGCCTTGCGCTCGGATTTGGCTACCTGAGAAGCGGCTGCTCCAGGTGCTGGAGCTGGGCTGGGGGGAGCCCCAACCTCGGGAAGCTCCCCCCAGGCTCTCCCTCCCCCTGGCTCCCTGGACTTGCTGCTGCTCCTTTAGCTTTAGCTCTTCTTATTCTAAAGTTGCAAGGCGTCCTTTGTGTAGTGGGGTCTCTTTCCTTGAAGAGATCAAGGAAAACAAACAGTTGTTTGTTTGGGGTTTTTTTTTTTTTCAACAAACAACAACAGTCAGACTGTGTCTGGGTGAGTATCTGAATGCAATCATGGGGCAGAATAGAAACACAGAGGGACTTCCTCTGAAGAGAAGCTTAAATTAATTTTTTAAGTGTAAATGGAAGGAAAACGATGTTATCAGAAAAACTGGATACTTGCTCTCCAGTGTGTGGTGGTCTTGGGGTGTCTTGGGGTGTTTTGGTGTTTTGGTTTTGGAACGTGGGAGTTTGGTAGTCATCATGGTTCCTTACAGTTCTAGTTTCTTAGAAAGTTTGTCCAGTTAAACAGAGAAAGGAATGCTCGTGCCAGGCAAAATTACTTCGGTTTCATACAAAGTGTATTATAGCTATTCCTACAAAGTATCACTAATGGTATAAGAGGATTTCAAAAATAACTCACTCAGGCTGTAAAGTAATACTTATTACAAAAGCTTAAGTTTTGCAGTGCTTCAGAGCACTGGCAGGTTTTGTTTTTGTTTTTAACTGGTGCTCTGAGGACAACTGATGTCCTAGTATATTATCCTCTGACTACTGCTTCCAAGATTTCTTGTATCATCCTCTATAGCTGCTGGAGATTGGACCAATGAGGACTATTGGTCTGATGAAATATGAGCCTTTTTATGTTACTTTTAATCTAAGAATAATGTAACAGTATTACAGAAAAGTTATGTGGAGCCTAGAACACTAAAAAGATGTGGTGCTCTATTATGGCACGCTGGCCAATAGTTCCTTTTCTGCTGATTTTTAGGAAAGCATTAGAAATAATTTTGAAAGACTTCTAAATATGTTTAGGCATTAGCTTTAAAAAGAAGCCATATAATTTGGTGTTGGCAAACTTCTCAGTTTATCCAGTTATTCATAGGAAAGGAATTTATTAGAGCTATGGACTTTTCTTAACCAAATAGTTGGTTCTAGAGAAAATAACATTTTAAAGTGCTTGACATACCGAAATCACTTACATTCATTGACATTTTAGAGCAACTTATATGTATATTAGTAGCTTTTAATCTTGTCCTTAAGAAATGTGTTGTTTTCTTGCACATACTAATATAGTACTAATATAGAACTATAGTTCTATATACTATAGAACTAAATAATAGTTCTCTTATTTTTGTTAGCCTTTCTTAAGTATCTTATTTTGGAAATGGAAGAACATTCTTGGAGAAAGCTCAGGCCTGTCAAAAAAGCCTTCCCAAGAGCTGAACAAGTTGATGAGGCAACCCATTTGTCAAACTTAGCAGTGCAGAAAAACGCCAGTGCCTTCTTCAAGAAATATGACCAAACTGAGTTGCAGGAATTACTTACAACCATGTCCTCTAGTTGGCTGGCTTCAAAAGATGACATACACTGTCCAATAGAGCTTCCCAGTGGACTGGTGAGCCAGCTAAGAAACATGAGTTCCCGGACTGCAATTTTGCTAGCACCAGTGGTTTCAGATATACCCTTGGATTGTAAAGAAGTCCATCAGATTTTGAGAGAATTGGCTGTTGGAATTTATTGTTTAAACCAGATACCTTCGATCAGTTTAGATGCTAATTATGATCAAAGCACTTCTTGTCAGCTTCCTCCAGCTTACGTTGATACCAGAATTGGACAAATTTTGATCAGTGTTGATTACATGCTAAAAGCACTGTGGCATGGGGCATACATACCCAAAGAGAAACGTGTCAGGTTTTGTAAGTTGTGGCGCTCTGAAATGGACATTGATGCAGATGGGAAACCTCAAACAGATGGAAATGTCTTTTCAGAGTTTTGCTCAGGAGGTAAGTACAAAATTATCTTCCTTTGCTATTTTCTGCTATTGTACTCCTAACAAGTCTAACGCTGCATATGCATATAAGTCTAATATGTATATGTGGCATTCCTAAAAGCTGGGATCGTTACTTGAAAAAATATAAATTGTTGGACCTCATGTAAAATTATAAGCTGATACCAAAACCAGTTATTTGCCAAAATTCCACTGCAGTATTTAAATGAGTGGTCAGATTTTCAAAAGTACTTGGAATGCTCTCTGAGAGTAACAAGAGCTCCAGGCTTACGATTTTTTCTCAAAATACATCTCTAAAGAGGCATTTTTTCTAATATCATTTTACACAGCTTTATTTATATTTTTTGCTATGTCTGTATAACTAAGATTTTAAATCAGTTACCTTGTCATATGATAAATAAGGTGTTAGAGGCAAAATACCTTCTAACTTTTACTAATATATACTAATAATTTCCACTCTATTAGAATGCTGTCAGTTTATAGATATAGCAGCAAAGTGCTTTTGAGAAATGAATTTCTCAAACTGAAGAATAGTGTTTGCATTTGAGTGGTACAGATATATTTTTGGGGCAGGCAACAAGGTTCTAAAACATTTTGTTTGATGTTGTAGATTTTCATATTTCTATGTTTTGTAGGTCTAATTGATATTTCTACTGAACATGATTTTGAGGGAATCTATGATGAAAATATGAATGAAGATCCAACTTACAATCCAAACAGTACAGAAGAAAAAAGTTTCTTCATGCAACATGCTGATAATATAGTACTTAAATTGACATTTGGCAGTACACAAGTTGAGCAACGTGAACATTTTTTTAGGTTTGATGCAGTATATAGGCTCACCAATGTTATAAGATCGACAGAGGACTATTTAGATACAGAAACATATCAGAGATTGCAGCAGAGGTTAGCTCTTCACCAAAAGCTTCTGAAGAAACAGTTAGAAAAAAACATTGCAATCCACAGGAATATAGAATACCTCAAGTTAATGAGTTTTTTGATTCCATTTTTACTGGGGTTTAAAAAGAAGATGGTAATCCCAAATTTAAGTAAACTTCTTCAGCCGTATTCAAGTAAGAGAACTGTAGTTTAACTGATTTTTAAATTCAAATTCTACATTTTTATATATAAATACAAAGAAAACTATTTGACTATGTTGAATATGTGGGATGCAATTTGTTTTCTAAATGTAGTAATTCCAAATACCTAAAATTAAATTGTGATACATTATATAAAAGTGAGAGTCACCCCAGGTGTAATTCCATTGAAAGCAGCCATGCTGTACTAGTGAAAACTTGTCCCAGTATATTTTTTCCAAAATAATATGCTATTTCTGCTAAAATAAATTTATTTAGAGTCTAATATTTTCAATATTAAAATAAAACTTATTTAGTGTTTTAAACTATTGTCATAATACTACTACTAAAAAAAAAAATCTTTCTATAGATCACGAGCTTAAAACTGAAAGAGAATTGCCACCGTTTTCTCTTGGACAACATTTTAAATGTCAGCATTTTCAATATGCACAGAATCAGTATTTCCATGCCCATGGAGGAATTGAATTTGATGTTGGTACTCCTTCGATACAGGATATTTCAGAAGAGATCAAGGTTTTAGTTTGCTCTCCTTTGTGTAATGTATGTGTGCATGTCTTTACAGCTAATAAGGTATGAGAAAATCTTGTAGTTCAGATGCAGTTTACTTGCGCTTGAAGAGGTGAGAATGATAATGGTGTATGCCCCCCTTCTCCAACGCAAACATCCAAATACTTCTCCATCTGTCTTGCTGTGGCTCTGGTTCACGTTACGTAGTCTGAGGATACTTGATTCCTGTCTTCACACTCTCTTGGGAACTGAATCAGTATTTTGTCCTGGAAGTGCATGTTGTAGAATAGGCAGTACAGTGCTTATTCCAGTAGGATGAAATTTTAACTATGGCTGTTGCTTTTTCTATGCAGCATTGGATTTTGCCTTTAAAACCTCTACAGTGCCAGATATTGCTTGGTGTTAGACAGCTGCTGTTCTTAAAATGCCTGTCCTAAGTTAATAGGTTTATCTAGATCATGTTAAATTGGAAGTTCAGCTTGATTATGCAAGCAGTTTTTACAGACCAGGCTAATATTGAGTTCAATACTCATTTCTCAAATAAGTATGCTATTAGAATATTTACTGCTAATACCGAGCTGTACATATTTGCCTAAGATATCTTAATCATAAGGACAGCATTGCTCTAAAAGATAAATAGCCTTTAGGTATCAGACTTCTTGTTTAAATATATAATATGTGGCATTTCTGGATGGCATAATGCTGCTTTGAGGAATTGCCAAAACAGATTCACCTGAGGAGGTATAAACTATTTCCAGAGGAATGCTTCTCGTTAGATATGGATTTATTTTGCTCTGTCATGTGAAATGATCTGTATGAAGATGCAAAGCACTTTTAAACATGAAGAGAAATCAGAATTGTACTTCAGCTTGCACATTTGATGAGCGTTGATATGACTGGTGAGGCTGTAATTCTAACAATCATTTTATTAATGTAAACATTTCCGTATAGTCAGTTTAACAATTGTTTTCTCATAGGCTGCCTATGAAAAAATACAACATAGTGTATCAAGCCATATGGCTCAGTTGTTTGATATGGATATGCAGTGTAGAGAACACTATCCTATTCCAATCATGGAATTTGATGGTAAGAGGTAAGGAATATAATATAGTCTTTAAAATAATATTGGTCCTTTTTGTTTTCAGATTGCTTTTCACTTAACTGAAATTACTGAGTACGCTATGAAAGTTTGACAGGAATAAAGATTTTTATAGCTTAACAGAGAATGTAATTTGATCCAAGTTTCATTTTAACAGCTTAAACAACTCTGTCAAATGTTATTTAAAGTATTATACATGCATCTAATTGTGTTGCCAGCTAAATTTTGTGCAGCCATTGGTTTTGTATAATGTAGTTGCTGGAAATAATGAAAACCTAAATTTATGTATAAACAAATGAGGAAAAAAATAAAAATTTTTATTTAGATGTATTAAAATACACTTAAAATGTAAGATTACTTGATTGTCTTTTTCAATGACTTAAATCCAAGCAGTTGAAAGTATTCTTACAAAAGCACTATAAAATTAATGTTTAAGTTTGAAAACAAGCAGAGGCCATGGTTGTGTCTTGTCCTCTCTTACTTTTAAATTTCATAATGCTCAAATGTCCTATAGGAGGCCATGGTTATATCATTTCATGTAAAGAAAAGTGGTAGTCTTACTTGGAATTTAATACACCTTCATAAAGTACTTTTGTTTGTGCTAACTAATCTAAAACTATTATTCAAACATATTTCATAAATAGAGAATTTCAAGATGAAAATATCTTAAGGTTTAAAATCTTACCAATTGTTTGACTGTTATGGTTACTGAAAATACTTCATACTTCAGGAGTCCTTTTGTTTTTTAATCTAAACTGGTTACACTGTATTGGTTTCAGTAATAACCTGAAAGTTAGCTAGGTGGAGGACAAGGCATATATATTTAATGCATACGTTGTAACAGTGTAAGGCTGCAAGGGCTCTCTAGAGGTCATGTAGTTTATGACCTTCTTCTGAGTGAAGATGAAGTATTTGTAGACCATTCCTAACAGATGTTTTACTTCATAACATTCAGTGGTTGAAGATTCTGTTTCAGTAGGCAATGTGCTCCTATATTTCCTGTCCTTAAAATGGAAAGCTTTTTGTAACATTTATTTAAGCCTTTTCTGGCAAATTTAGCTAAATTCTTCCTGCAATGAAGAGCAGCTAACACTGTTCTTTCTAGCATATTTTCACAGACTGGGAGTCCCTTAGTGTATCACCTTCATTCCTTTTTTCAGCTTCTTACTGCAGTAATAAAAAAAAATCCCCCATATTTCTTATCTCTTATGTATGTTATCTATTATCAGAGTTCGCCAATAAGCCATCAGTAACTAGTCATTAAGCACAGCTTTTTCAATCAGCTGTGTGTGCAATCTGCTTTACTGTGATTGACTGTTTGCTAAAGATAAGTCATGTGGGATGTTGTAAAAAATTTTACCACAAGCAGCATATGTCATACATGTTTCTGTCTTATCTATGTAAATTGCTATCCTGAGAAAAGAATATAAACCAAAAATGTCATGGAGAGCTTTTAAATATGTTTTTTTTCTAACTTGGGGGTTTTGTTTTTTAATTACAGCTACTATGTGATCTGTGTTGAATTTGAAGGGTTTTATCAGCAGCTATATAAGACACCATGGTGGGCAGCCATAAATGAAAGAATAAGCACTCTTAAGCCTAAAAGAGTTGCCTTTACTGATTTACAGACTCTTGAGCAATTCAAAAAAAGATTTGGTTACAAGGAAGCTATTAAATGCAAGGTACTTAATTAATGAAAATATTTTTCTCTTAAAATTCATCTGCATTCAAGTAATATAAATACAAACATTATGACAGAGTATATTTATGCAGTCTACAGTGAACTGTTTGTTTCCACACCTCTGGATTCCACCTGAGATCAATAAATGGAATTATACTCTCTAGGCTTATGTATCATCACTGCTCTTAATGGCTCTGCAGCCCTTTTTCTACCCTCATTAACATCTTCAAATCCTATTGTTTTCACATTTCTCATTCAGTCGCACATGAACAATGTGTCTTCAATATTATGATATAAAGCTGATAAAGGGTAAAAATTTGATTGCGGATTTATATTTTAGCAGATCACACTACATGGACGATGTGAGCCACAGTAGAAGCCATTCACTTGGCTAGTGTACACCGGTTGTGGTTGCTTCATTTCTGATATCAGTAAACTGTAATAAAATGATTTTTAGTCTCTGTAGCACATAGGTACAATTTTTAAACCTCAGGGACAAATCTGTTGAGATAGCATGACAACATTTTTGCACAGTCATTCTCAGAGACTGATCCTTAGCTGATATAAATTTGATAGATTCATAGAATCCTATTGTTACACAAATTTATACCAGTTGAAAATTTTACCATCTAGGAAGATCTAAAATTAGAACTGAAGTTAATGCATTCATGTTATCTTTTCCAAAGTGTAAATTAGAAGAAATTTCTTCTGAGATATTAATATTATTTTCCATAAATTTTAGAGCTTGCCATATGGTATGAAATCAGCTGCCAAGAGGGGACTAGCTGCTATCTTCCTTACGTTTTGTCGTAAAGCATCTACCTCCAGTTTCAGTGTTGTTGACGAATCTGGTTTCGCCCTTCTTCACTATGCTTCCATGTACAACCGTGTTCCAATTATATACCAGCTGATTAAATCCCATGCGGATATCAATCAGAGATGCATTGTTCACATTAACCTTGGTAAGATACAATGTGTGTTGGGAGAACAATGATTTTTAGGATCCTGCATTCTTTTTCACTCCTATTAGAAGAAGAGTTTTGTAAAGAGAGAGTATCAATACAGAGAAATGTGCTCTTTTTCTAAACCTTGTGAAAACTTCAGTGAAGAATCTTCACGGGAATCTAGCTCTCTAATGTGAGAAATGGACCTGAGCAAGTCACTTTATCTCATTCTCTTCTCTTCAAAACTTTAAACTTCTAGTTTAAACTCTTCTAGGTTGAATACACAATTGTGCACCGATCTGTGGAATGTCTGTCCTTTATGGGCTGTGGGATTTGGAAGCTCAAGGGATGACTGTAATTGCATTATTTCTTTTGACAAAGAGCCAGCTATGCCAGGTGTCAGAACAGATTAAAAGTTATTTCACGTAACTGTTCTTGTCTGTAATAGACCTTTGAGAAAAATGAAATTAAACATTCATACTTTGTAAGCCCAGTAGGATGGTGAAGTCTGATTTTGTAAGAATGCCATCCATTCATTCCTGCAGGATCATGTTTTTTTCATTTCACAGGTAAAGTACCGCTGCAGAAAAGTAACCATAGTCAGGAGCCATACTTAAATGATAAGACTTGTTGAGGAAGGTCTTTAATAGAGATTTTAAAACTCTTAGGAAGTTTGAGTTTTCCATTGTCCTTTCTAACTAGTTTGGTAGAGCTGGATCCCTACTTCTGCAGTGGAAAGAGAAATAGGAACAAATTCCTGTGCACTAGTATGTCTATTTGAACAGAAATATGCTGTTCTTGACAGCTTTTTCTGTCTTTCTGTAAATTTTGGGCATCTCCTTTACTGGACTAGTTATGTAGAAGGCGGGGGGAAATATATTCTGTTCTTTGCAGATCTATAAGGTTATTCATGAACTTCAGCCCCATTTTACAGTAGTCTTAATTATTTGTTACAGTTAGATTACATCTGTTTATATTATTCCCTGTAGGGAATATTTTTTTTCTTTATAGCATCTATGTATTTATACTTCTAGAAATATACATCTACCCACATCTTTTCTCTCCTATATGTATGTATAAATATTTAGTGATATATGCAGTATTTTTTTGTATAAAGTTAAAGTAGAATTTATGATAACATTTATAAAATGGATATTTTATTACAGGAAAACATTCACAAAAGAATAAGGCAGAAAAAGCACGTAAGTATAGTGTTAAGTTTGTCTTTTATTTTTGCTAACTTTTGTTGAATATATTAGCCCTGGATGTCAAAATACATATTTTTGAAAAAACTTAAATTAACAAATTGCTAAATGAATAATATATAGGAAACAATAAAATTCTCCACAAGAGAGGAAAGAGTCAATTTTTAAAATGAAAATTAGTCTTGTCCTTCCTTAGTCTTCACAGAAAATAATTTATCTTAAAATAATAAATGTTGGCTGGGTACTTCCAAGATTTTTAGGGTTTTTTTTTTTTTTTAAGCATGGAAAAATGAACAGCGTTGTATTCAGAGTTTCGTTTACAAGTAGTTTAGAGTCTGCAATAGTGAACACTACTCTGTGTTATTACAATAGTCTAGTTCACATGGGTAACACTCCCATTTCTATTCCCTGCCTAAGGAAAGGATTTCTTACCTTATTGGTTTATTATCTGCTTATTTAGAGATAAATGAAGACTGTTAGTTCCCTGAACAGCATAATATTTAATATCTTTTTATTTAAAAATATGTATCTTGAAATCTATGGGTAATATATGCAATGTGATTTTTCCTAACTTATTTCAGACTGCTTGCTGTGCTACATTCTCTTTCCACTTTTCAGAGAGAATTGTTGATGCTGGTGGTCTTGGTTAGTTGCAAGAGCTGTCATTTTAGAGGGTGACTTCTGGAGTTTATTATTTAGCAATAACTACTGTTCATCCATACAAATGTTGGCACTGCCGGGTCTTCATAGTAATGGTATTGTTTTTTGTGATTGTATATTATATGTTTATTTTCAGGAAAAAAAAGTGTGCAGACTTATGAAAAGTCTGGTAAGTTACCTGTTACCCATGCTGTGTGGGGAAGTGTGGTACCATGCACTAAGGAAAAAGGAAATACAGTATTCACGTTTAAATGAAAAAGATTCTTAATCCAAGTCTTCGGAAGCTGTAAAAATAAAATTTTCCAAAATATATATCCTGTAGTATGGAAGGCGAGATATTTTAGTTTTGTATTTTGAGAAAAGTAGAATGTGATTGTGCCAACACTGAACTAACAGCTTGTATCAGTTGTTTACATAAGCTGTTTCTGCAAATACGATGAAAATAGCCTTACACACACACACTCACACACACAAACGTTTTAATGCATTTACTTATTTAGGTCAGCATGTGAGATTTTTCTTGTATGTGTATATTAGTTCTAGGTCCTACTGCCTTACACTTAGCAGCTCAGTGTGGATCCATTGAAGCACTTAACTGTCTCCTTGCCATGAAGGCAGATTATAAAGTGTCTGATCATCGAGGATGGCTGGCTGTCCATTCTGCTGCTTTCTATGATAACATTGCTTGTGTCACAGTTCTCTGCAGAAAAGACCCTAATCTACTAGAGACGGAAACAACAGCTGAGTAAGTTACTAGAAGTGTTGTCAAGAATGTTGTATAACAAAAAAAACTCATTGTAAAATATTATTTATAATATGTGAGGTTAAGGAAAAAATTTGAGATTGAGAAGAGGAAAAAAAAAAAACTTTCAAAATAAGGATGGCAATACACCTTCAGCACTGTCCTTAAATGTATGGAGACAGATCCACTAGTGTTATCTGCAATGAAAAGTTTAGCTGCCTTGAAGGACAGAGCTTTATCATCTCTTATTCTTTAGGCTGTACAATTTAATTATGGAAATATCAGTTATTGTGATTTTATATTTTTATGATACATCTATGGACTGGATGAGTGAAGACATATTGTAAGCCTCAGTAATTGTGCTTTTTCCCACCATTAGTTATGGTGACTAGTATGTCATAGGCACATCCAAGCAGGTTGGTTGCTGGCTATTTTTACAGAACAGAAAAGAACAAGATATAGAATTTGTCATGTGCAAGTCTGCTCCAATGACTGTTCTTTCAGTGTGGAACAGATGTGGATTATTTGTCCATATGGGAGTAAAATAACTCCTTTGAAAGTGTTGATGTCTTTAACTTGTAGAATTAAAATGTATTTAGAACAAGGAGAAGAGAGAGGGTTTTGGTCCTGCCGATGTGCTGAAATTTGTTCTTGGCCTCACAATACTGTGCAGCTGTATATCTGTGAGCAACAGAAATTGAAAATCTTTTATAACATTCTTTGAAGTTGACAGAAAATCAAGCAATTTCAATCTAACTTGAAGTCCTGTAGTTAGCCTCAGTTCAGCCTAATGCGAATAAGCAAACAAAAACTGAACAGACAAAATGCATAAAATACAGTAAATTAATATATTGGGATTCAGAACTTCCTATTTGCACCTTTTTGGCTTTTAAATTAAAAGTACTGTTTTTAATAATTAAGTGAAATACTTTTTAAGTAACCATGTCTTAAATAATAAAATTTGACATAGAAAAAGTTATGTGTTTATATTAGGATGTCTTTGTGTCTCAAAGGTATCAAGTTACTCCGCTACTGCTCACTGCCATATCTGGAGCATTAGACACACTTCAGTATTTGTTTTCTCTTGGTGCCAACTGCAAAAAAACTGACAGTGAAGGAAACAATGTAATTCATTTAGCAACGCTTTACTTTCACACAGAAATTCTCAAGCATCTGTTAGAGAGAAATAATCCAGATCTTCCAGTTTGGAGTACTATCATAGGTAAGTATATAAGTGCATCTCCAAGCAGTTCATAGGTACAATTCTTACCTAACCACTTGCAATTTCCCTACAATTCTGAAATTGCATAACCCTCAAATTACAAGTAATGAAACCAAAGTGAATACTTCAGGATCAGAATGTCTCTAGGGACATACTCTTTAACATTGGGTTATTCCTTCTCTTTGATGTTTGAATTTGAGGGAGAAGGTATAACCTCTGCATGCTAAAAATCTGAGTTTGCCACATGAATACTGGATTTCATCTTAATTTCAAGACTACTCTCCACTAAAGTACTGTTTATTTTTCCATTCTCAGGCATTTCTTTATTCTACTATGTTGAGGCTGTGATATGCTAACATTTAAGAATGTTTTTGAATTTTTGTATGCGAGTAATCTCATGCAGTGCAATAAAGCTATTCAAGTGATTGTTACATGCTTTCAGGATCAGTATCTTCTAGTATTAATCAAAGATGCATCTGTAAGGCAAGAAAACTTGACAATGGAAAAGGTAGCGTCTTGGAGAAATGCATGCTTCTTTTGGAAGTGTGTTCTGCATAATTGTGATCCTTTTGACTTAAGTTCAGTTTTAAACAGAACAAAGGATTTGATTATCTGCAAAGTTGTCACTGTATAACGTCACAAGTATACTTACTGCTGTTTCTAGCTTCTCTTTCTTGTGAAGAGGGTCTTGCAAAGGATAGTTTTTTGAGCACTCTTCAGAGTTTGTGGTGCAGTTAGGAAAATTTTTCAGAGGCCTTGCGGAAGAATGACTTTTTTTGCCTCTGAGAGGAGGACTTTTCCTCCAGTAACAAGCATACATGAACACACAACACTTGAATATTCATTTCTGTCATAGCGTGTCTGCCATTTTTAAAAAATAAAGTGCGTTACGAATTTTTAGTCTTAAAAATTGAGCTCCAGGAAAGGGAATTCTTTTTGGCCTACCAACAGCAGAACTATATCTGGCATGAAAAGTTGTTTAAGTTGGCGGGATTTTTACTATTGATTTCATTAAATAGGAATCTGTGGCTGAAATGGAATATCATTATGGTGAAATACACTATGTTATTTTAAGGGTCTAGTAATCTTTACCGTTCCTATTCAAATGTATGATTGTTTTGTGGATTTTTTTTTTATGTTAAATGTATTTTAATTCTGAATAGGAATGTTAAACTGTGAAGATACGAGAAGGAGAGAAATGGCTATTAGGTCCTTGGAAGTACTTTGTTTAGCAAAAGATTACTATTGGAAGTGCCTTTTGGATGCAGGTAATACAGTACATCAAATGTACTTGATAACTTTATGCCTTATCACATGGTAATGGTCAAGTAAAATAATTATGCTGTCATCTGTTGCTAGCAACAAAGCTACTGCAGAAACAAAGATTTCATTAAGTGCTAAATGCAGCAAAACAGCAATAACTTCAGTTTTATTCAGAATAGAGATTAAAATGGCTGCTTCATGTACACATAATATGGATTGCAAAGGTTAAATAACTACTTGCCTTGGGGAATAATTTTCTCTCTAGTATCATGAAACAGCAGAGTAAGTAAAAAGATAGGAAAATGAAGCTCTGGCGTATTAAACCTAAAGCTATATAAAGACTGGATAAAAATATTTTGAAGAATGATGTGTAAAAGGTAAAAAGCTAATAATAATTCTAAAACTAAACTTGTCAGAAGCCGGAGAGTCAATGGGCTAGTACAGAATCAAGATGTTAACAGGTACAGCCAAGGCTTTTGCAGAAAGACTGAGTGTCAGAACTACTCTTCATGAAGGACAAGCATGAGAAACTGTCTGTGTGTGAACTGTCAGTATGGAGCATCAATGAAATTATCAGGCAGCAAGTTTAAAAGCAACAAAGTTGAATACTTTTTCAGGCATACCTTGGATTGTAAGTATTGTAAAAACTGAAAGTGTTAGAGATTCATCACTTTCCCATTCTCTTTGCTAAACATCAGCTACAAGCTGGAGATAAAATGCTGGGCTAGGCTGATCTTTGGTCTGATACGGTCTAACAGTTTTTATATGTGGCAGTCTTATAAAGCTAGAGTAATCAGATGTTTGCAGAAGTGTACCTTCCTGAGGAATTTCGAAACCAGAGATAATTAGGTGTCTTTAGGTTAGATAACATTTGAGCCATGCTTTTAGGCTAGCAATTTTGGATCTATAGTCTTGATTGACGTGCGCATCCTTTTTGTATCTGGCTATAAGTTAGTACTCATTTGACAAAAGTAGTATACTGTATCTTGAGAATCAGAAGAGTAGTATGCTTGTCTTGGCACATTTCAAAATCTTCTTGTATATATAATAAGAATAGGACTCAGCTTAACATGGAGGCTTTTTTCATTATATTCTGTAGTTGTGCACATGCGATAGCAAAATCATAGCTTCCAAATTTTTTTCCAGAAGAAGTTGCACATTTTTTATAAATATATTCAGATTTCTGATTAAGTTTTACATTGTATTTCAAGAGATTAAATTTTAGAGGTAAGACATTTTCTACTTATCTCTTTCTCTTATTTATCTGATATTCTGAATGTCAATTGAAAATAAATACTATTTTGGATGTTTTTTTCATGATGATTGAAAGTAAGTGATGTGTCTTGTTTGTTTGTTTGTTTGCAGGCACTATATCCCCTATAATAAATTTGTTGAAAAGCCAGGATATCAAGCTTGCATGCATAGCTTCAGGTGTTCTTAGTAACATTTCAGTTCATGATGCTGTTTCCAAAGCTTTTGCAGAAGCTGGGGGCATTTCTGTATTGGTTGATTTATTGGGCTGTGGTGAACCTGAATTGCAGTCTCGCTGTGCTGTTATCTTATATGATATTGCTCATTTGGACAATTATCAGAATGTCATTGCTGAGCTGGTAAGCCTGAATCCAGAATTATTAATTAAGCTTAACTGATAAAGCTACTGTCAGCCTCCCCTGCCACACACACACACACACTATCAAGTCCTATGTGTAGTTTCATGCAACAGATATACTCTTTTTTTTTTTTTTTTTTTTTTTTTTTTTTCCTACTTCAGGGTGGAATCCCATCTTTGGTAAATCTTTTGGAAAGTGAAATGGGTGATTTGTTGGTAAATGTAATAAGTTGTATCAGAGTGTTATGTGTTCAGAACAAAAGTAATCAAGAGAAAGTGAAGGAACATGCGGGTATTCCATTACTTACTCAGTTTCTAACTTCACATTCAGGTAAAAATTCGTCTGTATAGACTCCTTTTTTGTGTGTGTCATATTCTTGTTGTAAACACTTGAAAAGCATAAGCTGTTATTACTGATTGCAATGTGGCTGTTATTTGTTTGCTCATGGGATCTGAGAGAAAGTTAACTGAAAGAAATTAGATCAGTTCCTTACTGAATATGGATTTTTCTTTTCTTTCACATCAGACTAGTTTAAGCAGCATACTTGTATGCAAGGTACATGTAAATGCTTTAATGTATTGTATAAGATGATTCACAAACTGAATTTTAATACACAAACACCGAAGGAAATATATAATGAATTAAGTGGGGAGAGAACTCTTCCCCCCCCCCCCCCCCCAGCTGCAAACCACATAGCTTGATCACTTTTTTGAGGAGGTGGGGTTGGGGGGTTGATGGTATTACGTGGAGTTGCCTGTCAGGTAAATCAGTGTTTTCCTTATATTGGTTTTGAATGATTGTCAAATGTACAGTGTATAAGTATAAGTGTATAAGTACAACATGTCGGTTACAGTTATGTGTGAATGAAATTTTAAGTGTGAAAATCTTATGTGCAAGTAGCATAAAAGTATCATCTTTAATTCTACACTTGATCAAAAAACATTTTCATCTTGCATGAAATCAAGATAAAATCACCACTTAAAACAAAGCATTTATAGCTACAATGAAGTTTATTATGCTGCATAAATGCAGATACTGCAAAATTTTAAAGATCTGATAGTCTTCAGTGATGACATTTGGACTTGAAAGCCATTCAGAATCCATAAGGATCAGATACATTGAACAGGGATCTGGGCAAAATAATAAATATTTTTGTTGGTTTTTGTTTATCTGTATTAGTTCACTTAAAAACTATCAGTGTTAACATCTATTTGAAACACAATCTGTTTAGTTTAAATTACATGATTTTCTGTATGTAGAAATGATAGATGGTTGCACTGGTTCTTACCTCTGTAATTGATAAATACTTCTTGCCTTTAAAGGTAAACTGCAGGCTGTATCTTCTGCAGCTATTGCAGAACTTGCTCGAGGGAATAAAAAAGTGCAGGATGCCATTGCAAATGCAGAGGCAATTGATCCTCTAGTTGAACTTCTAAAAAGAAGGAATATCAATGTACAAATAGAAGGTGCTATGGCTGTAGAGGCACTATGTGAAAACAACACTCGTGTGCAGAAGGCATTCCTGGAGAAATCAGTAACAAAGGATCTGTTGAAGCTCTTAAAGGCAAGAATTTCTCTTGTGTTTATTGGATTGTTTGACATCAATTTGTTCAGGAGAAAAGAGTATAGAAAATGCAGTTACCCTGAAGTTTTGGAAAACTTCTAATTTCATGGAGTAGATAGTTGGGGGTTTTACTATGTACATCTTAAAATAATGCTATGTGTAAAAAATTTTTTTATTGTTATAATGCAGGCATTTCACTTGAAAGTTAAGGAACGGGGTGCAACAGCTTTGTGGGCATTGGCAGGAAAAAGACTAAAGCAGCAAAAGTTCATGGCAGAGCAGATTGGGTATAACTTAATTACTGATATGCTTTTGTCACCATCTGATAAAATGCAGCATGTTGGTAAGATACATTTTTGTGCAAGTTTATAAAAATACTGGACAGTTTATTAAAAAGAACTTTAAAATTTTCAAACTTTTTTGCTGGAAGGAGGAGAAGCAGTTGTTGCTCTTTGCCAAGAAAGCAGACATCATCAAAATCAAATATGTGAAGGGAAGGGAATCAACCCTTTAGTCTGGTTGTTGCGAAATGGAAAAATAGCAGAGGGAACACTCCTGAATGTCATCAGAGCCCTGGGGACCATGTGCATTGGTTTGTAGAATCTATTGAATTTGTTTCTTTGGAGCAAAAGATTCTGAGTAGAAAAATGGACTAAGTAGAAGCTGTATGAATTAACAGATTGTATTTTCTTTTGTACAGTGTATATAGTGGAACCATTGTGTGTCACTGAATATATGATGCCATAAATCACACTCTTGTTTTAATCCACTTCTTATAAATTTCAGAACCCCTGGCATGTCCATGAGAAGCTATCTGCACAATGTTATTGAGGTGTAAATGTGACTACTTTATCACATTTAGACACCGTATTGTTTTTTTCTCACTAGTCTCTAATGCTGCTTTTTGTTGGCTGATATACAGCAGTAAATTGCCATGACTTCCTAATGCATTTGATATCTTTTGCCTATATATTTAAAGATGTACTTTCATTAGTTATGCTTTTTAATAGTCTGGGTTTTAAAATTCTTCAAGAGTAAAGAAGGTAGTTCAGGTATACTTAGTTTGCTTCTACTATATATTGTATGCGTGTGGTTTACATATCATTTGTCAATATGTATACACTAATGTATGCATACTAATATATACTGTAGTGTACATATGCCCACCTATAAATTCAGCTATCCTTGTTTCTGTTCCCCTCACCGCATGCACAAATTCCTTATATGAGAGAAATATTTTGTTATGTGAACTCTTACAGGTGTGGCTCATACAAGCAATCCTGTCAGCCAGAAAAGCATGTTGGAGGAACAGGCCTTACCAATTCTAGTGCACATGCTAAAACATCACAGTTCACTCCAGATAAAGGTGTGGAGTAAGAAATTTCATGCATATGTGTATGTGTGTACATGTATGTGTTTGTGTCTTCCTTGCCTGGCTCTTGCCTGAGCAATAATAGGGGCATAATTTTCTAAGAATACTTCTTGTCTTTTCTGCAGTGCAGTCAGAAGTGAGACAAAGGAAAAATGTAAAACGCAATAAAAAATCAGCTACTGAGAAGTTATCTGTAAAGCTGTTTTATAAGCATTCTTGATTTTACAAATGGTTGTAAACAATGGCTGGTTTTATTTGTAATTGTATGGAGGACCGAATTGTAGGAGGAACTGAAGAATATATACCTATGTATGTATTCTTCTGTAAACAGAAAATAATGTAAAGCTTCAAAGATATGGTGGGGTGATTCTTACTTCTATGGTTCTCCTGAGCATGTTAGGTAGATGTTATTTGTTGGTGGTGTTGGGTTTTTTTTTCCAAAATAGTTGCTCATGAATATGATATTACTCTGTAGTAACTCATGACCTAGTTCTTTAAAGAGTTATGTAGGGGAATAATAGTTAACAAATGTGTTAAAGACACCTTTAACACACATTAAGCAAATGGGACCAAATCTGGCTGCTAACATGATCCTGTGAGATCACATGAATACTCTCCTTCTAGGAGGTTAGAGTAAATACAGTTAAGTTCATCGTTTAAGCATATTCCTTAGCATTACCTAGCTTGGAATGCTGTCATACTTTCTTTTTCTGCCAAAGCTCTGATAAGGAAAAGCTTTAGAACTTTTGAATCTGGTAACGTACAGAAGTGTAGTCTTGTGTAGGTGGGACTGTTGATATCTTCAAGAGAGTTACAAGAAAGTATATTTTAATCCTAATGCATAGATAAGATTTAATAAATCTTAGAATAAAAAGCTAGTTAAGCAGGCATCTCTACAGAGTAATGAGGGCAATATTACATTTATCTATGGTTTGTAATATATAGATATTATGTATAAAATATTTATCATAGATTATGTATATATACCTGATAATCCTTGTAGTTTGTGTGTGTGTATATATATAGATTAAAAAAAAAGGATTATCTGTTCTCATACTACATGACACAGAGAGATTATGATTTGAGGTTAGGAACATAGCCATTAATTTACTAAATTGTAGCAGAAATCCATATTCGATGACACCCTAGAACAGTAAGTAGTTACAGATTCTTTGGAAGAAGATGCAAGAAGTCCATTAGTGGGCATTTAAGTAGTTATCTGACCATTGGAGAAATCTTTTTCTGATTCTTCCAGTTCACTGAAATGAAAAGAGATTTTAGTGTTTTCAAACATGTATTTTATAAATCTTATGTTCTGTAACTGGATCTTTTCATTACCTGGATAAATAGCTAATACTTTAAAACTTGCTAAATCCTTGGCCTCTCTGATATTATAGTTACAAATTCAATGTATGAATTAAAGTTAAGCAAATGTATTTTTTTATCTAAGGTGGTTGCCTGTTGCCTCTTGGTTATGTTAATTGTGCTTGTTACAAGGATAAATTGCTGGGCTTACCATTTTTCTATCTTCTATTATTTTCAATGTGTCTAACATACCCCCTTCTTTAGCTTCGCCTTCTCCTCCCAAAATACAGTTATAATTTTGTGCAACAGAGTAAATTACAGCTTCTTCATATTTTTCATTTTCTGCATTTTTCAAATGTGTGAAGTCTTACTTTTTCTCATGCTAGAAGAACTAATGATTTGTTCCAGTATGGCAACTCTCATATTTGGATGCATACACACTTTAGTAATAGAAAAGATAAAGTGTTTATTCTTTGTAAAGTGTCTTTAATTATTTTGTTGTGCAGAGTAACTGCCTCTTTCATAATGTTTAGGCTGAAGTTGCATATTCCTTGGCTTGTATTGTTTTAAGAAACAGTAAGTTACAGGAGGTGTTACAAGAGGAAGAAGGTTTTGTTTATTCTGATGTTCTTAAACTTCTTCACGCACCAAATAAGGTACGTTTTTCTATAAAATAACTATCAACTTAGGAGCAAGAATTTTCCTTTCATAATGTCACAGCAAGTTTAATGTACACAAAGTTTACTATACAATAGCTCCTTGTATTTTCTATATGATTTTTTTTTTATGCAAGCCATAATAAAAAATAATAGCCCAGTTAAAGACAAGACAGTTTTGGTTAATGAAATTATTCACTTAGGTTTGGACATTTTTTGAGGTAAAAATTATACAAGACTTTGGTATATTTTTGGAAGATTTAAAGACAAAAATGCTGTTACAGTCTAGGCACACACTACATTTATGGTAACTAGATCTGAAGTTCAGGAAGATAAACCCTATGTTTCCAGAACGGGTTTTACAGAAAGGCATTTCCTTTAGAGATATTTCTGCTGCAAGATTCCCGATGAGCTGACTGCCCACACAGTCCCTTCAACCAGCCCACCTGTAAGGAAATTAAAGAAAATGCTGGACATGATGATTGTACCTGTTAATGGCATCATCCAGTATTGTAGTATGCAGTGTCAGGGGCTGGGCAGGCACACATATGTCTGTTAGTGTAATCTTAGCACAGAGAAAAAAACAAGAGCTGTCATTCATCAAAGCTTTCTGCTGCACATCAGCAGCTATTTTATCTTTTTTTTCTTTTGTTTTTTTTCCTCTTGCCCCTTTGTCTCTGTTGCAACAAAGAAGTCTTACTGTATATTATCAAAGCCTTCCTTGGAGGTAAAAATAAAATACCCTTTGGTAGAATGAATTGTTTTTCTTATGAATATTACAGATTTTATTTTAGGTGTACTTGTTTTACTACTTAGTTTTGCTGTATTTCAAAGGAGTTTTTTTACTTTAAGTAATAAAGGTTCCTTGATGTTAAGTGTTCGTACTTTATTATTTTTCAATCTCTGAAAACTTTGGTCTGGAATACATTTATAGAAATCCCTAAAAATAAGATAAGTGGAGTGGCAAGAAAAGATGTATGTTTGATAGACTAGAGTGCAGGCGTAGTAACTATTCTAGCATACCTAAAAAGCCACAAACAGTCTGGGGAGGGGTAGGGGTTGATAGTATGAAAATACAAATTTATATGGTTTTCTGACTTTTTATTTATTTTAAGAATATTTGTTTACGAGCAGCATATGCTTTAGCCCTTTATGCATACAATAACTGTGTCCAACAACTCCGGATTCTGGAGAGTGGAGCAATTACAATATCTGTGTTTGAACCTTTTCTGCAGTCAGAAAGTGAGACAGATAAAGCATTTGCAGCATTTCAGGTATGAGATTAGGGAGTATTCTCAAAGCACGGGCCTTAAATATTTGAAATTAGAAAAAAATTTCTGCATAATGTTATGTTCATATATATAGTTTATAGAAGATTAGGTACCTTTGTGTAATCATGTATGATGGTATAGTAATATTTATAAGTTTTTCTTTTTGAGTGTCTGTAATGAACTATTTAAAGAACATTTTGTACAGTACTTTTTCAAGCTTATTAAACCATGTTGACTTAGTCTGTACCCTTCACTTATCTGGAAAATTAGCTTTTTGTCTTAAAGCATGCAGCGTTCTTTGTTTTAATTAATTTAGCATTAAATAAAATGCATTATATTATAATTCTTCTAATAAAGTAGTATGATATGAAGTAAGCAATAAACAGTGTTACTTGAGGGCATTATATATTAGCTAGCTAAAACCTCATCTATTATATTGTTTGTCTTGCACTCTTACGTCTCTGGTGAAATCAATTATCTTTTTCACAGTTGATATTGGTTATGAATGTATCGCATTGCTTGTGGTGATTAAATTTAGAGCAGCATGTATAGTTTTTTTTCCAATAATAAAGAGAAGGATAAGGAAATATGAGGCTTACCTAAATCAAATTATCTTTTGATTTCAGATTGTTATATTAGCCAGAGTTATAGTGGATGCTGATCAGGTTACTTTGGCTGCTAGAGGTGTTACTACTTTAGTTGAACTGCTACATTCTGAGAATACAGCTACTCTTATTCTTACAGGTAGGAAATAGAGAAAATGAACAGCGTATTTTTGTAGTAGCAAAAGCTAAGCATATGCATGTCCAAAAAGGACTGTTTTTCCTCTAGGATAATGTAGTAAATGATATGATAATTGAAGATGTGCAATGCTAGATGCAAAGTCAGGAGATTACAACATGCCCAAATTACTAGCATAAGAAGTTCAGGGGGGAAAAAAAAAAAACCCCACCCTAAGTAACCCTTCTCTGATGGCAAAGCACCACTAACATCTTACACTGTAACATAAAGTAGAACCAGCCTCTGTATAGCTGCTACTCCACCTCCTGGGGAAATGTGGAAAAATGAATACCTCATTTATCTTAAAAAGACCTTTAATGGGGGGTCGGGGGAAGGTTTTGTTTTAGTAATGAAAAATAAAACTGAGTAAGGATTTCAACAGCTTGCCAAAAGATTGGAGATTTAAAAAAAAAAAAAAAAGAAAGAAAGAAAAAAGAAAAAAGTATTGATAGCTATAGAATGATTTTTTTTTCTTCCCAAGGCAGATTTCTTAGAGAAATATAATATTTTACATTTAAAAAATGACTGAGAGAGTTTGGGTGAAATAATGGTGGCAAGTTTGTTGATATTACAACCAGTTAACAGTTTCTAAAGTTTTTTCAGAAAGAGTATTGATATATATCAATAAGGCTATGGAGGAGATTGATTGTGCTTACGGTTTGTTTGTACACTTCTCATGTCTCATTTCTAGGGAAGTTACTGGCCAGCTTGGCCCATACAAGGGCAGGAATTCCAGAAGCCATTACTACATTAGGAACTATCCAGCGTCTTTGTTATCATCTGTACTCGGATGACGAAGAGGTAAAATGGTAGAAAAGTAACATTTGTGTTCTGCATTTCTGTTTGTTTTTGCTCTGTGTTAAATTCAACTTGTACAGCTGGCTGACAGTACAGCTCATGCAAGCAGGAGTATTTGGAAAAAACTCAAGAATAGGATAATTAAATGGCAATCAATGGTTTCTTATCTTCATTGAAATCAGGGATTTCGGAAGAGGCCAGTCTTTCAGCTGAATGTTTCAGTGCATGTCGGCTACCCATCAGGTCCAGCCCATAAAGACTCCTGTTGACTTGAAAGTAGTGCTTCGGAATAACAGTGATACTGAATTACCAACTATAGTAAAGATTTACCATTTTTGATTTTAGCTGGTGTAGTAGGTATGTTTTCTTTTTCACTTGTCTTGATCTCTGTAGACATATGGAAAGTATGTTCTGTAGTTCTGTGGATTTTAAGTCTGTCAGCACTTCATCTGTGCATCTTTCCCTGAATTTTTGCTTAGTCTGGTATTCAATAGTCAAAAGTTAGTCTTGTTATCTTTGTAAAACTTAAGCAGATGTAGTCCACCCTTTAATCTAAGTTTACAAATTCCATATGAAGGCAGGATTTATCTTCTGTTTTGAATAAATGGGTAGTGTACTGGGAGAAGCACCTAGCCCTTGCAAAAGACCATAGTGTATTTACTGCCATAATCAAAGCTTTAGTTTTTGTTATCCAATCAAAACAGCAGTGGTAATAGCAGATAATCTCCAGTACTATGTGGTTCAACATTAATTTGGTGAAAAATTGATTAATTACCAACAGTGCTTCTTACAGCACTTGTAGGTTGATTATATGAGTAGCCTGGGGTGTCTTAGGAAACTAGCATAAGGTAGTTTGGCTGTCTTCTATTACGTCTCTCTTGTAAAATTATGTATGTTATAGAGTTGTATATGGAGATAGTGAAGTAATAATGTTAATAACTGACTAAATAGTGACTTGAAAAATTTGACTACTGAAGAGCCTCATTTGTCATCACGTGTGTGTCACGCAAATTAAAACCATACTTTTTCCCATCTCTCTATGAATATTCATTGTTTTCAGCTGCATGTGAGTACAGGAGCTTCACTCTTTCTTTCAGTGAAGTAAATTGCACATCTCCCATTACTTCGCCCAAGCTAGAGCAACTTTTCAGTTATAGAACCAAATTGGTGTTCATTTAACAGGAATGTTTCTCACTTTTTTTTCCCCACGCAATTGGTTTTTGACCCATTTTGGAATTCTGTTGGGTGACTGCAGAGCTGCTGGTATGCACTTGCTTTATTTTGATAAAATGGTCTCTTTGTTTACTAAGAAGAATATCCTTTGACCTAAGGGTGAGAACTGTTTTTCTTCTAGGTTTGTATGGCCTCTGCAACTGCACTGGGATACTTAACATTTAACCAGACTGCGTACCGCCATCTATTAGTAGAGTGCAGGAACAAACCAAAGCAGTTCAGCCGTCTAATGGATTACCTCAGCAGAGATGCCCAAATAAACCAGAATTTTGTAAATGAGTTCCAACGAGAAAGACGAGTGGGACTGCCTTCTCTAAGGTACTGTCTACTGTACTTCTACAGGTGTATGTTCTACTCAAGTTAAAATAATGTATTATAAAAACCCCAGAACTATTTTTGTATTATTTTAAGGGCACATTAAGGAGATTGTTGTGGAAAAAAATGTTTTCATATATGCTTACAGACAAAGTAGTGATGCATGCAATATGATCTTTATGAATGCAAGTACCTTTTTCATGTAGCCAACTTACATTTGTAAAAATACAGATGTATCTGTAGCCGTATATAAAACTAACTTTATGAAAATGTTTCTTAAACACCAAATACTTTGTTCTTCATCCCTTCTTAAAAGGGTGGTATATGTTATCATAACTAGTCATATGAGGTCATCTGGATTTTCTAATCTCAAAGTGTTAGCATCTTGTTTTAATTTTGAATTTTCTAGAAAAATCTGATCAATGGGACAAAGTCTGAAGTAATCTAACTAATTCTGGTGGGATTCTTGGTGTTAGCCAAACAGAGATTGCGTATTTCAGGAAGTGTACTTAATTGAATTTCTATATTACTAATGTGACTTCTTCAATCTTAGTTCTTTGGGGACTCACAGCTAGGAAATATGATCTGAATTTTTTTTAATAAATATCTGGTTTAGCATAAGCCATGTATTATGCACGAACTGAGAAGAAGGAGTTGTTCTACATGGGTAGCATCTGTATTTCACCATGCTAGTCAAAACATGTTAGTGTTTCCTTTTACCGTATTTATTGCTGGCCGTTCATTTGGGGCCATTGCTCCATAGAAGTTGGAGGTAGCTGCTTGTTCAAAAAAACCTTGCTCTATATCTGATTTATCTGCTCCATTTATCTAACATTTAAAAATACACTCATTCAGTACTCAGAACTATTGAGGAAAATTTAGGACAAATCGATTGTAGTAGTCCTGGGATGTGCTAGCGAGTGTGAAAAAGCATTTAAAAATAAGATTACTGTGTCACAGTGAAGGAAAATGTTAAGAATATAATTTCTAAATAGTGAAATTATTTTATTAAAGTTGATATAATAACAGAAGACTTAAGCTTAATCCAAGATACAGCCCACATTGTACTAAATTATAAAAGAATAAACAAGAAAGGTATAGAATGTGTCCCAGAATGCCCCCCAGAGCAAATTGTTCTGTAAAACAGTCCAGTGTAAGGTGCCATAGGAAAATTGGCACAGTCAAGTTGACCAATTTGTTGGTCTGTATTATCATTTGAAATAAATTAACACCATGCAGAGGAAGCCGCCATTAAAAAGCAAAAAAAGGAACAAAAGACTTCTTTGATCTTAAGGCATTACTTGAACGGTTGTAACAAGAATGAATATATATCAGGACTTCCTGAGAATTTTTATGCAGTTCTGTCATTTTGCAGTTGAGAGTTTTCGTCAGCTAGAGATGGTGTCTTTCTAGTTAATAATGTTCAGTAGATTTTTCTTTCATCTTCTGTTAACTTATTCTGTCCTTTTTTTGAAGCTGTCAACAACAGTTGCACAAACTTCTTCAATTTTCAAAATTCCTAAATTTCCTATTGTTTGTTTTCAACCTGCTATCTATTAATTTCAACTGATTCTTTCTTCTTGTATTGGAAGACACTGAACAATCATGCTGCTCTGTTTTTAGAGGCTGAGAGGGGCCTAATTCAATCATTTCCCTCATTTCTGTTGAATATGGGGATTACTTTCAACTACAGGTATTAGTATTATTCAGCAATTCACTCCAATACTAATAAATTCTACTGTTGAACCAAGTGCTAGCAGTGCCAAGAAGCATAGTAATTACCTATTCCCTCTCTTGAAGAATGATCTGATTTATCTATGTTAGTGATAAGATATCTTGTAGTTAAACAAAAATTGATAGAAATATTTTTTGCCTTATGTGTTCAAGAGGATTTTTTTGACTGCTTGGGATTTTTATATCCTAAAGTAATTTTACTCTAATTATTCTATTATGATAGGATTTCCACTTCCTTGTGACAGTTTTGTAAAAAGAACAATGTTTGGAAAGACCGTAAGGCATTGGAGTATCATTTTTTTGCCTGTGTAAACTTTCAAACGCTTAATCAGGATGAGATAAACCTAATAGTGATCTGTCAAATTACACAAGAAAATTTCTGTGGCCTGATACAATCAAGCTTTTGTAAGGCCTGGGACATACTAGAACCGATCTAGATCCAGTGCATGAGGCAGTGTCCCTGATGGGAAATCTGTGATGGATCTCATCTCTCCCTCTGGTATGACGGAACACAGCTGTCCAGGGATTCCCTCCTCCTCAGGGTTCAGAAAGTTTGGAAGCAGGGACAGACTTTTTCAGCAGCTAGACTGACTTGTTGATGCTGAGGAGGGTATGACCAGCAGTAAGAAGTGGGATGCCTGCGCACAGATTAGGTAGGGTACAGAAGGAAGAAGGGGGCTGCTCACTCTCAGTTTCACAAAGTCCAGTCTGATCTGTGGTGAAATCAGTGAGCAAGATGTATAAACATGCTGGACTGGGCCTATGCAATGTGATAGTTGACTCTATTAAAAGATAACTTAGAGGATAGACTACTTTCAGATAAATTACTCAGACACTTTGAAAATAGTGAATTTTACTGTGAATTTTACTGTGACTTTTCTTTAAGGTATACAGCAATTCCTTTTCTTTTTAATAAAACTTTAAGATTTTAAAGATATGTGCAGGTATATGGATGAATGGTTAGAAAAGTGGGATTTTTCAGAAGTGCTGTGCCCCCCTTAACAGAAGTTTTTCACCAACTGTTGCAGCTATGACAGGAGTGTAGTTTAAAATATGTAACTGCAAATTCTGAATAGTCTTAATAGTCATAAATGATAAAACATTGGCTGTAATTAAGGTCTTTTTTTCAAAATTTGAAAAATTTGAGAACAAAAAGGTATGGTGCCAGCATCCTTTGGTTTTGTGCATTTAAGTTGTTCAATCATACATAGTTATTTATCAGAAATTCTTTATATTTTTGCCAACTGAGTATTGAATACACAGCTTAAACACAAATATTGAGAGAAATGCTTTCCTCTTGTATTACTTCTCTCTCATGTTTTGCATTATGTATAGACCCCGTTTAGCTCTCAGTAAAGTCAATGAAATCTGCCATTTGACTTCAGTAGTTCAGACAAGATTTCGTATCTTGCAATACTGGAAATGTTCCTGGAATAAGATTCTGCTTAATATCAGTAAATACGCAGGAATGAGTTCCTCTTGGAATTAATGGCCAGGGGCTATGGTCAATGGTTGGACAAGCAAGGTTTGCACTGGATAACCTTCATCTACCCAGAACCTGCCCCCAAATGCCAACTATTCTTAGTAGTTATGTAGATTAAAAACTTACCTTAAAACAACAGGCAAGTTTGCATTTTTTAAACTATGAAAAATCTGACAGTTTCCTAATAAGTAAGTGTATAAGTAAAGCTGAAATTAAAAAAAAAAAAAAAAAAAAAAAAAAAAAGCTGAAGGACTCCATTTCACTAGTACAAGAATGTATTGAGTACTTTAAAATAAACCACTCATTTTGAAGATGTCACTCTTCCATTTGCAGTTTGATGATAAATGGAGGACCACCTGCAGTTCCAACTTACTCTAGAGGTATGTTATTTCTTAGCTTGCTTTGAATAGCAGAGTCAGGTAAGCAGTTTACTGGTGCATCCCCAAAGTAAGGATCTGCAAAGCAACTCCAGAATCAGTCTATATTTGCTATAGCCATAAGATATGTATTAGTCAAACTATTAATACTTTTATTTGTCTCTACACAGCAAACCAGTACCAGTTTGTACTAAATACAGTTTTCTACTGGAGAAACTGTAAGCAGCAAAATTTAACCACTGTACTGCTAAACAATGAAGATGGTGGATAAATTCAAAAAGGTCACAAAAGTCATCACTGCAGATGTAAAATACTTTATTTGGGTCATATATAACTTTAGTTTGAGGTTTTGCTTCTGGAATTCTCAAACCTATAGCTTATGCTGTTCAGAACTCAGTTGCAATATATTACATATGATATAAATTCTAACAAAATAATTTACTATATTTTTCAGAGAGGTTGCAGAGTGGTAGAGGAAGACATCCCTGGACTAAATGTCAACCCAAGGATTCACTACTATTAGTATCTTCCCTTGCTCACTTAAGGGGAAAACTCAGAAGAGCAAACATGTCCCATAGACAAACTTCTAGAATATATTCATTTACATATGCAGTTTCATCAGACATCACAAAAGTTTCAAGACCAAGAATTGTTAATGTCAGTAAGATTTCAGCCACTGCACCAGGAGAAAAGTTTAAGACCTGTGTCAATGACGGAGTTGAAAAGCACTTAATGTAATTATGCAATGTTCTGTTACTTTGTATTTACAAAGTTTCTTACATCAGTTATTTCACAAACATGTTTTGTGAAATCTCAGTTCTTGAGACTGTGTTAGATGAAGACCATCTGTGAACACTTTAAAAAGAGCTACAGTACTAAAGAATAAATGCATTAAAAATTTAAAAACTGTGAAGTAGTTGGTCAAAGAGGGCTTGGCAGGTTTAGAGGGTTTAAGCGTCTATTTTTAATCAAGCAGTGCACTCTATCCTTCTAAAGGTGGTCTCTGAATTCAGTTTTTATATGGAGGAATTAGAAAATAACCTCTGACAGTGTCTGAACCTATTTTACAGAGAATATGTTAACATCTACAGACATATTAGATCATTGGAGCTATTGTAGTTAAAATCCCATGAAATTATACAAAAATACTCCTAAAACACTGCGTGACAAACTGTGAATACTGAGTATGTATTCTTCAAATACCAGCTTCTGCTTAATGAGGGATGTTCACCTTTTTTACAAAAAGTACTGGCAAAAACAATGCACACACCTTGTTAATTTGTGTTAAATTTGGCATTAAAGTTTAAAAAAAGAAAAGAAAGACCAAATCTGGTCCAACCATATTGCCTTCTTTACCAAAACAGGGAACATGATCTTCTGTCTGTAACTGTCTCAGATATCCCAATTATTTTTGTTCATATTTAAATAGAGCTAACTTTAAATATATGCATTATATATTAAAACATTTTAATTGTCATCTAGAACTAAGACATGCTTAATACATATTCCAGTAAACACCAGTGCAATGAACAATAATGTAAAAAGCATCTCCTACTGATTGTCGAAAGGCAAGGCAGAAGTAACCCACTATTCACATCCAAACTCAAAACTTGCACCTTGATATCCCCCCTTGCAATGTTAATAGCTCTATTGAGCTGTTCTTAAAACAGAAAATTAAACAGCACTAGTAGCCACATACTCCAAAATTCCAAGGCTGTGTTAATATGAATGGGCTGCTTAAACCAGAAGAAGAAAAGTAGGTACTGCTGAAATTCAATTATTTACACAGCCAACACCTTGAGACCCATATGAAAATCTGTGCTCACTCTTGTTTACTTTCTCTTTTTTATCACAGAAGGTATGATTTTTTTTTATGTATAACATGAATGATAAATGTACAAATAAGTGTAAATCAATGAGACAGTGTAAATTTACACTAACAAGAAAATGCATTGTTTTGTTTTTTTATTTTGCTTTGATACCTAGAACTTACGCAGTTATGGAACAGCACCTTGAAACATTTTGGTGATATTACACAGTATTTATTTCTATGACATGGTTTTCAACAACTGTAAACCAAGTATTGATAGTAAATGTAACAGCATTCAAACAGTTCTTACTGAAGAATTTGCAGTTGGATTTATTTAGTTGCTTCTTAACTTGATGCCAATGATCAAATCTTCATTTTTAGTCTTGGCACCTTGATGGAATCTTCTTCAACTCTTTTTGAGATATCAATGCCAAGGGGAGCACTAGAAAATAATCATAATTATAACCTGTTTTTAACAAATGTCACTTTTACTGCAATAAGAGCACAGGTCAGGAAATGCAGCAGTGATTTCAAAGTTCTCTTTTTGGAAAGTCACTTTTAGATTCCAATATTAGTTGGTACTTCATCTTGCATCTCACTGATGAATGCAAGACATACTAGAGGTTCACAGATAAGTTTTTATTGATAATGCTAAAGGAGGTATAGCCTACAGCAAAGAAAACTTCATTAAGATTTTATTCATTAGGACATATAAAGCAAGTTCCTTCTGAAGAACAGTACTTTATCATTTTTTTCATGTGAAAATTTGTCAAAAATTTGACAAAATTCTTGTCCTGAGACCTTCCGGGTCTATCTTACTGGCTGTGGAAAGGGAAAAACTGAAAAAGTATTTCATAAGTTTAAGTCCCAATACTGAAAATTCAAAATACTACCTATAATTTTATTCAGCTCTAGAGCCCCAGAATCTACTTAAATCCATAAAACAAGACATACGTAAGATTACTACTTGTCTATGGAACATAATAAATACAATCAACATTGTCAGATGTTGTATGTCAAATATGTATTTTTATTTAAGATTGGTGATTATGAATATGCAGTTTGGCTTGGAGCATTTAGATTTATTCTGGTAAGAGTCACTGAGAAGCTGGGGGATGCAATGCTTAACTGATTTCTATTTTTCCATATTAAAATGGTAATAGTGAAATACAAATTTTATGATGTGCGATAATTAAGATTTCTGAGCCAAAATAAAAATAAAGCCCAAGCATGATGACTTGTATTTCACAACTACATAGAAAAGGCTTGTAACTTTTAAAGCTCATATGCAATGCAAAGACATTCCACATCAGCTTCTACTAATCTTTTTAGTCTATGTCTCCTTCCATTTTCATTGACTGCAGTGAATAAATGAAGAAATGGACTGTAAACAAATTTAGTCACTTACTTTGCTTCATAGCGGATGCCATCAGTACAGTGTAAAACACCAAGTCCTGCACGTAACCTTTCAATGCCATTCCTAAGCAAGAATGCAATTATATGAAAATGTACATCATAAATTATCTGAATACATATATGTGGTTCAATCACAATAAACAAGTTCTTCACTCTGATGTTTTAAAGAACACTACAGAAATACACACAAAGAAAAACAGTCCTTACCATGCAATCATAACACCATTATCAGTGCACAGTCTTGGAGGAGGACACAGAAAAGCAAAACCATTCACATCTGCCAAAATCTGCAGAGCTTTTCGGATATACTGGTTACTTGCAACTCCTCCTGACACAACCTGACACCAGTTTTAAAAACAAAAAAGGCATAATTCAAAAATAAGCAAGTAAGAGGACTTTTAGTACATTAGTGGACCCTACTCACTTAACCTTTTTTTAATAGGATGGTATCAGATCAAAGTCCTGCGGACAGCAATAAATAACAAGTTTGAAGATTAAAACGTATCAGAAAAGAATATGAGAAGTGAGCATATTATGCTAAGAGATTCCGAAATAAAAGCATGCTACAAATAGAACAGCTGTAAAGTACCAGGTAGCACTAGACCAAATTATGTGGCCTGAATTGTTATGGAAGGTTGGATTGGTTTGTAAGAAAATCTATTTCTAACTTAAGACCAAACTACGAAAAACTTCATTTTAAGTATTTACATGACCATTGTTTTAATTCCATATTTTAACTGAATGTAAAATAGGTTATTGATATCTTCCTCACCTGTAAATTCCTTATGCAATTGCTGTTGGAAACATTATTTTTCTACTTTTGCCTCAACTGCTTTACAGTGTGCTGTGTTCACTGAAACAAGCTGTGCATTTCATTCCAGAAGGAGCTGTACTGTGGTGGAAAGTGATGCTGCTAGTCCTACCTGTAATTTGCATAGCACACTAAATTTTATAAAAAAGTGCTTTGAAGTCCATGGGAGTAAGAAGCGTGTCCATAAGAAGAACATGCCATATATTTAAATACAATCTACAAAGTTGTAGGCTTCAAATAACAAAAAATCTTCAAATAATTTTAGTATTACTTTAACAACACACCATTGTGCACAAACACTGATGCACTACTGTTTAATTCAGTACCTATACTTAAGGTAGAATTATATACAGTTTTCACTTATTTTGAAATAGCTCTGTCAAAGGAGAAAGTACCAAAAGGCATCTGCACTTTCAAGTGATATTATACAGTCAAACATAAAATGGAATGTTTCCTTCACAAACACAAAAAGAAAATAATGTATACTCACCAAAGTTGCATTTTTTGGTGATAATATGCTATGTTTTATGCAGAACAGCATAGCTCGATATGTCCGCTTGACAATATGAACAGCCACTGCATGCTGTGCAGCAGCAGCAATATCCTTAACACAAGGCAGCAGCTCTCCCTTCTGAAGACCTGTAAAAATTTATGACCAATGGGTTTTGCTGAGTATAGCTCATCAAGTGTGTAGTTTATATCTGACTTTGTTTAAAAATACCTTCTTCTTTTTCTTTTTGTATGATTACTTTATTGACAAGATTCTGAAGTCCAGAAAAAGAAAAATGACAGTTACGATAATGTTGCATGGGAACCCTGAATTTGTACTGCTGCCGGTTTCCAGTTTGAGCCAAGTGCTCTATAGCCTTCCCCCCAGCCATGCTGTGGCACTCTGGGTGTTTGCTTAAGGAGAGCCTTCTTGCTACCTGAGGAGGAAATAATAAACAACAGACTCAGAATGAAGAGCCAAATTAATTCTTCCTGAAACTGCATCACTCTATTGAAGTCAGTGGAGTTAAATTAGAGACATACCACAAAATCCAACATTCCTAATATGAAAGTATGAACGGGGCACAGTAAGGGCAAGACTTTGTGGGATGCTAATGTAGGGGATTGTTTTGCTAGTGTAATTAGAAATGCAATTCTAGAATGACTTAGACAAATATGAGGGTCAGCAAGTTTTGCAAGAAACATAATTTGCTCAGTTATTGTGCTGTGGGAAACAGATGTGGGCAGCTGTACTGTATTATCAGGTAAACAGAAACTAAGTTGATTTCATAACAATCCTCTTTTCCACTCCACTCACCTCCACCCCTTTTTTTAATACACGTTTAAAAACTCTGCTTGTGTTTGAAAATAATTGGAAGTGGCCAATTTTACAGATTGCACTCAGTGACCCAGACAACTTGGATTCTGAAAGCCAAACCAACCTTTTTAAACTTCACAACAAAACTGGTTACACAAAGGTTTTAGTATGTATTGTTTTAAATTGGACAGTATGTTTTAAATATTATTGATCTTCTCATGTTAGTACTATTCAATTGTACAATGGGTATCACTGAACCTTCCAACACCAATTTTGGTTGTTTGTCTATTTGTTAAAATATAATTAATACATATAATTTAGTACTGATGCTCTAAAATGCACAGATTTTTAACAGCCTCTTGGCTCTTAAATCTATGATATTTCAATACATGCAAAAAGCATTAACTAGAGTTCATACTTTTTATTACTGTCTTCAGGCTGATGTTAATACTACTAGTTTGTAGTATAATTACAGTACCAAAAGAGTAAATTGATGTATGCACAGAAATATTACCTTGTCCAACATGTCGCCTGGTGCTATATCTATCGACTGTCCAAGCAGAAGGAAATCTGAAACTCCTTGTGCTACTGCCAAAATACAGTGGCCTCCAGACAGTAAAAGAACTAAGAAAGGAAATTCCACTTGATTTGTCAGTCTAATGGTGAGTGCATGAGCCTCCATGTGATGAATGGGTATGAAAGGCTTCTTATACTTGTTTACCAATTTTAAGCTGTATTCCAGTCCCACTCCAAGACTTAATGCAAGTCCTGGTTTTACTGTAGCTGCAATAGCAGCAAGTTCATTTACAGAAACTCCACTGATGCTAAGCGCTTCTTTTACTATTTGCTCGATGTTTTCTCTGTGAAGCTGCTGTGCCACCAGAGGAATTATCCCACCTGTTCTAGTTAAAAACAAAGAATTGTAATACATTTGTATTTCATAACAAATATAATCACAGAAAAAGCAAATTTAAAACACCTCTTAACCTTGACGTATCGTTCCTGTTTCCTTCTCAAATGCTTTGTTTAATGTAAAGGACACCTATGTACTGAAGAAATCATCATTTTCACTGGGACGCCAGAAAAGCACTTTACTTGCATAAGTTTAATATATATTCCTCTTAAATGCTGCCACACATTGTAGCAAAACAATTTCTGCAACTGATTATTCAAAATCACTGACCCCTAACTGTCCGTTCAGGTATTTAGCCACCAGTGCCTATTTTCATTAATTCTCTCTTAAAACATTGGAGACGTTTAGTGATTATAACTAATAATAATTTGATGTTTAATTCAGCTAAATAAGTTATATAACCTGTCTCTTTTTTTGGGGGGAAAAAAAAAACAGTAGAGGAAACTCCTTAAACGCACAGCATTTCTTACCCTCACCCTTACTGGTATCATAAGAAAAATGTGTTGTGGCCCAAAAGACCACACCTTTACACCCACACACTTCGTATCAAGTATTTTGGAGAAGAGTTTTGTGCTGACAATGATGCAAGTAAGACTAAGAATAAAATCATTAGTAAGCATATGTAACCACAATTACAGTTATATAATAAAGCACTAAGAGCAGTATGTTCTTACTTCAAATGGACTTCCTTTTGACAGTGTAGTGCTTCTCCTAGAATATTGCCGGCATCATCCACCACAGCAGCACCGGTATCGTCACAACTTGTTTCTATTCCCAGCACTAGTTTTGGAAGACACTGTTTTCTGGAGTGAGTAGAGTTGCTTCTTAGCCATGCAGCTTGTCCATGTTTAATTGATTTCAAAAGGCTTTTGGTAATGCTGTTCATTGTTAAAAATTTGTCCTGTAGTTACATCTAGAAAGGAACTGTACAGAGATCATCTCTTCAGAATTCAAGTTTTACAAAGGTCTTCATCAAGGCCAGTAAGCAGCAATTACTGAGGTATCAGCAATATTCACCCAGATTGTAATTTATTGAGGATTAACTTAATCCATTACTTTAAAGGTGGTTTACATACTATTTATTTGTTACATCCAGCAGCACAAGGGTGATAAAATACTCCAACTATATTTTGCTGGCTGCTACACTCTCCAATCTTCTCTCACCTAGACCGCTGCTTAGGGAAGCGTCGTGTCTAACCACGGAGCAGGAGAGAGGTAGTGGTCAAGTGCCAGGAAGAGGGAGGACGTTCCAGGTCCACTTGAAACCTCTTTGAGTTTTCCTGTGCCTACTCAATTATTACTGAAGGATTTTCAAGCATGTTCTCTTTCAGATATACGAAAAGTAATGAATTTAGCATTTTTTATGTAAAATATGCCATATGCGTATTTAACTCTCTAAAAGTCAGGATTTTTAAACCAACGTTGCTCTGAAGGGGTGTTTTTACAAGTCTGAACTACTACACACGATTTATAAGACCACAGGAAAGTGTTATTTGTGTCACAAGAGTCGGGAGCTAGCGTCTTTGCTTTACCTTAACCACGCTCCAAAAACAGTGTCTTCGCTCTGGCTTGCTATCACGCTTCCTACCGTCCTAAGGGAGGGACACAAACCACGAAGTAAGTCAGACTCACAGTCAGACTAAACTTTAGCCGGCCTCTCATCGCAGGCAGCGCGCACTCCGAGTCCTGCCCGCTCCGCCCCTGAGGAAGCCCCCTGCTAGCGCCCTCGCAGCCGCGGCAGGACGGGCAGCCGCGCGGGCCGGGAGCGGCCTTCCCCCTCGGAGCTCCGCAGCCGCACGTGGTATCAGCATTACTATGTTCTTCCGCACGGTTCGTGCTGCCCCTTCCCCTCGGGCCTCACGCAGGCCTGGCCGCAGACCCCTCTCCCGCCGCCCCGGCCTGAGCCCGCCGCCATGTCAGCGCCCCGCGTCTCCGCCCGGGCACCGCGCAGCCTCGCACCGCCCACCCCCGCTCCGCGCGCCGCCGCGCACCGACCGCCCCGGCCCCGCCCCCGCCGCGTCACGTGGTCCCAACGGCACGAGGCCGCCCGCGCAGGCGCGCGGCTGCTGCCGTCCCTGACGGGGCGGGGGCGGTGCCTGCGGCTCGCGGCTGCCTCCTGCCGCTGCCCCCCCCGCCGCCGGCGCCGGCCGTTTCTGCCGTCTGCCCGGGGGCGGCGCGGTGAGGGGCGCGCGAAGACTGGGGCGGGGGGCCGGCCGGGGGCGGCCCGGGAGCGCCCCCACACTCCGCCTCGGCCGGGCCGCAGCGCCCCAGAGGGAAGGCAGCTGCGCGACGGCGAATTGCTTTATTCCGCGAATGACACGAGTCAGCGAGTCTCGTAGAGCCGCCGAAGGGAGCTCCCGGCCGGCCTGCGCAGGCCCTGCCCGCGCGTTTCACACCGGCCAGCGCCCGCTGCCATCCGTCCCTGGGGGGAATTCAGCCCTTGCCTTAGAGCCGTTGGCACTTGCATACAAAACGGTGATGTTTCAGAAGAAGCATTTTCATAACCGTGCCACGGGCCTCATTTCAGAAGTAGCCAGTTATCACTTTGTGCACAAATAACCTGGAAATTGATCTGAGACCTATCCAATTGCTAAAAAAAAATGTTGTAATCAACTCATTAGCTATTTTTATAGCATCTTTATCAAGTAAGTAATCCAAAAATTCTCTAACATGAAAAGAAATACGCCACTGTGGCTTTTTTTTCCCCCTCTCACAGGCTGTCATTGCAACCAAAATGTAAATCAGGGCCATGATACTAGAAATTAAAAAGTCACCTCTGAAGTCTTGAATGGAGTCTTCTGTCTAATCCATTTTCAGCTGGCAGCCACTTGGTAGATTTAAAAATTTACCTTTTTTCCAAGATACCGGAATAAGTGCTCAGTGCTCTAGAGGTACCTCCTTCGCTCTAGTTCCAGAGCCGATTACATAGAAGATTACTCAATACCACACAGTACCCTTAAAATGCTGCATTCCTGCACATTTCCAAGACATGCAAATTATTTACATCTTTTTCTGCAAACACATACAGCTAGGCCATACGATTTGCCTACTTGCCTATTTCTAGTTGGGCTTCTACTCTAACTTATGATCTACACAGTTCCTCTCACATAGTTTAACACTGTTACTCTCTAATGGAGCTGCTTCTACAACGGCAGCGACCGTTCCCCCACCATCACAGGCCTCTCAACTACTGAAATACAATCTCTAAGTCAAGTACCAGAGAAAATAGTCAAACATCCAACTTAAAAGAAATTTCAGCTTTTCAGGATGTCTCATTTACACACGGAAAATCGATGTTTCATTTTTGCCGGAAAGCAAAAATGAAACAGAACAAGAACAACCTTGGCAACCTGTAGAAGCATAGGTAAATTAAGCTAATCAGGTTGACGTAGAAATCTCCTGAGCTGACAGTTAAGGACTTTCAGTCTTTGTGACAAAGATCACAGGAAAAATAAGGCATTGATTATACCATCAGGTTATACTAGCTATCACAGTATTTACTGAGACAAACTTTTCCCATGCAGTAACAAAACAAAACGATTTACAACCCCAAAAGCAGTAACTAGCTACTTTTATGTAACCCAAGAATGCAGCCTCACCAGTCCTTTAAATTATGGATTCTGGATTTAAATATTAAGTTGCCATTTGTACTACAGTTGATTGGGTGGTTGTGACACACTGCTCTCCATTTCAACAGTTACTCATACCTTCTTTACCAGTCACTTGCATCAGCCAGACATACATATCGTCGTAGTGCTGATTACACTATAGAGCTGGGCCTACCCAGTTCCTCACAGAAATCTTTCTTCTAGAGGTTTCCAATTCACATTTAAGTATTTGGAGGCATCTTTTTACAAACTCAACTTTCATTCCAGACAAGGTCGCAAGAAGTAGTAACTGGATCTCAGAGGTAAAAGCATCTCTCACTGAGTATTATCAGATAAGCGGCACAGCAGCAAACTACTCATTTCCTTCTCCGGAAGAGAAGCCACAGCAGTGCCAGGGCTGGTTGGCGTCGCACCTTCTGCTCAGTATTTATTGATGCCAAAGACTCTGACGCCATGCAGCTGCGGCAGCTTGGGGATGAGCACCGTCAGGAGGGAGGCCGTGTTGAGGATAAAGTGCGTTGGATCGTACTTCGTGTAGAAACTTGCCAGGAAGTACCTGCAAGAAAAAGAAGGAAGCAAGCTGAGCTGATAACAACCTCGTCTAAAAACAAACAAACAAACAGGGCATAGTTTAACAAGGGGCTTAGTTAATCACTAATAGTTTACTCATGTATTCCCATACTAGAAATCTCACTTCAGATTCTAGGTCTTACAGTAAAGTGATGGGCCAGGTACCTTCTTCCCACACTCATCACAGTGCTGAAAAGTACCTCTCAGCTGGTATTTTCCTCCATTTCTCCCCTCCAAGTTGGGGGTCTCTAAATTCTTAAATTACAAGCCTAATTTGTGATACAGGTTTTAAACGGTGTAAGACCCATTAGTGATATATATGCACTGCAGCTACCCTGACAAGCTCAGTGACAAAACACTTGGCATTTTTCAATGCAAAAGTCATTTATGCTGAGCACATCTGTGATCAGTATCATCTTTAAATGCTTCCACTCTAGCAGGTATTTGCAGGATAATTTTCTTTTAAGCTAGTCCATAACCTCTTCAACTGGAAAAATAAGGGAACATGTCTCAAAATCCAGTTCAAATTCAGATTTCTTACACTCCAAAACAATAATCCCATCTCATTCTTTGCAAAAACTTGTCACAGAAGTAAGACTATCAGATTGCTTTTTTTGCATCAAAAGAAAAATGTTTGTTCAGCTTCTTGCACATTACTGGTGCGTGTAGAGAACCATATACCTGTGTTACGATTATAAAAGTCCCACTGGAAAGTGGGAAGCTATCTCTAAAGAAAGATCTTTTTGTAGAGTTTTATTTTGGTTCAGTTGCTATCCTTTGTGAGACAGCTTTCTAAACTTGATGCAGGATCTTACCTTTCTCCCCCTTCCCAGCCATGCAAATGGCCAGCTTAAAGGAAAACAGCACGGCTTTTTAGAATTGGCTATTAAATACTTATCTGATTTCCTGTAGTTACACAACCGTATTTTTGTCAAGAAACATGAGGTGCAGAGTTTCTATCAGAGTTGTTTACGTAACTCATGTAAACAGAAGAGAGCTTGTGCAAAGTAAAACTGACAGCAATATCACGGAGGATCCCATTCACCGAGCACTGCCACATTCCTCGTAGCTCGCAAGCTGCAAAATGGTTAGCAAGTGCCATAAAGTAATGTACATGTAACTAAGGGTATTTAGATTAGCTTAAATTTTCAATATTTACAATTTCTCAAGCTCTTAAAAAATAATAACAATAGCAAGTTTTAATTGCAAGTTTTACTTGTGAGGTTTCTAATCTTTAAAGCCTGTCCCATCAAAAACTGTTAACAAACTTTGACTTCAACATTTGAATTAGTGTTGAAAGCCACATGAGGAAAGACAGTTGATTGTACGTCCTGTAAATATGTACTCCCCAAGTCTATGACGTAGAAACAAACAAAAATCAAGAGAGAAAAATACTTTTAAAAAGTAAAGTGCAACTCATTTAATTGCAGCATCCGAAATCATGGTTTTAGGATTCAGTTCATGCATAACATAGTTTAGAACTCACAGTATTATAGGAGAGATTGTGAAGAATTTTCTTGAAGATGTAAATTGTACTCCATAATCCAGCTGCTCCCAGTGTGTTAGTAGCCTAGCTTTCCCCTGATCAGGTGTCTCAAAAGGAGTTCCCTTAACTGCATGCAAAAACACATACATTCCCTGGGGGAAAAAAAGAGCAAATACAGCGGCACTATTATTTGTTTTATGTAATTGTTGCATTGCTCAAGGTTTTGGGGGGTGGGGAGAAAACAAAAAAAGGTTACACAGCCAGTGGCATAGCCAGAGTTAGAACCAAAGTCTACGTGACATCCAGTCCAGTGCCTTGTCCTCTACATTCGATAGCAAAGACTGAGTGCATCAACCAAATTTTAGTCAGCATTTTAACAAGTTTAGGGCTGCCAAGTTAATTTTACTGCTTTTCTAACACTGTGGCAAATTGAATGAGGCAGAGTCTGTGCAAAGTAAAAATCTATGTATTGCCCACCTATCTACTATCTAAAATCTATCTATCTACTGGCAATATTACAAGGAGAAGTTTTGAAAGCTCTATCAACCCACCATTAGCTTCAAACGCTTAGAAGCTACTATGTGTTGAAGACTATCTGTCTGTCTCCTTTACCATACTGGACTGTTTTTTGTTTTTAATTAATGGACCCAAGCCATGTCTAATCTGCTCCAAAATATAAATTTGAGCCCACTATTTTCAGATAGTGGAGCGTGCTCTTTTCCAGCCCATGAGATACACAACAATCAGCAAATATCCAAGATTTCTGTTTTCTTTCTTTCAACTGCATTTATTTCTTATGGCACATATGCAAAATGCTAGAGAAACTTTTATATAGAAAAAACAGTTTTTCACAGTTCTTATACAGGAGACAAAGGTTAAGCAAGTCACTTCAAGTTTTATTCCATTTTATTAGGAACAGTCTCCTTGACTGGTGGCAGATTACCACAGATAAGAGAATTAATTTGCTTAACCAGTCCTTTGATCCATGGTATTTGCTGCGTCTCAGTTTTAATAACCCAATGAAACAGGCATTTTATTGTTGTCACTTCTCAGGATGAAACCAAATGCTTACTACCCATTTTATTTTGCACTGGTACTTGCAGTAAGGACAGCCAAGAGTGCTTTCGAGGTCAGCTGAGAGTTAGCCAATAGTGGAAATCCAAGATTTTTTTTTTGTCAAACCTTTCAAGGTTATGTTTCAAAATAAGTTCTGTTTAAATACTGACATATCCAAAGTACAGTTCATACGCATCTTCTATTGCTCCACTGGAAAACTACTTGCCAGTGCTTGTTCTCATCCCTGTTGCTAACTATAGCTACTTGCAATTCACAAAGGTTTCACAAGAATTCACTGAGGTTTTGGGGAAATATTTGGTAATTTTCATGTTTGCCAATATCTTCCGAAGTCAGGCATGTCTGATGCTATCAAAAAGAATGTACAAAATGCTATAATAATACTTACAAGCTCACTACTAGTTTTAAACCTAGCTAGAAAAATAAAGAGTCCTTGAGAAAAAAAAAGGAGCGTTACAAGCTTATAGAGGACATCATCTAACCTTTGTCTTTAAGGTGACTATCATCTTCCTAAATAGGGAGGAAGCTACCTTTTTGTCAAGACTTCTTTGTTGTTAGTCTTAGAAACCTGAGTTAGCAAATCTCAAGCATGATGTAAACTGCTGGATTATGGCCCTCTTTTCTTTGAGCTTGGCAGGACCAATATTCATTCAGACTTGCAGTACTTTAAATGATCACAACAGAATTACAGCATCCTAGGGAGGGGAGGCGGAAAGACTTTCAAGGTCTTCAGCTTCCAAATCATTTTGCATGCAAAGGACATCATGTGCATCAGAATCCACTGAGTAACAAATGGCTTCAGAGCCTGGGTCCCTGTGGTCCAGTTTTGCCTCAGTGCTTTCAAATCAGGTTTGTATTATGTCAAGCATATGACAGAGTTGTATGCTGAAGTAATTCTGAGCTAAAACTTACCTAGCTTGACCAAAAATCAAAACAAGAAAAATACAAACATTTCCATCCAAAGAACAGGTATCTAAAGTACTAAATTTAGCATTTTGGGGCTACTGATAGGTTTATGCAGAAACATTAGTAGATAATATCCAAGAATATCAAATGCAGTAGCTCTCTACCCTGGGAGTGGTATGTCTGCTACCAACAGAACAAAGCACTGTTGGCTCGCCGATCTTTTAAGACTCTAGCATAACTAAATGCCTTTGAGTAGAGTACACAGAATACAAAGGGAATCCTTCATGACTTTTGTGCTTAAACCCAACGTGGTAATCAATCACTCCTCCTCTCAAAAACCCCCAACCCATTTACCAGCAGATAAGCCAAACAGAGAAGGTGTTTCGGCTAGCTACCTTTCATTACCGATGCAGCCTACCTATTTTTCTCTTCGCTTGCTTCTAAAAATATATGAATGACTTTTAAAAATGTTGCCGTAAGGCCAGACACTCACCAGATTGTGAATCACGTTTGTTAAAGTCCACGCAACAGGGACGCTGAAGAAGGGAATGCTGAGCAAGACGATGTGCAGCAAGCCGACTCCGAGCGCGTACGTCAGCCACATTCCTCGACTGTTCATCACCCGCGTGTTAGGATTTACCTCGCTGTGGGCAACTCCGACGTTCATTTTTGCCCTTTAAAACAGAACTGCTTGGAGACCGAGACTGTCGTAATATAGAGGTACTTAATAAAGCTTCGATTTAGGAGAAAGGCTGTTGCGGGCAAGTTTGGAAGGACGCTGTGCATAAGCTAAGATGCACTTCAAGATCTTCAAGTGCTGTATGATTTATAAAGGAGTCAGTGCAAAGGGGGTGTGAAGGGTTGTTTGTTATAAAGAAAGGAAAAAAAAGAAAGCCTGCCACATAAGCAGCATTTAGAAAAAGAAAAAAAAACACTAAGATGTTCTGGGAAAGCTGAAGTAACAAAGCTTTGTCTCCTGCAGATTTGCAACTTTTTTTTTCCTCCGAATTTCCTTCCGCTTCCGCTACAACATCCACAGTTCTTCCCCACTTCCCACATCAGGCTGTTTCTCCTCCCGTCCTTCACTCACGTTACAGCTAATCTGTAATTCTTCATACACCAATTACCCAGCTACCTACTGCTACAAAGAATGGATAAGGACTAATTTCTGCCTGCTTTCCTTGCAGCAGAGTACAGATTTCAGATTTTCCACCTCTCCCTAGCTGTTTATTTTCTGCAAGTGTGGGAACTTCTCTTCGACACTGCTCTTTCAAACCTGCCTGAAACCAGCCATTGGGTTCAGAAGGTTTCGCTGACAGGCGGACGCACAGAGCACGAATTCATAATCCTGCTCCCTTTAGGGGCTTTACAGAGTTTACCGGCGGTGACCCTCTCTCATGGCCCGGGGTACCAAACTTTGCAATCACTGCTAAGAAACACCGCCGCGCAGCTCACGCTCACACAGCTGCAGGACTTCACGGTTGTCTGTGGGACCGGGAGGGAAGATTTCTGACTTCCTCCTAAACCAGCCGGCAGAAGCGCTGCTTAACCGGCAGAAACAGGCCGCTCTTTGGTAAGCAGTCTCTTTCTCGCACCCGCTCGGCGCCGTAAGGCACCGCAGTACCGAGGCGTTTCCTGGCAGCGGCGCGGCGCGGAACAAAACCAGGTGCGATGAACCCGGAGCTGGCGCGAACCCGGGCCGCGCTCAGCGAGACCCCCGGCCGCCCCCCCGCCGTAACCGCCCCCGCAGCCGCCGCAGCCGCGCACAGGCCCCGCGCCCAGCCCGCGCTCGGACGCCGCCGTAGCCGCCCCCAGGCCTCGCCGGTGCCGCGCAGCCCGGCCGCCGCCCCCCGCCACGGCCCCGCGCCCGGGCGCGACCCCACCTGTGCCGGCAGCGCCGCCGCCGCCGCCAACCCGCCCGCGCCGGGCTCCGCCTGCCGCCGCCGCGGGGCACTGGGGCGCCGCCGCCGCCGCCGCCGCAGCTGGGGGCCGCCGGCCGCCCGGGGGCGGGGCGCCGGGGGCGGGGCTGGGCGCCACGGAGCGGGGCGCGCGGCCGGGGGGCGGGGCCGAGGCGCTGCCGGGGGCGGGGCACGCGGGCAGGGGGCGGGGCCGAGACGCTGCCCGCCCGCGCGGGGCCGGTGGCGGGAGCGGCGGCGGCGGCGCAGGTAGCGCAGGCGCGTGGCGTCGTTGTGCTGTTGCGCGGGGCGGGCTGGGGGCTGGGGGCTGCTGGGCGGCGGCGGGAAGGGACGGCCGGGCCCGCTGCGCCCCTCGGCGCGGCCTGCGCTACCGCGGGCACCGCTAGGCCGGGCCTGGAGGCGGCCGCCCGGGCCGGGGAGGCCGCGGGGACGGCCGGGCCGGGCCTGGCCGGGGTGGCTGAGGGCGGCGGGGGCGGCTGGGAGGAGGCCCAGGCCCTGGCCCTCGCCCTCCCAGGTGCTTTCCCTAACGATAGGCGGAGCCGGGCGTTAGGGGCCGTTCGTGTGGCTTTACGTAAATTCAGGGGCCACTCTCAGAAGATTTTAGTCACAATTTTTCCTCGTTTTTTCCCTTACACAACTGAAAACTTATGTGAGTGCATGTTCTGGTGAGCTCTTAAGAGCAGTGGCTGTCGAAGGGGAGTTTGAGTGCTGCCGCAGGAGCCTGCGAGGCTGTAGCTGTAACTGTCACAATTTAAAATAGTAACTGTGAGGGTTTAAAAGATGTTGTTTTAATTGCAGCTTGCCTAACGGTATGTAATGCTGCACCTCTTTAGAGTGCCTACTGCCACAACACCTGCCTTCACCTGGGAGGGTAAAAGGAGTACGTAAGTGACCCTCCTAAAACAGAAAACATTAAGTCGCGCTACTGATTACAGGTTGTAATATGTGCAGTCAGCTGGGAGTTGTGGTTGCTGTGTGGTTTGGGCTGAAAAGTGTATCTTCTGGCTAAAGGCAGGCAGGGTTTGGGTGCATGTCCACAGGTAGCAAGTACCACAGATACTTCCCTGTCTGAAACCCAGGCAGACCTAAAAACCCGTCATCCTGTTTAGTCTTCACTTTTGGCTCTGCCTTCTCTAAGTATTTTAAATTAATCTCTTTGTAAACGAACACTCTTACATTTTGTAATATATTCCATTGCAAGGTGCAGGAGATTTAAGATCTGATCTGGCAGAGTACTGAGTACGGTGTGTTCGCATTGCTTGTGTGGAGACTTCTGCTTCTAGCAGACTGTGTGCGTATCACTTTTTTTTATTTTGACAGGGTGAGCCCCAGGAGCTTTACCAAGAGGATGCCTCAGTACTTCTGAGGTTTGGACAAACACGCATGTATGACTACACTTGTTTTCACTCTTTGATCTGGTGAGTAGTGGACAGCACTGGCTATGATGCTTTGGGTCCAGGCAGAGAGGAGGGACCACAGACCTGTTCCCTCTCTACCAAAACACTTGCATCAGTGACATCTAATAGAAAAATTGTCTTTGTGATGTGCAGCTTTTCTGCTTTAAGATCCTCCCTCGTCTTAGTCAGTGTTTTTTAATAACAATATCCAGCTCCAAACTGGCATTTGTCATTAGTAAATCATAAAACACTTCACATAGGAGTCTTATATCATGTTGAATGCATGAGAAAACTTGCTTTTCTGAAAATGATTAATGTTGGTGTTTCCTCAACAACCACTCATCTTCCTGTGTTCCTTTTTTGCTTTGTTTCGTGAAAAAACACTTTGTCAGATCTTGTAACCACATCTGAAAGGTAAATTTTTATTGAAATGTATATAAGTATAAATTGATTTGTAGTTGCTCATAGAAAATTTCTGATTCTGCTTCCTCTTCAAAACATTGTGGTTTTTTTTCCCCGAGTAACTACGTTTTTTGTTTTGTCTTCTATGTTTAAAGAGTGGCGCTCTCTAGAAGGATGTCAGTGTGGAAAAGCATCGTGAAATTGTTGTATCAGCTCCATGTACCCTGCAGGATAGTTGTGCTCTGTGGTGTTGGCAGTCCCGCCTTGCCACGCACACCCTTGCCATGTGCCGACTGCGTCAGCAGGCAAAAATCTGGGTTTGCTCCATCCTCCACAAATGCCCATGTCCTGTGGAAGGATGCTGAGTGAGCGGTCAGGGGCCAGCCACAATACTCGCCAACACATCGCTTGGGCTGAACTGATCATAAAACCAGGATTGCAGGGGTCATTGGCCTTTCAGTGTAAATGCAGCTATTCCTCCTGTCACAGTAAAGAGTGTTGTCGTGGGCAGAAGAGGTCTTCCTTGGAGGGCAGAGAGGAACATCACACTTTTGTCGTTCCTGAGGTGTAAAGAGCTGTCTAATAATGCCCTTTCTCCCACCATCATCTGAAGCCACAGCCTGGAGCCTGCTACCTGGCACACTACGTTTTATTCTTTTCATATAAGTTTAGTCTGCTTAAAATAATGTTTTCTAGTCTAGAGCTCCACGTACTGTTTGTTTCTTACACAAGTCAAACACCCGTTGACTTCAGTGCAAGCTGGATCCTACCTTGAAAAATGTACTCTGTAGCTATAATGTTTTTATTTAAAAGTCATTGAAAAATAGTTCTTTTAAAATGTGTTTTTTGTAATGTGCTTTTCACATTATTTTTCTGTTATCTTTCTATGCAGCTTCTCTGATCATAATTCCATGATGAAACAGTTGTCAGCAGAAACTATCCGTCTCCTTTCAAGTTCTCAGGTGATTACATCAGTTGTCAGTGTAGTAAAGGAGCTGATAGAAAATTCCTTGGATGCCAGTGCCACAAGTATTGATGTTAAACTGGTAAGTCTTCTGTCTTACTCTTTCACTTATTACAGAAATTGGATATCAAATAAGATGTGGGGAAAATTGTTCCACTGTCAATGTATTTTTTAGGGCATAGTAGTTTTGTGGAGGGGTTTGGTATCATTTATACCTATATATTTTAACCTCAAATAAAAATGGTCCAAGATCAGTCCCCCCTAACATTTCTGAGGCTCCGCTGGAACTGTAAGGCGTTTTTCTGCTGAATGCATCTTCAGAAAAAAATGCTAACTTCTTTAATACTTCTCTTACTTACAATTTACTTTTTCTGACTAATAGTTTATTCTAAAAGATGCTGGAGTTGTGTTTCACTGCTAGACTGGTATAGCTGGTTCTCAGTATGAAATATTGGCAAGAAGATAAAAATGGAAACTGTGGAAAGGGTTTATGATATCCATGCTGGACATTTTTGTAATACAAATCATCATATGCTCCCTAATAAACATGCTGTGTTCTGGCTACTATTAACGTTTCATTTTTATAAGATATTAAAAAAAAAAAAGGCATATCACTCAAGGATGCTTTCTGAAACAAGAAAATACTGGCTATAATTTAAAAAAAAAAAAGTGCTTTTCCCCCCAAATTTGGACTATAACAAACTGATCAGCTTCTCTTCCTTTTGTTAGTATTTCTGGTTTTGCAGTGTTTTGTCAACAACTGCCTAATAACATTAACTCCTGCTTAGTAAGAAATTGTATTGTTACAATGTGTATAAATAGATGTATCCAGAAATGCAGTCCATTTGTTTTTCTACAAATAACTGTGAATGTATAAGCTATTCGCAAGTTACCAATCAAAAAAGTAAATGTTAGGCTCATTTAGTTAATACTTCTAATTAAGAAAGCAGTATAACTTCTGCTTGCTCCTTCGTCCATGTCCAAGCCACAAATATCACTGCTGTCTTTTTTGGATGAGTCTCACGCAGTTACCATTTGAGTATGGTTTCCTGCAACTGCTGAGGAAGATGCTTATTCGTTATGTGCCTTACCTGAGCTGAAGGTACTGTGTCTTCCCAATGATCTGTGATGTCCTGTGTCTTCCCAATACTTAGACTGCGTAATATCTTGCTCAATGAGTAACTCCAAAGTGTGTAGTATATGTGCAGTTTTGGGGATAAAAGTATCAGAAACTGATCTTGTCAGCTGATCCATAATTGATGGAAGCCCACAGAAGGTTTTGGAGCCTTCGGTAATTGTTAGAAGAGACCTTGTCTCTTCTCCTGGGATGACAATACAGAACTTTGCTGAATTCTACCCAATACAAATTTCACAGTGCAATAAATGGCGCTTTCCATAGTGAGAGGTCTCAAATCAACTGAAGAGCAATTTCAACCAGAATCCATTGCGTAAGTCATCTGCACTAATGTTACTCCTTGTCAGTTCAGGCCAATCCAAATTTCTAAAACAAATATTTCTAAAACAAATATTAGTATTTCTAAAATGAATGATATGTTACTTGACTTTACTCCGGTCATCAATGACTAAATGAGATTTGCTGATTATTATTTGGTGGATACTAGGGTAGAGAAGAAAACCTGCAACATGCACAGCTATACTAAATAATATTGTAAAACAGGGGATTCTTTTTCTGGGTTTTTTTTTGTGATAAGAATATTTTTATATTAAAATGTTATTTTTATTGAGTGAAATTTAAGTAAGATTGACCGCATAATAGAACTCAACAGTCTCATTCCCTCTGGATTGGTTCCACATCCAAGTTTGGAGGGGCCCTCTAACAAAGAAGCAGGAAGAACTGACTTCATGTTCTTGATATTCCTTGCATAAAAATATGGGTAGAATATAAATGTAGAAATGTCTTCTTTCTTCTGAACGCCTCCCCAGCCCTGCCCCAAATATCCAGTTTCCTTGCAGCCTAAGCAGGAAAAAAAAAGACAAATATATTTTTTTCTAAATGCTCTCCTTCAAAATTTTATAAGTTATGGCCCACTGACTTTAAAGGATGCAGAGTTGCATTTGTGATTTGAAAAAATTGATGCCAAACAGGTAAGAGGGGTGAAAAGGAATGGACAGTCTTTAGTTTTCCAGTCATAGATCTTTTTCTGAGTTTAGTTTTTACAAGTTGCGAGGTAGTTAAATAAATTACTTTGTCAAACATGAATAGGGTAAAACTGAAAAACTGGAATTATGTTTTGTTTCCAAACTACAGGGTATAAATTACATAATTTAATTAGAGAAACCATTACTACAATCTTAACATGTTTTTTTGTTTTTGTTTGTTTTTTTTCAACTGAGACATTTTCTAGTTGTTCAGCTTCTCCAAATAAGCAAAATTCTTACTTCTATGTTGATGGCTACCTGCTGGACCCTCAGCTGTTTCAAACTTGTAACTTAATTCATTTGGGTTGCTATTTTAGTGATCAATATGTTTTTGTCCTCTTTTAGGAGAACTATGGGTTTGACAAAGTAGAAGTGAGAGACAACGGCAATGGAATCAAGGTTGCTGATGTTCCAGTTATGGCGATTAAACACTACACCTCAAAAATAAGCTCTTCTGAGGACCTTGAAAGCTTGACAACATATGGTTTCCGTGGGGAAGCTTTGGGATCAATTTGCTGTATATCAGAGGTGAGAAGTTGCTGTAAATGTGTCAGATCTTTTGTGTTGTTTTGTTGTACGTGTGTGGGTGTGTGTACGTGCGTGCATGCACATGCAAATTATATCAAAATATAAGTGCAAAGACATTAATTTGTTCTGGCATCCTGTCAGGGGTATGTTTCCTTAACAGTTTGCTTTATGTGTGCTGCCTTTTTCTCTACCTAGAACTCACGTAACGTGGTTAGAAAGCAATGTGGATTTCTTGTTAGCATCAGTCCTGCCTTTCTGTCGTATTGGTTTGGTAGTTGGTGGTGCTGTATTTCCTTCCCTTTGTCAGAGCAGGTCAGAGTACTTAGTGTTTCCTTGTCCTTTTCTTTTGTATCAGGGTATAGATAGCTGGTTCCTTGGAACGGTGGCTTATCCTTTGTGATTTTATCTATCAGAAAGGATAATGTGTGAGAGAGTGGTTGAGTTTTCTGCCTGAATTAAGCTAAATCAAAATGAAAAAGAAGAGGAGATGGCCAGCAGAAATCACTTCAGAGGACTGTTACTTCACAGAACTGATGGTCCACGGAGCTCCGGTTTCCCTGAGGGTTTCTGCCTTGATGTTATCTAGGTGATCAGCAGTCATGGGATCTTGCTGGGCTCCATATTGCTCCTTGACAAGTATGTAACTGCCGTTGCATGAACACATTGTTCTCCTTATGAGGAAACAGGAACCTGCTCCCTGTCCTGAGTCTGATCCATGTGTTGGTGTTAACAGGACTGACTGTGACAGTGTATGGATACTTAGAAATTAACTTGCTGACCTTTTAAATTGGCTCAGAAGTGACTTAAAAGATGATCAAACTGTTAAGAGCACAGCATCTGCATGTTCCACTGTGCTCTGCCTTTCAGTCTCCATGCTGTGTTACAGCCAAGTTTTGGGTTTTGCTTTCTGAGTCTGGCGGATTCAGTCATGCAGGAAGATGATGATATCTGTGTCTGCTTGGAACCGCCGACTGTCAAGGTCAGGAGAGATGTTAGCGGGTGGGAGTGCTTGACTCCATGCTGCCTTGGGCAACGTTCTTGTTACGCTAAGCAGGACTGGACTATGTGTTTGGACAGAGATTTGCAAAGAAGGATGCTTCCGGAAGTACTGGGGTTTTGACAGATGACGACAGACCTTGGTCATGGGTTTGTTCTGATGAGTTGTGAGCAGGAGGCCCTCTCTTCTGAGCACTTAATTGGCTCTGTGGTACGTTTCATAACAGAGGGGAGGAGGCCTGAGTGTATTATGTACTTTAATAGGTATTGCTTTAATTCTTGGATCAGCAGTTATGTTAATTAAACGCTCCTGGCCGTAGTTGCATTCCGTCTACCTAAATTGCCCCCCGTAGTTTCAGTTAAGAGGTACTATACTATTGGCACTTAACTAGGTCTGTAGTATTGTCATTGCCAATTAATCAATTACTGTTTTTTCTCTCCAGAGGTGTAGTTGAACTTAAAATTATTCATATGGGAAACCAAAATAAACTAAAATATCCCAGAGCTCTGTATGAATGATAACCTTTATGTCCTTCTGGATGGTTATAGTGGCTTTATCATTCTGAGTATTAATATCTGAATTGGGGGAGTTGCAGTTTTATTAAACTTCCGATGTGTGATTGGTTTTGCCAGAGCTGGTCTGTGTATTACCTGAATAGGTTACAAAACATACCACTACTGATTGCTAGATGTGGTGGGTGTAGAAAGATAATATACTGTTTGTTTGATAATAGTTGTTGTGTGTGTGGAATCCAACATGAATTAAAAGAGTTGTCATATTGTATCTTCTCTCATGAAGGACAAAAATGCAAAAATATCAATTGATTTAGTTGTTTAAATCAACTGTATTTAGAATAGAAAATACAGAAGTGTGCGTGCGTGTGTTAGATATTAAGGCTAGCTATGCTTTATGTAGTATTGTAATAGAAATGTATGGCTTTTAGTTGAATGATTGGAAAAGTCAGATATAATGTAGAATGTTTCTGTGACTGTAAGCAACGCCAGTGGAAGAAATATTTTATAACCTTATTAAATATAATTGTTATTGCTAAAATAAATTGATGTTGAGAATGATAGCAAAGCTTATATAAGGCCATTTGGAACTTTGTGAATCTTTGATTAACATGGATTCTTTTTATTCTTTATAGGTTTTGATCACAACAAAGACAGCTGCTGATGACTTTAGTACTCAGTATGTTTTGGATAGCAGCGGACATATAACTTCGCAAAAGCCTTCCCATCTTGGGCAAGGTAGGATATCGTTATTACAGTGTTGCGTTGCGAAACAAGTATTTTATGTTTCTGTGGGGCTCCGTTTGATGTTGAAATACCTGTTCTCTACTTGAAGCCTGAGTATGAAATCTTAGTAGCTGTAAACATTTCTTGCCTCATGTCTGTCAACTGAGGACATGTTATTAGCATAAGAAAAAATGTATCTTGGAAGTTCCTTTAGACAGCAATTATACTAGTTTCTACTTCTCTGACTCTCTCCCTCAAGCTGGCAGAGCTCAAATAAAAGCTATAAAAATTCTATGCTGCAGGTCTGGGCAGACTTACTCTATAGATATATAAAAGATTTGTTCAGGGCTAAAATAGTGTTTCTATACGAAGCAAAATCTTTCCTTAAAGGAGGAAGAATTGCCATGCTGTATGAGAGGGAGTTGCTAGTAACAGTGTGCCTGTAGGACCCACCAAAGTCACAGTTGTTCGTAACCTGCAGGGAAGGGTGCGTGCACTAGAAATTCCTGCTACAAGTTTATGTAAAAAATAGAGGCTCTCCTCACCTCGGCTTTGGCCTTGGTTTTTCAGACTTGGTGCAGGTTTGGAGTAGCATTTCCTCTACTCCGTGCTCCGTTCAGCTGATTCTTGACTGGTGAGGACTGTTAAAGACCACTGTAACCTCGCATTCACATTTCAGCAGTTGCACATTCTCGAAAAAGAAACTGTTTATTCCTTTCTTGCCACTAGAGCATACTTCTGGGGAAGCAGTTTAAAGTTGCATCTGTTCTCACCCTTAGTACGTCCTCGCTGAGCCATAAGAGCTACCGCTGTCTGCCAGTGTTGTGTGCCCATTCGACACCGTGTCTGGCTGCGCTGTGTTTTGTATGGGCAAAGTGGAGCCCTGCTACCAGACTTGTCTCTCTTCCTTGTCTGTCTGATAGCTGGCAGTATGAAGCCGTTCATCCAGAGGCTCGCTGCCTGGAGCTAGTCAGTGGACAGGTACTGAAGAAAGAGCTGAATCTGAAAACTCTACAACGTGGGGTCTGGACATCCAGTTTTAACCAGAGAAATTCTTTTAGATTTAGGTTGTAGTGTTTTCCACAGCTGGAAAGCCTGTTCTGGAGGTCAAGTTGCATTGAAATGATTTTGTCAAAGCTGTGGGATGGCTGACTGCTGTGGAAAAATGAATTCTGTGTTAATACTTTGCAATCTCTTTTTAGTCTAAGAATTTGTATGATTGTATTAGTAGAGTCATTCTCTTCTACAGGTTATATACTACACTTTGAACAGAGATGTCTGGTCTTTTAGGTCTCTATGCAAATAATAGTGACGGGCTTTAATGAGGCTCTCTATTCCCCTGCCTCCTGATATATCTGATCATGTGCTGGTCCATTACTTATTTCAGGAATGAAAGTTAACTTAATATGCACCAAAAGAGTCTTAGTGGCTGATTCTTACTACTGTCAGTATATACGGAAGAAAGCTTCATGCTGCAGTCGTAACTAAATAAAGGATGGAGGGTGGAGCTTGTGAGGTTTATTCGTACATGTTTTGGGAAGATGACTGCTAACTTAGTATATTTTTGTCTTCATGCTAACGTAATTTAATTTAGTGTTATTAGGGATTATCTGTGTGCAGCCGTATACAGACATGTCTCTTCCAGTACAAATAAAGTTTCCTTTATATCCAGCCACTGGTATGTGTTCAATGTTAACGCTGCTCGTTTTTTATCACTTGCTTGCAGGTACTACAGTAACAGTCCTGAAGTTGTTTAAGAATCTTCCTGTAAGAAAACAGTTTTATTCAACAACTAAAAAATGTAAGGAGGAACTAAAAAAAATCCAAGATCTTCTGATAGCATATGGCATCATAAAACCAGACCTGCGGATAATCTTTACACATAATAAGGTAATAGTGATTTTTTTTTTCTGTATCAGCTATCATAAGAATCAGTTTCTGATGAATATATGCAGTTCACTAATGCTTTATTACATAAAACCTTTAATTCCTAGGACTTCTCTGTTATCATAGGTTTCTTTTGGACTCCCACTTCATTCTTCCCTCCATAAATGTGTATACCCATGATGGTTACAGATCTTGACCCTAAGCTTCTAAAACTCAGAAGAGACTCAGATCTGCCTTTTGGTTTGCTCCAACAGATACTAGGTTAGATACATGAAATGTAAGAATTACTTTACATGCTCATAGTTAATAAAGATGTTGGTGTTTTACAGAACAAAGTAGTGGGATCTTATTGGGCCTAAGGGGCTGATCAGGTGTTAACCTAAGCTAATTGAATAAACTCTTGAAACTGTTATTTGGCGTACCTTACCTGGATAGACGCTATAGCAAATACAGGTAGTTTGTTGTATGCTGAGTCATTGGCATGCAATACGCAATCATGGCTTAATTTAAATAAGTTAAAAAATTGAAAACAATTTGCTACGTTGGTTTAAGTAAGAGTAACATATGTCATAACAAGTTTTAGTTGAGCTAGTTTTTGTTTATTTAGACTTGGGAGTACAAATTAAGAGGCTGCTTGGAGGCTGCTTTGACTTCACAGGATACTGGACAGTAATCTTACAGCACAGCTACAGAAATGACACAGTGAGCCACTCTCCTTTCCCTGAGCCCAATCCGACGTAGCTAATACTGTTGGCTTTACTCCTGACTTTTGACACATGTGAGGGGAAAATTATGCTAATGACTTTCCATTTTGCCACGAAATAGAGGGTGACATTTTGTGGACAGATCCCTCAGCGATTCTTTCTGCTCTAAAATACTATGTTAATTTTGCTGTTTTCCTGGTTTATGGAATGATTTTGATCAGTTAGACTCTTCATTAACTAAACATTCATGCTTCAGTTCCCTTCCAGGGGAAACCATGATTGACTCTGCTTTCTTGAGAAGACAGCAAATCTCTCAGCCTCTTCTGGGGTTGGATAACATGCTCTGATTATATATATGTCTGTATTTTTAAATATCAAAATGTAGATATTGCAAAAAAAAAAAAAAAAAAAAAAGCCAGCCCTGTGGCTACAGAATTAGTATTCCAAAACTGAGTAAGTATAACTGCTTTCAGTCTTTCATTTGAGACTACAGAAAGTTTGAAACCATAGATCTTGGAGGTGTGCACTTCCTAGATTGTGTTAATCTCCCTGACATATCTAGCAGTGCTTCACAGTGTTGGTCTTAACTGTAAGTTGATAAAACTAACTTCATCTTCTATTGGTGGTTTTTGGCCTCTCTCAAGGATGTGGTATAATTATTCTGTGGTTAAGCTGGGGCTTTTATTTAAGGTCCTTGGCTACTACAAGGGCTTAGTACAACGTGTTGCCGGTATCTTCCTTTTTCCTGACTTTTCCTCCCCTTATGCAGCAACTGTAGCTTGTTATCGTCTATTACAGATTTTGAGTTTGGTATAGTGTATTGGGAAATATCTTGTTTGTTGTGGTTCGTGGAGGAGTTGCTCAGTTGACTTTTCTGCACTAGACATCTATTGCATGTTTGCTTATGGTACCCGTGTGATCCTTTCCGGTCTGTTTGGAAATTCCTGTTGACGTCTCTGGGTGCTGGAGGAGAGGCTTGGGAATGTGATTGCTAGGTAAGAAAGCAGTGATTTGGGGGTGGAGAGGGAAGAGGAATGAGGAGAAGGGCTGCAGCAGTGAGATTACTGCAAACAAGTTGTAAATGATTTTTAGTGATGTTTTGATTTCATCCTCTTTTAATTTGATTAGACTATTATATGTCTTGTTTTTCTTTTTTCTACATTTATTTTAATACTGTAGAAATCGTGCAGGAAACTGATCACATCTCTCACGCTACTTACTGCAAAAGTAGCACGGAGAGAAGCACAAGAGTAGCTGTTGCATGTTTGTTTTGGTGTTGCCTGTGCTCAAGTGACAAAATACATTTCTGCAAACTCTTAGCTTTATAAATTCATTCTGGGGCGCCAAGAGTATGTTTTTTTCACTGATGTACAGCCTTTTGAGCAATGGACTGAGTTTGCAACATCACTATTACGCTCTTTGTGTGATCTAAAGCCTGGTGAAAGCTAAAGTAGATGCACAGAGAAACAAATGGCTGTCTTGCTAACCTGTCCTTTTGCTGATGAACAAGAAGGAACATAGCCAGTCCTCTAAGCTCTGTTGGTTTCGCTGGAAATAATGGTAGTAAAATTCATTATGAGGATATTTTGTCACCAGAGTAACTCAACACGCACGCAAACGTTCTGTTAAGAAGATGACATTTTAAAATATTTTTTACCCTCTGAAGTCTGGGTAAGCTCAGCAAGTTGGAAGAGAGAAGAACCTTGAGGTGGAGAGAGCAATGGTCAGGACGTATGTACATTATGGTTTACAGAGAAGCAGAGATAGCTGAAAGTCTTTGTGATCATGTAAGCAAAGAACTTGAGAACATTTTAAGAACTGGTGTTATCTGCTTGCATGCATGGTGTTCCTTCAGACTTGTAATCTCTTGGTTAGAGGATATTGCATAGATTTAAAAAGAGTCTCTGATACGGAACAAGAAGAAGAAAACAAGATTGCATGAACTGGCACTACCTACCTAATGAGAAAGTAGTAGTAATTGAAAAACTGTCTCATTTAATAGCTACTTGAAACTCATTTCCGGTAATAGTCTCAAACCAGCTTTGTAAGAAAAACATCCATATTACAACCCAAACAGTTTCCAGTTTCTGGAAAGATATGAAGGCTACCTATCCTTTTAGCTTCAGAGGTAAATTCATCAATACGCAGTTCGGGTAGGCTTGTCTGGTAAAACAAATGAATACAATTGGTGTCTTTGGTCTGTATTTATTCACTATAGTGGTAGAGATGGTGCTAATTTCAGGCTCTTAATTTTACACTGCCAGCTTACATGTTCATTTAATTTATTTAAAAAAAGAAATCACACTGCTCAGACAGGTTTCAACACAAGAGGTCGCTCAGTAGCTATTGCTGATCTGGAAAAATCAAGGACTAAAATCCTACAGAAAGTGTAGTCTCTTTATGTATGTGTAAATGTTTTAAAATAGTCTAAAATGCTCTAAAGCTCTAAAGGCAGATTCCTGTATTTCTACTGCTGTTGTCTTTCCTTCCAAAATAAAAGTTACCTATCACATTGTATTTGTTAGGAAATTTAAAATTCTGTAATTCCACTGCATAACAAGTTTCAGCAGGTCTACATGCATCTGTCTTACCATACTATTACAGAATATGAATAGTCATTAAGTCTTTTTCCTTCATATGCCAAGTATTGTTGTCACTAAATTATAATTTCAGATTAGAAGGCGTTTTTCCTATGGTGATCCTACAGTGTATTTATGCTAGAAATATACTCTACCAAATAGCATTGCCTGTGATTTTTCTTTTTTTTGGGGGGTGGGGGGACATTACATTTCTGTTTGAAATGTACTAAGGGAATGAATCGAGTTCTGAGAACAGCTCTAGTTTTCATGGAGCTCATGACTTAATATATTAGTTTAAAAAATTGTATGGCCAATCATTCAAAGGAGTTCCTAGAATCCCAGATTCTTGAGGCTGAGCCAATACTTTCTGTTGCAATGGAAGAAGATACACATCAGGATCAGGTTCCAAGGCTTAAAAGAGCAAGAAGGTAGCAGAGATGAGGTAGTGCAAGACGTGGAAAGATGGGTTGAAAGAGTAGTAAGGATAGTACAATACAGTATATATCAAAGAAATCTTGAAAATAAATGACAAAACCAGTACTTTAAAAAAAATCCTTCTTCTAAGTCCTAGCATTTTAGAAGAAATGGAAGGAGTGTGAAGGAAAGCATAGTTCTAGCTTTACTGAGGAAGAATATATCATATAATAAGGCCAAAACTTTCATAAAAGTTTGAGGTTAGGCATGTTGAAAATGGTTGTCTAATTGATTCTAGCAGAAACTAATTTTAGAGAATCAGGCCTCTTATTGAGCTGTTTAATGTATATGCGTTTTCAGGGTCCACAATGCACTGCATATTTCATTTCCACTTTTTTTTTCTTTTTTTTTTAATGGTGTGCTTCTTGCTGCTTCTACAGGTTCTGGAAATTATTCTTGCCGTTGTACCACATTTCATATCTGTGTTAGTTCATATGAAACTTACCATTAAATGTCAGGGTTTTTTTCTATGAAGAACCATGATGCTCCTCTTGCTTTTGGGTTGTTTTCTAGTAAGTAAGAAAAATGTATGTGCTTTTATCAGTCGTCTTAGCGTTCATTTATAATGCACTTTTTGTCAGTGAATTTCTGAGATAGGAAATACTCAATGACTTTTGTTTCTGCTCACAATGTTTTGTTTGTATTAGCAATAAATAATGAATCACTTTGCAGATCAACCCTTGAAGTACTATTGCTATTTTGACAACTTGGATTAGCTAGTGCTCCTTCTTTTTATGAAGGTTTATCCTGCCAAGACATTCTTTGAATACTGATAATGTTGATCCTCTTGCCAGTATGGTTATGTTAGAAAGAGGTATTTTTCTTCTTTCATCACCATGTTCCTTGAAAGCATATTGAATAATGAGACAGCCAAATGGAAATAATTTACATGAGTATTCAGCAGGTTTATTTAAAGTTAACATTATCTGAAGGAGTGCTAAGAACATTCCAAAGTCAGCTACTGTTTAAACAGCGTCAAATTCTTCAGCCCAAAATGCCACGTTCTAGCCACCTCTGCACTCAGGCTCTTCTTTGCAGTAGGTGCTGAGGGCTTTTCCCTGGAATGACAGTTTCCATATTCTTTCCTGTTTAATATCAGCAGCCCTCGGCTCAGCCTGGTAAGCATGGTGAGCATTTGTATGAACAGATACCGGTGTTCAAGAAATGCCTTTGTGTGTTGAAAGACTGATGATATGAAAGAGCTTTAATTCTGTTTAGTTGTCTCAATTCCACAAACACCAAAATGAGAGGTGTTTCAGACTACACCCGCTAACTGTACCTGTTCTAACAATTGCAGATACAGTAGGGCTTGAACAAGTTATGGCAAAAGGTGGTTTAGATGGTATCGTACAGAACTGCTCCCACATCTTGTACAAGGCACAGGTGGGCTGTAAGTAGACTCAATAAATTTTCCAGTTCTTTTTTAGAAAAATCTGCATAAGAGAAAAGCTTTCTTCTGTTTTTCACGCATGATATTCTGAAGCCTCACTCAGTTCTCTCTCTAGAGCTGTTTAGGGGATCTCAAGAGAAACATGGATTAGGGCTTCTGGGTGCAAGCAAGCCATTTTAGAGCTGCTCTTGTAACTGTGGATGGTATTCTTGCCCAAACCCACTTTGCATTTTTGGTTGTGTTGGCCTCAAAGATGCCGTGAAGTGATGAGCCTAGCTATGTACCATGTGGGGAAATGGTAATTTAAATAATTAAGAAGAAACATTTTGTTTAAGGTTTGGAAACAGCCTTTTTTGCAGTTATCTAGTGGCTTACCCTGTTTGGTTTCAGTGATTTACCATTCTAGTTCCTTTTGAAGAAATGTCACTTGATTCTCTGCTATATTCTTTTCTCTTTTTTTTTTTTTTTTTTTTTTAAGTTTCCTCTTATTTCCGAAGTTGGATAATCTCAACCTTTTACAAATCTGTATCCATTTGTCTGACAACAGTTTGTTTTCTGTCTCTGAATCTTCTGTAATAAGTGCTTTTTGAGATGGAGTAGCTAGAACTGTGCATTAGAGTAAACTTACTGTTTTTAATAACTGAATTATAATACTTTATTTTTGAGTTCATTCATTATGCTTCCAATTGTTGTTATAGCTGCATGTTTAAAAAAAAAAAAAAATCTGCATTGAGCAGAAACAGCAGCATGTAGCCTCTTTCCTGAGTTGGAAGGGCTACTCCATTTATGTTGATGATGATATAAAACAGGAGTGCAATGATGATAAATTAAGTCCCTCCCTAATCTGTGTGTCCCATAAAGTGAAATTATGGTTAAGAATCTGCAGTGCTCTTCAACCAACATGCCTTCTTGCTGACCTGGAGCATAGCTGAGTCTTTACTTCCACTTGCTGTTCAGTGGCTTTGCTGAGAAAGCCAAACAGAGAGTTAATTATGGTGTTTTCTGTGATGTGGACACCTGTCCACTAGGAAAAGCGCTGAGACCCTCAACTCGGTTTACATCAGCCAGCGAACAGCTGCCAGATGGTAACAGCTTTTGGTCACTACCAACCTGGCTGAATTTGAACTGGTGACCTAGAGGTGAAATACTTTATATCCTATTACTAATTCCTTGAGGTTTCCAGTTTCCCATCCATCACACTTTTCAAATGACAGCACCATATATGTCTGAAATCTCAAAACAATTACTGTTTCAAATATGCAGTGTATGTTGCAGTATCCAAGATGTGCTTTAGCTCCTGAAAGGCTTTCAGATTCACTGTGTGTGCTTGAGAAAGGTTAGCAGAAGAAGGATGCTTCCAAAACTTTCTGGGAGTTTTCGCTCTTTGTTAGCAATATACTTTGTTATAGTTACGTTCTCTCTTGCTTTTGTTAATCGCTACTTTACAAAGGGCTTTTAAGTCCTTCCTCCCTCTTTTTTTTTTTTTTTTTTTATAATAGAATTCACTGTAATGATGTTGCATCCTTAGAATAACCATTTAGGATCGGAAACTGATTTTTTGAAAGGACTTGAATTGTTTGGGGTGTTTTTTTCTGATTTTTTCTTTTTTTCCCCCTGTTATGGAAGTGGAACTTCTCTGACTATCCACAGCTGAACTGGTGTGGTTGGAGCAGTTGAAAAACTCTATCGTGTTTGTAACTCTTCAGAATTCGTAGGATGAGCAGTGCTGTGGAAAATGACTGTCCTTCAGCCTTTTCCCAAGCAAATCACTTTCCTAGATGTACTGCCTGATGCCTGCAGAGAGAGGTGTGGCGAGGGCCTCTGGCAAAGGAAAAGCCGGTACCTCGAGTTGCTCTGTTCCATCCCTCTGCTGCCAGTTGTGTCCCCATCGCTTATCAAGTGGATGGGACAATGGATTCCTGTGAGGCCGATATAAATATTTGGGGAAAATAGTTATGGTTATGTAGAGTTGCATTATTTTTCTTTGGGCTAAATTGCAATACTGCCCTGATTTTTGTTTTCAAGGGAAGGTTATGCAAGGCCTGTCACTTAGTAAGATAACTTACTATCGGTTCTAAAACAAGGCACCAGTTACAGTTTGGAGTAAATGAAACAGTATTAACCCTTTTCAAAGCTGGGATTTTAAACAATGTGGTCATTAAGACTTTTTTCTTGGAGTCTTTTTGGTCTTAGCTGATACCTGTTCTTCCACTGCAGAGGATATGCCTGCCCGTGCAGCTAGGTGTCTGTGTATCGTAAACCAAAGATGTTATGTACATTGTACAAGAAGATTTCTCCTTGCTTCCATTTTTCCTGAATTCAAACTTTTGATTTTGCTGCTTGGTTTCGTTCCAGTTTGTGTCTCCTCTTAACAGGTAGGCAGTGGTCTTTCCAGTTACCTTGGAGCCTGAGGCACTGTTGGGTTTTAAGTCAGGAAAGCCAGGAACCGTACTTGCCCAAGGAGTTAGCTCTCTGAAGGGAGCTCTCGGCCGCGAGGCTGGCAGGAGTTTTGAAGCATGTGAAACAAAACAATTAGAGAGACTTTGAAATGGGCTTTCTTACAGGGCTGTGGTAGGTTACGTTTCCAATCTACAGTTCACATACAATGCTTTGCACTGCTAGAGTTTTACACCCTCAAACTTTATTACAGGAAAACTAAAACAGTGATTATCAGAGAATAAACAAGAAAAAAGTCCTTCTTTGGGTAGTGAAAGAAAGACATTAATAACATGTTACCTTTTATCTGAAAATCTTGATGTGCCAAGAAAGTTGTGTTAGTGCCGTTATGTAAACTGAAGGGATATGTTTAACTCGGAGACACCGTTGCACTGAATTGGGAGCAGTTGGAAACAGTATCCCGTCCCCTGCTCCAGTTGAGAGTTTGCTTTTGTCCGTGTGGGCAGACCGTCGTGGCTGCTGGTAGGACTTCTAGAAGACAAAGGACAGGTAAGAGCGAGGACTGGCCTTACTTCTCCTCTGTCCGTCCTTGTTGTCTTTGAGGAGACAAGTCAGGAGCAGCTCTTATTTTCCGCAGTGACATATCCTAGGGACCCTAGTGGGAAGGAACTGCATGCTCTTTCTCCAGCTGGTATACATTCCTTCAGGAAAACCTTTTGGGCTATATATGTGCATCCTGAAATAGAGAGAAAAGCCTGCTCCACGTGTGCACGTATGTTGTCAGCCAGTGTGAGATGTGTGTACGCATATATCCTAGATGGGGGCAATGACGCACACACGCACGCACACACGGACTTGTCTTCTGCATATGTGGAATAGGTTTTATATGTGGTACAGCTTTTTATAAGATCTCGTTAATGTAATCCCCTTCAATGAAGCGGGGAGGGAGATGGGTATATTTGGCTAGCTCCAGCAAAACCTAAGATGGGCCGTATGTAATACTATATCTCTGAGTAGGCTGTTTTTGCAGTGTCATCATACTGACCAGAGTCAGGTTCTTCCTTGGCTCATCCTGGACACCAGGTTTATATGACATAGAAAAAAATATGGGGGGTGTGTGTCTGTATTTTTAGCCTAACTTAAGGGTATAATCAAGGTTTAAAAAAAAGAGTATTGCAGGAACCTCATGGAAACGGACATTTTCTGAAACAAAGGAAATGGAAGGAGCATCGTCTCTTACTAGCTTTTATTTCTTTTTAAGCCTGTTGATACATCTGGAGAATCTAGAAAATTATTTTCTTTAGATTACTGGATATTCCTGTGTTGTTCCTTCAGAATATGCTTACAAATGAAAATACAATTTATACTGTGTTTATTTAGTATAGAAATTTAGGAGCTGACTGGCCTCTTTCATATGGGCTTTAATTTAACCTATAGTGGTAACTAGTTCCTAAAATTTTGTCTGTATTTTCTAATATCAATATTTGATAAATAACATGCTAATTAAAAAATGTTCCCTGAACTTATTAACGGTACCCACTTTTACCAAGATTGCATTTAATCAGTTCTCATGTTCCACAGCTTTCTTAAAAGCAGCTTACCGAAGTGATCTTTTTACAGTCAAGTGTATCAGCCATTCAGCAGGTCAAGCAGTGTAATAACAACCTTGCATTAATCAGCAGCTAAGATTTATATCTGTACCTGAGGCATCACACTAGTATAACCTAAAATAAACAGCATGATGTTTATATTAGTCATGTAACAAGTATCTTTCTCAGTTTGGTCACGAGCATTTAATTTGAAATATATCTAGCGAAGAAAAAATTGTTTGGCACTTTGTGTTTCCATTTTAAGTAATCGCTTTTAAAATAGAAGCAGTACAGGATATGTTTTATAAGATGAGCTCTAAAGGAGGGGACAAATTCTTTCATCACTCCGAAATGTCTTTGAGGAGATTTACAGCAGGTGTAGCGAGAGGCAGCAGGCAGTGTCCCGCGGGCGGCCCTGCTGCGGCATGGGCAGGGGCAGGGGTGCTGCTCCCGTGGCCCCGCTGCCTTCCTCCTCCTCCTCCTCCTCCTCCTCCTCCTCCTCCTCCTCCCCAGAAACAACATCTTTTGTGTTGAGGGGGTCAGGCTTGCTGGAGGATGGCGGAGATGTGATCACAATGCAAATGTGCTGTAGGTGAGGTATAGCCGGGCCGGACTGGGACAGCCCTCCTTGCAAACAGTGCAGAGTGTATTTGGAAATGGAAAATTAAGGATTGAGGAACAGTTTTAGGCTCCACAGTCTTGAAGCTTTAAAATTCCACCTGTCCTGTAAGAAGGGAGTATCACTTTACAGGAGCACTGTGTTCTTCAGTGGCATTCACCCCTCCAGGCCAGCAAATATCCTCGTGGACAGGTGGAATTTTAAGGCTATGTATTGCATTTCTTGAGATGGGTGCATGGATGTTCTGTGCTCACTCGCCATGCTTTCACCGAACAGCCTGCAGCAGCATACCCGGAACTTGGTTTCAATATGTTGGCTACCTAGCAGCTTTTTAAAACATTTATTTCTAAACTAGCCTGGTAATGTCAGGTTTCATTTGCAACTTACTGCATGTTTTTTTCCTTTTGTGTTTGAATGTTGCACGTTGAAATACACTTAGTCAGCTAACAATGACAGAAATGGATGTAAAGCAGATCTGATTCTAGCAGTCGAAGTTGCTCAGAAGCAATTAACTAAGTTAACTTAGTAGTTAACTAAGCACTTTTTTTTTAGCTACACAGTGATAAAAATAAGCAGACTCAAAGTTAAATTCATGGCTGTTTAATACAGGACTTCATGTCAATGAGAGACAGAATTTCACTTCCCAGAGCAGTTAATACTCTCTATACAACTGGCCTGAACAGGTATGATTTTTCTGATGCAAGTCACAGTTCATCCTGCTTTACTGTATTTTTCAAAAGCTTTACAACAGTATTGCAAGTTTTGTAGCTGATAGAGCAGGCTGTCCTCCCCCTTTTTATCCTTCCATCTTAAAATATCTTACAAAGTTTTCAGTTAAAAAAAAAAAAAAGCCCTGCTTTCCTTATGCCTACTTCCTTAGAAACTGCTTTCCTTTCTAAAAAACATATTTGTGATAACTCTGATCTGGAGACTCAGGGTTTGTGAATGGTCATCTAATATCCTGATTTCTACCGAAATGGCTTATCTTTTGAGTACCGTAAGTATTTCAGTGCCCAACTTCAAATCCTGACCAGCATGCCAGAAACTTGTCATAGTTATATGCTCAGTAAAAACACATAGCTTACTGCTATATATCCAAGAGAAGAAGTTGCATTCTTTATTGATTTGTTTTTAACAATGTTTGTTTCAGTTGCAGAAGCTCAGATAAGCATTGTAACATTCATAAATAATTGGAAACACTTTCCTTAATTTTCTGATCGCTGCTTATCTAAGCAAGTAATATAGTATGAGAAGACATGCCAAAAAGTACCATATCGTGTGTTAACACTGAAAGTTGTGAATGTAAGAGGGTCAAAGTACAGAATGTTACATATACAGTATGTGTGCAGTTGCGTATACATGTTCATAGACATGACTTGAGTTCAACAAATATAAATATAATGTCAAAAATTTGACTCTGTGCCATTTGTTTCAGGCAGTTATTTGGCAGAAGACCAGGGTGTCAGATCACAAAATGGCCTGTATGTCAGTTCTGGGAACAGCCATTATGGGCAGTATGGTACCTTTTCAACACTGCTCTGAAGACCCTGAGGTGAGTTTAAGCTTCTTTCTCCCAAATCCACATACAGCCTGTCAATGAAGAGCTAAATCAGTATTCAAAAAGAGGAAGAGACTTTTAAAAAAGAGAATATTATCTCCAGGCTGACCTCTGATTAATACCTTTGATTCTTTTACTGCTCTCTCTGTAAAATTAATTGGTTTGGTGACTGAAAATGCACTCCAGGAATCATCTAGTCAGGACTCATGTGGCACTGATCAAATGGCAGTAAAAACAGTTGTGATGACAAATGTAGAATTGCTGATTGCTCAGAGCTGTCTAAGTTAGGATTCCTGGCCCTCAGGCAGGTTGTGGTCTGACTGATACATAAGCATTTATGTCGTTCTTATCCTCACGGCCTCTTAGCCTTTTATTCTACAGAATATCCCCTTGATTTCAGTCAGAGGTACGTGAACAGTAAAATAAGCAGATATTTCTAAAGCAGGTTATGCAAAATTTCCCCTAAACCTTGATTTCAGGGAAATACTAGTTTGCTTTGAAAAAATTCAGTGCACTGAGCTCTCTTTGTTCCTATTGACATTAAGGAGACAATTCCCCATCATATTCTCCTCTCTGCTATATTTTCAAAAACATTTTATTTGTTCTGCTTCCATTTTTGTTATAAACATTCTCACAAAGGAGAGTCTTACTCCGTATGATCTTTCAGAGTTAATTTTGTTCCATATCTTGTAGCAATAAATCTTGACCAGAATAACATAGATGAGTTGAATCACCCTCTGTAAAGTCATAGTCTATTAAGCACAGCTTGTCATGCTGCCAGAAATTGTTTGTTCAGACAACTTGAATAAATTGTCTAAGTCATCTTGAGTTTGTAAGTATGCTTATAGTGTATACATGCAGGGAAACAAGAAAAAAGTGGTGTTGCTTCTCACCATTTACCAAGTTTTTGATGTTTGTCGGAACAGAACATCTAGAAACTGTTCTCACCTGACTGAACGCTGGGGGTGCGCCCCGTGGGACAAGCGCTCTGAAGGGGAGACATGGGGGTGTTTAGAAGGGACTGGCTGGAAGCAGGCAGTCAGGGCTCACGTTACCACTTTGCTATATCATGAGGCATCCATATTCCTTGAATAGAAGTTGGGGAACATTCCATCTCTCTCGCCGTCTCTAAATAGTGTGTAAAATACCTCGTGTATCATTTATAGGTGTATAAATGATCTATATGAATTGCTTATATGCAAATCTATGTTCAGAAACCATGGACATTTCTAAATTAAGCAGCCAAAGACTATGAAATGACTGAATGAAGGTTGTCTAATCTTAATGAAAGTAACCCTAATCTTTCTCCCTTGTGTGCGGGTGTTGAGATAGGTATTCAAATGAGAAGTAGCATATGCTACTTTTTTTCTTCCCATTAGGTCCATGCCTCATTCAGTACCCAGACCTGAGAGCAGCTGTTAAATTCTTTTCCCCTCCTACTTGCTCATTGTGTGGCTTCACACTCCATTTACTGCAAAGTCTACTCTGAAGACAAAATTAGTGTTAACTATAAACAGCTCTGCAAGCTGTGCCTTATTAATTGCATGGTTAAAACTTGTGCAACAAATGATCCAGGGGTTTTAAAGGCTGGCCTTCTTCAAAACATCTCCATTCTGAGCACTGAATGAAACAACAGATTTCAAGCCAGTTCCAAAGCGTGGAAACCTAGGAGCTACTCACAAAAGTAAATAGGAAAACAAAGAAAATAAAGAAATGACACAATTTTTAATATGTGCAAAACAGCATCTAAGTTTTTCATGTCCCCATTCTTGGAAATGGATGGATCCATTTTGGCTGAAAACTTTCACACAGCAAATTTTCCTAGTCTCCTATAAAGCACCTGGCAGATATAGTTTTCCTGGGAAGGCAGATCCTAGCAAATACTCAAGCTGCTGGGAAAAGGTAAATACTGGGGAAAGAGTTTATACTGTCTTCCCAACATAAATATATTTTAACACCTGTGTAAGGTTTTTTGTTAAAGCCTTAACAATCAATCTAGTTTAAAAACAGAATTTCTTGACTATTTTCCCATCTTCTGTAATTTTGTCTTTATAAAAAATGCACTTTCATATATCGCAATTTTAACAATTAAGACCAGTTCTAGAAATTGTAATTAACTTTCAAAGAGCATGCTGATATTCCACATGACTTTAAATAGTAACAGCAGTCAGCCATTTCTAAATCTGGCAACTGCTTAAATGACTTATTCAGAGACTTTCAGTTTTGTTTTACTGTTGTCTGTATATAAAAATATTCTTTGGAGTGAGTGACTTATTTGTACAAATATTTGCAAATTAGAAGAGGAAACGGAAGCATAAGGGAAGAATATTCAGATGGGATGTGATAAAGTTGCAGAATAAAATCTAGAAGTGCTGCAGGTTGTTTTCTGATAATCACCCAAAGACATTTGACACCTCTTTAACTTGTCCAGTGGTGTTTGGTTCTGGGCAGCGTTGCTGACCGGCCTGCTCCAGCTTTAGCACAGAGTGCTTACTGCAAGGTCAAGAGGGAATAAGGGAGCGCAGGAATAGAGAGCTGGGGTGACGTAGGTGAACGGGAGGGATGGCCAAATCACTGGGATTTTATACTCTGTTCCAAATGCATGGTAGTTTGGATTTAGGTAAACACAAATGGTTCTGCCAAAAGAAAAACTAATGACGCTTGATTTCTGTGATTCCCCCTGCTACCCTCCACACCTTCCCAAAATCCTCCTCCTCGCTACGCCCCAGTCTTCCCTTTCCTGTTGTTTGGGCAAGCGGCTATGGGGCAATATGTGGGCTGGTTGGCAAATCGGCACTTGAACACTGATGGATCCTGTCTTTTGAAAAGTTGCAATTGCCTTTTCCTCACTGAGGCCATTATTTTGAGGCTCTTCTCTCCAAACAGCTGTCAGTTACCACAGAACTTGTGGAAATACAATCTCATTGGGATTTCTGCTTCTTCGTCAGATCGAATTGAAATTGATCCAACAGTTATTATTAAGTTATTTGGTGGGGGAGAGGGGGAGTGATGGGGCAGATGGCACAAGTCATTGGCCTCATTTTGGCCTAGAAAAACTAAGCTACAGAAAGCCTAAGAGAAAAAAATCTAAAACTTGGAGTTAATGTTAGGTGCTAAAAACATGTGATTTTTCCTAGGCTCCTTGGCAGTGTCCTGTGCTCACAGGTTCTGCTGGAGCCTGTGAATTGCGGGTGATCGGCACTGTTGAAAGTCAGGTGGTTTGGATACAGGTGGTGTAGGTGCCCTGAAGAAATGTCTGATGGCAGGCTCTTTAAGGCCCTATGTCTAGAAGGGAAGGGACTATGTGTTTTGGTTTTCCCCATCTGAAGTCATTTACTATTGCCTTCACCACCTTGGGCAGCAACATGTGCCTTTAGCTTATACAGGGGTTGAGCTGGCAGCCATCAAGTCTGCAAGTATAAAGCTGGTGCCCTTCCCTGGAGCCCTCCGTTGTACCCAGACCCCATGGCTGATTCAAGGGTGAGAAGGGAGGAGAGGGGAACTGACGTCCTTCTGTTCCCCTCTGTGACCATCACATTGCACCACCTCATGCAACAGACACTCCAGAGGGGAAATTTCTCAATAAATTCATCAGGGAAAATAGGTACATCCATCCTTCTCAACATTTTTTTTTAAGTGCTTTTGTTGTTTGAATCATAACTTTCAAGAAGCAAGGCATTTGTTTGACCAGGATATCTGTATGATTTCATTTTAATATTCCTCTTCGAAAAAGCCTTTTTTGGGATTCTCTTTTAAAGACCTTTGTATTGTGCTTATTTTATTATTACAGGTACATCTTTCTGGATTTCTCCCAAAAGCTGAGTCAGACAGTTCTTTGACAAGTCTTTCAAGTTCAGAAAGGAGTTTCATTTTTATAAATAATCGTCCAGTCCATCAGAAGGAAATACTGAAGGTAACATCCTCTATCTTTTTAGTCAAGGAATAAAAACTTAACTTCGAGGACAGGGACATCTATCAGCAGCCTTTTCCCCACATAAAATAACTAGAAGAAACTCATTACAGGTGAAGATACTAGCATTTATGATAGAAACCTCTTCCACAAGTCTGATATTTCTGGTCTCTCAATTCTGTTACATTTGCTGCGTTCACTTGTGACCACAGAGCTGGAGGTTATATCTATAACTGCTTGAAAAAATACAATTTCAAATATTCCATGTGAGGAGCCAGAATAGTTGATTCTTCCTTCATATTAACCTGACTCCCATGCAGTTTTCTCTGAGGGAACTTTATGTGGTTTCCTCTAAGAGAATTCTTCTGAAAATGAAGTTCTGATTCTGTCTACTTCCTACTGTGGGCTTATCAAGCAAATATGCATCCTTTCCTGTTAAAATTGTATGTGCATTCAATAAAAATGAAAGTGATAGTCCACTAGTATTGGCTAAGCCAGTCATTGTGTAGGCAGAATTTGATACTCTTAGGTTTCTCACACTACTGAACCTTGCAGCACCTTGCTCGAAGCACCACTGCTGTTCCAATCCTAGCCCTCCCCAGGAAAGAAGATTGTACGTGCAGGTTTTAAAGCAGAGACAATGAGATAGTCTTCACTGGACGATCAAAGCCTTGTGGAAGTAAAACCTGAAATGCTGTTCATAGTCTAAGTGACAAATAAGGCTAACTCTGTGCTCTATCTCCCCACGGTGTTTGACTGTGCCTGGTTCTGGCTGTAGTTCACAGCTCAGCGTGAATCTCTGGAAACAGGCAGCTTTTTAACCAGAGCACAGAGGCCTAGATTCTGGGTGGGATGGAGGATACACTAATATATAAAGTAAAAACACACTGCCCTTCACTTAGAGTTGTCCTTGTAGTGGTGTGATAGTCCCCTATTTCCTTTCCTCCCCCACCCCCCAAAAATTTTTAGCTGGTTTTAGGCCAAGTGAGAATAACAATACATTTGTAAGACACATTTTGACAGGTCTGAAAAACAAACTATAAACTGCTTATTTTTAGCTTCGTGCTCTGTTGCTGTATGAGGGAAGAAGTGCTGGTGGACCTCACTACTATAATTCAGTGCCTGATAAGGCCAGACTGTGGGAGTATAGAGTTTAAAATAACTTTAAAATATGTAAATAATTTTAATGTTATTTAAATATTAAATATTACTTTAAAAATTAAAATATAATCTACAGCAGCTCCTCCTTGTTTTTATGTTAACTCTTTAGTTTTCTGTTGTGTTAACACAGTGTTTTCTCCAGTGTGTGTGTCTGTTGAAGGATCTGCGATACTAGAGGAAAACACAAACACCTTTATTTGATCCTTCTAGTTAGCAAGACCTAACCTCTGAAACAACTAAATAATTGTGTAGTCCTCTAGTAGGAGTTTTCAAGAGGATTGTAGGGAAAATATTAAGGGCAAGCAAAGTTTGAGAGTAGTCATAAATTTGTAACTGGATTAATAAGTGGAACAAATTAATCCGTGTTCTGGGAAAAGGGCAAGTCTGTGGTGCAAGTGCTGCTTTCTCAAACAGACTTTATTTTGGCTGCAGGAGGCAATAATGTAAAAAATAGTTGTGTGCTATGTAAGTAGAGGTTTTTTTTTAAAAAAACAAACAAACAAACACAGAAATAATAGCATTTGTGTTGAATAAGAATTGGAATTGCTGTCCACTTTGGGCTTTTTTTAAGTACAAGCATATCATATCTTTTCTCCAAGTGTGATCAGTACATTCATTTAGAATGTCAAAATAACTACCATTAGTGTCTGGGATGGTGTTTTTTTGTTTTTGTTTTGTGGGGGGGGGGTTTTGTTTGTTTGTTTGTTTTTAAATCTCGTTCCGAAGACTTGGGAGCTACCAGTAAGTGCCATTCTGATAACTATTCTGGCATGTATGTGTACCCATGAGGATCTTTTTAGAGTTCCTTTAATTTGGGAAAATAGACCCAAAAAATGTTTTTATATTGTCAAATATTGTTTCTGTGCTTTTGTGTCTATTTTAATGCCTTTACTGATATCTCTTTACTAAATGAATCTGTAGTTAATTCGACAGTACTACAGTCTGGTGACGCCTAAGGACTGTACTCGTTTATACCCTGTTTTCTTTTTGAATGTTACTGTACCTGCCTCTGCTGTGGATGTGAATTTAACACCTGATAAAACCCAAGTTTTACTGCATTATAAGGTAATTAATGTCTTCATCTCCTAATAATTGTCACCTTTTTACTTATGTAAGCACAATAAGAGCCCCTTGAAATGGTTGAAAGTAAAAAAAAGTCACTGCGGTGGTTTTAGCTCCATGAGAGCTTGCCTTTGTGACAGCACTGTTTTGTTTGAAAATTATTGAACACACAAAGTGGAGGATTGTTTGAAACTCATTTCCCAGTTAATTTCAAAGATCATCTGTACGCTGTCACATACATGGGTGTATCGCTTTGTTTCCAGATGGCTTTACAGTGACCAGACCTAAATAGAATTATGATGTGAGTCCTTAAACAAATTGCGTGCTTAGTTTTATAATTACACTAAGTAGAGTGATCAACTTTTTAACACTGCATAGGTTTGGAGCAGGGGGGAGTTGAATTCTTCTGCTGAAAGCAACATTTTGCCATTATGCATATAGATTGCTGTTGACATCACTAAGTTTCAGGATTTCCTGTTCATGCCATCAAGACTGAAATTTAGACCATATTTGCCCTCCTGATGTTAGAGGCTGTGTAGCAACAAATTTTTTCATAAACTCACTTAAACTGATTGGCAGTTCATATCAAAAATAGTGCCACAGGAATTAAGAAGGCTACATGGGTAATGCTGTCATTCAAAATGGATGTAGGTGATACGATCACACCAGTATGCTTATCCTTTTCTTCACTGAAAGTCTTTGTATTTGTGTTTGTTAATCTTGCAAGTGTATTGTCTGTTTAGTGTCACTTATATGCAAATTATCATAGCATTCTCACATCTAACTCCCCTGCCCCATCATTTAGTACAAAACCGCCTTGGAAACAGGCGCTGTGAGAGCACCTACACAGCATGTGTATGTGATGCTGTTGGTGCTTCTGTCTTGACTATGTGCTTTTACCCCCATATTAGGTGGCAATAGCTATATTTGAGGTTGGTTTGTTTTTTAAGCAATGAGTACACATTTTGTGATATCAGAATAAACCAGCGAAGCAAAATATTTAGGAAATACTTAAAGCTAAAGATTTCCACTTCAGAGTCTTTTAGACCGTGTATGAACAAGACAAGTGCAATAATCTGGATAGATTATTTGAAAAATATGCTGAATAAGATTGCTTTCCTTATTATTGTTTTGTATTCTTAATATCTGTCAGTTACATTCTCATTATGTGTGTGATTTTTCTGTATGTTGTTTTTTTTCCAGGAATCTGTCTTACTTGCTGTTGAAAATGTGTTGAAATCACTGTATGGGCCACTACCTGCTACAGTCTCTAGTGAAACTAATAAAACAGATGTTACCTCAGAAGACATGTTTGTTCATAAAACAGAACAAACAGATGTGGTTGTTAATGAAATGGAGCCATCTGGAAACAATGATCTCCATGCTCATACTTCATTCCTTTCATTCAGCAGTGATGTGCAAAATTGTCAAGCAGGAAAAAACACAGAGATCTGCTTAAATCATCAGACGTTTTGTGGTGATAATATGCACAGTCGCCTTGACAAAGAAGAGGTTACTGAGAGTGATGCCTTTCGAGACAATTCCTTAAAAAGTGTATTGTGTCAGGAGAAACAGGACGGACAGAATATGACCGATACTCTCAGCAGTGTTCCAATGGACCCTCAGTCTAAAAATGCTGATGACCATCTCTTGAGAACTGATGATATTAATGAAATAGAAAAAGATGAAGAAGTCTCAGTCCCTAAAGACTTACCTGAAATCTCTGCTGATAATTGGAGTATGGGAAATGGGTTCAAAAACTGCATAGGAGACAACCTGGAACCTGTTAAGATTTTGATTCCTGAAGTTGGAGAAGCAATTAATAAGCAAAATGAATATACTGGTGACCAAAGCCATAACCCCCAAGGCTCAGATCAAAGTATAAAGAAAGTAAGCGTGATAAATGATAAATCAGGACAAGTAATGGCTTATGACTTAATTAGTAGTCAAATAATAAGGAAACCAAAGTCTGCAATAGCACTTTTCACCCAAGAATATCGTTCAAAATTGTTAACTGATAATCCAAAGGCCAGCATGGAGGACATACTGCTGAAAATTGAAGAGCAGTGGAAGAATTTGAATGAAGAGGAAAAAAAGAAGTAAGTTTCCAGGCTGCATCTTGCTTCTAAATATGGTAGTTGCCAATGAGTCATCTGCAGTGAATAAAAAAAAATTAAAAATTACTTCCTAGTGATTTATGAAAAACAGAACAGAAAATGATTTTTGGCTTTTCAAGATCAGCACTGATATTGTGAGTTGTCATATTAGCTGTCTGCAGGCATCCTATTCATTGATGTATTCATTTTGCTACTGTATTTATCATTCTGCAGTTAAGTAGGAACAGTTTTGCTGAATTGTGTTTAGAGATAATGGGCAAAAATATGTACTTTCTGAATCCTATGATCTTCAGTTTTCTACAGGCTGCCTGAATATTGTCACTCCAGATGCAGTGTCAATGAAAACCAGCACGGTGATAGATGAGGCATTGTATAGCTCCTCCAGAACTTTTTCCAACCCTCGGTTCTTTTTTTATTGCTATAAAGTGAGCATTCTTTTTCAGGATCTTTAGTACTTGAACATTTGGTAAACTCCTTTCCTAAACTTACTAAGCATCCCAACCAAGGATACCCCATAATTGTATTTGTAAAACCCAATCAAATGACACAAGGAATTTCTTTTCCCCCAGACAGCTATTCCAGTGCTGGTCCAGAGAATATAGTACAGTCTGAACTTTATACTGTCTTTTTCATTTTATTCTAAATCAAATCATTTTTCAGATTACAACTTGAATAGCTAAATTTCATATTCTCTAAAATAAATTCTGGCTTTGAGTGTTTGAAATTCATCGGAAAGCAAGGGAAGTATTTTAAATTGCTGCTTGCCTAATTCGAGGGCAGAGGGGGTGGATTAGTTAAAATACATGTATGTATTATCCACTACATGGGATTTATGTTATGGTAAAAGATAAATCAGAAAAACAGATTTTGAGATATCCTAAGAGAATTTAAAAAAATACACTCCACTTTTCACTTCTAATCTTATGAAATGTAAAAAGATTATGGATCATAATACAAATAAGAAAAAGTAGTTCTTCATGGATAATGATTAGTAGTTTTATATATAGTGATTTGAATGTGAGTTGTGATTGAAGCAGAAAGTTTGGGAAATGAAATTTGTTTTTGAAAAACAAAGTCCTTGGAAGTGTTATGAAAAAATATATTTTTTAATGGATGGAAGTAAGGTCTGGGGTATTCCACTGAAAAGGGAATTACACTAGCCTAAACAGAGTATAATGGTAACACTAACAAGAAATTTCGTTAGGAGAATGGTAAGAAAGAGGAGCTATACCTATTGAATTACTGCTAGTGCATCTGGTCCTTCCTTGATCCTATGCTTCTTGATTTTTCTTTTATTTGAAAACATCTGCAGTGTTTTGATTGAAAATACCAGGTATGTCAGTGTTAAGCAAAACCTTTATATTTTGTTTCTGATTTACCTAATTTAAAGGTCACTAAGCAAGCAACATGTGCTGATGATCACAAAACTCTGTGTTTTGGCCAACTCTGTACTAGCAGAAATATTAATGTTATAGTAGAAATCTCCTCCAATTATATTCATGCTTTAATGAAATGAAAGAAAAGGTTCTGCCAGCTGTTTCAGGAAATTATAATTTTTTCTGCTTTAGCTTTTGAGATTTCATGGTTGCTTTCCTGGTACAACTGTTATGTTTAAGAGTGTGCCTACAGATTAACTTTGTATTAGTTGAGGAAGGAGACCTATCTGCTAATGATATTTTGCTTCTATATAGGAATGAGTGCAGTATGGTCCAGTGGCTGTCAAAGTGAATGAAAATTTTACCATTAATTGTGCTGATATATTTCACATTTGGTGTAGCTCTTTTGCACTTTTAAATTTTGCATCTTTTAAAACTGTCTCTGAAAATAACAAATATGAAGAAATATGCAGTTATCTTTTCGTCAAAGGCAACCCTCCAGAAGAATTGTTGTATGTCTGGCAGAGAACGCAGGTCTTGCCTACTAGATACTCTGGATAGACTGGGCCACCTAGAGGTAACAAGAAATGTATATGCAACAGGGCAGCCAAAGCGCCCCACTCCTGCTGAGCATGCGGTACCTGCAACTTCATGCAACCTTTCTGGCAAGGCACCACTTCTCCTGGGCTCCATCCTTCTGTGACAGCAAGTCATGTGCCTGTGACAATGGGTGTGCTTGGCTTCAGCATCTCTCTTTCTCTCTGTGGCTCCTCCAGCAGGTCTAAATGAGGTTAAATCCCTTTTGGGAGCAGTACAACCAACAGATGGCTCACAGTGACATAGGATAGCCTTTTCAAAACAAGCCAGCATTTATTACTCAACCGGAATGTAAAAATGTTATGGTCTTTAGGTTATAATAGAAGACGAAAGCTTCCATGCATGTCCATGTTGGCAGCTTTGCGTATCCTTCTGCTCGACAAAGCCAGGACTGAATTTCTTACACTCGCTCTGCTCTTAATACAGCTTGTGTGTGTTTCTGGCCTTAATATTTATTGCATATCATGCTCAGGTAGGAGTGGGGGGGAAAACTCCTAACTGCCATGACAGTGGAAGCGGAAATTATCCTGAAGGTGTAGGAAAGGTTCAGAGCTACACACACATTACCATGGGGCTAACAAATTACCTTGTCAGTGCTCTACAGTAATTCTTCATGGGCGTATTTGTACCTTGGGGGAAATATAAGATCATTTCAGGTAGCATGGGCCTTTGCTGTCTGTTGACAGAGAAGAGCATATGCGTAGACAGTCATTGCAGACTAGCGGTAACTAGATCATGTGTGGTAGCTTTCTATCTCCTGACAGCCTTGTCATGCATCTCAGCCCTCACCTTGCCTTGTTTGTACACATGTATATATACATATATGTGTGTGTGTGAATATATATGTATGTATGATGTATTAAGCCTTATTTGCATCTCTTTTGGTGTAAATTATACTGGGGGAAATATGCTTGCTAAGCAGTTCCAGGAAAAAAAATCTTTTTAGTGTGTTTTAACCTTCTAGTCAAGATGTTCTCTTTCCTTTGGATGATCATTAGATGGTAATGTTTGATCATTGGCCATCCAGTGTATCTCTAGGCAGCTCTATTCATACACTGCCAGTTTGGTATCAATCCAGCCATACTTTTCTTGTCCCCATCATCTCTTCAGTCCTAATAGTAGGTCCCTATTCTCCCCTCTGAAGAAGCAGTGCTTGTCACCTGAAACCCGTGCGTTTCAGCAGCCGATTGTGCTCCCGAGAATGTAACGCCTCCCTGTTCTGGGCATACGTGAGCCAGTGCAAGAGGCTCTGTCTGGTCAGGGTTTACTACAAGTTGTCAAATTCAAGTAAACTTGTTTGTCTTCTCAGTGTAACAATCTAAGAGACCTTATGTGTAAAATTCATTTGCTAGATATTTCATTTGGGTTTAAGATGCGAGGGGAAAGTAATAAATCATGGGGTCTATTTTTCCATTTAAACCAAAGCTGCCTTTAAACGATACTTCATTCTAGCCTTCCACTTTCCTCCTTCCATCCAGTTCTGCAGATTTCCTTTGCTTTACGGTTTTGCAGTTTGAGGAAAGGATCCTGAATTTACAGTCTTAATTCACAAAGCAGAGATTAAACTTAACTGTTCTTGTAGCCCTTCTTGATTGTACTTGCCTCTGTTGAAGGATTTTTTGAAAAGGGAAAGGAGTTCCCCTGTAGTTTGGAAACCTGCTGTTTTATTTGATTCTGGACAAATACTGTTAGTGGTATGAACCTGCAAAATCCTCCCAGTCAACCTTTGTAAGATCAGATTTTTTTTTTCTGATGGAAGCCTAAAACAGCAGGCAAGTTGGGCTTTCTTTGCAAGTGGTTTTGTTTTGGATTATCAGTGTATCACTGTAAGCTCGGTACTCTTGTAATTAAATATTCTCCTTCATAACAATTGGATCATTTCAAAACAAAGGATTTATTGATCTGGTCAAAGCTATAAGTGTATTCTGGATAAAAATTTTCTGTTCAAGTGATTTCATACATTCATTTTAGAAAGAGCAGATGTTTTTTATCTTAACATTTACTCCATATTTTCTAGGACATGATTTATTGCAAGAAACTACTTAAGCTGACTTTTTTAGTTGACTAAATATTGGTACCATATGTGAATGCTAGCACATCATAATTAATTGCAAATGGTGACCCTTTTGTTGACCTTAATTTTCCAGCATGCATACACATAATTGAATCAAACTGTTCCAGCAAGTAGCAATAAATAAATATGACCAGCTAAAATACTTATTTCCAATACTTATATATGATAGTACTACTTTTTATTGAAGATTGGGCTGGTTTGAATTACCTGACAGAGTTCAGAATATCAAATGAGGGAAATAGGAGGGAGCTGAGCAAATCAGTACTTTGGCCTTCTAAAAGTAAGGTTCATATGCGCTAGGCAAGCAGAAACCTGGCATCTCTGGAACTTACGCTCTCCTCCTGATACTCGCAAGCTCATTGAGAGCCCAGTCAGATCATAGAGCTTTACTGTATTAATAATGAATTAGACAACATTTAGGAGTAGTTTGTTATCAAGCATTGTTTGAAAAATCTGTAATTTGATTAAGGACATGGTAATCGTACCAGTTCTGGATTCTCAGGCTTTGTATTTATGTGGCTAATTTTAGGCCCTTTGAACTGACATGTATTTCTTTGTATTAAACAAAGGGTGAGGTTTATGCAACTAGTTATGCTCCAAACTCTTAGGTAAGCACTTGGACTCCCCTGGAAATTTGTAGAGCTCTTGAAGCTTATGTGACTTTGTGAATCAGGTTGTGTGTGCCTATGACAGAACTCTTTCCAAAACTATGTATTTGATTACAAATTAGGATTAAACATGGTCTTTAGGACTCAGGTCAGAAGTAACTTACTGTAGCTCTTGGTATGATGCAGTTTACTCCTCTCCCTTCAGTAATTCAGGTTTTGCTGGCTGTCATGATGAAGGAAAATCTCCAACTCGCCATGTTCGCACGGTAATGTAACAGGGGCTCCGTCCCTGATCTCCTTCCCACCTCAGTCATCATGGAAAGCGTATTAACATGGCTACTTAAATGGGCCATAGAAATCCATGTCTATACCAGTACAGTCACCTTGCCTTTTGGTATAATATATTAGGAGTTAGGGTTTGGGGATTTTGTCTGACGGTGCTCCTGTTTGGTTCTCCCCCTTAAGTTACGAAATGAAAGCTGCTAAAGACCTGGAGCGGTACAACAGGCAGACCAGGAAAGCCCTGGAACAGAGCAGCCACAGGGCAGCAAAGGAGGTGGCGAGGGGACAGAAACCCAGGCTGAAGGCTTCCCTGTCCGACCAGAAAAAGCTTGACGACATGTTTCATTCGCAGCTTGAAAAGAAGCAGAAATCTGACCAGCCTGTGAAAACTGTGACAGTGCCCTTCTCTCTGAGGTCCTGTAAACGTGAATTCCCGAGGCACAAGAAGAACGACGCAGATGGACACGAGCTTTGCCTCATCCGTCGTCAGAGTTTTCCTGATGTCTGGATATTTGCTACTGAGGAGAAGATAATGTTGCTTAATCCATATAGATTGGAAGAAGCCCTGCTGCATAAAAGGTTACTGATGAATCATAAGCTTCCAGTAGAGAAACTGGACAAGCCAATTGTATTAACAGACAGGTATAGTAGAAATGACCCCAAAGTTGTACATCATTTAAAGTGTCATTTGATAATTATCTGTAGTAAACTCTGGTAAGGCCCTCTTTGCAGATTCTGTGACTTTTTTTTTTTTTTTTTGCCTTCATTTATCTTTATGACCATGCTATTTTTGCATTCTGTATAATTTTAGCTTATAATAATGAGCAGCCTGGTCATGCTCCAGCTGAAATAGGTATGAATTTTGATGAATTTCATTGGTAGTGCAGTGAAGACAAATTTCTTCCCTCAGAGAAAGATTGAATGTTCTGCATTTTCACAGCTTCACTCCAGCTAACTTCCCCCATGGATTAGAAAATGTCTGATATGATTATTTTTGTGTGTCTACATTTGGTTACTTTTTAATGTATGCCAAATGGTTGATATTTTATGATGATTCTTTAAACAAATTACTTTTTCAGAATATTTTTTTATAAATCTAGATCACTCTTGGGCATCCAGGTTTTTTTCTGTATTTTCTCACATTTTTAATTTTCAAATTAAGGATTTTTTCCCTTTGGGGGACTTTTTTTTTTTTTTTTTTTTCCCCAGCCTTCTTGGTGGATCTCACTATATGGCTACTCTATTTAAAATGCAGAAGGATTACCAGAGATTCAATGGATCAAGTTATTTGTCAGATCCAAGGCTTGTAGCAAATGGATTTCAGATAAAAGTGGTACAAGGTATGATGATTTTAAAATCTCTTTTGGTGTGATTGGGGCTTGTTTCTTCTGTTTCAATGATTTGAATGATTGCTAATCTATATTATCATGCTGTTCTAGATCACCTTATCTTTTAAAGCACTAACATCCTGATTTTCTTAACCTTCAGGTTTTCTTACTTGGCAAAAAATGTAATCTTCCACACAGAACCTTGAATACTGGAAACTGATAACAAAAAATGTTAATGGAAAAAAGGAAATGCCTGTAGATGACACTATAGTGAACACTTCCTATTTCTACATCTCAGTGTTTCAAAGAAAGCACTGAAATCCATGCTTTTCTGTCATTTTATTCTTTCTTTTTTCAAAATGTTGAATGCCAATATCCAGAATTGCCATATGACAGAACTTAAATTAAACTGATGAGACTTCCTTAGCCCAGTGGCTTCTGCCAGAGCGATGCTTGCTTGCTCCTGCAAGTCCTGCTTTAGCTCGGTATTCCTCTGCTGATCTGCAGGTGAGGAGCTCCAGTAAGGAACTGGATTAGGATATTGCCATACTGTCATATCAGGATTGTAACACAGTAAAGGCAGGGTTGCTTTTGATGGAGTTCAGCCTGAAGGAATTTGGAGAGATCTCACATGATCTCTTTCGCTCTCTTTTTTGCTCTCTTCTCTGATGCTTTTATCACAGAATAATAAGATCCTCTTAGGTTAGCAAGAGAGATCGAATGTTTATACCTGTTTCTCGAGCATGACTTGGAGTGGTGCTGCTGGCAATGCAGAGGCAGCCCTCTCGGAGTCAGCTCTGCAGAGGGGGTTTCTGCTAGCCGAATTCCAAGGAAAGCCAGCTTCTTTGGGGGTACTACCTAGCTGACAGCTCGGAGAAAAGGCTTGCTATAAGAGCTGTTAGAAATGCTATCGCTTCATGTGTTACAGCACCGTGCATATGTACAGTGATGACAGATCTGCTGTAACATATGGGATATTTTAAGGGTAGGTACAAAAAAGGGATGCAGAGCAACTCCCTCTGTCAGAGGCTAGCAGTTCTCTTGGGAAGAACAGAGCCTAAACTGTTTTCTGATTCACGCATGGCATAACTGAGGACACCTTCTTGGCTGGCTAAGTCCCATAATAAATAGGAAGAACTTTGTAGAAGAGGTGTTCATGGAAAATAATCATAGATTGAATGAACAGAGGAATAAAGTGCCTATTTTAAAAGAAGGCTTTAAAAAGACTTATCCAGTCTAGCAAAACAAAAGCTGAGCGGGCCTATGATTTGTCTCTAGAAATACAAGGGAGGAAGAGACTAGAGCGTAGCCTTTTTGCTCAGATACTTTTTTTTTTTCTTCTCCTTCCACCACCTGATATCTAAGTCTGCACTAAATCTAAATACCGTAAACTGGATGTGAATAAATTTGATGTGAAAATTTGAAGACTGTTCCTAGGCAACAAAGGAGGAGAGTTGTTAAGCAGTCTTGTGTTATTGGCGATGAGAAACTTGCTTTAAAATGGAGTTTGAATTTAAGGTCAGAATGAATAATGTATTAAGAATATAATTATTAATTACTTATAATAATATATTAATAATAGAACTGCCTGTTACAACAAGGGACTGGACTTGGTGACACAGAGGTTTTATTCTAATCCTACATTATTAACTATGTAAAATTCAGGTCATGAAAACTTGTAAGGAAATTTGTTCTCATTAGGTTTAAAGTTATTGAAGGTAAAAACACTGCTGAGTTGACTCTGTATGCACTGTACACGTTGAAGAGCCATGGTGGATATGTCAAGGACTTGATCAGTATCATATGGCTGGCCCATATGAAGACTGGGAATCTAATTTGAGCTTTTCTCCCAGTCTTACATTTTAACTACTTGAATGAAATGTTAATAATATCTGAGGCTTGTCAGTCATATTTATAAGCTTTTGCTGATGACATTAAAGCAGTTACAGCCTCTGTTATTCAAAGAGCATACTATTGAAGATGAAGGAAAAATTACCAGCAAACAAAGGGAATTTCATCCAATCTATCTTCCAGTTGACCCAAGGATTTTTACTTTCTACTTCTCCCATTCCTCCTCCTTTCCTTTCTTTCTTCTTTTTTCTTAAACTAGTCTCTGAAATAGGCTGTCATCTACTTCTGTTACAAATGCTCGTTAAAGCTATTTTTCAGAAATACAAGTATTGATTATTAACACTCCTTACGTGTCCTTGTCTGGGACTTTCACTATGTAGTTTGGGGTTCTTTAATTTATAGATACTTGCTTTATATTATGTAGAATGACCTGCAGACCAGACATGATTTCGTCCAGCTTGCAGCAGAGTATTCTGTACAATTTCTCAATTTTGAAGGGATAAGCTTTTTTCACAATACCTTCTTCACTATCCTTATAGAAGCATTTTTGTTTGTTTTCTGAGTTCAGTGTCTGTTTTTGTGATTCTTGAATCTCGGACACAGCCTAAAAGGGGGACAAACATTCAACTAGAAGTGGCCTCAGAAAAGCTGTTTCTTTAGTATGTGCTGTTAATTGGTTGGGGGGGGTTGCACTTTTATATAGTGGATGATTATTATAGTTTGTTGCCATTCATGGAGAGGTGCACAAAATGCAAATGTGCATTTAACCCATAGTAGCTAGAGCATTTCACCTTAGCAGTATTCATACAAGCACACCTGAGCACCCTTCTTTGTACCTTTATAACTCATTTTTTCTAAAACTTGTTGGTCAGATTGGGTCAGGCCTAGTATTTGTTGTTTTCTCAACTGAACTATTAATTCTTTTTTGCTGTCAAGATCCACTGCAATATATTTGAAGGTCTGTACTTTCCTTAGGGGCTTCAACCTGGACGTGATCGTGTTAGATGTCCCTTTCTGATTGCTGGTTGATTTCTTATTGATGGCAACTGGTGCACGGCTTCTTTTTTCCTCCTGGGATTAAGAGTTTTATTTCCTGTGGTAGAAAACTTCCATTTTTTGACAGACACTCTCTTCTATGTTAGCAGCAAAGGTTCTATTTCTTTAGCTTTTAAGTTGAATGTGAAAGTGGTATCTCTATTAATTTCTTCTGGCAAAATAACAAACTCTTCTGTTGACCCATGTGGATAGGATGGTCTGTGATGCCATCACTAGCCCCGATACCCACCAAAAAAAGAACAAGGTAAACTTAGCTGTTCCATTGCTCCATTTGGCGGCACTGGCCACAGTAGAGGAGGCTTGCCTTGAACCTTGGTGACATCTGAAGAGGATTTTCAGTCTAGTAGGTTGCACTGATTATTTGCTTAAAGCTCCACACATTCTACCAAAGGAAGAGAAGCAACCTGAGTATTGCTGCTTGTTATCAGAAATGAAGTCTACCCATGATCCCCAGATACTTATCGGTAACACAGGACCTCTTGCTTTGGCATTGTAAACTTTACTAGGACTGTTTTCTGGGAGAGTGTAATGAGCTCAAGCTTGCACTTTGATACAGGCGTCTGTCTTGAGGTATTGATATGTTGTCCCGTTACTGTCTCTTTAATTTGTCAGCTCTGTTGAGTCTCTTCATGACCAAAGTTTCTTAAAATAGACTTTATTAAGCACCTGTGACAACTTCACACCTCCTCTAAGGACAGTCTGAATGCCTTGGGAGGAAATAAATGAAAAAATCATAGATTTTCATCCCTATATTATTTAATCCTTACAGTAATTCTCCATTCAGGGCTCAACATTGGTGTTTTCCAGGCAGCCTTGCAAGAGGAATCATGAGAGAAGACTGAGATGTGCTTGGGAAGCCATACCTTACCATCTGTTTTATCACCAGCAGATGCTCAAATTAATTCCTCAGCTATACCTTTTAATAGTTGCCACAGCTCCCAGCTTTTTAGGATCATTCTAGAAGTTGTTACTATTCCCATGAGCCTTTTCTTTCATTAGTAGAACAGGCTGTAACTCCTGGCTGTACTATTTCACCTTTTCTCAGTCATCCCTCAAGAGATGAAACCAAGGGAAGTCTCTCCCACATTTCAATCAGCTCCAGAGGCCTCAATCCCTTTGTTTTAAAGCTGACACTGAGAAGCCAACAGCAATGGTTGCTGTGATCATGGTCTTTCTCTGAACTGGTAATAGAGCTAGAACTTAAACACAGAATTCTTGAACGTTTCTGTGTGGGAATCTTCTTAGCCACCACAACATATTGTACATTCCCCACTGTGCCTCAGTCACTGAAGTCCACTTACATGTTAATGCATGTAATGCATTACACTAGTATGTCTAATTTAGCAAGACCTAGCTACTTCTGTGGCAGTGCATAGACGAATAGGCAGAGAATGCTTTATTCCATGGGGTCACTGGTTCCTTTTCTTACCTAGCATAGCACTCTTCCCTTGTAGCTATTGTAGGTACATGGAAAAGCAATCAAGCTAGAGTTTTACCCATGACAAGGACTACAAACATGTTGACTCTTTTCAAATAAGATATATTTTTCAGTTACGCTCTAATTTTCTTCTTCCAGTTTCTACCAGAAGAATTTGGAAATTAAAGGGCAATATAAGATAGTGCTATTCTTCAAGAATCCCTAGTTCCCTTTGACACTACTGCTAAATTGATTGCAATGACTATGGGTGTTCAAAGATGGTCCTGGTTAATAGTCTTAGATTTCTTGAAGTCCATGCTTGAAATTCCCCCAAGCTGGGATGATATAATTGGGGGATTCTTTTTATTCTTAGAGTTGATGTATAGACAAGGTGCTCTGCTAAAAATTGCAGAGCAATCCCATGGTCTCTAGGTGTTTTATTGCCAAAAAGGAAATCTCTATTTCACATTGTACAATGCACTCTAAACAAGCTAGACATCAGGAGCTGCCTAAATGTAGTCTGTATGGGATTGAGTTTATTAACATGGAAACTTTTGGTTTGGAGGCAGACTTTTGAGAGTCTTTCCGTGGAGAAATGAAGCCTCACTTGTCTAACACAGTTGCAGCATATCCTACCTAGTACAGCACCTTTTTACTGGCAGGCTTTTACATCATTTGGCAGTCCTGTGTCCCGTTCTGTTCTGCCACGTCCCAGGTCATGAATATCTGCTGAAGTACAAAGTAAAGACACAACTCAACTGTGAGACCCTAGATCCATTCCTTATTTTCTCTTGGTGAGGTGAAGGGAGGGTTTTACAGAAGCTATTGTTTATTTAGCAACACCAACAAAAAATCTGGGCATCTGATTCAATTTGGAAGGGTGACTTTAGTAATTCCTTTGCTGCATTGGATTTTCATCTCAACTGGTCTTTATTCAAGATACTTCTTTGCTGTTTAAAGTCCTGCCTTTTGGCATCATATGGCATTGAGGAACTCTATAAAGATTTTGATCCTGATAGTTGCTTACCTGCAAAAAAATGTAGAATTGATTTATCCTTACTCAGATGATTGGTCTGTAAGGGACAGCTCATCTCTTAGCATAAATAATTTTGTTAGTCTTGCTCTAAATTTGGGAAGTCTTGGAATGAATACGCAGAAATCAAATTTTGTTCCCTCAGAGTGCTTGGAATTCATGGAAGTACAACTAGGCTCTTTAATGGTCAAGAGCTTTTAGCCTGTGGGGTGGTGCTGAACTTCAGTCATTCTAATAACCTACCTGGAGTCCTTCTCATAGGTGTAGCACAGAGCCATCTTACTCTGAACCCCATTGCACCATATGACACCAAAGGCACAAGCAGGCAGAAATTAATGTGTTGCTTTGAGCAGCCTATCTTCCCAGTATTCAATTGCAAACAATAATGTCCGTCCTAAGTCATGTTTTCAGTTGTCCTTGTTTTGGCAGGTACAGGTAACATCTGTATAGCAATGCCATTTTGTTCACCTCCTCATCCTCTTCCCCCTTATGGTCCACATGCTTAATTGCAGATATATTTCTTTCTGATGGGGAGCCCATTCTGCTGATTTGGAGGCTCAGGGTATACCATCTGCAGGCAGTGCCAGTCCTCATAACGGCACACTGGAGTTGTGAGTTTTATGCTTACTGTGCCTTTCAGCCTGACGTTGCAAGACAACATACTTGGGTGATTACAGATAGCACCATCACCTTAAACCGTAAACAGGATGATTCAGGGTCAGTTCTGCTGTGCAGAAAGGAGGTCAGTCTCTGGAGTTGGAATGTCGATCGTTCATCTCAAAGCTGTTCACCTTGCACAGACTTTGTATGCTCTCTTTCAGAGCGAAGGAACATGACTTGAGTGTGCAGCATTTCAGTGACTGTTTTTAGAACCTGATATACCTTGAGTTGTACCTTGACTTTAGAGGCTAAGAAAAATTGTCAGGTTTTGCAGGTTTGGTGGTTAGTTCTTGTTTGTTTGTTTTCCTAGAGTTTTCTTTTCCTTAGGATCCATCTGATGCATTTCTGATCCCATGGACAGAGAGACTGATATATTTGACTTCACTTTGAGCATTGCCAATATTGTTAGCTGACCAGTGCTCCAGGCAGTTTTCAGTTCAGAATTCTGTGTCTTCTGGTTAGAAACCCAGATCCCTGCCCTTATTGCCATATCTTCTGGTACTGCACGTGGGCCAGCTCCTGCCATCTTAAGAGTCTGGATGTTGAATTGCTCTTCAACTTAGAATGGGACTGGTCATCTTTCATCACGGATGATCTTTTCAATTAGAGAAGGCTGTCAACTATTTATTAATTTGCCTAAATGGTTAAAATTTTCAGTTATATCAGCCTTCTTCCCAAGCTGTTTTTCTCAGCCTATTCCTAGTGGGTTTTTGAAAGATCTAATAGGCCCTCCTAAGAAGGACTTAGTTACATGTGGAGTTTGGAACTTGCTCTATCATTTTGATGGGAAAACTGCTTGAACTTCTAGCAAAGTTCTCCCTCTTCATTTGCCGTGAAAACAGCCTTTGTACAGTTACCATTTCTACAAGAGTGGGAGAGTTTTAGGCCCTACTTTGCTATTGCTTTCTTTAAAGATAACTCTGGCCTTTGAATATGCTCTTGTAAGACAAGAAAGTAATTTACCTTTGTGCCATATTGTTCCAAGACTATATGGCCGCAACAGAGGCAGGTTTTAGTGTCCTACATGCTGGACATGCCGTATCTTCTATATTGGTAGACCAAGATTATCTGGAATGTCTCCTTGTCTCTTTTTTTATTGATTACTCAGCAGCTTAAAGAGTATTTGATTAGATTTTTCACTGGATAGCTGACAGAAAAACAAGCTGTGAAATAGCTCAGAAAAAGCTTCTTGGTGTAAATACATCCTAGTTGGGCAAAATCAGTGGTTTCTTTCTGGAATGTGCTGGTGGTTCTGATCTGCAAAGCTGTGATGCTGAGCTCCTGTCTGTCTTCCACCACCCATGGTATGGCCTTACAGAGGCTTCGTGGAGTCATGCTGCCTCTGGGAGAGGAGAGGGGTCTGTCTGCACTGACTTATTTCTGCGTTCTGGGATCTTCCAGGCACTTGTAATGACCCATGCATGTTCAGCAAACAAGCACATCTGTCTGTTTCCCTCTGTGAAAGTCCAGGAGAGAGATGTGAATTCTTGGGGGAAAAGGAACCGAGAGCTCTTGCCCTATTTTGTAACTGTGGTGAGCCTCGAGTCATGCTCCTAGGCATGCCATGGGTTAGGCTAGAATTGTCTGCCTAACAGAATATGTGAACCCACCGTAGGAATATACAAAGACTGTGCTTGCATGTACTTACCAAGGGCTCAAAGAATACTAACTGGTAAATAACGCATCTTTCTTGGTAATAGAAGCAGCCTGACTTCTTGTAACTTACCACTGGAAAATCATGCTGCTACTTTATTTCAGTTTGATTTTGATCACAGACTGAAAGATAGATGGTCTTACAGTGTCACCTAATCTAGGTGGCAGCTGGAAGAGAACGATTTTTCCTGGCCATCAAGAAGGAATTATCCAAAGATGATTGTGAATGCTTTGTTTGGAAAGAGAAAGGGGAAATTTGTACCAATGAGAAATCCACATTTTTTAGTCAGTTGAAAACTAGTTTATTTGTCTACTGAAATATTTTCCTTGGAAGTTACAAAGCATTTCACAGAAATTGCCATGGAAACTGCTTGAAGACTGCTGTTTGAATACTCAAACATCTTAATGTATACGTTGTCAAAAATTTACAAGTACACTGAGGTTTGGGCATCTGCTTATATCATCAAATGTTGCCAATATCTGAATCCTTGCAAAGACTTGCAGATAGATGTATATTAATCGGCATGCAATGGGCTACTTTTCAATCTAAAGAATGGAAGCGGAAAGGGAGAATGACACATAAACGGAAGTAACAAAATGGGAAATGTCTGTTAACTGGTGCTTGTATTGTTTGTAAGTTAGACTCCTTAAGGTCCCCTTTGGCTTTCAAGTGAATGAACAGTATTGTGAAGTCAAATCTGGCTGTCAAAATTTGCAGGCAGGGAAATTGCTATTGGTGACATCAGAAAGTTTTGAGCACTAGCAATCTTATTAGCAAGCATGTCCAACTGGTTTACAATTAAAAAGAAAAAGTTGTTTTACAAATCGAGAACCTCACTGTCCTGAAATTTTAAGTTGAAGCACTAGAAATACAAACTATTAAACTGAAAATCTAAACAAATTTAAAATTCTATGCAGCGCATAGAGCTTTTCATTGAAAGGCTGTCAAATAAAATGCATTCTTATTAGTATTAACTGTTCATTTTAGAGAGAGAGAGAAGCATAGGCAGATGGTCTGGAACAGCTTACTCAAGTCTAGTCTTACTTTCATTAAAACAAAATTTGGATAAAAATGAAGAGAAAAGAGCTGAAGGAGATTAAAAACAGATTTTATCTTTGCTGCTGTCTCTCACTGGCAGCCTTTCTCTTGCAAAAATATTGATATAGTACGTGGTCGTATCTCACCTGTATTAAACTGGTAAACTCTCAGCTTAAAGTTTTGCTTTCAGCTGATCACAGGCTCACAGCAATACCTATAAAATATGACTAATTTTGCTGGCCAAGATTAGGGAAAGACCATCTAAAAAGGAGGAGGAAGACAGTTCTAGGTGAAAAAGAAAATCAAGTCTCAAATTTAAAGTGGTGTTAAATATGTAGCTGGAAGGATGTTATGTGGTTTTTTTCTTTTTTTGTGAGGACTTGCGAGCCTGACCCTTGAAGAAGTTATTTCTGATCGAGAGTGGAATAAAAGTTAGCTGTACAGTAGGATTTTCATTAAAATTTTTGGTAGGCAGTGTGAATGAGAAGTGAAATCCCTTATGCCCCAAAGACTGAATAGCTAATTTGTTGGGAAGTTTATTTAAACATTTTCTTCATCAACCCTGTTCAGGTATTGAGCTGCATGCAGCAGTGGCATCACATGAATGAGTATGAATGCTGTCATGGAGCCTGTAGTTATATGAGCCTGGATTCTTGCTTTGCTGTAGTAGAAGTAAAAACTACTTTTCATTCCAGTGGAAGCTGAATTTACCATGCTAACATTTGAACTATACAGATGTTTAAACCAGTTGTGTAGGAAGTAGTGCCAACACTGTGGGGTTTTTTTTTCTTTTCCAAACTAAATTGTAATTTATTACTAGCTTCTACTTCAATTTCGTGTGTGTTTTAATTAAAGCTATAGAAGCTTTAATTAAAGCTGTGCTTAACGCTGGGAATGCTGCAGAAAGCTTTAAGCATTTGAACAGTGCCAGCTAGGATTTGAATTAAATAAACTGAAACATTTGTGATGTGAAAAGGCAGACGACATCATTATGATACCTTGGACAAAGAAGCACTTTTCACTCCAAGATAGGAGCAAAAAAAAGTTTTCTAGTTGTATGGAAATCTTGAGAATAATTTCCTAAAGTGATTTTTATATCAGTTTAATCTTCTCTGAATTTAGACATCAAAGCAATGTATAAAATAGATTTTTTTGGTTTTGTATTTTCAGGTGCTTCAGCTACAGAAAATCATTTGGAAATAGAAGGACTGGCTAGTTGTCTGTCATACTATGGTATTTCTGATTTGAAAGAAATTCTGAATGCAATAGTTAATAAAAATGCAAAGGAAGTATATGAATGTAGACCTCTCAAAGTGATAAATTACTTGGAGGTAAGACATAATAGTTTGCTTTTAAGTATTGGCCATCTAAGCTTATAATAAATTCTTAAACCACTTGAAAATCTTTCTTCAACTTTCTGTTTTAATTAAGTGTAGTTCCATTCTGAACAGAAATTACTGTTAAAAAGAAACAGAATGCTCTCTGAGGTGTAAGAGTTCTGCATTGCTTACCAAAATACTTCCATCAAACGTGCCCAAAACCAGCAGTCATCCAGCTGAAAGCTGGTCTTCACCAGATATTTCTACTCAGGCAGTTTTCAGACTAGAAAGGCAAATCTGAATGAATTCAATATTCCTCTATATTATTCTGAAACATTATATAGACAGGCATTTCTCCATGTTAGAATACAGAATTATCATAAAATTGCTTACAAACTCTGGAACGCAGTTGATTCCAGAACAGTCAGGAAGATTTAACTCCTTTATAAATAAATCTGTGAAAAAAAAAAAAAGAATAAAATGACTTAAGGTACTAGCTTATGAAAGTTGGGCATTAATTGAAGCTTAACTTTCATATAAACCTCAATGAAACGCACACCTCAACAATCAGAAAGCACACCATTTCCACTTACAGGAAAAGAATTTCTGTGAGTCATTCAAAGGGAGGGTAGAGATACATGAAGGGGAGCTTTTGCCAAAAAAGCAAACTGTCACTGAAATGAAGGCATTAAAAGATAAGTCTCGTGAGCAATGAAACTCATATGCTTCTGCATGATATTGAGACAAGTGCTTGTATTTAGTTAATATCAATAACTTCTGCAGTTATAGGAATTTGAGCATATGCTCAACCAAGACAACCAAGAGAGTCTTAGAAGAAATTGACTCTATTCAATGCAAGAGTGAATCAGCTGGGCAGAGTACTGGCAGGGAGGAAACCATGTATTCTTCACAAGCAGGCAGCATTATCAATTGCTAGAAATATGGTCCTAGAATAAAAGAATTTCTAATCTGTTTTCTTAAAGAAGACATTATGCAACAGTTGGAACTGCAGTTACTCTTGCTAATATCTGAGATGCAAACAGATAAAATTATCTGTCCGGAGACAGCTATTTTATGTGGCTCTAGGTAAAGCTGGAGTAACTAACAATAATCCTTCTCCTTGTCTAGATATTCTGCTAATGCTACCTTAAATCCCAATTCTTAAGATCTCTGTTCAAAAAAAATATGTGAAGTCCATGTGTTGAAACTGGGGTTTTTTGACCATTCTGGTGGCTAAACACTGTGGAAACACAGTTCACTGTGTTCAGATTTGCAGTTTGTATCATAAGGTTCACACTTGAGCAGTCAGTGTGTCTGCATCTTTTGGGAGACTCGGAAGAAAGAACACATGAATGATTAAATGGTTACCTTCCTAGGTAGAGAATAGTCCACAGTGCTCTTAAACCTTGGAAGAGAGGGGAAAAACCCCAAACGAAGACAATATCCAGATTAAAATATGAACACTGCCTCAAATTTGTACAAGGTGAAGGCAGAGTGTGTTTCTCATCCATTCCTGTCTAGGCAGTATTACTGTAGTACAGGAGAGAAGGCAGCGGCAGGAAGGCCCACCTTGGGAGAGGAACCACAAAAACTGGCCCAACTTCCTGTTGTAGTTGTTTGATTCTTTGTAGATGAGTGCTTCAGTAAGTGCTTAACAGTTGCTTCTGATTTCCAGTATTATGAGATAACTGCATTCAGTAGGCTTTGATTAATACAAGATTGATCTTATAAAATTTCAGTACAGTGTCTTCAAAACTTTTAGTCAACTATGTATGACTTCATTTAGGTTGAGTCTTAATTTTGTGATGCAGAATGTGTCTTATGAACTGGTAAACATCTTCAGCTGCTGCCGATGCCAACAGGAAATAAGATATTCAGAAACATTGAGCTTCTTGCCAGAGCGGACCTGAAAAGAAAAAGAGTGCAAGCATGAGCAGGACACTGATTGTAGAAGTGTCAGGAAATGACCAGTAAGATATGTTTAGAGTTACATGTGGGTTACTGAGATTCAGAATTTTTGACAGCAGGAGAGAGAAGAATGACCTATGAACAGCAAGTGCTCAGTTCCTGCTGTCTGGTAGCCTCAAGTAGTATGTTACAAAGTGGTACTTTAAAACTATTGGGGTTCTGTTTTGTTTTGTTTTTCCTTTCCACAGGGAGAAGCAGTACGTTTAGCTCGGCAGCTGCCCTTACATTTGTCAAAAGAAGATGTTCAAAACACAATTTACAGGATGAAGCAACAGCTTGGAAAGGAAAATAAAGGCTGTGTTCATGGTCGTCCTTTTTTTCATCACTTAGCAGATATTCCAGAAGTTAACAAGCACAAATCCAAGGAAATTATTCAGTAAATGGAACATTTTCTTTGGATCATGTTTCTCTTGCTTAATTTTGATCATTACTTACTATATAATTTCAGCATGTTTTGTGCAAAGCTTTTGTATAATGACTTTATTATCGTAAGTTCACCTTGTAGAGTTTTTTGAGTTTAAATTCAAATGCTACTTGAAAACTGAAAATAAACTCATACTGTATAGAGCAACGCATCACTATTTTTTCCATTATGAATTTAGTAAAGAAATGTTCAAAACTGTTTTGATGCTTTTCTTATTGCTGCAGGTTTAGAAAATATCAGTATATCAAAATATTTTAGATGTAAATGGTTAGAAGCTGCTTTCAACAGAGCCTGGCAACATTCATTGCACAAAGGACATAAGATGTTAATTTTTAAAGGAATACCTGAGGCGTGCACATATTTAAATGTGTCACTGCCATATGCAGTTACTGTAGCTGCACTTTCATAGTGGAGCATTTCTACTTGGAAATTGTTTGCTCTTGTAAATCAGTATTGAAGTCCTAGCGTCCAGGCTCCAAAGAGCTTTTCTCTAAGCTATGCAAGTAACTCAGAATATTTTAAACTTTGGCATATGAAAGTACGTTTCTGAGAATTACAGTACACTCTTAAAAGTTGAGATCAACAAGAGCTGGCAAATGACTTGAGAAGATGTGAGTCACAGGAGTAGGGGCTAGTACTGAAAGGGGTGTGCGTATTAGTGCAATGCCATGCAGAGACTGTTTGGGGAGGGAAAACACGCACAGTCCTCAATCCAAGAGAACGAGGGAAAAACTCTGTGCCTAGTAAGGCCATAGCAATGCCTCTCAGCACGTTTTAAAAATTTCAAGAAGGGGGAATGATAGAAAATTCCATGTGATCTAACTGTTCTGTCGTAGCAGCTGCAGACGCTACGAAAAGGTGGTGGTGGCACCAGGCCTAGGCGGGCTCCTGCTGCCTGGAGACCCCTGCTTAGAAGGCTGCTGAAAGGCGGCCGTATTAACTAGTCTGGGGTAGGAGCATCCCACCAGGCAGGCACATGGGCCATGTAAAAACGCAAATTACTGACCTGTTGCTTTTTATTAATGTGGTATTGGTGGACAAAGTTAAGAAATCACAGTAATGCATGGCAACATATAAATTCTGAACTGAAAAGTAATGTTTAGATTTTTATGCCATAAAAGTAAGTTTACTCTTTTTGGATAGAAGATGGATTTATAATTTCGAGCTGCGGAAAAGAAAAATAAGTACAGAGGGCACGGGCTGCGCTCAGTAGCGGTTCATCGGTTGTTTCCAATCAAACCGCTGGCTGTAGGCAGCTGCCCGCCTCGCCCGGGCGAGGCCCCCCGCCTCTCCACGGCGGCCGCTGCGAGGCCGCGCTTCGGGCGGGCGCGCGGCGCGAGCGCCGTTAGGCTGCCGTTACCGGTTGCCATGGGAACGCGCCAACGGCCGGCACCTGTGAGGGCCGGTGCGCGCGGTGAGCGCTTGAGCGCTGCGCCTCTCCCACCTCGGGGATGCGGCGAGGGCACGCAGCGCCGCGCCGCGCCGCGCCTCGCCTCGCCTCCCGCCGGCTGTCGGGGTGCCCCGCTTGCCAGGGCGTGAGTTGAAACGGGAACCGCCGCGGTGCCGTGCTGTTGCGAGGTGGCGGCAGGCAGGGCCGCGCCCTCCCGGCTTCCCCCGGCAGAGCGAGGCAGGCAGCGGCGGCAGGGCAGGGCTGGTGCGCTGCGCTGCCCTCCCCTCCCGCTGGCCGGGCTGCTGGCGCTTGCGTTGCCCTCTGCTGGCATCTTATTTTTGTACCGTTTCGAACAGTTAAAACGGGTCAGTAGGTCGCCGTGAGGTTGGCCAGGAGCGAGCACCACCGCTTTGCTGCTTGCCGGTACTCGAAGCGCTGGGGCTCGCGACGGCGTCGGCTCACCCGGGCCGCAGCCTCGGCTCATCTTAACGATACGTGAAAAACAGCCCCCTTGGTTGCACGTAGCTTTGCGTTTTGCGAAGGACCCTGCGTCGTGTGCTCGAGTTGGGCGGTTTTGGAGCTCCTGTAGTGCAGCCCTAGCTCAAGCGCCTGCCCCACCCAAATCCCACAAAGTTGTGTAGTTTTGGTCTCATATAAAAGCACTGAATGTTAACTTTCTTTTTAAATACAGGGAAATCTGTTGAGCGAAGAATGATTTTTGGCTGCCTGTAGATATGAGTATAAACATGAAATGGAGGTAATGCCTTTTCAATTTTTCTCTTCTAAATGTATTAATAATCTTAATAATGAAGTTGCTGTTTCCTCTGTGTTAAGAAATATGTGTGTGTGAAGGATTTGGAGTATTTCCGTGGATTCCTTTCTTCCTTTAATGTGAATAGTAGCAGTTCAGAGAATAATAACAAAAACAGAGGAACGCTCAGTTTATTTCAGAAACCCTTAGCAAGGCATTGGCAGCAGTAAAATCTTTATGATGTATGTTGTTAAAATGGGCTCTTCATCTATATTCCATATTTAAAATGGAATATTATTTAGTAGTAGACCCAATACCGCCAAGTAATTTATTGTAGTTAGTTATACAAGCGATTATTCCTTGGTCTCAATTTATGTGAGTGGTTTCATTTCGGGGCTTTTTTGCCTCTTATTTTGTTCTGTTTCTAAATGCATATTGGCTTGACTTGCATCAAAGTAATCATCAAAGACTGGCCTATTTTCTTGAAAGGTTTGTAGTATTTGGTCTTCAGAAATCATTTTGTCGATGTAAAGCAGGTCTAGGTTTGTGTTTTGTAGGTTTTTGTTTTTTAAACAAACCTGTAACTCCAAATTCATTTTTTCAGCCATGATAGTAATACTTAGAATAAAGTATGAAGGAGTCTAGATTTTTTTGGTCTCTTTTGTACCTAGTATTTAAAGGACTGCATTAACAATTGTCTTGCAAGAAACTTATGGTACATCCATTTAATTTTGCAAATGGAAAGCTACCAGATGTAGCTTTTATTTTCTCTAAGTATGGTGTATCATATCTAAAATTATGGAGAGTATAAATGTGGAAATGTTAAATCTTTTGTTAATGGCTTCGAATTAAGCACACATTGTTGCAGATGATTTGGAGGACTTATTTAAAGTAAATATACAATTTCAAGCTCAATTATCATTCATAGTTTGACTAAACATAGTGAGATATTAGTTCTGTGAATTCGATACAGTGTTACTTCATAATTACGATGCTTTTTTGCAGTAAATTTGATATAGAACAGTTGCTAAAGGAAAGCTGCTGAATAGTGTGACCAAACATTTTATGGAAAACATCTGGTGAATTAGTTCAGGATGTGCACTGCATAAGAACAGAGTCTTTTGCACAAAATGAGAAGGAAGCTAACTCCACATGTATATGTTTTGTGGACATGAGAAGAGGTTAAACAATTATAAGTTAATTGTGTAAGCTAATAGGAGTGGTGCTCACAATGTCATTTTGAAAGTTAAAGAGGAAATGGATGAGAATTATTGTTTTAAAATCTCCAATGAACAGTTTACACCTGTTAATGTTACGTTTAGAACAGCTGTTTCTTTTATTATCAGTAAACAGATGCAGAAAGTAATGGAATGTTTTAAAGCAATATGTTAATCCTGTCTTCCACTACTGAACATTCTCACAATATCATGATTAAATATTAACTGTAATGCTGCTGTCATCTACAGTTGCAGAATTCTTAGTTATTTCTTAAATCATTTATATATCTCAAGTTCTAAATGTTTATCCAAAGTTATTGTAGTCTTTCATCAATGATTTGTAAATACTTTTGCATATCAGTAATTTTATTAATGATTCCATTGAGCTAAATTACTCAGTCAAAGCAACTCTAAATTTGGTTTTCTTCAAAGGATTTCTCTATATTTGTAATTTTATTTTGAAATGAAACAAACTATAATGAGATAAAAACCAGCTTTTGAGGGCTTGGGCTAACAAATATGGTTTGCGTGAACTCCGTATGTGGTTGGTTGGTATCGCATGTAAAGCTTAGCCAGAGCACGCTTGGTTAGGTCCAACACTTCAAGCTACTGCCTATTAGAACAGTGCCAATAAGATGGTGCAAGTAAGATTCTTTAGTGCATAGGGTTTCTTGTTTTTTATGAAGGTAGCTGTGGTAAAGTGTATCTCAGATTTTCTGAATGTCTTACAACAAATGTATTATGCTACTAAGGTATTGAAATACATAACCTCTGTGGCTATGACAGCCTTTTGGAAAAAATACCTTAAAACTGCAGATATGATGCACCCTGTAGTTAGATAAAGATATTTCAAAATACTTAAAAATTAGTGCCTTACTTGGCCTGAAACTTCTTAGAAACCTATAACTGTTCAAAGGCAATGGCAGTTTGTCTTCAACTGAAAATATATCTGTCTTAATTTTAAAATTATAGTGTCTGTGAATGTTCTAAAAAAAGAAAAAAAATGTAGCATTTCAATGAAATAACATGCAGTTGAGCATTACTAACTCAGCACTCAAAGAACGGAAGCACAGAAGATTAATACTGTAAAACTTGTTTGGCAGATTAGTTTTCAGGAAATGTAGAGACCAATGAATATGGCAGCTGCATTATTAAAATACTGTATTCAAGCCCAGGTCAAATTGTTCATTCATGCATGGAGTAACTCAGCATTAATTGAATCATTACATTTTTGGGATATTTTAGATCACCAATGCTTTGTGATTCAGTACTTAAAATTTTCACAAGGAGCAAGCATTTTGACAGAGGAACACTGTATTAAGCATTTATACATGATCGTTCATTTGTCAGATCATCACATTAATAAAATTGCAGTGGTAGAGCTAAGGTTCTACCTCCTTTCTAATGCCTGGATGACCTATTTTTTGACTTTTTTTAAAGATGCTAAGTCAGGTAAAGTTATATAACCTAATAAAGAATTTGTCTTCCCTTGTTCTTGTTAGCCTGGTACTGTTTATATTAGATAAATGACAGAGTGTTCCTGATGAAAGATGAGAGTGTTTACTTTCTCAATAAGAAAAGGGAGGAAAAAAAAAAACACCCTCATGTTTATTATGTAAGTTTTAAAGAGAGTCCTGTTATCTCACTTCCAGAGAATATAAATGAATATTCTTTTGGAGTTAACTTGAGTTTATTTCATATAAAGTGGTTGTTGGAGGGCAAATCATTTTAGCTGTAAAGAGCTGATTCTAGGTGTAATTCTTGTCAAATTCTGGCTGAAACAGATCAGTAATAAATGTATCAAAGCAATGTGCTGTTGGACTTGTGGTTCCTCACTTAAAACAGGCAGTTTGACTATTATTGGCAGTTGACTGTTCAGTCAGTTGAAATTCCTGATGGTTTAGGACTTAAGGAAGTTGTTTCTCCTGTGAGGGAGTATCCCATGCACCAGAAGGTATCCGGAGGCTCTTCGCCCCCGCAGGTCTCCATCCCGCTAGCTGCAGCTCCTCCCCAGGCATGGCAGCCCCGTGGCCACCAGCCGCTTCCTGGCCTTGGGGCTCTGTGCCTGCCAGGCATGCAGCAAATGGCAGGTGCCTGCTTCCCCTCGTGCCAATTGCATGCATGTGTTAGTGCGTGGGTAAGTACAAAGGTAATGACAAACTCGAGGAGAAACTTGAGAGTAGAAATACTACGCATTTCTGTCAAAAATTGGTTGGATGTATGAACAAGTTCATAGATAACTGGAAGGTAGTTTCAGACAGAGCAGTTGTATTAGTGTTGTCTTCGCAGGGAACAAGGCTAAAAAAGGCCTGATCTGGTCAGCCTTGTATTTAATTTTGAAGCTGAATCTGAAGCTTTTTTTTTTTTTGAAACTAGTTGCGTGAGATCCCATTGCCATTTAGTAGAGTCATAACTTTGATGCCTTATTTACCTCAATCTTTGTGCAATTGAAAATGCTGTCAAGTCCTTTAGGAAGTGTGGATTTGAAATTCTGGTTTTGGTCTACTTCTGCAAATGAGTAAATGTGATTCTGTATCAGGTATATAACTATAACAGAGCACTAAACTGATACCCTCCTTTTAAAATAGCAATATTTTACACTAGTTGTGAGCTTCTTTACTGTAGGATCTCAAAATACTTTACAGTGCACAAACCACTTGCAGATTATGGAAACTGAAGAAACTGGGCAATGCACTGAGCTGGATGCACAGCTGCGGCAGGGGGAACCAAACCGTTGCATCTCAGTTCCCACTGTTATGCCTTCAATATAAGGAACACAAGCCTCATGGTTAGTGGTGGATGTAGTTAATTTTTGCCTGATTACAAACTTCTTGTGGAGTCTTCAGGACTGTGTAATCACTGACTTTATACTAATCTGAGTCACCAAAAGTTATGCATTTTATCATTATTATTCTGTGTCCTGTTTCTTCTGAGTTTATTTGGCGCTATATAGCAAGGAAGTGTTGTATTGATTCTTAAATCATGTAAAGTACAGAAAGTTTCAAGCACTAATTTTTTTTAACGTGTGGATGCAGAATTAATAAGACTAAAATCAAGTCTTTTCAAAGACAGACTTAAATGATAAAATATGTTGGAATGGTAGCTGTTTTACCAGTTTTCTTTTTGGTGGTCAGTGTAAGTCTGTTAACTGTAGCTCAGAAATCTGGAGCAAGTATTTTGGCATAGCACAGTTTGTTGTAAGGAAGATTTAATAGCTTGTTATGTCCTATTTCTATAAACAGAAGTCATTTAGAGTTCAACAGATATATTTAGAATCAGCATTTGTGCTTGTAGTTACAGGCTTAATAAAGTAATCTTTGAAAAGTTTAATATACAGAAGGGAATATAGAAGTTCAAACTTACCTCATAACTACCTCCCTTTTAAGAGGCTTTGACATATTCATTAATGTTAACCTATAACATTAGGAATCCAGCTTGTTATTAAAAAGATCTGTGAATGAAATGATAATAAATTTAAACGTTGCATGCATACATTAGTGGTTTTAAGAGAGTTTTATGGTTACTGTTTTACAATATAAATTGTGAAACAATGTGTGATCTTGCAGACATTATCCTGGCAAAATTCCCAAATCTTCACTGAGGCTTCCTCTGTATGAAGGAGTGCAATTAAGGCCCGATGAAACGGGAGGCTGAAAGTTCTAGAGAGCTCTTCTCTTCTCTGTGCTGTTGGATCAAAGTATTAATAGGAGTTTACAGTGAGTGATTTGTAATCTCAGTTGTGATTTGTTGACTTCAAGGTATGTGTAATATCTGAAAAATGTATGCTAAATCTGCTTAAGATAGGAGTCTTATAGCAAATAGTAAATTAAAACCAGAGTGACTTTTTGGTCTTGTTGATCATGTGTATAAAGGTGTTCATCTGTTCAGTCTGTACTAATCACAGTAACAAGGCTGTTGCTCAGAAGATAGCAGGTATGAGCAGTATTGTTGTATACTTGCTCTTCTGCAGGTTCTTTATTGAAAAACTTTGTAATTGAAATATTTATAATCACACTTCGGGGTGTGGGTGTGTGCCCGTCCGTGTCCCCAGTGTTCTGTTCTGGAAAAGATAGTTGTTCTTTTCCTAAGAAAATAAGATTCATCAAGTAGTGTAAATAGATGTTAGTGTCCTAGTTTAAATTTCAGTTGATATTTCCGCCCTTATTGCTGGCTCTTGGCTACATTGGTCTGGGTCTAATAATTTCTACTATATCATTTTTAGTATAGATTTTACCAAGCATTCGGGAGATGGAAAACTTTGAATTCAAAGTATTTTATATATTGTTTTTAAATATTAACTTTTCTCTCCTGTGTTTTGACCAAATAACAACTGTTATCATTTCTCCTTTATTAAGTTGCTGTACTTCCAGCATCACAAATGTCACTTGATCATGTGGTCACCCAGCCTTTCTAAAGAAATATCTTGTAAGATTTGCTATGTAAATAACTAAAAGTTTCATTTTATATTATCATATCTCAGCAGGATTTTTTTTCAGTTTTTACCAGGCTTGAAATTTGATTGTTTCAGTAAGCATCAGAGAAGTTCTCATTTAACAGTGTATTTCTTAAAATGCCATTAGGGAGGAAGGAAAACATAAGTATGCTTTTCCCGCATTACTTATGTAGATTATAAAATGATACTTTACAGTATTCATTGCTGTTCATCCAATAGTCTGAAACATTAAGTTGTATGCACAAGTATGAGTAATATTATACCCATTTGTCCAGTGATTAAACTGGCATATTGAAAAGTAGATGTGGCCACATAGCTGGCTGATGGCAAATCTGGGAACAGACCCTAACACACTGATAGTGTTTCCCCACTTTAACTGCATTAGAAGTCTAGCAGTTAAAAAAACATGATATTCTGGTACCAAATGATATATATGATGTGCAACACAAAAGATTCCCTGTTTTCAAATTATATTCTTCAGTCAGTCCACAGGTCATGTAAAACATCACTGAGAAAGTGCTATATCTACATATACAAGTGTTTCTATTGATACATTATTTTTCTAAGATTTTGCTGAGTAAAGCTATTTCCATACATAAGCATTTTGGCCATCTGCAACTGCTTGTCAGTGAGCCTGGTTTGAGAACACTAGTCGTAATTGTAACCTTAGGAATGTGTGACCAGCTCGCAGCCAGCTGTGCATGCCCTGACTTTTTCCAGGTGTTAAGATACATGGCCACTTTTGTTCACTTTAACCAATGGGGCAAAATACGTTCCTTGGTTTTTTTTTTTCCCCACCTTGTATTAAACCCACAAACTGTTGTTCACTTTTTTGTTTGTTTTTGTTTTCTAAGACATCATTGCAAACAACTAGATGAAGCTGTCACTTAATTATTATGAATACATGACACAGTGTTTGATATCTGTATGATAGAACGTGTTTAGAGAAAACCAAGAAAGGTCCTCAATGTGCTGTGGTCGTCTTGTAAATTAACAGTGCTGACCCTGCGAATTGCACAAATGCTCTAATTTTTGTTTGTCAAAAATTTTGCCTCTTTGGTTAGTGCTCATATTTCAACAGCATAGATATTTCTGCAGCTTAAGCCTGTTCAGCTAGACAGTTAGTAGCAATGTTTTCTAATCAGTTTTATTCTTAATAATCTATTTCATAATAGTAAGAGCACTTGCTCACAGTCTTCAGCATGGGTGTTTAATTGGAAGTCCTTCTGAATCCAGTCTGGAGTTGTTTGTATAGAGTTTTCTGGTTTTGTTTTCTTAACTTTTGTAGGTCCACTTGTGGTTTACAGTTGTTTAGTGGGAGCCAGGTGGGTCTACTGTAAATCAAAGCAAGATCTGTAACAGGTGAAAATAGGTAATGAGCATCTTCAGTTGTCTGGAGAAAAGCTATGATAGACATTTTGATTCAAATATCTAATGTCTTTGCATTCAAGAAATGTCTTCTGCATTGCCATAATTACTTTTCAACAAAAAGTGATGCTCTTCTAGTACTAGATATGTGTTGTCACACAAATAAGCTAACGTTTTGCCCTTCACCTTTCGGAAAACTATGTACTATAATACCACAGTAAGCAGGAGTAACTATTCAAAATAAAATCTAGTTAAAGGTGAAAATCTTTACATTATAATACATACAGTCTGTATGGAAGAGATTAGAAATCAATTAATTTAATGTCTGTGGACATTAATGTAATTGTAATTAATGATGGCTTTAATTTAACTGTTTAGATGTGACAATATAACTGGTGTACTCTGTGCAGCCTTTAAACTGCACTAACAGACTGCCATTGTGAGCAGAAATAAAGACAGAGGATCCTTTGCACAGGGTGACATTACATGGAGGAATATTGCTGTCTTGTTAGGCAGTCTGCGCTAGACCTTGCACAAAGTAGCTCTACCACTGTAGAGGATCAGACTTTCATCCTTTGGAGTTAAAGGAATGAATAAAAGTCAGACTAAAAGATGCAACTTAGACTGGCCTGATTACCCATTTAGGGTTAATATAGCAGAAGATCAATATAATTTGGATTTCAACTTGAATTAGAAACTCAAGTTTAATCCCAGCATCACCCACAGAGTTGAACTCAGGCTGATAAAAAGCTGTTCCAAAAAGAAAAATATTTTTACCATCCCTATGTAATGTGGCTACAGTAGAATGTGTACCCTAACTTTGCAGTAGAAAACGTAGTAAAACTGTAATTGTTAATAAGCCTTGTTGTTCAAAGAGGCGGTGCTGTAGAACGTACCTAATACAAAGCATCTACTCTAGAAAGTAAAATAACCTTCCTCATCTAAGATATTCATTTCAAATTAGAAGTGTTTTGCTTATGAAGAAAATCACAGACAAAAAAGATAAAAGCATTGTATACATTCCAGATGAAGTACGAGTACCAATACATATGAGCACAGGTCTCCCATCTTACAGACATTGTACAAACTAAGGAGGAAAAGTATTTCTAGTAATCACAAGGACAAAATTTACTCTCTAGCCCATGACACTGTGTTTAGTTAAGTAAAAAGCGAAGGCCTGCGATTAACTTACTGACATGATCATTTGTACAGGATGTGCATGTCTTGATTCTTACAAAGGAATAGAGCCACTTCACCTCCGGCTCTTGGCTCACTTGGCTCTTACTTGCTGAAATGTTGACATAATCTCTAAATAGCGCATATGGATGAGAACTGAGTTTATAACTTGGAAAAGGACAATTCTTTCTAGGGCTGAAAAATCATCCTTTATCTCTAAAAGCAACCTGCCTATTCAGATCAGTTTCCAAGCTGAATAAATTCAGACCTTCAAGCAGAGCGGATATGTTTCTTCTGTAACGAGTTGTAAATTCATGAAGGATGAACTGGCATGTACAAAAATGTATTTGAAGAATTTGACAAAACTTTAACTAGAAATAATACTAAGCTTACCTAGTCTTCAGTCATCTCTAATTGTTTCTTGGGTCAAACCACTGACTCTCCCATCTTTCTGTGGGGGTCAGCAGAAGGTTGTGGGGATTTTTTTCTTTTTTTTCTTTTTTTTTTTTTTTCTTCAGACCTTTGACCTATTACATTTCCATACTTGAGGTGGAGTGAAAGTTGAATGTCAGGCCTTTCTAATAATGTCAAGACAAATCCTTTCTAGACAAGATAATTAATCAATGTTTGACTAATGCTATACTAAGAAGAAATCACTCCATGTGAGTACTAGCTCATTCAGTATATTTGTTTTACTTGGAATAACTTAGAAAATGTGTACCTGTTGCTTAAACTTTTAATCTTTTACAGCCTTTCAGTGACCTTACACTGTTGGGTTTGCTCATCTTTAAATATCATAAGGACACACAGATTCTAAACCAGAGCTAATATTTTCCTAAATGTTTTGAAATCAATAGGAGATTAGCACATCTGAAAACCTTCTAAATGCGTTTCAAAGTTTAGTTTTTAGGGACTCAAAACTTAATTAAATCTTGAATGTTTGTGGGAAATAGGCACCTAAGCACTTGCTTAGCTCTTGACAAGTGGGCTAGAACTGTTTATTTGGGGAGGAGAAGAGGAGCACACCAATCTGGTACTAAGACCTGCTTAACATAAGCTTGTAGCAAGAAAAGATCTCTCTTAAAACTGCAATGTTATGGAGTACTCTTACATAATGGTACTATGGAAATGACTAAGTTGTGTGGTTATTTAAGGGTGTTTCTGAAGTTAAAATACTTGTGTGTGAATCCTCTTTAATAAGCAGGAACCGTGCAGTCTTTATCAGAGCACATAGGAAAGCCAACAATAAGGCCCAAGATAAAATTTAAAGGTAGAAGTCGCTCACAATAGCAACTTGTGCCTCTGACTTCTGTCTGGTGACAATTTTCAGACATATACCAGTATTGTACGATTCTTGTAATGCTGGTCTTTGATATTTCCTGTGAAAGTTAACGTTCAAAAGGCTGCATCAGCACTGAACTATTCTGTCCTTTGTTTTGTGTTTGTCAAGGCAGCTTTTCTCATTAGTATAAATCACAAAGCTCCTGCAGCAGTAGCATTGCCTGTATGATATGCAGCATCTTTTCTACAGCCAAAGAATACTTACAACCCAAAATGTTCTAGTTTTCATGATTTGGAGAGGTATTTTGTTGTTTCTTCTTTGACAGTTTCTTGCATCCTAAGAAGTAATTCTGATTATAAGATTAAGTAAGTTTTTGTAAGATAGAATCACTTAGAATACTGTGATATTTTTATTATTTATTATCCATGTCCAGTGTGAATGAAATAGATTAGCTAAAGTCAACAAAATGCACCACCTACAGAAGTTTAGACAAGTTTTAAAACAATAAAATAGAAATATCTGCCATATATTTTGGTAGACTAAGGTAAGGAAGATAAATAACTCTAAACTGTGTGCAACCTAGTTGAAGAAATAAGATACTTCTGTAGGGTATGGATACATAATGTAAACAACTTCTAAGAGTATTTGGCAGTCTCTTGGAACCTTGCTCCAATTTCTTTCAGTTCAAAGGGAATGAAAAGCCATGCTCCACAACAACCTTGATATTTCATTTTGGATGAAGGAAACTTGGAACTTGGAAGCTAGTCGTCTTCTTATTATTATTTATTATTATTGCTTAAAAGTGACAATTGGTGGGGGGGAAAAAAAGAAAGCGCTGCACAATTATATTTCTTCCTACCTGCTCATCTTTATTTCTTTCATTGTTGTCTTTAACTTTCAATCTCACTTAAGTGAAAAGATTTCAAATGCATTCAGATATCTCTGCCAGCATAACATATGTTACTTGATTAAATACAATCTGGTTTATAATGACAATTGCTACGTCATATTTGGAAGAAACTAATCTGTATGCATGCTTTAGTTTCCTGTTTTTTCTCAGAGATTGCTTTTGGAGAGAGGATAGTTATTTCTGATGTTAACACTGTGTATCTTCATATATGTATACCTTCATTGTAGTATTTATTAATATAGCTGTGGAGACAACTGATGATCTTAAATGCTTTCATTATGAGAACTCAGGACTTATTAGAGCAGGAAGCACTTTTTTCCTGAATAGCCTTTGAGGGTTTGGTTAGAATTGCTCTGATTCATTGCAGTTTTCAGTCATATTTGTCTTCTGCTGCATTTTCATCAGATACTGCATGCTGAGTAGTATTAATCCACTCAGTAGTGGGATAGAAACTGCAAGTAACACCAAGAAGTCACTTTTCCCCACTTCTGTGGCTACATAAAGTAACAGTTGACCAGTGCTGCTAAAGAACCTTGCTCCAGCAGGCTAACATAAATTAAAGGTCCTGAGCACTGCTGGTTGTTAAAATTCTCATAGGGCTCTTTATAAGTATAAGATGTTAACCCCCGTGGTCTGGCCAGATTCCAAAGTGGATAATTACATTCTTCCTACCTAAATTCCCCCTGCAATTTTGATTAGATGTGGTGGTATTCTTCACTTCCTGTCCTGGGCCGTACACTGGAACAGTTGTCGCGTCTCATCCCAGAGGTACTTGCTTTCAGTGACTGATGGAGTGATCTGCATGTATAGTCTGTAAAACGTTTTAAGGTCCTCCTGTATGAAATGTTATGTAATTTATTATGCTGATTTTTTTTAATTATCTGCTGTTTAAAGCATACTAGGTTAATCTGAGCCTTGAAAGCATGCAAACTGTGTGCAACAGACCTAGAATAAGATAGTACTGCCAACTGTTCTAATTCCTTTTTGAAGTTCTTTGCAGAGCTTTTTATAAAGGAAAAAGTAACAGACCAAACTAAAAATATAGGAAGGTTTTTTTAGGGTTCGTTATAAAAGAGGAGGAGCATGGAATGTGTAATAATGCTAACGTGAGCTTTGCCTCAACTAAAGTATATGTATGTTCCATCCACTTAGGGATTCTGTTGTAATCTTCAAAGTATGGTCTAAACACACATTTTAGCACAGTTGCTCTTTTCCTACCATCGTCTTATAATAGAAATGCCTTTTATAATAAATATATTGTAAATTTCATTTAATAATTTCAATAATTGCATACGAATTGGAAATAGTGGCTATTTATGTATGAATTTTAATATTGCCTGTAAGCAGACAGATATGGAATTAGTACTCTTCACTTTTTAACAGAAGAATAAGCTAAGCTCTGTATATACCAAATATACTCAGGCTTCATATACAGCATTCTGTAAATATGGGATTTGCTTTAATGTGCATCTGTAATACATATGGCATAAAGTGATGCTAGGGAACACTTCTGTGTGTTATTTAGTTTCAAGTAAAGGTTTCTCTCTTCCCTTCAGTAGAACTCTTACAGCACTACATAGGGAATCTTTGTACACACAGTAACCTGAACAAATCTCCTCTCCCACCAGGAGGAGCATGAGATCACTTTGCCTGATCTGTTATATATGATAGGCCATTATGTTTCATTTAGTGTTAGTGTCAAGCTTAAAGAGTGGCTTAGGCCAGATATTTCTATTCTAGAGTATTAGCATTTAGGCTACAGGTGGAAACGAAAGAGCACTGATCTGTTAAGGGGCTGATGAAGTGAGATCTTTCAACGTGGTGTAAACAGGTGAACTACTCCCTATGCTGCAGGGAAAATGGAAGATCTCCCAGGATTCTTGTCCTGTAGCCCAGGAAATAAATTTCCAGTCTCAAATCTGAAAATCAATATATGACCTTATGTGACTGAATATGATGTACTAATTGAGCTCCTGAGGGGATTCTTGCCATTACTTTTTGAGTCAGTCCAGATCTCTAAGGGGCATCAGTCAATCTTTGGTGCTTCAGAAGAAGGTTAAAAAGCCAAAACAACCAACAAGTCAACAGAAAAACACTCCCGTCTATGTAAAAATGGAGGGGGGAGGGGAAGCCCTGTCTACTATTATCCAATAGATTTAAAAGCTTGATGCATAAAATGTGCTTACAAGGTTTTTTCCAGTGTTTCAGTGAAAAACTGCACTATTATGAGCATTATGAAAGAAATCTTTAACTTAAGAAAGATGAATTCAATTGACTTGACAAATATTTGACAGCAAGTTTGGCTTAATATGGTCTACTGCTTCTTGCTTAGAAAGCAACCTATGCTAACTACACCACCAGATGTTAACCTGAGTTATATCTCTGCAATTCAATTCAGTGAAGGTTTAATGACTTTTAACACAAAGATGAAATTTAGTTCTCTTGCCTGTGATCAATTCAGACGTACCTTATTTAAATACATTTTGCTACTTAGAGTTGAAATAAGCTATTAATGTAGTTTTAGACCTATAACCTTTAAGAATGTGCTTGTCCAATTGCAGTATGAAATAGTAAATATTATTTGCTATTTTCTTTAGTAAATAAAATATGGCTGTGCTATGAAGGATTTCTCATGACCATTTAAAGTTAACATTACCAATGTAGTTTAAAAATATAGTTTCTAAAACTAATATTTCTATTCTATTGGAGAATGGAACATGCTGTTATTAACTAGTTTGTGTGTAAGTAAATAGTTTTATTGGAACTGATCGTCTCCTAAGAGGCATAAAACAAAATACTGCCTTTTGCCATCGAGTTTCACAAAACACACAGATATTCTAAGGGTCCTTCCCCATAGCTGAAGACTAGATTGTTTTATTTGTTTGAGCTTTGGCAAATCAGCACCCTTTTTCTTTTTCCAAGATAAGAGTAAAATCTCTGGATCCTTTCATACAAAAAATAAACATATATTTTAATACTGTAGCAACATTTCTTTTATCAAGTTTTTCATAAAAGTAATCTGACAGAATAACTTGGTAAAGGATTGATTCTTATGGAAGATGATCCATAGGCAGATGATGTGGGGCTATATAGCCTGTAATTTTATTGTATCTGACTGATCTTTCTAGCTTTTCTTGTTTTGTATAACTTTTTTTCTACCTGACATTGTGGTATAACTTTTTCAGCGTCTTTTTGCTATTAGTATGATTATGAATGTTTCCTAAATAGATGTCAAAAAAGAATAATGTATTTTAAATTTATCCATGTTTAGAATTCTTTTTTTAATTTTGGATTTCTTTTCTCTTGGCAAGTTGTCTCTGCTGTGTGAGTTTTGGGGGTTTGGGTTGGTTGGTTGGGGTTCCCCCTCCCCCCCCTTTTTCTAGCTATCAGACTTCCTTTTTCTCCAGTAAATTATCTCCTTCAGTAATTTTTTCCTTCCTCATCTTCTTTCATCCCTTGCATTCTCCCCCTCGAGAGAGGGAAATTGTAGTCTTCTCTTCTACACAAACATGGCTTTCTCCCTCTCTGTCTGTTTCTTTTCTTATCCACAACTCCTTTTCCCCCCACACACACACCTTTTTACAGCCTCTTTCCTCTGCCCTCCCTCCAAGCACTCACAGCTCTCATGAATAACTTGTATTAATTTAATTTAGACCTGCCTTTTTGTGGAACTGTGAATTTTATTGGACTCAGCAGAAGTCTTTGTATCTTAGGGTGGAAGAAAAAGTTCCACTTTTTTTCCTGTTCCATGTAAGTTCCTACCTGTTTCTTCCTTTCTTCCCCTCACTCTTACTATCATTATTCCTCTTTCCCCACTCATCTCTTGAGCACTCTATGCTCAAAAGTTTCCTTCTGTGCTATATATAATTAAAAAGACAATCTGCTAATTAAGTATTTTTAAAATCTGTAAAATTCAGTTTTCAGTGAAAATTCAGTTCACAGTAAACTTTTTGGGAAAAAGTTTTCAGTACAACTTCATTTCGTTCTGTATTGTTGGCACTGGTCAATGTGAGAGAGATTCTTCAGAAACGTCAAAAAGGCATTGAAACAATTTTTCTCACAGCCCAAACCTTGTATGTATGAGAGATTGTGGATGCTACCCAAGAGTAGATTATTACTGGTATTCTTTGGGAGGAAAATGTAGCAATATCTGTACATACTCTGAAAATTCATCATTGTTATGGGATATTGTCTTTGATTACTGCTTTAATTCTGTTTTTTTACAACTATTTTGTAAACTCTGTTGTGGAGGCAGATGTGTATTTATAGTAAAATTGAGTTGAGCTTTTGAGGAAAGCAGCCATACCAGGAATACCCACTTTAACCTAAATCGAAGTTAATATTTTGAGGGTGACTGACTTTAGTTTTGAAATGGTTAATAATATCTTTGGAGGAGATGAGGGGTAGATGAATGGTGAACAACTGGGAAGCTGGCTCTGAAGCACGTGCTGCTGGATTTGGACACTGACTGATCTGTTCTGGCTGTTGCTGGCGCTGCAAGTAACAGCCTAATGCAGAACCTTCCTGCCTGTTCCCACTCCCCAGCGAGGGCGGGCGGGGGCCGCAGCCCCCACGGCTAGCTGCAGAAGGGAAGCGGGAGCTCTGCGAGCTGCGGCTGGGCCAGCGTTTTGGGCGCCTCCGAGCTGGGGCGTCCTCTCGCCTGCCCGCTGCGGCTCCTCCGGCACTCGGCTGGCCAGCGGGAGCCGCAGCACAAGCCCCGGGGGTTCCCCCTTGCCGGCCTGGAGCCAGCCTCTGACATCGAATGAAGCATGTGACTGATTAAAGGGTGTCAGCTGCGACCATATGGGTCACACTTGCCCGGCAGCAAAACTAGGCACCTGTAATCCTTTTGCATTAAACTGTCTTCCACGTTTCCAGTAGTAGAGTTGACCTGAAGAGAATTAATATGGAGAAGCTATCATTCAGCGTTACCTAATGCCATTTTTCTATTAGCTTCCACACTATGAAGCACTATGGGGTTTTGGGTTATGTCTTTTTTCTTTTTAATCTTTTATAAAGATGATGTTGCATATACAGTTGTATATGAAGTTGTATACGCAACTTCCTCAAAATTTCTCATATTCAGATTTTTTATTGGTTTCCTTAGAAAACCGGATCTTCTGCCTCCTTCTGCAGAGAGTTCTTGCTCTTAAGAATTCCTTGCTGACTTAATGATATTGAGTGAATTTTATGTAATTTCATCATCTTGTTCAAAAGTTCTTCTAACATTTTGTCTTTTAGAATATCTATCTTTATCTTTCTTAACTGCTGACACAGTGGTCTAAATTTAGCTTAGATTTTTTTTTTTGAAAAGTGTTTAAACACATCAATAAAGTGTCTATAAAGGGCAAAAGGAGCTCTACAAGCTTCTCTCGGATGCGTCAGTTGCATGTTTTATCTTACTTTGTAGGTGTGTAGTAAATCACTAAGTTATTGAAATGCTCTGTATGCTTTGTTTCGTTCCTCAAACACAACAGCAGTTGTGTTATCCTTCAGATATACCACTCTCTTCCTTAGGATCAGCTTGGGCTTCCAGCCTACATTCTGACTCAAGGCTATGTGGGGACTGTGTGAGTAGCAGTGTGTGTTGTGAAACTCTTAGACACCAAGAGCTCAAGGTATAATTTGATACTAATAAAAAAAAAAGAAGTGTGTGTGGGGGTGAATGTTGATATAAATGTATAAGAATGTGCACCTCACTCTGGAAATGTGGGATTTTTTGTGTTAGTATATATACGAATGCAATTTTGTGTATGAGCCCTATAGATGTAGGGTTTGATCATTTTAAATGGTGCTGCCATCACCTGCATTGTGGGTGACCTCTTCTCCTTTGTAACTAAAGATAAGTAGCTTCAACCACATCTTCTCCTCTTACAACCCATTTCTGCAGTATTTCATGTTCCCCACTGGAAAGAACATCATGAGCTGCCTTTCCTTCAGGACTGACTATCTCCTTAATGGTCCTGTTGTTGTCATCGTTGTCCTTTATAGCGCTGCTGTTATCTTTTTTTGGCTCTATACCCTAGAACACCTAAAGGAAACATTCTCTAAACTGCTAGCTTGTCATCTTCATTCAGCCTTGTTTTTTTCTGCTGATAAGTGTATGTATGGAACAGGCTCATGGGTAGAGATGTGCTGTTTATGTCCTGTCCGAAGCGCAGCAGTGATTCTTCAGTGGCTTGCCTTCACCTGTTCCCGCAGGCTGCCCCCAGGGAAGCAACAGTCCATCAGAAGCTAGTAACTTGCAGGGAGCCTCACATGTCCATCATGTCATTGGATCTGCACCAGGAAACCCTCTAATGACTACTGAGAATTTTAAATGAAAATAGCCTTGTGTATGGCTGTTGCTTCAGCTAGAAGAAGAAATGATATGGAAAGGATTTTGAGGAAAATCCTGTATATTCTATGTTGCAAGAAGACTTAGGTATAATCTCAAGTTTCTGTAAAATGTGGTTTTAGACTTTCAAGTTAACCAGATGATTTATCTTTTGTTTTTCCTCTCAAAACCCATGTGTCATTCTGAATCATGCAATGTTTCTCACTCCCTGTGTGAAAAGGCTTTTGTGACATTGTTTAGAGAAAATTGTCTCCATTATTTCCTAGTTTTTCATCTCCTTTATGTCCTTTTATCTGCTGCATAAAAGCAATAGATTTTATCAATCCTATGTTCATAAAGGCAGCCTTCATGTGTTTCAGACTCTTCTAACTATATTAAGACTCGCTATCAAATAACAAGGAAGGTATTAAAGCCCTATTCCTCCAAGGCTCGGACAGTCCCTGCTGCTTCCCTGGGAACTACAGCTGTCCAGTGTTTTTCAGGTATTGATTTTTGGAGTTACATGAATGTATTTATTTCCCTTACTTCCCACATGCACAATTTCAGAAAGTATTGGTAAATTTCTCCTGTTCTCACTCTTCAGATATGAGCGCTTTTCTATCAGATAATCTGTGTAGGCAATCAACTGAGGAATAAAGGATGCCTGTTTATCCTGTAGTACATATATACCTTCAAAGTGCCTTCTGTATACAACTGCAGGGATTCTTATTCTGCCTCTTCCCCCCCCCCCCCCACTAGCTAAAGCACTGTTGATTCAAAAATTTGAAGTGCAGTTAAGGCTATACTACCTTTATAAAGCAATAAGGAGGGTAAATGATGCACAGTCACACCTAAAGGAACGCTTATTCCAAAGAATCCAACTGCATGCATATAGCAAGCTGCAGCTTAAGCGAAATCTGTATGGGCAAAACATTTTCAGTATCTATTCTTATATAAGTGTCACTTTTGATCATGGTCCTTTGAATGGAAGGCAGCCTGATAAATTGAGAGAAAATTTCTTGACCGTAGCTAATAATTGATGACTGAAATGAAGTCTTGGTATGGTCAAATTCATACATTCTCCTTGTCTCATTTGTTCCTCAAATAACCTCTTCTGTTTTTTAGTTTGAACCATGATATCAGCGTCTTTGTCAAAGTTCAGCAAAAGGTATCAGCATCTTTGTCAAAGTTCAGCAAAAGAACTATATTAGTTCTAAATTTTCCCAGTAGTTCCTCGCAGTATGTTATCACTCCAAAATAATTAAATATTGCCCTCAGGTTTGCTTTGTGCTTTTGATTTTAACTCCCAAATTGTGTAACTTCTTCAAAATCATTCAAGCCTGATTCAAACTCCTAGAACAACTCTAATACTGGAAATGGGAATTGCAGCTGGTCAGTATTTGCATAAATTCTTCCTAATTAAGTAAAATGCCATTTGCCTCTGTGCTCATACTTCAAGTGATGGTTTTGTAAATTACTGAAGCTGAGAAGTATGATCAGTAGCAAACTGATCTTCATTGATTAAGGTTTTTTCTGATTGAAAAGGACATCTAAGAGAAGGTTTGAACATTTGAAGTAGGTTGGCAGAGGAGTAGCTTCAGAGTAGAGCTTTAAGGAAATATTGAATGTATGCATATAAAGATTTATTTAAATCACAGAAGATTGGACTGACACAGGAAAATAAAATGGCAAGTGCGTTTAGGATTCTCTGTTGCTTAGAAAATGAAGACTTGGGTTGACTGTAAGAGGACATTGAGACAGTCTTAATGAAAAGGGAGTCTGGCATGAATATATTTAATTAGATGTAAAGTCAAGGTAATGATGGATAATGACTAGATACTTTTGTAAACAGGTGCAAAACTTATTTTTTTTTCTCCCTTGCCTGGAGAGTTGCCACTGTTATGCGATAGCTTAATGTCTTAACTAGAACTGCAGCTGGAAAGGCAATGATATTGAGTGATCTTCATTATCCTTTCTGTGTCACTGAAATGGACGTACCCATGTAAAATAATACTAAAATAAAAACATCAGACTTTGCAAAAAGTTTCACCAAGAGGAATGATTTTTCTTGTAATTAAACTTCCATCATGGAAACCCTTCGTAAGAGCTCTGGACTGCTGACTGAGTTCTCAAGTAACCTTTTTAAACCCATATCATTTAAGGTACGGAACTACAGTTATAGGAAGGCCTTAGCCCTGAAGTTATTACCTTTACTGTTGCAAGTAGTCTTAGAAAATGGAACAGTCTCCAGTCTAGTATCAGCTCATAATTGTTCTTTAATATTACTGTTGTAGCTCTGGGTCATTGTTGTTGATGCTGCATAAGCATGTTGCAGAACTACAATCCTTAATCTGGGGCAGTTAGTGACAGCTGCTAGATTTGTGCTAATTTTAAAAACTGCCCTCCCCTGCGCAACTGCATTTCTTGAACTCACTTGGGTCATGCTAAAGGTATCTGGAAAAATGTTCAGTTTTGGTGTGATCATAAATCTGACTTAGCTTCTTGCTGTTGCTGCCTTGTGTTCAGACCATCTAGTTTTATGCGTTTAACTGCATTTCTGTCTTATCAAAGTTTGTGCAGCAGAGTTTGTAATATTCACAGGGCTAGGATGATAGCAAGCAAGCAGAAGCATCACTAGTTAACTCCTGTGGGATTATTATTTTTAATTCAATATAGAGTGCATAAACAAACTTGAACAGGACCACTTGGTTTAAAGTGTAAGTAGAGAAAGTTCTTAATAGTGAATATTCCTTTTAGCCTTGGATTTTTGGATTGGGAAATATACCTATTTTCCAGTACATTGAATGTGCCAGTACTATATATAAAAGGTATTTTAGCTTTCCAGGAATGTTTTTAGTTTCCCAGCTGTTTTAAATTGTTGGTTCAACATAGAACAGCATGAATGTATCAAATATAAATGCCTTCTTTTTAATGCAGTATATTATGTTGCCTTGTTTCTGAGTTGTATTTCAGCTTGAATAGTACAATCTCTATACTGAGAAAACAGGATGCCAAAGCGTACAGTATTGACCAGTTATCCAGATATTTAGAAAAACATGAAGAGAAATTTGTCCAAAATCTTATGTTAATAACAGATATAATTTATTACCTTGGAAAATCCATTCTGTATTTTAAATTGGATTACTGCTGGATTCAGAAGGATGAAAAACACTGCTGAAGTGTATCAGATTATTCATGGCCCATAGGGGAACTATGTGCTACGGAAAAGCAGGTGTCTCATTTCACTAGGAACGCTTTCCATTACAGAAACAGGATTCAGAGTGACAAATGGATGCCTTCAGAATTCTAAAAATCTCTGCTTCCTGCTACTTTACATCCTTTTTCCTCAACCTTTTGGCAAGATAAGGCAAAATTGTGTTTACTTTAATTTTTTAACTTGCATAGCAAAACTACAATTTCTTTCTAATTTTATGTTGGTAGACTGCATGATGATGTAAATAATCTTGATTTTTTGTTTTGTTTTGTTTTCCCTGTCCCCGTTACCTCTTTGTTAATGAGTAGGCTGTAGTGGTAAAACCGTGCAAGTTTCCTCCAAGTTAACTATATTCAGATGATTTCTGGACCTGTCCAGTTCAAAGGTGTTTATTTACTATCCTTCCCAGTTCCCAGCTTTTGAATATACAGCAGAACGGCAGAATCTTAAGAGCTGTAATAACCACTCTGTTTTTCTCGGGACTACTTATGCGTTTGAATTACAGGAGGCAGGAACTCTTCTTCAGAGCCATCCAGGGAAATATGAAAACCACAGATGAAATAACGCAGTGTCTTTTTGAGCTAACTGTGGCATCACTGTCTGCTCCATAAGTTGATCCTCCGTGAAGTCAAATTGTGAGGCTTGGGAGTTGTCATAGTGTTGACGGCCTTAGGGGGAAGTTCTAGTTCTATCACAAACTTTGAAATCTGGCCACTGTTCAGAACAGAGCAGTTCTGTGGGTCCGTGGGCAATCATGGTAGATGGTAAGCGAAGATAAGCTACATGACAGCATATTACAGTCGAAGGTCTGTCAGAGCATGACATTAAGTTGTGGCCATCTTTATGGAATGGGAGGTTTAGAAAGGCAGGAATTACCAAACACTGTGTCAAGGTCCTGGAGGAAGTCTAAGAAGATGGCAGCTATACAAAAAATATTTTGTATCACATGCCTCTATTTGCATATGTCCACAAATCTAAAGGAAAAGTTGCGAGCTGTTTGAAAGGGATGATCATGTGTTATAGTGCCATCAAGAAGTAATTCATGTTTTCTATGCATTCTTTCTTCTGTACGTTACATTTAAGAGGAGTAATTCTTCCAGATATAAAGTGTGTTTTGTTTTAAAAACAGATGTTCACCTGTAGAGGTTATTCTGGAATAATATTTTTTTTTAGCTATAGGGATGGAATTGAATTTCCAGTGAATATAGGACAGTGATCATTTGGTGACAAACAGCTTCAGAAGAACGGTTAGATTGTGAAGGTTTTAGCTCTGCTTTGCCTCTCAAACATTCCTTTGAAGTGATGTGAAGTCTCAGAGAAAACACAGTTGCAGTTTATTATCTAATCATAAAGGAATATTCAGACACAGTGAAAATTCTGGGTGAATCTTTGCATCAATATGCTCAGTGTAGCTACATTGCTTTGAGGTAGAATATTGGGTTTGCCTCCCTTGTGACTTGATGCAGTTTCAAACCAAGTAACCTTTCACAAATAGGATCCCTATTGCAGACTGATACATTGCCTCTATAGAATAGGTACCCTGTTGTAACTATGTTGATGCGGAGGGAGGGGGGGAAAAAAAAACCCTGAGAAGTGTTTTAGGTAGGGTATTGCAAGCTCTCAGTTTCCTCCTGTTCTTGGTACCAATTTGCCCTCTGGAACAGTACTTTTAAAAACAAACATTGTATTTCCATTATTGGTAAATCCTTGCTGAAACACTAAAATATCATGAGTTGATTGTTTAGTTCTGTCATGGTGAATTCCACTTTTGTCAAATGCATCCGCTGGTATAGAACCCTTCTGTTACCGGTTGTATCGCCAGTGTGTAGATCCAGCAGAGAAGCTAATTTAGTCAGAGGCTATAGAGCAAGTCATAGCTAGTGAATCTTAAATATGATGTCACTGTATTTTAAAAGTTGGGTTTTTTTCTTTTTTAGAATTTTCATCATTTTGTGACGTTATGTTGTACTGCTTATTTTGTAGTATTACCGATATGTCCCTAACCTGAGTAACTGTTATATTTTACATCTTGTTTGCTCTGAACAAAATAAAAACAAACTTCACAATTTTCAAGAGTTTCAAAATGTTCATTATTCAAAAAAAAAAAAAAAAGGCTGCTTTACTGCTTGAAGCACACACAGATCAACAAGCAGACAGGCATGTTGGAAGTCTCGTGGCCTGGGCAAGCTGTGAACCAGTATATGTAGGGAATGCCTGGATATTACCTGGAACAAGGATGGAAACAGACTCATTCAGTGGGTTGAAGGAGAAACACTATGCCATTCTCTCATTATTCCAAATAACATATAATTATTTATTCCATGTTATGTAGAAATGCTCTAGCAGGAGAACTGAAGAGAACTATACCATAGTTCGATGGTGAACTCATCTGTGAGAAAAGAAGTAGAGAATTTTAAAAGGCTTCCCATATGTTTAAAGAAAATGCATTTATCTGTAAACAGTTAGGTAAAAGGGAAGAAGGCCCAGAAGAATTTTGCATTCAAAATGATGTTGCCGTACCTTTGTAGGACAGATTTGATGTTAGGGGTTACAGGACTTAGGGAGACACAGGAATGTAAGTGCTGTGAGTAGCATCTGTGTTAGACATAACTATCCAAAAAGTCTATTTAGAATTTATTCTTTGAATGTAGTAACAGGTTGTCAAGTTTTTGGTCCAAAAGGTAATTCTGGGGGCATCTTTTGGGGAAAAATACTGACCCGATTATAGAAGAGAGAGACTATTAATGCCACATTTTTCAATGATGCTGATCTGTGGATATGTCACCTTTTCAAGCCCCCAAAGGAAAAGTTACCAAGTTACTTCTTCTCCAAAAGAGCATTCTGTTTCAGATGGATTTGCCTGATTTTAACAGAACGATTGTTTTAGGTCAAAGAGGGAAACTGGTTATCTCATGAATTTATGATACTCTTTTCCATGTTACCTTTTGGATAATATCTGGAGGATAATATATAGATAACTATATATATAAATATATATATACGGCAGAAATTTGCATCCTGTGTAGACTGTAAAATGTACTACGCTATTGAATATAAGTTTAAAATCGGATAGCACAGTAGGAGGACCAGTGAATCAGTGACTTCTCTTCACCTGATAAATATTTATTTCTATATCCTCATTTCAGTAGTAATCAAGCAGACTGACAGTCTAAGGTGACTGACACTTATTTCCAGGTTAATGCCACACATCCTGTATCTAGATTTCACCAGAGTTTCACAAATGTTTAGGAAAGCAAGGGATAATGAGGGTTTTTTGTTACAATAAATATGTAGCTTTATAAGAGAAGAAAATGTGGTCCTTGTTTTTCCAGAGAGCTAGCTATAAACACATGCATATCTTTGTTTTAGTAACTCTGGAAACATTTACTACAATTTCGTTAAGTGAAGAGTATATAATTTTTTTTATGATTACAGATAGAAAGTGAAATAAAAGGTCTGATAATGGTAAAGGTTATAGAGACAATATAGCAAAGTACAACAGGTGTTTTCACTGAATGAGGACTATATGATTTGGTTTGCTGTTACTGTTACGTCACATTTGTATGGATGGGTGGGAACTGCTGCAGAAATGAAATCTTTATGCTTTGGATTAAGAAAAGGGGAAAAGGTTATTCTTGAAATTATTCCCTTGAGCTTAACTGTTTCTATTTCAATTTTTCAGTTTCATGCTTGTTTCAATTTGTTTAGCACTTCTGAACAGGTGAAATGCACAGAAATACTTCAAAAGAAAAGGTTTGAAATCATTTCATGTTTTCAAACAACAGTTTTGCTCCTTGAGTTTGCAGGCAATAACCCAGAAATGTTGCAGGCACTAGAAGCAAGGAAATGGTTGTCAAAATATTGAGTTGACTTTTTTATTATGTAGTTATTTCTCTTTTGCTGTCCACATTGACAGTAGTAAATCATATCATATCTAACAGGAAAAACAGGTGTAGATTTAAGCCAGAAAAAATGTTGTGTGTTTGAATCTGTTGATTAAAAATGCAGACCTTCTTGGCATAGAATTGCAAAACAGTTTAGTTCTGATGGGAGCTTCAGAGGCCATCTAGCCCAAATCCCTGCTCAGAGCTTCAAAGTTAGGTCAGCTGCTCAGGGTCTTGTCCCATCAAGTTTTGAATATCCCCAAGGATGGACGTTCCTCAGTCTCTGGACAATGTTTTTTAGTGCTTAGCCATGCTTCACTATAACTGTTTTTATTGTTGTTGGTGGTGTTTTTTTGTTTTTTCCTTTGATGTTGCTGCAATACCCTTTGCAGCAATACGTGACAATTGCCTCTTGTTGTTTCGCAGTGCACCACTGAAGAGATCCTGGCTCCATCGTCTTTCTAACACCCTCCTTACCGCTGGCAGTAACTTGAGGGCGGTAATCAGATCCCCCTTTACCTTTCTCTCCTTCACGCTGAATAAACCCGGTTCCCTGACTCTGTTGCTATGTCGTGTGCTCTGGTCCATAACTTCTTGTTGGGCCTCACTCCAGTTTGGCAGTGTCTGTTGTATGGGGGAGCCCCAGACTGGACAGAGTAGTCCAGATGCAGCCCCGCAAGTGCTGAACAGTGAGAAATAACCACTTCTCCAGACCTGCTGGCCTTGCTCTTGTCAATGCAGCCTGTTACACAGTTACTCTTCATCACTGCAAGGATGCAGTGTTGACTCCTGTTCAACACACTGATCACCTGGACTTGCATGTGCTTTTTGGCAAAGCTGCTCCTTAGCCAGCCAAGCCCCAGCCTGTCTTGTTGCTCAGGGTTGTTCTGTCCCATCTGTAGGACCTCACATTTGTCTTTGAACTTCATGAGGCTTCTGTCAGCCTGTTTCCTGTTTGTTTAGGTCCCTCTAAGTGACAGCCCTGCCCCCCAGCATGTCAACTGCTACGTCCAATATGGGATCATCTGAATGTGTGAAAGGAGTATTCCACCCCCTTTTCCAGGTCAAGATGTTAAATGGCATCAGACCCTGAGGACCTCCACTTGTAACTGGCCATGAGTAAGACTTTCAGTTGTTTTATCTTTAGAGCCTGGTGATGTTGTCCACCCATCAGGTCCATACCTCTAAAATTTGGCTACAAGGCTGCTATGGGAGACTGGGAGATCATTTCAAAAGCCTTGCTAAGGTCAAAGGAGATAAACAGCACCGACTATTCTTATCAGCAGAGCCAGTCACTTCATCATAGAAGGGATTCAGGTTGATCAGGCATGATCTGCCCTTGTTAAATTCATTCTGGTTGTTTCTGGGCATCTTCTTGTCCTTCAACATGCTTAGATACAGCTTCTAGGAGTATCTGTTCCATAACCTTCAGACTAGATCTTCCTTCTTACCATTTTTGAAGATGGGTGTAACATTTGCCGCCTTCCAGTCATAAGGGACTGACCTTTTAGAGATGATAGAATGGTCTTGCAATGGCACAGATCAGCTTCCTCACCCTTGTTCAGTCTTACAGACTTGCGTATCTCCAGTTTTCTGAAATGGTTCCTATCTTGGTCCTCCTCTACTTTGGGTACTCCTTCCGTTCCTCAGACTCTACTATTAGGCATGGAGGCCTGGAAGGCCTGAGAGCAAGGTAAAGAAAGCACTGAGCACTTAGGCTTTTCCATGCCCTTTGTCACAAAGTCACCCCACCCCGTTCATCAGCAGGCGCATGTTTTCCTTGGCTGTCCTCTTGCTTCATATCCCTCACTGTTTCAATTTGAGCTTTGGCCTTCCCAATTTCATCCCTGCATACCTAGGTAATGCTTCTATATGTCTCCTAAGTAGCTTGCCCTACTCCCAGCTTCTGTATATTTCATTTCTGTGTTTGAGCAAAGCCAGGAGTTTCTTGTTCAGCAAGCTGGCTGCCTGACCCTCTGCTTGACTTTCTGCGCATCAGGATGGACCATTCCTGTTTTGAAAGGAGGTTGTCCTTGGAGATCAATGGGCTCTCCTGAGCCTCTGCCTTTCAGAGCAGCCTTCCACTGTGATCCCACATGCCAGATACTTAAACCTGAAGTCTAGGGCTGTTATTCTGTTAGGGCTGTTATTCTGTTAGGGCTGTTATTCTGTTAGGGCTGTTATTCTGTTAGGGCTGTTATTCTGTTAGGGCTGTTATTCTGTTAGGGCTGTTATTCTGTTAGGGCTGTTATTCTGTTACGTGCCTTCCTTATTTCCTTTAGGGTCTCACTCTGCCATCACTACAACAAAGTTGCCATCAGTCATCGCATTCCTAACCAGTTTTTACCTACTTGTGAGCAGGAGAACTTCTCCCCCTGCCCAGCACCTGTCTCCAACATCCTCCAGAAATCTCTAAGATTGTGTGTGTCCTGCTGTGTTGCCCTTCCAGCAGATGTTGGGGTAGATAAAGTCCTCATATTAACCTGTGATCATGAAGCTTCTAGTTCTTTAAAGAAAGCTTCCTCACCTCTTGATTAGGTGATCTGTAACAGGCACTTGCCATGATGTCTCTGTTGTTGGCCTCCCTCTTCTGCAGGTCCATAAGCCCTTCACTAGCATGTTACCTCTTCCGTTGTAAAGCTTAATGCGTTCAAACTTTGCTTTGCATAGAGACCAGCTTCATCACCTTCCCAGCCTCCTCTTCCTAAAGAGCCTGTATCCATCTGCTGCAGCACTTCAGTCTGCAAGCAGTCCCCATCACACCTCTGTGATCCCAATAGCTCTGTAAATGCTTGGGAAATCCAGATTCGTCCTGCATGCTTTCCATGGTGTATGTTGTTTGCATACAGGCACTTGAAATGGACCTTGTGGACTTGCAGCTTTCTCAGGGGTGAGTGAGAACTGCCACCTCTCTATGGTATGTGTACTTCACTGCCCTCTGTTATCTGTGGGCTGAAACCCCATTCCTAGCTAACCTAGTTAAAACTCTGCTCCCTGGTTTGGAAGTCTGTTAGTAGAGGTTTTTGCCATTTTTGCCAAGTAGATCCCCCCTCTCCCCAGCACTGCTTGTTCCTCTGAGAGGGTCCTGTTGCCATAAAACCAAAGCCCTGCCTGCAACTGGCTGTGCAGCCAGGTGCTGATCCTCAGTAATAGCAAAGGAGTACTTTACAGCAGAGTGCTTTCTCTTCCTACTTGCCCCTGTCAGAAGAGAGCTTTGTTCTACCTGTGTGAGCCTTATGAAAATGCAGTTGATTTTATTTAACTGTTTAACTGAATCTTTAATACTTCTTATTTTTCTAATGTACCTTGTATGAGTTGGTGTGACTTTAATTTAGAACTATGCAAAAAATATATAGGTCAAATATCTATGGGGAAATCAGTGTTGTGTACGTGGTGGTATGTTGGAGAATGAAACTGGTGTTTGGAAACTGGTGTTTGGAAGCTGGCTTCCATGCTGCAGAAGTACTAACTTTCTTGTCTTGCCTTTGGTACTTGCCTTTTTGTGGAAGAGTAGAACAAACTGTAAGGCCTATGGTGAAGTGTTAAATCAGTTGATATAATCTTACTAGCTGAAGGGAGAGAAGCTCAGGTACTCGGGCCTAGTCAGTGGACCTATAGGCATATATCAAGTCTAGTGCTGTTGCATCGTCACTGTCGTTCTCTCTGTCTAGTCTGTAACTGCATATTCTAATTATAAGAAGCTTTAACTTTTTGTTGTGGAAGTACAGTATAAGGTATGGTTAATGGAGCTCAATCTTACCTGACACAGAATTCCATCCTTTCTGTAATTGTAAAGAGGATGGGCAGAATCTAATATTGATAACTTAAATTGTGGTATAAGGAAGCTGTGGGTTGACAGAGACCTGGGTGTTTGCTGTAAATTACTGGAGAAGGTGTTGCTAAATCTCCAATTGTGATCCGCAGTAATACTGCCAAGAAACAATTGGCTTCTGAATCAGAATTAGGGTCCATGGGAGCGGATCTCAAAAAGCCCTGTGGAGACTTCATGGCCAAAACCGAATAATCAAATTTTGTTATAACTAAGCTCCTTCGTCAAAAGAAATTTGTGGAACCAATTTCTGGTTGCCTTCCAGTTAAAGATCTGAAGTTTACTCATGTGCAATTCAAACAACAGATACTGCGAATTTCGTTTTACCTTCTGTAGACATAATTTGTTTTGAGATCTATCATATAAAAGAAAAAGACTGCCATAAATGATTATATGCTAGCAACAATTTAACAAGAATCTAGTCAGATGAATTCTTGCACGGTGGGAGATTTAAACAGGGCAATCATTGAACAGCTGTAGACTTCTGAAGCATTTTGCAAAGACTGGTAGTCTTATAACAAGGATGAAGATAACAGTAAGATAGCAACAACCTACATCAGGAGCACCACTGTTAGCAGAAAATGGTGATTAGAAAAGGCACAAAGAGAATACAGTTTTGTGTAGGATCTGTTACTAGATGAATAGCTTCCTGCCTAAAACTTATAAAATGAAAATAAGCACCAATAAGAAGTAATTCACTATTGCTCTTCATATATAAAAAAGAATATATATGAAAAGAGACACCAATAAATATCCGGTTCAACAATGTTTAGGATGGAGAGAAGGTATTTTTACCAAAGAATGTATTTTTTATGTTATCTTCCTAAGGCTGCTATTTTGGTTAAATAAAAAATAAGCAATTGAATCACTACAGCATGTTTTAATGAGGGTAAAGCAGTAAGAAAATAGGTTTTTAGATTGGTGCTTCTGCATTGGGGAAAAGCCTAATTTTAATGTGTTAGAATAATTCCTGCCTAGAAGGAAAATACTTGATTATGGTAAACTTATGCTGATATTAGTTGGAGTAACTCTGCTTTCTGGCACCTCTGGACCTATAATTATTATTGAAATACTGTGGGTTCTTCCCATCTTTCTGTATAATTGAGGCATGAAGTTTAGTACCCACAAACTGATACCCTGATTCCTAAAAACTTTTGTATCCTTAAGCCAGTAAATTCAGCCAGTTTTTGTGATGCTTGCTTAAAGGCAGCCAATTCAACTGTACAGTACATAACAAACTTTTTCACCAGTGTAAATCACAAAATACAATCATCTTCTCTGAAACATCACCATATAGAATGTCACAAGTCAAAAAGACTGTAAAAGCACGAACAAATGAAGGTATATATAGAAACTGAGTTGACATAATTCTGAAGGTTCAAATCTCTGAAGTGATCAAAGGTACAGTGCTTTCCGTGCTGTTCTACCACAACGCATGAGCAATGCAGCTGAGCAGAGAACAACATCCAAATAGCGAGATGAGGTTTCACTGTATTGTGGTATGTGTCATCTATGGCAGTGAAGTAACGGGCTTTTTGGGGGGGGGGGGGGGGGCGAACACCTGCGCTATGCTCTGCTACGTGGCAGCAGCGTCACGCACAGAAGCATATAGCATAACGATGATAATTCTAGCAAGGGGGTGGATTGCTGTTTGACTTCCCCTAATACTACTGCTTGCCTGGGAAGATGATCACTTTTCTCTTAGGTGAAAAACTAATGAGGAAGATTTTTTAAAAATTTTTTATTCTATTTCTGGAGAAAAAGTCCATGAATCAATCTTAATTTCAAGCTATTAGCCACATCCTGACTAACTGTGTTTTGAATTGCTACATATTCAGATTCTTGATGCAACTGATGAAGGTAGATCTACTTTGCCAGGTCTAAAAGGTTTGGTTTAAAAAAAAAAAAAAAAAAAAAAAAAAAAAAAAAAAAAAAAGAACAAACCTTTTTTTAGAATTTTCAGTTTAAGCATTTCTGTGATAGAGGAAGTCAGAGTTTAGCAAAAGCCTCTCAGAGTGTCGTCCTGGACTTGTAAAGGAAAAGCCTTTCTTACTGATTTTGCTGCATATTTTGACTATATTATAAAACCAGTCAGAAACAACTATTTTCCTTTAAATTTCAAATCTTTATGCTCTGTTCTTTAAACTATGTAGAAGCAGGCCAACCTTTGCACATGACTACTCTGAAATGAGCATTTTACACTTCACATGATTTCAGTGTATTGTTCTGTTTGTGTTGCAGTTGTTCATCCCAGAAAACTGTCTTGGAGTTTAGCCTCCTAAATTGGCTTTTCTAAGTTTTGTGAAAGCTGTTCATCACGTGATGACTCCATAATGCTTTTAAGGATACTAGTCCCATATTTTTCTTCATATATCTCTTACAGGTCATGTTACCAGTAGAGTTTTACTGGGGACATAGGTTGCTTTTGCTACTACAAGCAAATATTACTATGCTTTCCTGTCTGACCAGATCTCACGTAAATCTTCTAGTGTGGGTCAGTGGTAATGGAGAAGACAGCACTGAGGCACTGCTTCTCCCTCTTTGCCATTCCACAGTAAAGATAAATTCAAGCTGAATCCTTTCAGCTCTTAAAAGCGGGAATGGCTTTACTGTTAAGGCCTAAAGCCAATATGTGAAATATAATGGGAAAATGACAGAGTTGAAATTAAATCTAGTTATTGACTTTTAATGAAAGTTGTTTCTAAGTGGAGAAAAGCTAGGAGTTTTTAGGATCACTGTTTACTTTGGAAATAGAATTAGAGTTAGAGAACACAAATAGCCTTTAGGTTTTACATTGAGCATGCTTGGAGTAGAGTTGGGAACTGATGCATCATAGGCTGACTCCTGGACACTAAGCTATTTCATTTTCTCTGGAAACTATTATTTTGAAATCATGCATAGTATAAATTACATCCACTTCTAAACAAAAAACATTTTTCTTGTAGCATCAAAATGAACTTAGGCAGTCAAGACTGGTAAACTTCACAGAAATATATCCAAAATGAAGGAAAAGTCATTGTGGATCTTGTCTCCTGACCTAAAGAGGGGTTCATGACTTGTTGTCATCTATATTTTCTGCAATACCAACACACAGATAGTAGAATACTCATTTTAATATTTCTTCATACTTTAAGGTCAGCCTGTGCAACCATCAGAGAGAATGATTCTGCTTAATTTATCAATACATACATATATATTAATTGAAGTAGTTTAGTGCTGAATCAGCTGTACATTCGCACTTCTCTATTGCTTTTTTTCCAAAGGATTGCTTCAACAGATGCTGGCACTATCACTTGCTTTCTGATTATTTAGAAATAGCCAAGACTGAACAGAGCTGTACTTCATCTCTGTTCTAAGTCAGAAGTTGGCCTATAGCCCTAACTTCTTCCTTTGGATCTTATCAGGGCTTTTATAAGCTAAATGAGAGAGAATTGGGGCTTTAATCTTTTCCAGAACTTGTTAATATTGTATTCTGTTGATTCAAAAGATGCTATGCATGCAGTTCAGGAGAGAGTTGTGGTTTTACTGCTTGTAGGGGGAGTTTGCATAGAAAAGCAGATGCAGAGGCATTAGTGATTTACTGAGTGGCTCTTTGCCATGCGACTTCTTATTAAATCAGTGTATACATATCTGTGATGCTAACAGGCATACTGTTGCTAGAGGTGACATTTGGGACGAAGCTAAAGTGCCAGCCCTTGGCTTACTTGGGATAATTAGAATGGGTAACTAAGGTTCTCCATAACATCTTTGCTAAATTACATAGGTATTGTACTTTTTGAAATAAACTTTTCACATAACATTTCTATTTAGTGCCTTCCATGACTTCTTATTTCCTAACTTTATTCATTAAATTTATTATTGGTGTTAGGAGCATTTGGTTATTAAGTTTGTCTAGCCCTTCATATTATAATACCCTGCTTTGTCTTGCTGTAACTTTAGCAAATATGTAACTGCCTGAGTTTTCCAAGCCTTGTCTCAGGATAATTTCTTTTTTAAGACATTTAGCCAAAAGAACTCATTTGCTTCCAAGAATGAGTCAATTCAATAATCTCACTGGTTTAAAAAGAAATGAAAAAAAAATCAAAAAACAAACCTAACATCTACAGAATTGGGGAAAGATATCTAATGTTATGAATGTGAATAGCCTCTGTTTCTTTTGAAATCTGCTCATACTTACTAAAACTGTATATCTTTGAAAAATTTCAGTTCACATATGCTTAGTAGCGATGACTTCTGTGTCAGCTGTTAAATTCCCCGGAGGCTCCCTTGGAGCATACTTGAAGGTTTTCCCCCTGAACTGCAGTTTTCAGCAGATGTGGGATGTGTTGGATCTGGTTAACGTGCAGGGGGAAAATGCTGCCCGATGAAGATGCAGCGGTGTTGCGGGGCTGCAGGAAGCTGCTGTGCAAGGGGACCTGGGGCAGACGTGTGAGCGTGAGCACAGCTGTGCAGAAACAGGGGTGGAGGTAGGGGTCGGATAATGCTGGCTCGGCACAGAGACTGGCTCAGTGTCCAAAGAGGAGCCCTAAGAGAGGAAGAAGAGGAGATGGTATCAGTGCAGAAGAGAAGTCTGGGCAGCAGAGACGAGCTGGAGGGCTGAAGTAAAACCAGGAGCAGCGAGTCACTTGGACAGGCCTGTGACACCCTTTAGGACACTGATTGTTGTCTTGGAAAGCTAGATCCTGTGCCCTTCTTAAGGGGTTGTACGCTGCTGGGTGAGGAAATGAAACTACTTTTCAGAAACTATCCCTCTTGCACATTCCTTGTTTTCTGTGTGCCTGGCTTGATATTGAGATTCACGCGAAGGACTTGCAGATGCCACTGAAGTCTCTAGGACCTGGGCCTTGAAAATATAAAGGTGTAAGAGTAAGAAATGAATGATTAGGCCTTTGGCATCTCAAATTGGTTGTCAAGAAATACATTAATTATGAATCATTCTTGTGCTAAAATCAACAAGATAGAAGCACAATGCACATTCCATGAGTAGCCACTTGTATATAGGGTCAATACTAAAAACATGTGAATCAGTTCTGTCCTATAATAATGTCAAGATTAGGCAAAATATAAAGGATGCATGCTACATAAAACTTCCATGTATAAAATTCATCTGAACCTCAAGATGGAATTCTGGTTGGAGTAGAGGTTGGAGTAGGAACTCATTTATTTTCTTTTGTTTCTGGTTTATGTTTCTTTTCACTAATACCAACAGAAGTTTTATCACTTGTGTAGGGTACAGTTATTACTAGACAGCCAATGAAATTGCTTATATAGTGGGTAACTAAATTTGCATTAGCTTTATTTTAGCTATTACGAGTAGAAGAACGTGCAGGTACAATATCAGGATTTCTGGGCAGGCCAGGATTGTGTTTAGTTTGTTAACGGCTCCAAAATCTGTGCTGTTGCATCTTTGCTTCCGTTGCCATCTGAATGACCTGGACGAAGTGGAGGTCTAACTGCTCAGTATACTGAGGAGATTTCAGATGAATTTCCCAAACAGTTTCAGGGGTTTTTGGTATACTTTAAGGCCCAGGTTGTGCAAATGCACACTGCAGATAGTTCTATGCTGCTCGTTTGAACTGTCTGGTACCTGAATGTCTCAAGTTCAAAGTCAAAGGGTAAAATGTTGGCATCCCTTGAAGTCAGTGGAAGTTTTGCTATTGACTTAAACGAACCTAGGATTTCTCCCTTAATTCTGTAATCTTGGCTTTCAGAAAAGAAGCTGCTGGGTTGTGCTTTCATTTCTTGAAGTTTCTGCTAGATGCTGTATTTTAAGTATTTTAAAAATATATTTTATTTACTATAATTGTGTTTTGTGGGAAACTAAGTTGAATATGTATTTAAGGGCCCCATACGTGCTATGTTGAACTATATTGGGAGAAGCTGAACAGGCTTGATACTTGGATACAGCTTTAACAGAAGTCCAAATGGTTCAAAAAATTCTAGAAACTCTAAAAAAAAGTTTGTTTTTTAAGTTCTGAATGTTGTCACTGAAGGAATAAATTATGTCCTTACATGAAAATAAAAAAGTAGAAAACTCAGTACAAATTATTTCCCACCCCAGCAGAAAAAATATAAGAGGGGAAGGGAAAAGAAAATCAAACATTGACATTTTACAATCATTTTACACAAAGGAAAATTTGAAAGTGGATTCTGGGACATAACACAAATGGGCATCGTACTAATATGAAGATGTTTTAAGAGTGCTTGTGTTGTCTTAACGAATGCCTATTTTATCAGTCATATTTTACATGTAAAATGAAATGGACTTTATAGTAAATAGATGTTTAATTTTGATTAACAATTTCTTATTATAAGGAAAATATACAGAATTCATGTGGAAATCAGTTTACTAGGTTTACTCAAAGATAGTACTTTGCTGCAAATTTTTAAGTATAAGAAAATGCATTGAATAGCAATCTTTCATGGTATCATCATTATTTATGGATATAACATTCAAAGTATGGAAAATCAGTTGTGGATCAAAATGACCATAAAAACAGTAACCCAAAGAACCTTATAAACATGTCAACACCCATCATTTATCCACAGGTGGCTCATACCAATGTAAAAAACATATAAAATGTACTATAATTCTCAACATATGGTTTACTTCGTTGCATTGTTCATTATTTTACCTACATATTACTTGTGTTAAAATCCAGGAAATCATATTATGAAGAGAAGGCTATTTATTAAACTAAAGTACAGGTTAACTTCATTCTTTTCTTGCCACGAACATATACCAACAGTGATTAAAAAATAAACATTTATTTACAAAATATTGATGCATACATATTACACAAGTCAGCTATATCAAAGTTTTTTTTAACAATATCTGTAGCAACCAACTATTTGCATTGGTTTATCGTAGTGCAAATGGTAATGTTGCAAAGGCAGATTATAATGTGGGATAATAATTTCAATGTTAGACTTCTCTGCTGCCTTTTGTTTTACTACATCTAGAAAAGTATTCACTTTCATTTAAAAAATATCTGTTTCTTGCGAATGTTGAATAGTGTTGTACCTGAGGAGAGGGCAAATTCATTATTATTCTAAATTCTTTCAATTAGATAACTGTATTTACTCAGCCTGCTTACATAGCACCATTGCCATTGATTACTAACATACTAATGAAAAAAAGGAATGGAAACACACTGAATACACTATACCATCTCCAATTTCAGGATTTGTCCATTTATGTGGAATTTCATTTTATACATTTCACAATTCTGCACTATATATTCAAGTGTTTAAGGACAATTCTGGTGGTGTTGTGTAGTGGTGTATATGTTACCAGTATATATTTTCCTGTAAATACAATATTAAATGAAGCTGTGAAGAAATAGATTTAAAAGCCCACTCCTTCTGTTCTCAGGTGACAGGAGCTTGCTTTTAATTACCAACACATGTTGAAACCTGCATATAAATTTGTGTCTGAATGACTGAATATTGATTCCCTCACAATGTAAGAAATTTCATTTGTTAAATCCGATGATTTTGATTGTAGCTTTTCTTTTTCACTGGTTAAAAGCCAGCCATTAGGTATCTATATTGTCTTTTAGTTCACATTCTATAGCTTGTGTACTAAATCGGTTCTGTACGATAGCCTGTCATACGGCATATTGGATGTCGGCAATGCCTAGTGTACATGATTTCACAGTTTCAAAGACTGATGAGGGGATGGATGTAACTCTTTTTGGTAGCTTCCACGATTTATGAAGTAGTGGATCTAACGATGATCTCATGAGCACCCACAACGATCCACTACCATAGCTGGTATCTTTCCATATATTATTTGTTCTTTTCCATTGAAATATAGCATATTTATCGGGGACATCTTGGTAGGTGTGCAGCAGGGGCCTGCCGAACCTCTTGGATTTGCTTGGTGTACAAGATGAGTGTGTGGATATTTTTGTAAAAATACAAATTCACATTCTCCAGAGCAGTAATTGGCTTTGTATCTTTTAGGTGCTATAATCCAGTCCCATCCAAAAGCTTCAAAATCCACTGTCAGCGGGTAGCGACAACATCGGGATTCTGTTGAGTGCTCATCACAGTCAAGGCCAAAGTCTCTGCGGGATCTTTTTGGTGTGTCTGTAACTCTGACCTCTAAAAATGGATTCTGTGAGGAGAGGAAATGGAACTTGAAATATTACTGAAGTAATTATGAGTAAGTTCAGTAAAAACATGAAAATAGATAATATCTCAGATATAGATTGTATCAAATCAGTATTCTCCAATAATGTTTATAAATCTTTCCGAAGTTCTACCCCTCAGAGAATTTTTTCTTCTTTGAATTTTCTGCTACATTTGACCTCTTCTTAAGGATTATTCCTCTTTTTCATGCTGAGGACCAGATTTTACCTGATGTTCCTCTGTAAGGAGCTATAATTTCTTCCTGTAATTATCATCTCAATGCTAGCCAACATCACCTCTGTTGACTGCTAAAAGACAGTTTCAGCAATGTGGAGGCTGCTGGATTTTTTATTGCAAAATTTTTATTTAGCCTTATAGAAAGAGCTATTTTCTTCTATAGAACCCCCAAAAGGAAGGAAACAAACAAAAAAACTCCAAGAACTTTTAAAGGGCAGGATCTGACTGCTGCTGGTCCCCCTTTTGTGAGTCCTTCTGAAATTCCTTTCATAAAAATTGTGTTCAGTGCAGGTTTTGAGGGAGGGTGCTTTTCCAGCCAAAGGAGGACAGAAATTGCTCCATAATTGCTAACTGCTTCAGATGATTTAAATGGTAGTAGAAAAGAATGTTTCACCTGTTAGTACAGGCTACTTTTACTCCACAGCTTTCATCTCTGCTAGCAGGCTGAATTACTGTACAGAATTTGCATGGGCAGCTAATGTTTTGGCTTCTCAAAGAGCCTCGTGGCCAAGAATGTACTTTTGGCAAATATCTGAGCCACATGCTTTGTACCGAAGGTGTGTCTCCACAGTCACCAACTGAGAATAGAAAAAAATTACAACCTTTACAGTCACAAGCTTGAAAAACTTCTTGAAGTTTCCTCCTTTCTATATTAATTTCAGTGTGGTGTGTTTATTTGGCACATTGTTGGCTTGACCAGATTGTTGTGTTTCCATGACCAGGAACTGCACAACACTGTTCCCCAAGAATGAATAACAGCCCAGCTAACTTTGTGCTGTACAGGTTTCTCCCTTCCAGGATGCCCACCTTTATGCCTACAACTCCTCCAGTGCTGCAGAAGATGCCCTGCGGCTCAAGAGCAAGGGAAGATGAACAGTGCAGGAGGTGGAGAAGAGGACCTGAGTGTAGTGGCTGCAGGAGAAGACCTGCTGCTGGCTGGTGAGTACCCTGCTGCCCACAGGGTGCTATGGCTCAGCCCCTCTGCTGAGGGGCAGGAGGGAGAGGGGGCTATCCTGGGCAGCAGAACAGGCCGCAAGGAACGTGAAGAAGGCGCATTTCCTTTTACATTAACTGCATGTACATATGAACCTGCACTGCTGTCTAGTCAGGTTGTTTTTACAGATGATACAGATTATCAATATGTGTGAAAACATGGCATTAAATGTTCTAATGGATGGAGGTAGTAGGGACATCCCTTATTGTAAGACTCAACTGGCCTGTTTCAATTATGAGAGATTCACCTCTATAATGGACCTATAATTAAGATATCACAATGTTTTCTTTCTTTAGGTTCTTTTAAGTCTATTATACTGCTAAGAAACTAAGCATTACATAGATGCATGAACAGCTTTTTCTACTGCAAGATATTTTGTTCAAAAGCAGGAATTTCTTGGTTGTAATTGTTTCAGTAATGTACCTGGGTTCAGGAATTTTTACAGGTTGAAGACAATTCGTGATTTGTGGAAATAAAAAACAAGGAAAACACTGTAGTTTAACTGGTAAACTTCAGATTTAATTTCTTCATTTATGCTTACAAAAAGAAACCAGATAGCTATTTTATGTTCTAAAGCCAAGATCTTTTTCATCGTTATGTACCACTGATTGTATCAAGCAGACTTTCTCTATTCAAGCACTTCTAGTAGGTGGAATGATACATTCTATCACTTTGTAAGAGGTACATAATTTAAGACATTATGAAAAAGATCTGTTCTCACCTGCATAAACATACACAATTCTCATTTTTGTCAATAGAAGATATATGCACACAGACTTAAGGAGAAGCTCTCTCCTTTGAATGCAGAAAAGCTTTGTCAACGATATTTGAGGCAACAACAAGTGAGAACCTAATGGCTATTTTTTTTTAATTCATACAAAATGACTTATTAAGCAGTATTTGAACTTTTTTTAAACTCTCAAATCTGAAAACAATGTTGCTTCAGCAGTACCATCAATCAGTAATTACAAAAGCATTTTCCAGTTAATGCCTCTCAACATCTCTCTGAAGTAATGTAACTGTCTCAATTTTTCAAATATGGAAATGGAGACCTAGGAACATTATGTGATTTTGACATGATTAGAGAGCAAAGAATTGAAGGAACTGGGTTTACAGAACTTTTATCTCCCACTCCCACTGTAATGCTTCCATTTTCTCCATTTCTTAAAACACAACTTAAATTCTTTCCAATAAAATGCAAGAAGTTTAAATGGGATTTTTCTAATTAAACTTACCAATCCATCTTCACCTGGTCCTGGGAAAGTTACAGCAAGATCTTGTCCATTCTCATCAAAAGCTTTTATTTCGATGCCTAAATTGGATTCAGGTTGTTTGAGCCAATTTTGCAGCACTGTCTTCACATCGATACTCTGCCAAATACCAGTGCCTGGGTTCATGTCAAGTTTCAAAGATCGAATTCCAGTATATCTTGTACCGTCTTTCATGGGTTTAATAAGTCTCAGGATCTGCACAAACACTGTTGTAGGTTTTTGGACTTGTCTCAAGTATATCCACAATTGGGCCTTTACTACTTTGTTATATTGTATTTTAGAGCTAAACTTAAAGAAGCAACATTTTGGTTTTCCCTCCATTTGTACAAGAAAATCAGCTATAAATGAATGGAAAGAACAGATTACTGAACAGGGAACATAAAGAGATATGCATATATAAACCCAGTTTTTTTTTCCAGACTGTGTAGGACATATTACAAAATGTTATAAACAGAATATCAGTAACAAAGTATATGTAACATAATTCATTTTCTGAGTTTTACGCTCTAAAGCAAATTTAATGGATGTCAAGAAAATCATTATGCTGTCGACTGAAAGTAACATAATGTGATAAGGATTCCATGGTCTTTTTGTAAACAGACTAAAATGAGATTTGATTAAACATTTTCTAAGTAGATCTAGCTGGTCCATTAAACTCTGTAGGCTATTCATTTAGAAGTGTGGACAGGCTGAAATTCAAAAATGTTCAGGAATCATGGAAAGAAAGAAGCTGTGGTGGACTCAGTCCTCAGCATTCCCAGAGCTCTGATTAGCTGTACGAGCTAATCAGACCTGTAGACGGACTAATGAAGCTGCAAAAAAATCTCTTCCCCTCACAAAAATTACCTGGAGACAGAGCATAGCCTATTCAACTATGCAGTGACTACTACCAACTCATTTCTGGTATTTATCTCCTGATTACCTCTGTAAAACATGCAGAATAGCACCTTTACATCAGCTGACTCAACATTTATGTGATCTTCCAGATATTTCTAATTTAGTAAATAATGTTGGTGTGCTACATATCATATAAACAGAGGCAGCTATTGGCAAGCACTTTACATGAGTCAACACTAATTTCTTTTCTCAGTGGAAAAAAGTATAATTAGTGTTACTCTGAGAATCATCTTTTCTTCTCACTTGAACAATATCATAGGAAGGTTATTTGCAGGGCAATGTTCTTGTTTCCTGTAGCCCATGATACAGCTATCTTACCTACTCATGACAGTATCTTTCCATGGTAGGATAAAATGAGTAATGCTAATCTTAAATGGTGCAGAGCTTTGAGATTCATAAACCTTTTCTTTAAAGATAACTGTTTCTTAGTACATGTAAAATAGTTTAAAGGCTTTTTATGCAAAGTATGAAATGAACTGCAAATTAACAGATCAATGAAACATAATCTCTTTTCAGTCACTGTGATTATGTCATGGTTCAATAAAAAAAGCTATAAAAGCTTGGACATAATAGACTGGAATAAAACTGATGGCAGACCTCAACTACAGCACTGTGGTAGGACTGCAATAATATATTGCTATTAAGTACCCATCTTACTAACTAAAGTTAAAAGTTTTACATATAAAATTAATTTTTAATTGATGTGTACATTTTTAGCTAGCTACAGCAGCTGATTTTATTCTAGAATGAGTATTGTAATGATATCTGTTACGGGTAACAAATCTGTGCCTTATATGTCCGGTTGTCTTTTTCCTTTTTGACATCATATTCATAAGTGTTATTTAAAAAAACCAGCTGCCATAGCCAAATAGTTTAGCTGATGAAGAACATAAGATACTATAGTATTAGCTGTGCAAAAGATACTTGATAGGAGTCATAGCAGATGTTTAGCACTCAGAAGATAACTTAGAATCTGCTCATTCAGTAAATGCCTTCATTCTTCCTTGGCACAATTACTGGAGCTGATTGCTATAACATGGACATTTTAACATTTAAATCTGTTGCACACATACTTGCTTTAAATATATAGTTTAAACTCAGAGGTGGGTGGTGCTAGTTTATGGGATCAGCAGAGAAGCAAGAATTTAACTCTATACTTGCACTTGCTATAATGTTTGCAGTTAAGTAGCTCTAGTGCTCTAACTTGTATTTCTAATTTCTGTTGCTCTTAAAAATATTGGTGAGTGAAACGTTACTCAGAGAAAAGTAGTTATCTCATTATCTGCACTGGTGCTTTATCTTTGTGATAGGCAATGCATTGAATCCTGCAAACAATCAAGTTAACTAAACTGGAAATCTCACATTGCTTTCTAAGGCAATTGACAAATTCTAAGTGCTACAGGCATACATATTATAAGGAGCAGAAAAATGAACAGTAAAACAGAAGATCACAACAAGGTCATTTGAACCTGACTCAAATTTAAAAAAAAATATGCTCTTCTCCCTCCCTCTAACACGCTTCAGCCAGCAGCCTGTTGGGAGAGACTGAGAAGGAGTTCAGTTGCTCTACAGCACGGAGACAACTTTTTCAGTGGAGCAGCATGATAGGGAAAGCAGCAGGGTTACTTACACTCTGTAGGCATTGTGATAATAGTTTCAGTTGTGGCATGATAGTCATCATCTTCCAAAGAACCATCGCTACTATCATCTCTCTGGACGTCATACTGATCAATCAATTCCTGTAGCGGAGGAGCTTTGGGTAAAAGTTGTTTAATAACATCCCTGCTAATATTAGGAGCTTGTTCCAGGCGCAGTTTGCTGAGGATTTGAATTTTTATGGCTTCTATTCTGGAAGATTTTGTATTCTGTCTCCATGTACAAGCATTGCACAGTCCATCTTTTTCAGCATTCTCTGTTGGCTGACTGCTATCATCAAGAGCCACCGGATCAACTGAAATCAGCATGAACAGGTAAATATAAACATAGATTGCTACCTTTTGCATGGTCTCACATTCAGTGCAGCTTTTTTTCCTTTTCCTTTTTTTTTTCCTCCCCCTTTCTCTTTTTCTTTTAGTACTGAACAGATCTGTAAAAGCAAATGCAATCTGAGAGACAGCTTGCCACACTGGTGTACCTTATATATTCCAAGGGGGCTTTTATACTCCAACTTTGATTAGGCTCATGTCGTCAAAACCAATGATTGGTTGTTGTACCAACAATGAATCTAGCTGTCAGAGGTTAAAGCCCTGTCTATCATAAGTCACTAGACAGCATTTAGTTACAGCCAAGGGTGAACTGATTTATCTGGTCACTTCATAGAGGATATGCCTTCGCATACTGAAAGGATATATTTCCAGTATTATAGGCAGCAGTACTGAAAGACAGCACTATCATTTTTAAATATATACTGACTGTATGTTTTTACTATTAATCAAGGCAGAGCTTTTGCTAAAGTTGCTTAAGACTTCTGTCAGTATTTTTGATTAGAAGTTTGCATTTTCTCTCTCTTTTTTTTTTTTTTTTTAATCCCAAGAGATTATTATTAGCAGGCAGGAAAATACTTTATAAATACACTGCAAAACACTAATTTATTTTGCTCAACAACTAGAATACATTCAGCAGTTTATAGTTCAGAAAACCTTAATAGGGGAAAAAGTCTAAAGTACTACTGAATATTTTGTACGTATATTCTTAAAGTAAATTCATTTCTACCTGTTTGTTCCTTTAGTATATATAAAAATCAGTAGTACATATCCTTTACTGAATGGTGTGAACTATTAACTATGTAAAATGAATTCATCTCCTCTTAATGCCTTTCATTAGGTCAGCAGAATCCTCAGCAGTAAATCAAATACTGGGAGAACTTTAGTAGAAAAGGTATTTTTTTAAGGAATATCGTTAGCTACTCATATTATACAGAAATAGTCCAGTTTGCTTTCCACATTATCAATGAAAGTACTGAAAGAATTAAAACGTTTAAATCTGTACTATGAATATATCATCTTTTTCCATGACATCTTTTATTTCAGTTAAAATATCTTTGTTTTATGCCAACTTAGTGATGTCTTCCTGTGCTTCTTTTGCTTTCTACTGAAATATGTGTAAATTCTCTATATTCTGCTTATATTTTAGAAGTACAGCTTTAATATGCTTTCTGCTTTAAAGTAGATGGCATGTCTATATCTGCAAGCAAGTCTTAATAAAAGAGATACAGCTAGACATGATTTTACAGTTTATGGTTTATAAAAGCATACAGCAATATAGCTCACATCTGATGCAGTGTTAGCAAGGATTTTGGCATTCATACTTTGTTTGGAAGGTGGCTCTTTTTTTTTAATTTTTTTTAACAGTAAACATAAATCCTGGAATTAGATATGCCATAGTTTGCCGAAGTTAGGACCGAATTGACAGTTTCCTGATTTTCTCTTCTTTTTCGGTTTTGAATACACCTACAGATGTAGCAAACTTTTTTTTTCTTTTTTTTTTTGGCATATGTTCATGCAGGAAAAAAATTAGCATACTAACTGATGTGGAGCAGAACTTTCAAAGAACTTATTTTCTGTCTGTTTATTCATATTATTTTGTATCACCTTTCCAGGGCATGCATATTCACTACATAGCAGAGAACTGAGCCTAATATTCAGGTCATTACCAATGATGTAAATCACAAACATTCAATTGAAATTGATTGTCCTACGTTGGTGTAAAGCTGATGCAAGCAATAAATGTATCATGCTCACAAATTCCAGGCATATGGCATTAGGGTCAGATTGTGGTATTCTGATTCCAGCAAAATCCGTATTTGAAGCAAGCAGTTTGACGACTTATCTCCTGAGCATTTGTTTGTGACTGTTCTTGACATATGTAAATGGGTTTATGGTTCACTGGAACTCGAAGTCAGGATAAACTTGAGTTTCTCAATAGAGACTTCCTGCCATGTCTATAACAGATACAGTTTTAAGCGGGCTGTTACTATTCTTTTAATCTAGAGAGGCCAGTACATTACAAGTCCTGGATCTTTATGGAAGGTGCATATGATGATTCACAATAAGAATCTTTTTGAAAAGCACTAACCCTGTTTCAGATTCCAGTGGTCCTTTTTTTTCTTTTCTTTTCTATACTATTATTGCAATGGAAGTCTGTCAAAATAAAATTGTTTTTTATTCTTTCAACTTATTTTAAATTAGAATGGCTTAAAGAATTTGTTATAAAAGGGAATCTGCTCCTAGGTGGAGACCATGGCATGTACCTACACTATAAAAACTTTTTAAAAAGAATTATGATCCAGTTATAAACAAGTGGAAGTAATGATACAGTCATTAATTTCAGAGTAATTAAATGCTCTGACAGATTATGGCTATAAGCCACTAACGGTGTTGGAGGGGGTACAAAGAAGTGGTCAAAGAAGCAATGCCTCCAAGACTGCATCTCCTCTTTGAATGTGGTCTGCAAGAGCTTGTGGGTGATCAGGGGCCATGCTTTTCTCTGGCCTGCTCTTTCTCCTTTGAGGCCTTTCCCACGCTGACTGTGGCTAGCTTATGAGCTAGCGCATAAAGAAATTCACAATTTTTTTCCCAGTCTTTTGCAACAATTCTGTTAATCTGCAAAAAAAAAGGTTACATTTTTCCCGCTCGGTGAGGTATTTATTTATGACTGCTGGACCAAAGTTTTCTCCTGTTTACAGGGAGTGACAGTGATCTCTGGAAGAGAATTCAACTTGCCCTCAGCCACCAAACTGGCCCGTTGCAGCAAAAGTATCTTACTAAGAACCGTGTATCTGGTTGTTACTTAGAAGTGGGAGATAGCAATGGCAATTGGAATGGTAACATAGTTACTATCAAAGATGGTAAAATCTCCAGAATTCACCAGTAGGTCCACAACCAAAAGTAATATTTTTCTAGTATTTCCCTTGTAAAATGCATTTCATATCAATATTAGATGTCGTACTCTGAATAACCTCTAGCCAGTTAGTAGAGTAACTTTCTCCTCATCTTTCACTGCTGTTGCTGCTGCCGCCATTTGTTTCTTTTGTATGAGGCTGCAAGGATTTGGAAGAGAGCTTAAATAGTTGCAGCTTCATCAGGACTTATTGAAGGATCTGATTTTTCTAATCATACAGTATGTAAGTTGTTTATCTTTCTTTTTGACTTCTGTTGTTTGTGGTGGTGTTGAAAAGTGGTAACCACAGATGTAAGAGCAGGTGACAGAGTAATCAGATATAAATTATTCCAAAAAACTCTTCCAGAAATAATAATAAAAAGAAAAAATATATTGCCGCCAATGACACAAAAGAAGAGTTAAAAATGAAATTCACATCTTACTGAACTCTATGGCATTTTAATATTATCTTTGGGATTTGTGTCATTCTACCCACTGTGCCTGCCAATACTGAAGAGTATTCCCAATCCCAGCTATTCAAAGATCATGAGTCAGGCCCCCAAAATCAAGCAATATAAGAATGTGCTGCTTTCAAAAGAAGGCAGCTCACATAACATCCCTCTCTACCTATCTGTCAGCTTCTCCTTTCCTTTCCTCCTTGTGTACTTCTGTGCTTGGAAAATACAGACCAAATCTGACAGATACAGAGGTTTCGAAGATGCTGTGTTATTGTGAGTTTTATGAGAAAACAGTGACAGTGTAGAGGAGAAGGAGATTACTAATGCCCTCCCTGAGGAGAAGGCAAACAGAGCCCAACTATTACCCATTCTTTTTGGCAACATTTAATTAGCCAATGAGCATGTGCTTATTACTCATTAGTCAGCATGCTGATAGCTCTGGACTAGCTGCAGCATGTCGTCTCCTGTCTGGCCAGCAATCCATAAAAAAATAGATAGGAAGAAGCATGGGATTTAAGCTTATGGGGGGGGGGGGGAGGCAAATGGATATGGAGGGGAACCAGGGTATTTCTGAGAAAAGGGAGAGTTCTAGTATGAGGAAAGCTGCTGTTATGGCAGGGAAGGAGAGAGGTGTAGGTTACAACCATATGAGAATTTAGACTTCTTCATTCTGTTGTTAAGCTAAATTTTCAAAGATTTCTTTATAACCTAGAAACCTGGAGGACTAGAAATGTATTCCTTCCCCCACCACCACCCTCACCCTCCCTTTTTTTAAAAAAAGTAAAATGAAAAATTTCACACAACTGATTTACTTCAGAATGTAGAACTTAAAATAAATCAGATGTTTTGAAAAGCACTGTAAAACTGTGACTATCGTTTACACTGATTTTAAGTCTTCCTTCAGAACAAGGCAACTTCTTTCCCTAATTTTGAAACAAATATTATAAGGAAGCTTCTGAACTTCTGAGTAAGATGCCCAGTTAGTCACCTTAACTCCTACTTTTGTCAGCACAAAGCCTAATTTCCATGCTAGGATAGAATATTGAAATGGTTAGAAAATTCCATTTAAAATCTTTTGGACTGGATTCATCTCTCAGTTGTAATAAACTGGCAATAATGTTGATGAAGTAATTTTGGTTAGAACAGTTATGTTTGAATAGAGTTCAGACGTATAATTAAATGTGATGGAGTTGGGGCATTTTGAGCGTGTAACTATCAGCTCAGACATCTTAACTCATGAGATGCTTGCTCCTAGCCACCTGAATTGTAAGATAAAATGTATTACTTTGAACCTCAAGGGTAGATATAAGATTATGGCCATGAAACATCTAGAGAGCAATGTCACAGTAACAAAAAGTCTATGAAAACATCATCACAACCGCATCATGTAAATTAAAATGACAACTATTATAAGGCAAGCGTAACCTTGTTTTTTATTGAACTTATTACCATAAACTAAAATTTGAAATCTGTGACTAATATCTAGGACTTTTTGCTTTATAACAAAAGCCAAAGTAACCCCTAGAACAGTTTGTCCTCTGCTATCATTTTTTTCATATAAAAATTGGTTATATATAACCTTCTGAACATTTGCTACATCAGCTACTGGTAGTCAGCTTTTTGCTCATATGGATATTTGATTGCTTCAACATATCAGAAAAGAAACAAGTTGTTTTCACCAGTTTTGCCTTTCAGGCCTTGCAGAGTAGGTTTCATGTGTGAAAAGACCATATGCTGTGCGAGGCGTACAGGCCATGGCACCCAAGTACGTGGATGGGATATGCTGCGCCTCCTTCTCAGCCCGTGCTCCCCGGTTTCTTTCCCAGGAAGCCGAGGGCGTCGAAGGAGGCCGGGCCTGGAGCGGTCTTGCCCCAAGCACGCCTGGGCCCATGAGCCTGCAGCCCGCTAACCCTCAGCAGGCACACAAGGCCCTGCTGCCCCTGGATGCAATGGTGGGTTGGCTTGCCCTGAGGCACAAAATGCAGATTTTTAACAGGAAATGTGTTACTGGTAAGCAAAATGGTGTGTAGGCCCTACTTTAGCTTCCAGGACCCTGTGAGGCAAATACAGCACATCGGGAAAAACGGAGGTTGCGTTGTACATTGGACTTTACATCTCCACGTGCTGAACTACTGCACTACCCTCAGCTTACATGTGGCAGAAGAAAAACTGTACTACTGCCTGGCAGATAATTTCCTTGACTTGGGAAAGACTTTCTCACAAGTTCTATTTGGTATGTAAGCGTGCCACAGATAAAATTGAAGAAATGATAAAATTGAAGAAATAGGTAAAACTGCGACAAGCTGGTGCTGTGGTGATCCCAGGCTTGATGCATCTCTTGGCTCAGCCCAAGAGATGCTGCTGAATTTAGGCCTCAAGGAAGTTACGTGGGGTTGGGGTTGTCTTCAGTTTCTGGCTCAAAGGCCACCCTTTTTACCATCTCCTTGACTACAGGTTTTGCACTGCAGTGTATAACTGTACAATGTACACGGTAATATGCTAAAAATTCCCAATCATATTTCTCTCTCGTACATATCCCAGTACTCGTTTATTCACGTACTTGCTCTAGAACCAACCAGATGTACTAGTGGAAAAGAACTTCAGAAGCAGATGGAAAAATCTATATTCCCATTAGGCTCTTTACAAACATTTAAGGAAGGATGCAATTGTAGTAAATGCTGCCAGTTTTTCTGAATTCTTTTGTATTCAATTTTTTATCCTGCAGTCCTCACTGCGGTGTCTAATTAGTGATCTTGTAACAGATCTTATAAGAGAAGCCAGTTAAATACCTGTTTAATTCTAAAGGCTCCACCCTTGTTACAAGATGCTGTCACTTCTTTACTGTTGGTCTGCTCTGCTTTCACACAGAATTCCTGACATTCAACTTCGATGTGTTTTAAAACAGCTGAGAAAAACAGCTCAAAGTCACAGGAAGAAAGGAGTGGATGGAATAAGCATAATCCCGCTCGGGTACGCAGCTGTCATCTGTGTGCCTGCCTAATCTTTGTTCCGTGCCTTTTCTTAAGCAAAGTGCACATGTGTAATAAAATTCTAGAAAGAGCATCACCTCAGTGCATTGAAGACCAACCCAAAAGCTTCACAGAGATGTGGGAGTGGTAATTAGATTCTTGCTACTGCAAGAATCACTCTAGTATGATGTGAATATTCGGTTTATAGTATTTTCAGCCACTGCATCACTGACGAGAAAGCTTGAATTCCCCTGACAGAGTTGTTACTGTACTTGCATAAGCATCACTTCTGCATGTGCATAATTAAAGCATCTAAAATGCCAAAATACTTCGTTTTAGTATCACTAACTGCAATAGTACTTTTATTTCCTCTAAGGCAGAACTCTCTGAGGAGGATTTTCAGGCTTTGAGGTCACCGATTTGGTGTGTGCAGCCTGTCCCCTGCTGGGTTGGTTTGGAATTGCATCCGCTGGTAAATGAAGGGGGCTTGGTACAGCTCTGAGAGCAGTAGAGATTTTTTTTTTTCTTTTAGTACATGGGAAATTGAAATTTAACAGATGTTCGGGGAAAAAACAGAAAAATATTGCTTTGAAAAACGCAGTGAATCTAATTCTGCTTAATTTTTCCTACTGCCATGATGTATTTAATTAATTAACTGTTTATATTAAAAGGCAGCTATATGTGGAATAGATCTGGCTCTTCATCTTGAACTATTCGTGTACTGCTCTCCCTGGTGTCTGTATACTACCTTTGCTTTTGTCCCACTCCATGGTTTTGTCTCCACTGAACAGAGATACAACTGTGTGGGGAGCAACCTGTAAAACCTGGAACCTGCTTCTCTCTAAATCACTCATAAAACTATAGTAATATAATGATATACAGTAGTAAGAATAGGCTTTTTTGTCTTCTACTTCTGACTTTTGTAAGTAGAGGAGCTGATTTTGAAGTCTTGTATAACTGTCAGAATTAGGGACTCTGAATTTTACATATACATTGAATTCTAATGGTAAAAATAAAAACGGTTCTGTGATTCTAAGTACAGAATATCATTCCAGCAGTATGCATCTGTAATGGCAATACATTCAGTGAATTCTTATTCGTAAGTAAGCTTCTTCCCTATAACAAGAACTCAAGGAAAGTTGGGATGTTAGTCAGACTGTAATAGACCTGATAATACATCATAATTATTTCATAATGAAACAGATATTCAGAATTTGTAGCAGCAATCTGTCCTGGCTCTTAGCAGACCTATCAGGTTCAACCAACCTTACTCACACTGTGTAACTTTCTGCACATATTACAAATATGTTCATTCTAGGTTTGTATATTTAGTGTCTAGATGCATGTTTAAATGTTGCAAACATGAGTAGTTCACAAGTGAAAATAGCTCCAAAAATCATAAGACATTGCTGGCAGAATACTTTAAATATTGTCTATTCTTCATGAGTGTTAGAATTTTTAGTTGCATACATGCCCGAAAGTATGTACAGTAGTTGATCTCCCGATGATACTGGCAAGCAGATAGAATAAGATAGATGAAATTATCATACTGCTTTTCCTCTCCTTTCTGCAATGTCCTATCCTATGACAGAATATGCTGCAAAATTTTTGATTTTAGCTTTTTGGATTTGAATCTTATGGGAGAAGATAGAGGAAGATCCTAGCATACTTCTTCATCTTTTTTCCAACACATCCTCTAAGTAGACTGTGAAAAGGGTAGCTATTTCCATTTCCACCTCTTATTTATGCACTGGGTGTTAACTGGGCCTGGATATTCCTGGTGGTTAGAATAAAATTGTTTTCTACCCTTTAACCCATCCTTCCCTGTTTGTATGTCAGACTTCTGTATGATATTAATGCCATAATGAGTCAGTTAGCTTAAATAGAGGGCTGAATAGCACCAGCCTGTCTGGTGAGTATCAAAGGTGCCCACCCTTCAGGAGATGCAGTATTAACCACGAGGCCTAGCAGAAGCACAGCACCTCTCCTGATTGTGCCTGGATATGCTGGTATCTTAAATAAAGTTGCAACCTGCTGTTTAATCCATCTTTCCTCTGGTAGTGTTGTCTTCTGCTAGTCATCGGTGCCATCTTACAGGCTGAAGGAAGTGCACAGAAGCCAGAGGGTGGTTGTCATTGCATCCAGTGACTTCCATCAAGAAGGAGTTCAGCTGTGTCCTTAAGGGTTCTTTCAAAAGCACTCGGCGTTGGTCAGCGCTGAAATCCACAGTGTGTTCCAAAGAGCCGAGGTGTCAAGCAAGAAGCTAATCCTTGGGGTATCTTGTATCTAAAAAGTTTTGTTAACGTGGTTTTAGATGTGTTACTTTGAGTCAAGAGCCTCTACAATTGAATGGTCTTGTGGAAAAAGGTGGTATCATTGTGAAAGGAATTCTCAAAAATTCTCAAAATAACTAAATTGGGATCCCTGTATTCGTCCAAGAAGGCCTTTGAATCTGGCATATTTATCAGCAATGAGTTGTTTAATTAAAAACTTAGAACTAGATTACCTGATTATGTAACCCTGCTGTTAAAAAAGTGGGTAATGTGAATTCTCAAAAACCCTGTGGAAAAAAATGAAACATAATTTATGAGGATAATATGTCATGTATTAAAACTTTTGAAGTCATGTAATAGCATAAATGTATAATGGCAAAAAAAACAGGCACAAGAGGCAGTGGTTTCTGATGAAGCTGGTCTTCCTTATGTAAGATCCTGGAGAATCAGACAGTACCAGTGATAAAGCCTATACAAAATAATGCAGAGACCATAAATCATATAAGCTACTTTAGAGTCTTAGAAGACAAAGGAGAGTAATTCAGACACTGATAAAAACAAAAAAATCTTGATTATGATTCTCATTTGGAGGAGAGGAGGATAAGAAATGACAGGTTCTGTGATGGGTAGATACCTTTGACAAATTGTAGCATAACTAGTTTGATCTAAAGGTGGTGTGGCTTCTAAGGGAAGGAGAAATTCAGCTTTTACTCTCTCTCTCTCCTTTTTAAGATCTTTCTTTATTGGCTGTTAGCGTTCTGTTGGTGTAGTAAAGATGTTTTTTATTTATGAGCTCCATTATGAAACATCATGTAAAAGCATCAACTTAAGGAAAGTGGCCTCTACTGGATAAAGCTTTAGCTTTGCTACCCTTTTCCTCTTGGGAATACTCCTGTTTCTTAAAAGACATTTCCATTTCCTCACAGTTTAAAATCTGATGCTTTAAAAGATTTACCAGCTCTTTTCTTGAAACTCAGAACCTTCTCTCTCCAATTAGCCTGCTAATTGGCAGTATCAGCTAACTGGTTGATGAGAATTAAGGATAAACTATAAAAAAATTAACCATTTGGGGTTTTTTTGTTTGTTTGCTTGTTTTTACCTTTAGTAATAGACTTTCAAAGCACTGCCTCTGCCTTTCTGCAGATGTATAAAACCACTTAGGACTTAACTCTTTGTAGTCTTGTAAAAAGTGCCTGACTATAGTTGTATAAATGGATGTATGTTCTATACTCGTGGAAACAATTCAAAAATTTCACATTCTTTACTTTCAAAATGTTACAGTGAATGTTGTTTAAAGTTCAGAGTTCAGGTTTGAAGGCCTAGAGGCATATCGTTAGTTGAAATAGCCATGATCCTATCAATAAATGAAGACTAAAGAATGATTTTTAGCTAATAGATCTGGAAGGGTAAATAGAAAAAAATATTATTAGGATTTCCAGTTTAATAGTTACAAAACTATCTGAGTGTTACAGACTTTGTGATAACTGCCTAAAGTTTGTTTTATGTCAAATGAGCTTAGTACCAGGATATTCTGAGTACATAGATCTGAGGAACTTCAAGCAAGCAGTTTAGGAAAGACTGTTTCTTCAGTTTTAATAAGTAAGAAAAAATTCTTTGCTACGTACAAAGCCAAGGTTATGATCAATTAAATAAAATGAAAATTTGACCAAACCTTTAAGAATTTCCAACATTTATTCATTAAAATAGATGGTTGATACAATTAGGAATGCAATGTAAAATGGAAATAAAATTTACTGTATCAAATTACTTGGTTGTACTTCCTACAGATTAATATTAAGAAATAGCAGCATTTGTCATTTTGTACAGTGCCTTTAGAACACAGGAAAATGAATTAAAAATTACTGAATAGAATTGTGCCATGGGTGGCTTCACTAATTCTAAAGTTTGGTTGATGAAAGCTAATGAGTTATGGCAATAACTCTGAGAAAGCAATGTGGTGAATTTTAAATATCCCAGTAATAACTTGGTAGAGAGGAATTGCTTTGCTGGATTGTAAATTGTGTTAAAAATATTACATTTGTATTTATGTGTTTGAGTATGTGAAGGGGTGTACACATTTGAAGGTACACCTACTGGTTTTGTATAGTCATTCTACCCAAAGAGTAGCTTCTCTGCTCACAAGCTTCCTCAGATTTTCTTACTGCCGTCATTGGCTTAACAAAAGAGATTACCTTTCTAATATACACCTTCCCTCACTTATTAGAAACAAAATCTTTCAGAAATGAGAAGAAACTGCTTATTTTAACATTTGTTTGGAATTGGATGAAAGAAATGTCAATGCATCTTTCATACAGGAAGAATATTGTGCTTGAGAAATACTAATTATTTACTGATGGACGTTTCTTCTTGCACTTTGGGCTAAGATTTGGTGTCAGCTGATAGTACAAATTTTTTATCTAATCTATTAATCATCAATAAAATTAACAGTTCATTAGCTGATCATTACTACATAGGGTTAGATTTACTTTTCTCTTTCAGCCATTTGGGATTACTAAAGTGCAATAAAAAATAGAAAACAAATAGCCAGTTTTGTAGCCCCTGTTTTGAGTAATAGTGAACACATTTAATCATATTACATTGGGAATGATTGTTGCTTGCGTAGCACCTTGGAAAGCTGTACCAAGCAAAGATGTTCTTTTTTTCCAAGGAGCTCTTTGAATGGACTCAAGCTGTTATCAGCCAAGAGTGAAACAGGACAATGCAGGACAAGTACAAATTCATAGAAATGCCTTATGATTCCAGTAACTACCAGGGCATAGCACAGAATTTTATTTTTATTTTCTAATGAAAATTTAATCAAGAAATATTTTTCAGTGTAAAGGTGCAATCCATAGTTTGTAGATAGTGAGACAGTCACTACCTTCGGTAATTTCTCCATACAGCTAGGTATGATGTGTATTATTTCCAGTTAGATTACATAAGAACAGAGTCCCAAGATGCTCTTAATCTTTACATTACAGCATTTACAGGGAGGGTTTTGTTTCCTGCTAAAAAGTCAGCTTCCTAAGTGGACTAATTAGAATCAACTAGAATTGGGGCAGAGTTGCCCATTGAGAACTTGTATTAATATGCAATTTCTGTAAGAAATCCTTTGTGCTTTATGAACTTCTTTCTTCTAGAACTAGTGTATTTGCTGTGCACTAGTGTAAATCATGGCAAACCTGTTTGCTGTAAGGTGAGCTTCAAGGCATTAGTCCTTGGAAAGTGTGGCTGAACAGATACTTGTGTTGGGAGGATGGGCAAGAGTACACTTATTAGAAATATGGTGAAGGATCTGTTATCACAAGGAGAAACAATTGCTTTAGGACTGTAGTGGCCTGGCCAGACTTTGCTTTTTCAAATAGAAAGAAAAAACAGTCTTAGAAAATACTTAAGTGTGGTATAGAAGCATTTTTTCCCTTCAGCTTTCTGACAGCGTGGTCTTTCTGGAGTTTTTGCATTTAATGTAGAAGTAGACAACAGAACACAAAAAACAAACTTTCCTAAGCACAGGAATTTGTGGGAGGGAGAGGACAGGCCAGTAGTTACATAGTTCACAGCTCTCTGGTTTCTGAAGGAATAGCTGCAGAGCACTGTTACACCTGTGGATACTGAAACGGTGGCTCATCTTCTCCCAGGCCAGAGCTCTCAGTAATGGTGAATAAGTATATCTCAGTTCCCCATCAGTGAAGGACAGAGCCTGAAGTGATTTATTTAAACTTTAATTTGGGGGAGGCCTGGTTTCTTCTCATGACAAAGAGAACTGTCTTACAAAGGCATGTATTTGAGGATCACCTTAGAAGCAACTTCCCTTCTTTCTTCCACAGGATTAGAAAACAGGTAACAAAAGTAGCAGAAAGGCAAGGAATAGAAATGATCTTCCCCGAATGTTCTAACACTGCCTAATTTTAGCTAGCTTTGAATTGCTATGGAATTGCTTCTGATGTGTGATTTCTGTTGATAGAGCTGCTCACAGCAAGCAGAATTTTTGTTTGGTAACTGCATGTTTTTGGTTAGTCACAAAAGGCTTCATGTCTGTTTTTGAGAAATGGGTGAAGAATTTAATTGTTTTTATCTTACCTGAACTGGTTCGTTTGTGTCTCACAGCAAACTTATCTAAACAGTAAAGTCAGTTGAATTATCAGTTACAATTTGCATCCAGATATTCTCACAAAGTTCACAAATTTCAGTACTAGCAGCCATTATAAAGCAATGAATTTTTTTTCCAGAAAACTTGTTTTGTGAATGATACTTGCTTTCTATAAATCACCTCAGAAAGAGCATGTGTTTTAACAATGAGCCAAAATAACATACAAATCTTATTAACAAGTAATAATAAGAAAGCATAGCATGGGGCTCAGTACAATTCTCATGGGTGTCAGAGTAGTCACAGGCCTAATATATGCACTCTACATATAGAAAATCAATTGTACATAGGTAGTTTACTCATAAACAATTACAGAGAAATAGTTCACAAATATCAGAAAACTACATCATAATTAGACTCATACTGCAAAGGAATTGTTTAAATACCAACAAGACAGATTATAGTGTCGGAGCAAGTTATTTTTGCTGCTTGTTTTGCATCCATGTAAGGAAATCGGTCAGGACCCAAGAATTTAGGTTATTTTCAATACAGAATCAAACAGTCCTGATAAACTTGCTCTGCTGTTGTAAAGATATAATGCTAATATCTATTAAATAGCTCACTGTTGACTCACAGGGTTATATCCTTGGATCTAATTCAGCCATTCAGCATCATAAACAGTAACATTCAGTTAATTCATACTTCAGTACTACTAATAGCTAGTTCCTGAATGTATATGGTCATCTTTTTCATCACATTCGCATAACAAACAGAGACATAAAGAAAAAAATCCAATAGGGAACACAGAATGTAAGTCATGTTCTGTGCTCTTGGATCCCTGTTCCACCTCATCTTTCTTTTCTCTGGTCTTCACTTCACCTTCACTTTCTTTCGCTTTCCATTGAAAATCTCATTAAGCTGGACATTCTGTAAAATAAATCCTATTCTTCTTTCTGCTGTTTAATTAACAATCCTTCCATTTCTGTTAAGAATGTGAAATCAGAGATGACATCTATATGTTGAACATAGAGCAGACTTGAAGGACCTTGTTATAAAATTATTTTCCTTTACTAGAATCATAGGCTCTAAAAAATTGTATAAACCTCAATTCTTAAGAAGCATGTGAAATAATCTGCCACCTCACAGGTCCCCATCTTGATATCAACTAAGGATTGGCTTCAGCTTAAAGGCATGAGATTAATATCCCTGCCAGACTTTGATGTTGTGCATTACAATAAATGTAAGTGTTCTGAAGCCACTATAAATATTCAGTCCTTTTTCATATACTGCTAAATTCTTTACCTCAACAGTTTTCTATGATAGCATCTTCTACTGTCTAATTATATGTTATATGAAAACATATCTCTTTTTATCACTATGAAATTTCTTCTCTATTGTAAATAGCCCAGATTTTTCAATACTAGAGTGTTTCAGACCTTTATCATTTTCTTTTCCCTTTTCTGTGGTTTCTCAGGGTGGCATTTGTTTGGTTTTTTTCTTGTTTTGGTTTTTTGAGAGGGGTAGTCGATGTTATTCTACAATAATAACAGGCAATGCAACATAGTGACTATACAACTATAGATAAACTGTAGTTGTCTTGTATTTACTCATTCTGCATGCCAATATTTATAAGTTACAAAAACACCTCCACACAGAACAGAAGTTTTAAATTGAGCTGTTTACAGTGGCATTCTCTTAAAAGGGTTATAATGAACATAAAACCGTGTAAGCTCTGCAAGTAATTTAGTTCTTCTGAGTGACTGTGCATTCAGTGATCGCAATTTAGTTATTTGCTCTCTAAGTCTGTTTGACTGGAAGGTATGATGAAGGTAGACATTAGAAAAATGCTGTGACTTTCAGACAGAGGAGTGAAAAATCCGGTGGAGATGTTTTCATAGGTGTGATGTTCTACTGCCTGCCACTGTGACATCCCACTCGACTAAGTGCATCCTGCCTGCAAAGGCCGACCTGTCTGGCAGCTGCTACTGACTAGCCACAAGTCATGCAAGTTTGAGGGGGATAAAAAATAAATCAGTGACAGCAGAACGTATTCAGAAGCTACTGTGGAGTCTATCTCAACTCAGAAGCCAAGGTTCAAGGTATAGTTTTTTTTTTCAATAACTGTTAGCTATTTGAACATTCTCTTTTTAACTGTGTCATTATACGAACATCAAGCAAACATCACAATAGTGTGACATTAGCAATATGTATGCAATATCCATGAAATAATAGATTGTATTCATTAATACAAGTCACTAATTTACTAATTTGTTACTGTTAGTATGTTTGAAATAGATTACTTGAACAGTTAAGTGTGCAGAGAATCTGAGAAGTAAATTCAGCAAATCCATCTTTGTTAAAAGATATTTCTATTTATAGCAAGTTTGTATCTAGCCTATTTTACATCAGTTCCATCTCAAAACTTTAGAAGAAATCTAAAAAAACCCACTCTCTCAATTAGAATTATGCTAATAGTAAATTGTTTAACAAATTTTTTACAACTGTAAAGAAGTCGTAGTGACCTGTGATCTTTCTTCACTATAGAAAAACAGGGAAAAGGTTCATTTTGAACAATGAGCAAAGGCTATTTGGTTTAGAAATCTTAAAGCTCTCCTAAATACAGCAGTGGAATCCTGGTTCTTCTGTAGTCAATTAGTATTTCCTCACTCACTTACGCAAATACGATTTCATTTTTCCATTATATGAAATCTTGCTGTAAGGGGGTGACTATGATAAACTGAAGGGGCAATTTTCCAGTTCTGTTTCCCTGGTTGTTTGTGTGACCTTGGACAAATCTTTTTAGTATTTCTCGTGTATATTTATGTACCAAAGGCAGTAATGCTAGGAGGACTAATTGTTAAATAGAGTCCCTATTCTTTCTATCGGTAAAAGCAGCTTATCTGCCTGACGCCTTGCTGGGCATGCCTACACCACGCAAAGCAATGCTGTATTAGACACCTGAGCCAACTCCAGATGAACTGATACATCTGCACTGTCAGTGCAGCACAGACTACAGCAAAACACTAGGGCTGGTAATGAGACATTATAATCACTTTAGTCCAGTGCCTTACCCTGGCATGCTCAGGGTCCGTTCATATCACTCTGCACAGTGCTCTGTTGCAGGCATACTTTAAGTTTACCTATTTTCCAAACTTCCCCACCAGTTTTTCCTCATCATTGACCCTAATTTCCTCACCATTAAAGCAAAATTACATTTTTCTGCTTAGAGGATTGTTGTGAGAACAAAATTTATAAAGTTATAAGATGCTATAATGTTGAGACCTATGCAAGTCTATAGGTAGCTAGGTAAGTAGATGGGAATAGCACAGATTGCTGTAACTAAGCAGATACTTAATTACAGATAGTGTGTGATGCTGTTCATAGATGAGATAGATAAAAATACTGAATATTCTTGTTTGGCTGAAACTGTTTGTTCTGATTCATCATCTCTGATTCAGAAGAACTGAAGCTTGAAATAATGTGTGTCTGTCTGTGTGTACTATTGATGCTTACTGAAAAGAATTTGTCAGACTGCATATGTTTATGAGCTCTTGGCTGAGCTAGTGGAATGACCTCCTTTAGTTCACTAAATACAGGCTTGTTTCGGAGCTAAAGGACAGAAGTTTTACTGTGGAAATTGCATGCAAATGCTTGGCCTTTGATCACAGAGTCTGTATTTGACTAAATTTTTCCAGCTAGTAAGATGTGATGCAGCATACAAGTGGTATCTTGAACTTTGAACTGTGTGAGAGGAACAATGTTTAATTCAGACATCAAAAACAGACTTCTGATTTGGGGGCAAGGGGAAGAAAGGGGTAGCCAGAAGGAGAATGAAAAGTTATTCAAGTTAATCGGAGTGATTTCCAAAAAATAAACTGTAGGGGTATTGGCAGACCACCTGGGATAGGATGGCTTTGCTGGACTTCGTGATCTGTTTGTCTCTCAGATTATATTAGCTTTCCTATATTAATACTATATAGAATTAAAAAAATACAATCATATAACATCATGCAGAAACTGAATACAACAGAATTGTTAGGTTTATGAGATACTGGATCATAGTATATTATTTATGTACAGAACTGTACATCTGTGTGTCTATTCCCTTGTTCAGATTACCCAAACTGATAGGATACAGGCTCTCTTATGCTTTTTGAAAGATGTCCTCTAAAATAATCAAAAGCTGGATAGGTTTATCTCTGACATGGAAATACTGCTTTTTGGATGACACTATTCTCCTCTACATTTCTGCTTTGAGTGCAAGGACACCCCATCAATTAATACCCATTTAGGTGTGCTTTTTTTGTATCCGAAGCTTACCAGAAAATGGACTAAGATTGAAACTAACACTATCAAACTTCCAATGGCAACTTCTGTAGCTTTCGATTTTCTTTGGCAGGCCCCTATAAATTTGATTTTGCCTTAGCTCCTGGTTTTCTTGGAATCTAAACCTTATTTGTAAGCTAACATTTAGGCAGAACTTGAGCCTAGCTTAGATGTCACCTCTCAGTGTACTTGGGCAGTGTACTTATGAACCTTAATCTTTTGCTATAGTCTCTGGCTTTCTCCTAGCCCTACTTCTATGCTTACAACAGGTGTCCCTGCCAGGCCCAAACCTACCTATGTACCCACCATTTGTCAATGGTGAACGCAAGATCTCAATTAACATTGACACTTGAAACCTAGGTCTTAATCATGGCTTTATCATGTCCCAGTGTTTACAGACTGTTCACTAGTTCAAAAGAGCCAGTGGCAAATTCTAGCACGAGCTCCATTTTTTATTTTATTTTTTAAGCAGTAGCTGACTATAAGCTTTAATGTATTGATTAGGACCATGCGTATTATTAAATTAAAGATTTTCAGTTTTTTAATTCATAAAAACTTTTCTAAATGCAGTCCAACTTTGCTTTAATTCAAAGCCCTGTTTTAATGAAATGATGTGTAATAAGTTTGCCTTCCAACTAAAATAGCCTTTCTACTGCTGTATTCAAGGTAGGAATAGATTAAATTAATTTAATTAGAAATTGGGAAACTAACATTTGGAAACAGAACGTTAAGCCATATCCTAAAAAAGGACTCCTGAAACATACCATTGCAGTCTGTTGAATCTCTCAAAATACAGTACTTGTCTTAAGACAATCCATATTTATCCTTTATTTTGTTTGAATTATTCTGTGAGGCTCATGATTTCCTAAAGACCGACTTTCTCCTCAAGAGTATTTATCTGTACCATGTTAAAGGTACTTTTTCTTCCCCCTCTTGAAATCACACTGCAAGGTTAGAGGTATGAGGGCCTAGGTATACCAATGAATGAAATCTATTTTCTTATTTTCTGCTTTGCCGTAATGCTGTAGATAACATTTCTACTTATGACCAAAGAATCTGATGTTCGTTGTAATTTGTTCTTTAATCTATGCACTGTCATAAATTTCATTGTGTACAAGAGTTCTGATTTCAAGATTATGCCATTGAAACTTACTGTGGAAAGGAAATCTAGTATGGGATATTATCCTCAGATAATTAGGTGATGTGAATATTGGATAATATCTTTAGATATCGAAATATTATGTATAGTAATCATAATGATAGTTCTTTTAGGTAGACTTTTGAAAATGAATTTCAAATTTATCTTCTCATTTCAATGACAATTCAAGTCATTTTGTGACTTTAAGGATTTTTTTTTTTTTTTAATATATAGCTGTGCTGCAAAAGTTCATGTTGGTTTAAGAGAGAAACTACATAGGACTTGATCTCAGTCAACCAAGTGATTTAGGAAAATGAAATGATCTTCGGTAACAATAACTCTGATTCAATCACTCATAAATCTCCACAGAATGTGGACATATGGATATGTACACCCACGAATATCAGCACTTTCCTCATTCAGTACTCAGTCTTTGCCTTGGTGCAGAACCTGAGGGAGTCTCTACTCCAGCCTCTTTTTAAGGCATCTTCTGTCTTATTTGGAAATCTGTTTGTTCTGTCCCAAAAGGAGCCAGTCCTTCTACTGCTTCCTCAGCACATGGAGCGGCTCTGGCCACCTTGGGGCCTGGGCCTGTTTGGTGAGGGCCCTTTGGGCTTGCTGCCAGCGAGAGGCTGTGGGGCCAGGGTGAAACCCCTCCAGGAGTCACAGGATCACAGAACGGCTGAGGTTGGGCAGGACCCCTGGAGATCATCCAGTCTCACCCTCCTGCTCCAGCAGGGCCACCTTGAGCAGGCTGCCAGGACCCTGTCCAGATGGCTTTTGAGTATTTCCAGTGGAGACTCCACAACTTCTCTGGGCAACCTGTTGCAGTGCTCGGTCACCCTCACAGAAAAAAGTTTTTCCTTATATTCAGATGGAGTTTCCTGTATTTCAGTTTGATGCACAGCGCTCTGGTGTATCAGCCACTCCTCCCAATTTTGTATCAAAAGTCGTGGGCAGGCGGCTGTGCAGGGCCGTTCCTGCATGCAGCCACGAGCCAGCACCATGCGTCAGGGCTCTGCCGTGACACCGAGCTTGCTAAATACTGGCCACAGACCTTATCTCCCTCTGCACTATGAGTGTGAGAGCATGAGTGCAAGGGAATAACACGTTTTAATGCATCTCAAATGTTGAAGCCACATCTGTGCCTTATTTCTTGTAGGCAGTTCATTGAAGGAAATTTATGTGAAAAAAATCTTTGTGGTTGACATTTGTTAAAAGATTGGGTTTTTTTCAGGCTCAATTCTACTCTGAGAAGAAGATTTAATCAGATGTTTCGCTATCTTGTGTTATTCCAGAAGGAGGTGTTTAGTTTAGTTTTCCCCTTACTTACATGACAACGGATGAAATGAAAGATGACTCTTAAATTTAAGGGGGATGCATACCTGCCCTCAAAGAAAAATGAGAGAAATGGGCCAGTGTGTTAAAATAGAGGAGATGTCATGGCTGCTCTCCTGGCAGCAAGAGGCCACCTTTCCAGAAATTTGTCCAAAAGGCTGAATTTCTTGAATCTGAGAAACTGATGGTCTAGCCGTTGGTGTCTTTGAGAGCTGCTAGAAGTGCTAGAAGAAGACTTGCAGTTTCATACCCATTAAGCATCTTTAGCATCATCCAGAAAAACAGGCTATGAAGAATATGTTTCAGGGAACATATTGGTTATTAGGGGCAGGCTGATTTCCTTTGAACAAAGTTGGGATGAAACACAAAATCTGTTACTCACTTCAGAGTTGTTAATGTTCTTTACCTGTTGTTCATAATAACATTTATTTCAATGTCAGAGCTTCAAGGTTGTTAGACGGCGCGCAGATGCTACTACGCTCTTTGAAACTTGTTATTTCTCCATTTAAAATACACTAATGTCCACAGTGGTAATGTGACTGGGGGCAGGGTCTCTGTTAGTGTGTTACTGGTCTGCTGATCCACGGTATTGTCTGCAGCGCAGCCTGTCTTTATTTTAATTTAGAAGCAATTTCCTATTTAACATTTTATTTTAGTATCTTTTGTATTATTTTCATTCTAGAGATGGGAATGTTGGGGGAAGATTTCATCCTTAAATTTTTATTATTTCTTTGTATTTTTTCCCTTTGTGTGGCAAGATACTTACAAAAAGCTACAGCTTTGTCTGTTGCTGTCCTCAGGGTTCTTCATTTTTGGCATGTCGGTGACCATATTCAGTGGGATTTTCCTTTGTTTGCAGATAGAATTTGACTATCACAAAACTATAATTTTTAGTTTAGAAAGAAGATGGCATTGTTTGCAACCTCATGTCATAGGAAAGCCTGATGTGATAGATTGCAGTGCATTACCCCAAATTTGACTTTATTCTAAAAGTTATCTAAATCTAAAAGACATTTTCTGTCTGCCCGGCTTTTCAGCTGACTGTAATTCTGGTGTGTGTTTTTTCAATCACAAATCTCTTTGATCCTCTTTGCAATATTTTAATGCCCCATGTTTGGTTAATCTCCTTGCTGTGCTGCAGACCTAATGTTGTGTTTTCAGCACTGCAGCATTCAGGATTCTTTAAAGTGCATCCTCCTGTGTTTCATGAGGAATTTTTTTTTTTACTGATGTTTACTAGATATTGAGGAAACAAGAAAGAAAAGAGGATTTGCATATAAACTAGAAATATTTCTCTGGTTGGTGTACTGCCTTCTTAGTAAAAATATATTTTTTTTAATATATGGTTTATCTTTTTTATGTTTTCCAGTACCGTGCACAGGGAAAAACTGGCTATGTTTTCAGGGAGATAAAGTATCTCACTCTACAGGCTATATTTAAACTGTACCTGAGCTGCGGGATTAATGGGCAGGCTGAAGCCATGTGTCCATGTTGCCTCTGGTAGACAGTGTAAATTCAGATTCATTACTAATGTTCTGCCAGATATGATCACCGGTTTCAAATATAGATAAAAGCAAAAGTTATAGCTGCTTCTTCCTCAAAGCTCCTGGGAAATTTTTGTAACTGTTGTTTCAGTTTTCCTTCATGATGAAAGTGTAGTCCTCCTTTGATTTAATGTTTTACTTCTGTATGCACTACAGAAAGAGTGATCATTTAGAACGGTTTCTAAATAAAATAAAACAAAAACCTAACCATTGCCATGGCACCAGGAAGAGGTATACACTTGAGACCAAGGTCTGCAGTTCTCTGGGGAGCACGATCTCAGTTGACTGCACTGTTAGCATGAATCCTAGGTTGGGGTTCACCATTGCTGAGTCTTTACTTGAAATGGGTAAAATTATTCCACTGGAAGAATTTCCACTATTCTGAAAATATTTTCCTCTTGAATGAGAATTAATATTCAGGATTATTTTAAAAAATTTCCTGGCTGCTTCTGAGTTCCTCAGGTCTCCTTGCTCTGCCTTTATTCAGAGTCTAACTAAACCGTCTTTGGGGAATGGGGTAGTTTAGGGAGTTCCAAGGAGTCAGCACAGTTCTGAGTTGTAGAGCAGAAAACCTGAAAACCCCTGAGAGCTGTGGAAAGCATTTTGTTTTTATAATATAGTAATCTTTGACTTTTACAACAACCAGTATGGCGAAACTATTTGATATGAGTCACAAGATACTAACAAAACAGACTTGAATTTTCACTAATTTGCTTTTTTATCTTTTTATCTTGAAAACAATTCTTCTTTTAGCTAAATTCCTAAGCATATGGTGAGTATAAAATGAACCTTTCCATTACAGAAGTATCTCAGCCCACCAAGCATTTGTAACTGGTGTGACTAATAATACAAATGTTGATTAATCCCATTCTTTCCTCTTACAGAATTAATGTTCACTATGTAATAGCCTGCTTGGTGTCTTCCTTCAGTCCTGAAGTCATTTTCCTTTATACCCTTAGGCCAGACTCTGGCCCTGCTTTCAGGTCCTACCTGTGTAGGGTATTATGAAAGTATCTTCGTATATTGTAACAGTGCTATAAAAAATAAAACTGATGTTAGATATCTGTATCTTTCAATTTTTAATATTTACTCCATCTTATTAGGGTTTATTGATAAATCTACTAAATAGAGGTGTAAGGTGGGAAATGCATAAAAAGAAGGTGGAGAATGATTGCACAAGATGAGATTTATTACAACTAGACATAAGGTTTCTGACTGAAAAGCAGAAATAAAGAAAGTGCTTTCACACCTTTTCATATATCACAGGTCATAAAAAATATATGCTGATCACATTGCACAGAACAGAAAAGAAAAGCTTCTGTTGGCTCCTGTGAATAAACGTTTTCTTGTAAACTTTGTCATCTCTGCTGTACCTAATAATAAACAACAACAAATTTTCTTAATGTGGTCAATATAGTAGTATTTCTATGAGATGTGGTAGGACATAATTTCCTGAAAACATTACAGGTTTTATCAGACAACTGAGACCTGTTTTGTGAATTAACCTTTGTTTTAAAGATTCCTAAAATTACCCTAAGCAGAGTTCCAGTACATACCTTCTATTAATTTCTGGATTAACAGCTAGCATGCATTGAAGTGGAAGGCTCTAACTATTAATTCAATGGGCTAGAAACCTGTGCTGTATAGAAACATCTAATTTATTTTCGTAATAACCCCTCTTCCCATCTCTTCTTTTTTAATACTGATAATGGGAGAAAAGAATTAATACCCACAGATTTTATCTTATCTCCCTTTATTTGGGTTCAGTGCCTTTATAGTATAACATATAGCTATGTAGCTATTCTTGTAATTAGCTTTAGCATGTTCCTGAGTACCTAGACAAACTCAAATATTGCTGTTTCTTCATAGAAAAGGTTACATGTATGGTGGCTTAAATAGCTGCAAATGATTTAGCATAGGCATTATTGTTAGTGAATGGATGAAATTATGAATTACTGCAACTTGGTCCCTATCCACTAAAATACTTTAGCATATGCTGAAGTTTAAGTGCATAAGTAAAACTGAGCACATGCTTGAAGTTCTTCTGCTAAACTGGGTATTTTACCTAGTTTTGGATAAATTAAAAGGTGAGCCAGGTCCTTGCCAAACTATGTCATCATGATGAAGATTGATAACAGTCAGCTATTCTCACATAGTGCTGGTGATTCATTAATGTATATTGATGAATATACTGAATATACTGATTCATGTTGTTATTCTGATCTGAGCTATAGGAGTATACCTATCGGCCTGTTTCACTAAAATTGTACAACAAACCAATGATCTTTTGCTAAACTGTACAGATTCTCATCATCAAACCTGGTCCAGCATTACCACAGAAGCAGGGTACCAGGATCTTGTGTTTTTTCTTTTTTATATAAGTTAGCATTTTGTGTTCTCTCTTCCCCTCTGATATATCTAGTTTCTGCTGAAGAAAAGCTGTGTTCTGAAGAATACGAATTTCTTGTACACTTCTCTTAACTGTGTACGTTTACTAGGCCGTGATTTTCAGTATTAATCCCTGCTGATTCAGGTAAAACATGAATGAATATATATTATGTGTGTGTATGTGTGTTCAACATGTATTTACACACACACAAATGCCTTTTTTTCAGTCCTGCTCCACCCTTAATCCATTTCAGAGTTCAGAAGATTTGCGGAGAGAACTACATAGGGCTTAAGGAGCTAGTAGTGAATAGACATATGCCTTGTGTTACTTTTTCCAGCACAATTATTTAGGTGTATGCATAGTTTACGTGAAATACTTTATTGAACCGCATACATCTTTGTCGCATAAATCAAATTCCACTGTCTTGTATGAAGATATCCTAAATATTTAAAGAATAACATATAGTAGTGTTGCTATTAAGTTGATCTCTTTTTTTTATTGTTACTTGACTGTTGTAATTGTACTTCTAAATTTAAAGTTAAAAACTGTCAAACTCTTTGAGGGCAGGAGGAGGGTGAGATGTTCCAAAAATAATTAATCTAGAAATCAATGTTGTGCCCTAAGGTTTGGAGCAAATGTGTAATCGCCACTGTAATGTACTTGTGTTAATATCAGAGCTGTAAAGTAGGGCAGCATTGAGTGATTTCCATGGCCTGTGCTTTGACATACTGTAATCATACTTGTCTTTACTTTTAATCAGCATGGTTGTAAACTTCAAGAAAATACTTCAGGAAAATACGAGCTTTAAGAAAAAGCTTTTGTAAATGTCAGTTGCGTGCAGAGCACAAAGCAATGCATAATAAAACACGAATTAGGAAAAAAAGAGAGAAAAATCCATTCCTGAGGAAAGGAACATCTTTCCCAACAGCAAAGTTTTTGAAAATAGAGGATAGTAGAGTGTTTGTTTACATGGAGGTTATACAGAATATAGAATTGTTTGTTGCCCTGAAGCAGACCTACTCTGCATCATAGTTTTGATTTTGAATATTAAGTATCTTATTGCAAGCCGTGTCAGGTAAACTAAAAGGCTTTCTGATTAATAGGAGATTTTAGCTGATGAGAGGAAACTTTTTTTTTCTCTTCTCTTGAGGATCTGTATTGATTCTTTTCAGATTGCATTACATTTTCCAACCCATACAGTTAGTGGATTACTGCATATATAAATAGATTTTGTGAAGTTACTGTGACCATGGGAGATAGCATGTGCATGTTGGGTGGGGGAGTTACTGGAGTAGAGAATACTTTTCCTATCTTGCCTTCTTTAACAGTTCAGCTGAATTACAACCCAGTGAAGCCTTGCTTAGTACAGGTGTATACATGTATGTAAAAAAAAAAAAAAAAAAAAAAAACAGAGCAAGTGCGGAGTAGTTCAGCCAGCAACTGGTGACTGGGGGCTGTCTGAGTTGGAGGTTGCATTTGGACAGATCTACTAACTCCTTCATGAATTTTTGTAATGCCTCTTTGACTCCATGAATACTTCGGCCTCTATAACATCCCCGTCAAATGAGTTCTTAAATTAACTTATGCACTGCTTGAGAAAAAGACTTATTTTTCGCAATCCTCTGTGGAAGAAAGGCAAGGAGAGTTTGACCCTGGTTTAGTCTGCGTGCCAGATGTATGTACCGGCCGCCTGGGCAGCACCTAGTCAGATCTGGAGCTCCAACTAGCTTTTGCCCATCTGGCCAGCCAAGCAACACAGCTCAGAGGTTGCGGAAGAAAGATGGATTATTGTAAACTGGGCACAGCTGAAATAGGAGGGAGCTGGGCTATTGCCAAGCAGAGGAGGATATGAGTAGTACAAAAATAAGCTTGGGATATTGTGAACTTACAGGACATAAAGCAGGAATCGAAGGCTCTGAGGGGAAGGTCTGCAGATGCAGAGGAGCCCTGAGGGGTAGTGTGGTGGAAGGATGAGGGCAGGAGCTGCAGCAGCTGTATGGGAAGGGGGGAAAAACCAGGCGTCATTTATTCTGCTGCTCTTGAACAGACTTGTTAAAAATTTGCCATGTCCCATTCCTCTGATGCAGAGGTTGCTAAGTGACAAATTACATGCCAAAAGTAGTAGTTCAATATCTTGTCTAAGCTGCTTTCAAAGTCTGGAATAACTCTAATCTAGTCTGGCAACTTGTTACCAGTCCAACAATGCAGCTACTGTGCTTTTGTAACTTTCCTGGTTCAGCTTACACCATTTTCCTCCCATTGCAGATGTATTTATATTGCATATGCCTTATTATTGAAAAGTGCTCGTATCACCCTGGGGAAAACCAAGTAGTTATCCTGCAGTGGCTCAACCACGGGGAAGACACACGGATACGGAGCAGAGCACGCAGAGCACTTGGAAAGTCTGGGCTATATCGCAGTGCAGACAAATAACTAATACAATAAATAGATGCTGTGACAGCAAAAATGTCAAACTAGGTTCAAAACAATTCATTTGGGGGCAAAAGCACCTTCCTTACCCCTAGAGGAAGGTACATGCAGCCACTCAAGCAGGAGGACGCTGAGCTCGGAGCTGCAGGAGGGGGCTAAGCCGCCTTCCCCACAGGCTCGCCGGGACAGCCCTGCCCCGAGGGGGCGGCCGTGGGGCACCCAGCCCTCCCGGGCCTCCCAGGGCCCCCTGCTGAGGCACCTCGAGCTGCAGCTGGGGCTTTCAGCACCGCACCACCTGGGCCTGGCCCTGGCCTTTAACCTTTAAGTACTTTATCAGCTAAATATTTCATAGACCACCTAGTCTATGTCTCATGCTCATCACTTCAAATGAATGCTCCTCGTTTAAAAAGAATGAATGCTTTGCATGAGCCAAATGTAATAAGCTGTCTTGCATATTGCACAGCTAATTAAATATTAAATATATTTTGGTACCCAGAAATAAGTACTGGCTTGGAATTCTGATCACATGCATCTCCCTTGTCTAAATTCTCTATACCTTCCTGTTTTATACTTTAATACTAGTGTTCAGGCTACACAGTTTGTTGCTGGGTTGTGACATGAGGAAGCAAGCGATGCAGAGGTGATGTACAGTTAGTTATGTGTTTGGATTTAATTAGGTGATCAAAGCAGGTGCAACCAATCTACTTGTAATTGATCACGTTTACAGGAAGATAGCTTCTGAAATATTTGCCCCACATCTCAAAGTTACTCAGTATGAGTTACATTTCCTTCAAAACCACAGTTGGAAGTGGAACGTTGCATTAGAATTCAGACTAGATTAAAAAAGGACAAAGTAACTCTAAACCACTAAAAAGATGGTCATAATTTCATTATGAAATTCTTATTTGAGACAGTTTGTGTATAGTTTAAAATAGAGTAAAACCATCTTAATGTTTTAAGGCAAGGAAAGCATACCTCTCCAGTACTCTGTCTTGTTTTACTTTTTAAACTTTGATTTATGTCATTTGCTTCTCCACTCACCCAAGGGCAAACTAAAATAATAATAAAAAATTTGACTGAAATACATACAGGTCACCAGGTCCTGAGCCAAAGCTGCTTGAAATCAGAGGATATAGTGTCACTGGCTTTAATAGGCTTTAGGTCAAGCTCCTGAAGCCTGCTCCTGCAAACACTTGCAGATGTGCTTAACTCTCAGTGGGATTATTCATGACTTAAAAATTTACCCCATAAAAATCAAGTGTGCGAACAACTGGAACCTGCATTTTCATTTGAGGTTTACATTCTCTGTGAATTGCTGCTTTGATGAAGTTAGTAGTAAAAGGGCTCTGATGTTAAGCTTTCACCTTCTGGTTTTACCTTGAGCTGTGATCTCTGTCTACGGCAGAGCCATGTGCCAGTGAATATCAGTTCAGTCTGAAACAGCAGCGTGGTTCCCATTAACACTCATGTGAAATGATGCTGCAAATGCAGCTCACATCAAAAGCAGTATACAGCAGTTGTCAGCTAAACGCTTTCTCCAGGCCCTGAAGGCAGCAATTAGTAAAATACGATTTCTTTATTCACGTTTGCGATGGAGTGTTTGCAAGTAATGAGTGTAATATTACATGCTGTTGTCAAATCCTCACAAAAACTTCAAGTAATGATCATTTAAAGATTGGCATAAACAAACTGCTTTCTTTCTTGCGTTGGTTTAAATGTGCCAGCTTTGCTGCCTTATTGCTTCTTCCAGCACTGCTGTGTTCCCGTCCTGCCCCCCAGCTGCTTGGGCTTGAGGGGGCTTTTGATTTGAGTCGGGGAGGGGGCAGTGGAGGCGGCATTTTTCCTGCAGCGCGCTGACTGCTGCCCGTCCCGCGTCTGGACAGCCTCGTCTCCACCTGCCAGCGGGGCTGCAGGGAACCAACCGCGAGGCGGAAGCTACATTTATAATACCATTTTTCTTGACTACTATTACGAGTGTAATGTTTTCTTTGGATTTGGGAACATTTCAATAAATCCCTGGGCTGGCCGATGCCTAACTGGAAGTACCTTGGAAACAATGAAGCTATTGTTAGGGCTGAGAGACACAATACCTCATGCTGCCTAAATACAGAGGAAGAATTTTAACCATGGGTCAACTCAGGCATTTAGACCAAGTGCTATCTCCACTAAGGTGATGAGTGTGGTGCTGAACCCCAGAGCTTTTAGGTTGTTGTGGTAAAAGAAACCAGGGCTCAGCATTCACCAGAGCGACCTAAACCCGATGCGAACCATCGCCGGGAACAGGAGGCCCCGGCAGGTGCCCGGCAGCTTCCCACCCGGGCCGGGGGTGAGCTCCGTGACAGCCCCCCGGAGCGGATGCATGCTTGTGCAGCCAGCAATAACTTTGCTGTTAATACTCTCCAAAATGTAAGGATGCTTTACCTGAGGTTTCAGCTCACGGCCTGTCTCTGTTGAAATATATTTTTCATTCTCAGTGTCATTTTTATTCTAAATCTTTGTAATTTGGTCGCCTCTTTTCATCCCGCAAGCTTTCTTTTGAGGAGGAGGTTTCTTTCTGCAGGTTCTGTTAACTTACAGTTTTCTGTGATTGTACATTATTCGGTGCTGTCTGACAGGGTAAATAGGAGAATTAGCTTGCAGGCCTCAGCCCCAGTGTTGGCCGTACACTTGTCTTCACTTACTTTAGTGTTCAGCAGTACTTACTCTTTCAGCAGTCTGTGGCGTTTTAACGTTTTATGAAAAGGCTTAGTCTAGCATGCCATTTTTGTAACTGTGAGCTTTTATGATAGCTCTTTCATAACTGTCTTTTAAAAATGCTTCTGTTAATTCAAAACAAGACGACGACAACGACAGGGGCTTGTATTAGGGGATTGTATTGTGCACTTTCTTACTTGCAGGCCCCGTCCCGGTGCTACGGTGTGGCAGGCGCTAGGCGAACCCACGCCTTCCCCCGGCCCGCGCCGCGGAGAGGGGAGCAGCCGCGAGCAAGGCGCAGGCGGCGCGGCGCAGCCGCCCGAGCCCCCCGCGGGGCGCCGCTCGGTCCCGCCGCCCCTGCCGCGGCGCGGGGGGCCGGGGCCCGCTCGGGGGCGGCGCTCCCCGCTGCGGCCCCGGCGCCGCCCGCGGCGGCGGCAGCTCCTGGCGGCGGCGGCTCGCGGCGGGCGGGGCGGCAGGTGCGGCGGCGCTGCGGGCGGCCGCCGGGGCGGCGGGCGGAGAGGCTCCGCCGCGCCGGGCGACCGGGCCGGGCCGGGGCTGCGGCGGCGGCAGGGCGCGGCTGCTCCCCCCGGCGCGGGGCTGCCCGCCGCCGCCGCCGCCCGGTGAGCGCTGTGGGCGGCGGGGCTCCACCGGCGGCGGGCGGTGCCGCCCTGGCCCAGCCCGGGCCGGAGCCGGGGCTGTGGCGGGGCCGGGTGGCCCCGGCGCGGAGCGGAGCGGCCGCGGCGCTTGGGAGGAGCTGCCCGGAGCAGCGTGAGCGGCGGCCGGGCCGGGCCGGGCCGGGGGTCCCCGCGCCGCGGCACCTGTGGGCACGCCCCGCAGCTGCCCTCCGGCGGTGGCCGCAGAGCTGCCCGGGCCGGGAGCGGCCCCCGCCCCGCCGTCACCCCGGGACCGGGCCGGGGGCGCCGGGGCCGGCGCGGGTCTGGCTGCGGCGGCGGGAGCGGGGCGGCTCCCGGCGCTGCGGGAGCGGGGAGCGGCGCCCGGCGCGCGGAGCCGCCGCGGGCGGGATCTCGCCCTGCGCAGCGGCCGGGGAGCGGGAGCGGGGCCGCGCCGGGGGCTGCTGCGGGAGCATCTCGCCCTGTCTTCGGCAGCCTGGCGGGGCGCGCGGCGCTCGGGTGCTCCTCTAGGCAGCTCTTCAGAATTAGCATCGGAATATATTTTTACGCTGTCTTCGTGTTTTGTCGTTTACAAAAAGAAAGGAACCTGAGGAGCGCGGCGTCCGTGGAGCAAGGCCTCGATGCTACGGCTGCTCTCGGGGGAAGAGCTGCCCGCCCTCCCGGCCCGACCGGCCCCGGGAGCTTCGGCTTCGTGGACCGAGGCCCCCCGCCGCACCTGCCTGTGGGATCACGCCTGAAACATGCTGGCTGCCCTCGCCCGCCCCCCCGGCGCTGGTATGTCAGGTGCGGGGTCCGCCCCGCCGTGCCCCTGTCGTGCGCGAAGCGAAGCGCCCGCGGCGCTGCCGCTCTGGCTCTCCCGCGGCCCGGGGCGCCCCCGGCGCGTTTCCCCGCGGGGCCGGGGCCGGGGCCGGGGCCGGGGCCGGGGCCGGGGCCGGGGCCGGGCTGCGCTGCGCTGCCCTCCCCTCCCCTCCCCTCCCCGCGCCGCGCTTGTGCCGTGGGAGAAGGCGGGAACCGCGGGGCGCTGAGGTGGGGTTTGCCGGGGCGGACAGCCGGGAAGCCTTATTCCTCCTGCCTCCCTCCTTGGGGGCTGGGGGGCTGTTAACTGCAAAGGCCTTTTCAAAACTGCTTTTCAGAGGCGTTGCTTCGGTTGGGCACTAGTGCGACAGTCTGAAAGCAGGTGATACTGTATGAAACTGCTGGCAGCTGAATCTGCACAGAGTTTTGGTAAACTTCGAAGTCATAAATACAAGTTTCTTCTAGGGGAGTTTGCATGTGTGCGTCTGCTTTTCCATTTCATTTTTTTCTTCTAAATTTGGAAATGATCAGAAGGTGACCAGGGAGTCAGTTATTAGCGTGAATACTATCAAACACACTAAGTAGCCATGCTGAAAAAATGGGGAGCCCTCCTCCCCCCACAGTCTTTCCAAGATTACTTGGCTGTGGATTGCAAGAATATTATCTTCCTTTCAAATGTATCGTTCCTTTCCACACACATATGTTTAGAAGAAACACCACTGATTTGCATGGAAGTTTAGCAGTTGAGCCCACCACTACCATTGGAGTAACCTTTCTTTTAAAAAAACCTTGCTAGTATTTCCACACTAAGCCTGAGCGCATTCGGGGCTCACAGCAGGACAGGGGCCTTTACCCTGCAGCGGAGCTGTGCACGTGTGTGATGTGAGGGGAAAGTGAAATGGCGTGATTTGTCCTATGGAAATATTTCTGCCAGGAGAAAGACATGAGACGAGCATATCTGTTAGCTGAGACAGTGAAAACGTTTCTTCTCTGCCTGTGTCCTGCCATGAGTAACTTTTAAAAGCTTTGTCGCAAGCCGGTAAAGGGAAGGCTACTGTCTGTAGTCTACCACATTTTAAAGTTTCTAAATTTCTACTAAAATTTGTTAGTATAAGTTAAGCAAGTTAAGATCATTACTGTGCCAAAAATCAAAACAAGGGTAACATTTTAAACATTTAAAAACACTTCATACTTTTTCATAGCTCAGAAAGTAGGAGTCTAAATTAGAGCTCTAAATATAATAAATAAAATGAAAAAGAAAAGAAAAATATAGGGATTTATACTATATCTTAATGAAGTGGCATTTTTTTAACCTCCAAATATATACAAATTAGGTTTCTTCTGCACACAGTGATCTGCTAAGGTAATTCTTTAAGAGTGGTTTTGGTTTGTATCTGTCCCAGAAGGAGCTGGGTAGGCGGTCGCACTGCTCGCGCTTCGCAGGACGGCGTGGTTTTTGTGGGGCTGTGCAGCCCGGCTGGCACGCCCCTGCCTGGCTTCTCTTCTGCTGCGGTGCAGAGGCTGTAACTGCCCATGTGGAAACTGGCAGCTCGTAATGACATTCAAGAAAACAGGTCCTTGCCGGGGGAGAGCCGTGAGGCGGCTGCTGGAAGGGTTTCCCAGCTCTCCGCCCCCGGCCTGGCCTGGCGGCCTGGTCCGTAACTGCTGGCTCCGGTCTCCTGCTGCCGGGCTCGTTTCCGTTTCTCTCGTAATGTCGGTGCGACTTTAAAACGCGGTGCTGTGTTTGCTTGCCCAGTTCTGTGCGACACTTGGAAAAAAGGGTCTTATGTTGCATTCATACTTCTGATTCTCATCTTTACAATTGGCTTCTGTATAGGGAGATTAAGGAACAAAATGCGGCTGTGTGCGGCTTCTCTGCTCTTCTTTTCTGGTTGATCATATGCACATTGTTTCCGTCTCCCTTCTTTTGACTCTGTTTTGCTTGTGTTAATCTAATGGGGTTTTTGCCTTCCTGAGGCTATCATAAAGCAAAGCAGGATACATTATGCCTTGTGATTTGCAGCGCCATATGTTCATAGTTGATTTTTCTGGCAGTTTCCGGCATATTGATCCACTGTTTCACCTCTTCTCACTCTTATTTGTCAGTTCTTACTGGCAGACTCGCCAGGTTACCCAGACCCCTTAAGGAGGGGCTTTCTTGCTTATGAAGACTTTTGCATCCCTATGTAGTGTCTACACAAGTCTGTCTTTGGTTGACACCTGTGGAGGACAGTAGTGTGCTTTATAAACAAGGGTAGATCCTAAGTTTTGGTCTAAGTGTAAGCAGCTAGGTGTTTTAATGTGTTTCTGGATGCAGGCTGTTGAAGGTATGCTGTAACTCCATAGCTGAATTATTGGGATGGAAGTTCTGTGCTGTATCTAGGAAAATACTGATTTCTACTTTAGTTCAGGTAAGTTCGATATCAAAAAGTGTCACAGCACTGTCATATACCACCAAACTGCTGTGTTTGCACCCAGTGCTGTGCTTTAAAATGGACAGACTTCTCTGGGTCTGGGACTCAGCCAGTATCTCTGATAGACATTGCTGGTGCGTACTGTGTGCGTAGCTGCTCAGGGTGGGACCCTGCAGCTCGGCGGAGGTGGCCCCAGAAGGACTGAGCCGTGGCTGCCCGGCACACTCCCGGTCCCTCACGCACACGTTTGCCTGGAGCTTTGCCCTGACCTTAGCTGTTCCTAGGAGCGTAATGCTCAAGATAAGCAGCAAGTGGCATCCTGAGGAAAATGTTTGCAGGAGTCTTCTCTAGGTTATAGATTAGCAGATAGACTGATAATTGAAATAAAGAAATGTGGACTTTGCTGAACGATGTATTGAACCAGTAGCTTTCCATGTTATGCAGTATAAGGAAAAAGCTAAACACCTTATGTCCATTTGTCATCTTTTGTCCCTGTTCACTCACCAGTTTTGAGCGTTATTTGGGATTTGGGTCTGGGGTCTGAGAGTTTCAGATCTGCCCCCAGGACCATTAGCTTCTCTCCCTCTAAGCCAAGGACTGTCTCTGTAGTTGAGTGGCCTCCACTTTGGCCAAGCTTCCTGCAGATGATGTCTGAGCTGCTCTGCATCTGCTTGAGTTAGTCGTGGCCTTTCCTGTACGACCCGTCTCTGAGGCCTGACTGAGGAACCTCCACTGCTCCAGTCTTGCTCACTGGGAGAACTGGTTTTCATAAGCGTGAGGCATCCCATCATTGCTCGCCTGAGAGCAAGTTAAGTCAATGGCTTTCCATTGTCCCTGGTCTGGAAAAGAGACCGCCCAGATGACAAACGGCTGTGTACTTGTATTCTGAGGCATTGAGAAAAGCGTATCAGGCATTGAAAAATCAACCAGGATTAATAAGCTGTATGTATTTTCTCCAAATTCTGACAGGAGTAGTAGTATCTGCAGCTGCTTGTCCGAGCTAAGGAAAATGAGAGCAGGGCCTGTAAGACATTTTCAGCATCCTTTTCACTTCTTTCCTTCAGGCTGCTGTGCAGGCTGAATGCACTGCTGGTAAATTAAGCACTGTACTGAAGGGAGGATTTCAGGGCGGGTTGACTAGGATACAGTTTTACTTTCATAAATCATATAGCTACCAAGCACACAATGTTCTTTACTTTTAACAGGAGTTTTTCCTGGAGGAAATCTAACCGTGTGAGCACTGAGGACTGCACATACTGGTATTATTGCTTGTGTTAGAACTACAGGTGTTTTAACCTAAAGGTTCACCTTTGCTTGCTACAACAGCTGTCCTTTACTTTTCAAAAAGCCTTTGTAAATAAGCTAGAAGGTGAGAGCAAGAGAAAAGAAGCTCACTCTGTCCTTGTGTTGTTCCCAGTTAAGTGCCTCCCTCAGTTACAAACTGTCTCAGAAACCTGAAAAGTTGTATCAGTGCTAGCCGTGGGAAAAGGGAAAGTCTTTCCAATGCCGGCGTGTGCAGTGAGACGGAGAGCTGGGAAGCCTTCAGTTACACACGAATCCTGCGCAGCGGTGGTTTGTGTTTCCTGCATCCGTGGTTTGTGTTTCCTGCATCCAGCCCTGTCCCGTCTGCAGTTGTTACCTGTTGCTGGCAGGAGCAGAACAGCGGAGACGACGTCCCTGTGACAAGGGAGAGTTCCCATTTGCTCTTCCTTGCCTAAGTTGTTCCAGTGTATTTGGGCATTTCCATGATTGCCTGAGGTAGCTGGACCTTGGGAACCATGCTTGTCTTAGAATAAGCCTGGCTTTTTAAAACTTCCTCTTGCTGGGATTAGAAAGACACTTCATAGCACATACTACTCAAACGTGTCTGCTGCGCAGGGTCTGTAGACGGCGGGTGCTGCGAGAGGCAGAAACGTGGAGGCGCCCGGCTGGCGTGTTTTGGAGGCCCCTGCCTGGGGCTGCTCTGCACTGGCGAAGCCGCTCATGTCAGCGGTGGAGGCGGTGCCCTGCACTGGAGGAGCAGCGCGTTCCTTTACCGCTTATATGTCACTGCTTCGTTCAGAACTGCAGAAGATACGTGAGCATAGTACGATGTGTCCTCCTAAATAACGTCCCACCTTGTCAGGGAGAGGAGAGGCAGACCTGGGATGTTCTGGGTTTCCATCTCTCTCCACTGCATAACAGCGGACGTAAATATTTAATGCTGTTAGGTGCAGCTCAGAGGCCTGGGCGCCTAACGTGCTGTTAGGTGCAACTCTGCTGCTACATCAGTCGAGTCACCTGTGTTCCTACATGAATGGGTCTGAATGTCCTTGCAATGTGATCGTCTGGTGTGTTGTCCACCAAAGTTGAGAAATGTCTGCAGTCTCAGGGGAAATGTGGGAAAATTTTCTGTCCTTTTTATTTCTATATCAAATGCAGTCTTTTTAAGGAGAAAACAAATGACCCTAAGTTATTTCTCAAAGGCCAAGAAATTCTGTATCTTTAGCCATGCGCTTAACTAGTATGCATGATCACTTTTTAAATATCTCTGTAATGTATGTTTTGTAGGTAGCTTTGGAGGCCCAGTTGCTGAATTTTCCCAGTAGAAGTGGGGAGAATTTGTGCAGAACAGTTATAAAAGTTTTCTATCCCTGTTCTGCCTCATCAGTTTCTGTAACAAACTGTACACTTATCTTTCTCCATTAGCCCTTGAAAAACTATGCTGTTGCTCTTCTGGAGTAGTCCAAGAAAGCAAGCGATTATATGTGAAATGCGGTAGATAGGAAAGATTTAAAAAATGGCCATGTCAGCAAGAATACCTGGCTATGAGCTTGAATGTCTTTGTTACAGAAGAGTGGTAGTTGTTATTCCCATGCACTGTGATTGTCTGACCGTTCTTCCTAAGGGAGGTGCCTTATGTGGTGGATGATGAAGGTCCAGGTCTCAGCAGAAACTCTGAGAGGGAGAGGGGGAAATAGGAGAGAAGTGTTAAACTTAGGCAGAGGATGAGGAACTTCAGATCCTGGCGTAATACACTTCCTATATTCTTGCTGAAATAGTCCTTAACTGGGGAAGGAGGTCGCAATCCTACATACAGGACAGGGGCCATTTGCTCAAGCAGCGGATCCACTGTGTGCCTGGGGTTAGATTTTATACACAGATTGTTGCAGCCTGCCATTCAGTCTCATTTCTTAAGTGCTGCATCATCCTTCTAGTCCTGACGAAGTTAAACATTGTGGGTGAAGAGGCAAGCAGAAGTCTGCAGAGCTGGCACCACGGCATCAGCTAACTTTGTGATACTACGTAACTTCTACGTCATCATCAGTACTAAGTTTTATTTATTGGTTCCCTTTGCAGCGCCCCAGTCGTGAAGCTGTCTCTGCGCTGTCCTGGGGACAACTGGGACAATTTGTTATTACTGGTAAGTAGCATAGTGGTCTTCTCTCATGGAGACCAAGGGAAAAACTAAAAGCCTCGCTGGCTAGAGGAGGGCAACAAGGAGTCGAATGTGAGCTGAATAGTCTGGAGAGTGAGGAGCCCGGCTCCGTGACAGCAGCAACTATGCACTGTATTCAGTTGGGCAAAGCTACTCTAGGCTATTTTGAAAAGTAAGACTTATTTTTAGTCAGGTGACTGCTACAACAGAAAGTGTTACAGAAACATATATATTGTATATGTTGTATATATACAGTATATATTGAATTACAAGGAGATTTTTCAAAGGTCTTAGGGATGGAAACCATTTAAATTGTAGTGGGAACTTACTTGCCTTGATAGCTAGGTATTTTGAATGACAGGAAATCTCCTTCTTTCATGCCTGTCTTCGTCACATGAAGAAGTATTCCAGAGAGGACTACGAAACACATTCCGAAATTCCTTAGATGCTTAGCTAGTCTATTGACTAAATACAGCTCCTTAAGATTGCTTCACTGGTGGTTATGTTCTTTTTTGAATGGCTCACATTTATCCTTTTGTAATTATTTCTTATCGATGATTTTAATACTTTAAAAAGTCTTATTTATCTAAATAAAACTAAACTTTTGCTATTGATGCTTCTTTTCTGTATGTTATATAATACTGAATTGCAGGCATCTTTTTTACTATTGTTTTGTTTCTGTCAGTGATTAGAAATGCTCCTTGCTTGGAAGGAAACACTTAGCAAGTCTGGCAAAGAGACTGCTTAGCCCTTTCATGGAAGGTGAGTTCAGCTACATGGTATGACTCCTTTAATGTTTTCTCTCTTTGTGCCACCAGAGTACATATTTGTGTGTAGTAAATAATTCGATAAGTGAAACGCACCTGAACTTGCCCTCAGGAACCTCAAAGTCCAGGGATATGGAAAGGAATAAATTGTTTTGAGGATCCTTTTTGAAATAATGCACGGTTCATAGTATTGAAGTTAAGTATTTAAAAGCATATTGACTACAGTATACATCCAATGAAAGTGAGTATAACTGTGACCTTGTGAGTTTTAAGATGAACTAAATTAACATTTCACTTATTTTAAAATTGATCTTTAAAAAGAGACTCATACGTTAAGGTTTGTGATGGTACTGTTCTGTGCCCTGGTTAACGCTGTGGCAGAACAGATTACAGCACATTAACTTCTGCCCTGGGACAACCCTGAAAGCTCGTCATGTGAGGAACTACATTTGCAGAGGTTTTGGCCTGAGCCTTGAACCATCTGTGCCATGGTTTCTGTCACACAACTGGTAAGAGACTGGAACTTGGACACTGAACAAAACTGGCTCCCACCACACAATTTTGCCTTGAGTCATTACAGAATGAAACATTGTTTGCAGACTAAAATGAACAGATTTTTTTTCTCTGAGGATGTGGACTTTTGAGGAAAGCTAGAGATGTTAAAATCCCTGTTAGAACTTAGCACTCTGGCGATGAGAGTTACATGGAGAGGACTTTAACGATGTTTCATCACGAATGTGCAAGCAGTGCTTGTCAGAAAAACAGGAAACAGAAGATAGACGGCAATGTCATTTATGTGACAACAATTATTAAATCAGGTAGACAAACCATAAAACACGTACTGCACACCATAAATAATGGAATGAACAACAGTCAAAAATTTAAACTAGGGTTGTTAACTTTGCTTTTTAAGCTCAACTAGTAATCCGTTTGGAACAACTTAGTTGTCTTGCACACCTGGCTGTCTTGGGCATTTTCAGCCCTTGCTATCCTCTGTGCAGGACAGTTGCACAAACACTTGATTTAGCACAATTGAAAAGATGGAGAAAGAAAGGTGGGAACAGAGGCCAGTCCTGGAGAAGGAGACGCTGACCAGAGATTTCTCCACATCTGCTGCGGGACATATCTGTCCTCCCTGTACTCGCATCCACTCCTGCGTTGTGCTGCACGCTAACTCAGCTGCTGGTGTGCCCTAACAAAAGAGGAAAGGAAATCTCCAGTTGCAGGACAGAAACGTCTTAAAACAATGATAAAATACTGAACAAAACGGGTCCCCATTTAACAGACATCCTTTAAAAAGCACAAAAAAAGGGTAACGTACAGAAGAAGTTGGCTCCAAACGTAGATAAACAATCCAAATCAGTAGTGTTCAGTGGTTAGGGGAATCTGGGGTTTAAATCTGTAATACTTAAAGTTCTGGCTAAGTATAAAGAGGCCATAAGATCTAATCTAAAACTTTTAAGTGCCACCAGTAGTGTAATGACAAGGGATTAGACGGCACAGCTGCGTACGACGCGGTGAAGCGTGTGTGTTACCTTGACTGGATGAAGATTGCACCTTTCAGCTATCGGTGATGCTGGATTATATGCTAGTAGTGATTCTTTATCATATTAGATATTTTGAGCTACATATTTCTCCAGAACAGCAAGTGGAAATTATTTTTATTAATTTTTTATTGATGGTAAATATTGAAATTAGGTATGCACAAGACCTGTATAAAGGTATTATCCAGATACAAATTCTGAGTTGCTTCCAAAAAGTGAAAGCAGCACTCAATCTCCATGGCCACTGGCCTCTGAGCATGCTGTGGAAGCATTTTAAGTTTCATCAGTGCATGTAGTTGATGGACAGTACAAACCTTCGCAGGGTTATAATACATGGCTTCTTGTGCAGTTAAGGGAATCCTGTCTTGTTTAATAGCAAGTTCTTAAAATAAAAATCTCATTGATTGCTTCTCTCTTCTCTGTGCGGGGTAAAACTACAGAGGCCGGTAGCAAGGTTTATGTTACAGGCTTAGTCTTAAAAATGCACAAGCACATGGTGCAGCACGTGGTTATGGACAAAAGAAACTTATTGAACTTTATTAAAATAAATCACAAGAGTTTCTCTAAAATGCTCTGATAAAAGCTGAAGAAAGTTGTATGAAAACATCAGCACGGTGTTTCATGGTTTCAGACCGCCCTTAAGGTTGACCTCCTGCCAGGAACACCACCTCACTTCTGAGTGCGGGGACTCGTTTTACAAACTGTTTTCTGAGCAGGTAGTGAGGTTTTGATGCGTTAGCAGGAAGAGGCGAGAAGAATATCACCGTGAACCTGATTCTCCTGACTCAGCTGGCTGGGCTGGGGAAGCCCCAGCCTACCTGAGAAGCATCATGTGTCTGCCAGCGGGATTTTCTCTGTAAATATTTGCCTATGATCAGGTTACTGGATTGTAGCCCCTATTTCCCACAATATAAAAAACAAACAAACAAGGCTTAACATGTCTTACCATGATTATGTTTTTGAAAGGCTATTTACAAAAAAATGTTTAAATTTGGCTGACTTTAGCTCAAGGTCATTGGGTGAAGCTGTAGGGAACAGTTGGTTTCTGTGTAGCACAGGCTTTATTTTGGCTGGCTTTCTATTAACTCTGATACGTGGGTAAGCTCATGCCAAGCAAAATCAGGCATATCATGAGATTCTGCTTTGCCTGTATAGAGGGAGTAGCCTGAGAAACAGCTTTGCAGGCTAGAAAACAAAACCTAGAATTTGGGGGTGGCCACATCCGATGCTTGAGGAATTTGACAAAAGGACCGCTCCGGTGTTTAAAAAGAAAAATGAAAGCGATTTCTACTGGCAAGTTCTTGTGGACCAAGTCTGGAGGTTATGTCAGCATGTGCTTTGTACAGCACGTGTTCTTGGAACTGAACAAGTCACCTTGCCTTTTAAATAGCATTTCCCCACCCAAAGTGGCCCTTGTTTCTCATGAATACCTGCTAGCAACTGCATTTTCAAGCTTTCATGAGCAGCAGCAGAATGACACTGATAATTAGTGTCACTCCTGCCCAAAGGGTGCAGAACAGCCACAAGGGTCTTGTTAGCTTTTTTTCTTTCCTTTTTTCTTCTTTTTTCTTTTCTTAGCAGCAGCAGAACTGGAGTTAACTGGTATTTGTTTGCAGAGTCCAGGAAATAGAAGTCTGTCAGTCTGTTTGGAAGAAACTGATGGTTTTTCCTTAGACCTTTAAATTCTTAGATGTTTTACTAGCCTGTATCACATGTTGGGAATTGGACTCAAGGGCTGTTTGGTAAGTCAAGCTTTTCCTAATAATTGCAGTAGATGAATGTAACTGATAAAAACATTTTATGCACACCAAGCATAGCGGTATTAGAGTTGCCTCTTCTGTAGTGAATTTAGTTTTTCCTTTGAGCTCACTGAGAATGGTAAGCATCTTACACTGAGTTTATACGAAACGTTATTTTGACAGATTTCTTCAGATGCAAAGCAGCTCCAAGGGAGACGTTCTGTTCTTTCAGAATAACTGGACCCACTGGCAGGAAGCAGCTACGCTGAGCACCAAACAAGGAAACCACTTCCCAGTTATCAAAACATGCTGTTGAACTAAATTTTGCAGCTGCATTTTTTTTAAATGTACCATGGGATGCATCAAATCTAAAGATGCCTTTTCAGGTTCAAATGCTATCCAGGATGAGAGGATCGGGGAAGGTAATGAAGGATGCACCGGGGAAAAATCATCACTGATTGCAGTGAAGCTGGATGAGAAAGGTCCATCGAGCTCCACAGTGCTGGACTATGCGCACCGGCTCTCCTGGGAGATCCTTGATCAGGCCGTGAAGCAGTGGGCGGTGACTGAAAGCAAATACAGCGACATCCCCTTTATTGAAAGCGATGTGCCCTGAGCCCTGGCTGGCGAGGACCGTACTCACCGTGAGTGGCCCATCTGTTAAGCAGCCTGTGTTTGGTACTAGTGCACATAAAGTAAAACCAGCTATGATTTGAGCGTAATGCCACTATATGAATGTGTCTACAAGGGAGGCTGAAATAAAATGCCTTTTCATCTATATTACTAAGAAATTAATTGGCTTACAGTAGAATCTATAACTGTGTCATTTGTTATCAGCCGTATGTTGAGTATATTCTGTCTTTGTGTGTGCTGAGTGTGATCAGAATTTAGTGTTGAAAAAGAGGATGAGAAGGAAACAGCTGCCCTGCAGACGTACAAGCACTGCCACACTTTTGCAGAGGCTCCAGAGATGCTTAAGGGTAAAGCATGGATTATTTTTATGTATGGAAAAAAAATATATATGATCATCGTAAACGTACTTGGGTGTACATGAAAAGAGAACCGTATGCTTGGAAAATTTGTCTGTGTTCTGCTAAAGTGAAACAAGGGTCTCTGTGTAGCAAAGATAACTGCTGTCGTAAATCTTACTTTGATTCTAGACCTGACTAAATCTGTAAACTGCAAAATAGTGAAGGTACTACAAAGCATTTTATAAAACCAAGAAGTATTCAGGGAACCATATGGACTATGTTACTATTCAACTTCCATTCCTAAGCAAGCCAATGGGAAACATTACAATATTGATAAACAGTGCATTATAATTAAGTTAACAGATGTTCTGGCTTCTGAAAATGCACAAAGGCTATTCTGTACAATCCTGCAGTAAGAGCATTTAATTCCATCAGATCACCGTCTTCAGACCAAAGCTGGTGGGTTTTTTGAGTAGGGGGGGTCTTTTTTTTTTAACTGTAACCCAGATACGTGTGTAAAAGCTGCCTATACTGCTATACTGACTAGTGAAATGAACCTTCATGGGTGGACCGATGGTTTAGGGCCGTTTACTTCATAGGAACCATGGCTGCATTACACTGAAATTTCACTCTGACGTGGGCCTCCGGGACAGCAGGCCATCTTTCAGCTTCGGTGACAGGCCTCACCGCTCACCGCTTAGTGGAACTGTGTACGAGGGCACAAGGATGAGCTGCAGAAACCTAACGCCCAAGCAGCGTGTGAATTCCTCAATAAGCCTTAGGCCCAAAGCGAAAGGGCTAAATTCTTTAGGGATTTTATCTTGTTTAGACACACTGTGCCCTGCTTGGCCAGGATACGCAGCCTGACCTGGCAGTACTCACAGCTGGTGTTTGATATATTAAGAAAGAGATGAGAGGAATTAATCATGTGTCATCTTAAAAGCTACCATTTTGCTGACATTACACGAAGTGAAAGCCTTGTAGAAGCTTGTTTTTTAGCTCCTGTTTGTTTCTCTTTCTGTTAAGGCCACTTAAAGAGGCATGTAATACTTGCTTAGGTCCAAAGGCTTTCCATTTTCTGTTTTCACTTTATTAAAAAAATGCTTTCCATATTGGAGAAAACTGCTACTCTACTAAAGGTATTTGTAGTCCTAGTAACTGATGCAAAGCATGATTTTTCAAGCAGTGGTAAACAAGCAGAAAGACGACCCTCTGAATCGTTGTTTTTAGCTTATTCTCAGACATAAGCCAGTCTACAAAGTGAGAGGGAACGTGGCTGTTTTGCAAACTGTGTGACTCAGAAACTTTATTTGAAAGTCATTTATTCCAGGAATTGGATATATCAAGAGTAAGTGGTGAAAAATACTTTGTAACATAGCGCAAGACTGCCTTTAATTCACACTGACCAGACTAGGCCCTGCTACTGATCCTACGTTTGCAAGCTTCTGCTGAAAAAGGCAAAAAAAAATTCTGCCTCTGTTGCAATGCTGTCTTCTTTGAAATCACCCCTGAAGTGGGCCTCAGGTCCGTTTAATGGCCCACCTAACTCCTCCTGCTAGCAGTGATGTTCCTTGGAGCTCTGAACTACACACAACGTTAAAGTGTACACTACATTTGCCATAGCTTCAAAAAACAAAAACATAAACAACCTCCACACCGGTGAATTAAAGGGCAAAACCAAAACGTTGATCAAATCAGTCCATATTAATTTGACACCGCCTAACCAGTATGTGTAAAAATAGACTGTATTCTTCCCATTTAGTTAAAAGAAAGCTGAAAAAAGGGGGGGGGGGCAACCTTTCCCTAACATTAGTGTTAGCTCAAGAAAGCTAACGCTGCTGAAGACACTAATTTAAAAAAAAAGGATAAGGACCAACCTCTATAGACACCGCTTGTCAGACATAAACATGCCTCATGGTGCGCTTGCGGCGGGGGCGGCTGCGCCGCTCGCCCGGGAGGCACCGGCAGGCGCCAGCGCCCAAGGCCGGTGCTGCCCCTGGCAGCCGCTTACCCGCGGCCTCCCGGCTGGCCGGCCCTGCTGGCTCCCCACGGCCGCGCGCGCTACGGCGGCTGCTGCCCGGCGCTTTGCGCGTCACGGAAAGCACATGGAAAACACGCGGGAACAGCAGCACCAGGAAGACCGTCTGCCTTCTACAAGACACTGTCCTTAGCAAATAATGCACCTACCCCTAATTAAAAAAAAAAAAGTTCAATACTACAATACAGTGAGAGGTCCAAGGAGATCTCTTCCCAGGGGAGAGCTCTGCTCTAGTTTAGTAGGCACAGTACTAGTCCTAATCGCACCTTTTATAATAAAGGTTTCTTTACATAAGTAAAATTACATCTGTCTGCTCATTACATTATTTTAACCATGCTATAGTCTTACAAAAATGGAAGAGTGGCTTTCCAGCTAAGTTGCCACTGATTCTTTGATTTGATTTTGTGTAATAAAAGCACTCCAGTATGGGACTGGCATACTTTGTGAAATCATTTACTTCTATTTAGGAGTTTAAAAATACATTAGCTTTGTACTTTCTCTACAGAACATCATATGTGTAGTCTGAGTGGATACGACGTGACCGACTTGATATTCTAATAATGGTTCGAAACACACTAACTGCAGCACAACTTTGTAAAATTAACATTTCTGGAATAAGGTACATCAGTATTCCCAAATAAAACATACTACAATATATTTTTACAATATTTTTGTGGAAAATACTTTCTTTTGGACTGAATAAAATTAAACTGATCATGTGCTTTTAAGACCTTTATTTGATAAAAAATTCATGTATTGGACAGGATCTTGTTACCATGAGCGCAGAATAAAATCCCCTCCACATAAATTTTGGAAGCAACTCTACACACAAAGTTTATTAATTCAGAAGTATACTCTTGCTAAAATAGGGTGGGTCCTTTTCAAGCAGAGGAGGTGCTATTGTTACTCCCTGGGGACTGTTGTGTTTTTCACTTAAATGCAGTAGCAGATTATTACTTTGTTTGCACAAAAACAATGGAATGAACAGAATTTTTCTAAATAGATTAAGAATAGCCATTGTTTAAGAATCTAAAACATACAAATATTAAAGAAACAGGGAAGTTTACGTTTCTTACAGAGCCAATGTTGAATGGCTGACTTCCCTATCAACTGGGAAGCAAGAGGAAAGAGGGATTTTTGTATATATTGCTATATATATACAAATATATTGTAATATATAAGACAGCGTATTTGTAATGCCCTAAATTATCTCTTTGGCACCCAGTGTACAGCTAAGAAGCAGAAAGCTTAGTAAAACCTGAATGGGAAACAGGACCAGAGAAGAGTTGTAGCTGGCAGAATAACTTAATAACTTAAGGGCTTGAGTATCCATCTTAATCTCACCTTTTCTCCCAACACATACATTTGTTAGGATATGTTGCGTAAAAAGACTAGAGGATCCATGGAGCAGCAGACAGTTCACGTTCTGCCCTTGTCGTCATGTTTTGCCCTGTATCATCAGTACATATTGCTGTGTTCCCCCTCCTTTTCACACATTTTCTACCCTGCAGACAGCGAAATTTCCTCTTCAGGAAGTTCATGGACACAAGCAAAAGTGCAACCAGGCTCGTCAGTACAGCTAAACTCCAGCGACATGCAAGTACTAGTGGCTACGTTCACCTCTACCTTAAAATCTTTAGAGACTCACTAACAGCAGCAGTGAACGTGCCGCTTGGCGTTCGGAGGGAGTCCTGAGACAGTTACTGCTTCACCACTATGAGACAAGGAAAAACTCATTATAAAGTTTAATCAAACTTAATGACATTTTTAAAAAATTGGTTTTACAAGCCAATCCCTGTTAAATAGAACTGTGCTGTAGGCTCTGGTGTTGTTATGACATTTGAAACAGTGTCTACACCACACAGCAAGACCAAACATTAAATCAATAGAACAATCTTGTTGTCAGACTAATGTGTCAGTCTGACCTTTTATTTAAAATATTACTTAACACCATGAATTTAGCATGTCTTGCATTTTCCTTTGTGACTCTGACTGCTTTACAGCCTTAAGTATATCTCCTGCTCATTGTATAGAGAAGAAACTGAGGCACAACCCCAATTTAACAGATCGGTGACAGGGCCAAGAATACCGAAGGCTCTCGACTTCCTGCCTGCTAGGTCACCCTTTAACCATACTGCTTCCCTCAACGGTTCCTCCTAAACGCAGAGTCAATGCCAAAAATTAAATGGTACTCATTGTTACTAGCAGTAGGAATAACAATTTTCCTTGAAGGCTTTTTCCCTTATTAACCAGGCGTGATTATTCTGTCATTATGATAGCATAAACAAGAGAATGCTCCTGAATGCAAAAAATTAGACATACGAATCGCAGGCTAGGAAAAGAGTCTTATCATACTACTATTAACTTGTATGTCCTAAAATTAGGCAGATGTGTAAGATGTCAACAGGCTTGGTCTTCACAGCTTGAGATCGTTGTTTCCCAGTGGCTTAAAGCAATCATCCACGAATTCATCACTGACTTCTTCTAAAGCAGCTGGCTTCCATCTTGGGGACTGGTCTTTGTCAATCAGCACTATCAGGTGAAATACAAAAACTCAAATGTTACTTGCAAACTTTCTCCAATTAAGATGATTTCAGATTGCATCAAGATAGGAGACTACAGTGAATACAGGCGGGGAGAAAAATCATTATGCTGTGGAGAAGAGAGGGTTTCAGGAACGCTAACATTTTTACTCTAACAGTTCTTGAGTTGTGACCTGTGTAGAGATGTAGTTAGGAGCTACTTGATGAATGCTGTATCACTTCAGAAATAGCCAGTACCATTAAAGGCTTCCAGGCACTACTGGGTACCCAAACTTTGAAGGAAGGAATAAGCCTTAAACTAATAGTTTCCTGGCAGACCTACTACTCCTGCCTGGCTTCTGCTTTGTCATTTGAAGCAGGAACAGCATGCATGATGCTGCTTTTGGGCAACAGCTATTACATCTCTGTGCAAAATCTGACTCCGGTAGAGTACAGGAGATGACTGAAAGCAGGTGCTAAATTCCTACGGCTAATAATTCCTTGCATCACAAGGAATGCTGAAGGCATGTCAGCAAGAATTGCTGCACTAGCAAACAGTTAGACAACAGAGAGTTTGTATGTGTGTAAAAAATGACAATCTGAAAGGATTTCCAAAGGGCCCTTCAGAGAACTTTCCAAAAATAAAATCATTTAGTGATTTTATTATAGTTTTAAAAGAATCGCTACAATAATTGTCGCTTTCTACACATACTAGTTCCCCTCCTCACCACCCATTCCCTTCAGATGTGTGATATCAGCTTCCCCTTTGGAGATGCACCTGTGGCCTGGGAGAGCTTCTGGCCAACACTGCCCACGGCATACAGGGGAGGAAGGGCAGGCTGCCCCCCTTGACTCCCTCTGCTAACAAACAATCTCAAATATGATGCTTCTAAAGGCACAAGGACAGAAGAGGCTCAGACTGGACATTTTGAAGAACTGGAGCTACTTTTTGATAAGTTGCTATGATGTCTGCTCTGTCTAAGCAGATTTCATTCTTGATGACTAAACTAGAAACATCTGTGATAAGAAATGTGCACAGGAATGGGATTTAAAGTTCAGTAGAAAGCATGCCCACCTAAAGATAGCATCTTAGGACTGGCATTGTGACACTATTGCGGTCAAATGTGACTTGAAAACTTCTTAAGTGAAAAGAATTTTCCTCTATCAACCAACATTTGAAGAATGCCTAAAAAAATCAAGACCTCAAACATTATCCAGAAATATCAGTCTGCTGTTGTAACAAACTGTTCAAGCTTCTGGCTAATACTGATTTAGACTAGAAAGAAAGAAGAGGGAGTTAAATACCATAAATGGTCAGGTCAGAATTTAGCACAAACATGTGCAGGCCACTATTACGCCAAAACTAAAAGTGACCTGGATGCAAGAGTCTGAGAGCTGCAGACTCCCGTTTGTCTTTCAAGACACTTGAGGCTTTATGTGCACAAGAGTCTTTATAAAGTATTTAGTTAGAAGGCGTTATGCTTAAAGTGCACAGCTCTTCTCAGGTTAGTTTCAACCAAGATACCAGCATCTTAAAGCTGAGCCTCATCCTGAAAATATATGATCTTCTCTTTTTTTTTTCCTACAGTTCATAACTACATGAAAGGCAATTAGCTACTTTGCTTTGAACACCAGATTTTTGAAAGACACCAGATACTAGGGCCCTTCTTCCTATTATCTAAGTTTGTTTTCTTCAGCAGTAACTATTGCAAACTTAGCAGTTCACCTCTTGAAATTACAAAAATGTTTAATATTATCTAGGTTAAAATACTTAAATTTCTAATAGGATCCTGAAAACATCCCCTTTCTGGAATAACTTCCATGGATTCTGTGTTTCTGCAGCTTGGGATGGAAATACCTTTTTCAGTACAAGAATGGAACAAAAATCCTGAAGACTCTCTAAGGTAAGTTAAGAGACGTTCGTTAAAAAAGTAACTGAATGTAGACATTGTGTTTAGGGCTCGTTCTCGTGTGTGTTTGTTAACTGAGAAGCCATCCCTCCATTCAGCAGGAATGAGTTTGTCAGATTTTCATGGGTTCTGTTGCTGGGCAAACCGTCATTCAGCACAACCAGAACACTGCTATTTCTGAGCACCTGAAATTCTCTAAGAGTTGCAACGAAATCTGTCTGCCTGCTCAATGACTACAGGGGTTTTGTGTGTCCAGGATAAGGCTCACGTCCGCCAGCGGCTAGCTCTGCAGGAGAGAGGCCAGAGGCACTGCACCACTTGGGTATACACAAACACAGGCTTTGCAGGTTCAGCAATAGGCATACCTAGCACGCATAACAGTTCCATTTAAAATAAATGTCCTTGCACAAATGGTTAGGCAGTTAACAAGCTAATTTAACAGATTTTTGTCCCCTTGTACTGCTGAGATTGCAGACAACCTGTATGCACTTGAGCACTGACTCCAAAAATGACTTCTTTTATTATGCAATGAGTGTGCAAAAACGCCAGTTGTTGGCATTTACCCAGAGCTATGCATTTCTTAGAGTTTGTGTATTATTCTACAAATCAAGATGAAATATAGGTACTGACGTGTTCAAAGAGCCTATTTACCATTTTATGGGAAGACTCCATGCCTTGGTTAAAGTATGATCTGGGTATTTCTTGCTTTAGGTGTTTTAGCTTTCAATAGCTCCAACCACAAGAATCACAATGAGGACAGACTGTTTGCCAGCAGGTCTTACTGCCTGGCTAAAAGAAAAACAAAACTTGACCTCAGGTCACAGTAGGTTAAAGACCTTATGGGTCACTCTTAAACAAACTACTTTCCTAACATACCTATTAAAGTTATGGTTTGAAGCAGATAAAAGTTGTTATTACACGCATTAGTTGACCTAAGGCCATTGCTGCTGAAAGACCATCTTTAACAACTAATATCTGATAACTATATCCTAACTTTATTTTTTTGGAAAAAGATCTTGTACGTCTTGATCCTCTCAGGGTAGGCAGGGACAACAGCTGACTCTTAAATGCTTGAAATTAAAACAACCCCCCCACCACCATTTTATTTAGTATGGTTGTGGAGTGCTTAGCAATCTGACTTCCTATTAAAAACAGGCAAAGACAGGATGCTCAGCACCTTGCTGGATCATGATTTTCAATGGATTAAACCTAATTCTTTAAGTTATCTTTTGTCAGATTCTGCACCACTCTTAAGCACCTTACTGAAAAAGCAGCAGACTTGAGGAAGACTAATCCCAGAACAAGATATATGCAGTAAGCAGAGAACAAAAGTGATTGAAGAACAAAGTATGCAAATTGCTATTAGCAATCTTCTCGGTGCAGCTTCATCTTTTTTCTTCCCCCTTCCTGACACAGTTGAGCCTTTGCTACATCATCCTATGCAAAAGGGAAGCTTTCCAGCTGTTGTTTCTTGCAGCTTTTTTTCTTTATAAGCAGTCTGTGTAGTTTACTTGTCAGTGTGACAAGTAATTTGTTTTTGGCCTCTGCCTCATTCACAGATGGTTTAATGACTTTGTGCATGACAAATGAGAACTAGATTTGGTGCTCATCCGACTGAGCCTTTGAGGTTTGTCACTTCCCATGGAGCTACCTTCAGGCAGTTGTGAAAGTTTATACGGTGGTATAGAATGTATCCCAGGAACAGCATCTTCTTTAAAACACCTTTCTCTCCACTGCCCGTTTTTAGCACAATAAAAAGCATGTACTTCTCAAGAGACTGACTGTGCGTGAACTTCAAAGGAATCTTTGCTAATAAGTACTGAAGACCAGTTAAAATTGGAAACTTTCTCCATATTGTACAAACAAACTTCACATCTGTGATCCTTGGGCCATCTTTATAACAGTATTACTAATGGTGAGGGCTCAAACAGTACTATCCACTGCTCAAGTGGACTTTAAACTACTTTACAAAGGCAGAGAGAAAAAGTGAGGGAGAAGTGATAATCCATATATATAGGTATAGATATATAGCTCAAGTATGTATTAACAGCCAAGTCTCACCCTGCCTCCCTGCCCCCAACAAGTGTTATCCTTCCAGATGTCTTGTACTATAAGCTCTTTGAAAAAGTAATGTCTCTGGTTTTGTTTCATCATGTGCTGAACAGTACATAAATAACTACTACAGTTCCCAACAGAGAGGTGAAAGATGCTGGCTTTAACAAACTGCACAGTGAATCAGCAGCAGAGTCGAGGACAGAATCCGTTTCCTAGACGAACCCCCCAACCTGCTGTTCTGCTTCTCCCATTATCCATCTTGACCGATGCTGTGGAATGTAACAATAAACTCACATATATAGTTTTTATCGTAAGACAGCTTTATTCAGAGATACTTTGGACATGGTCAAAAGTAGTCTCTGTTCTAACAATTTGCTATGCAAACACTTGTTATTGACTTTGAGGCTTGATTTCTTAAACCATTTTAAAGCTGGCTAAGCCAGCCATGGGGCAACACTAAAGCTGAACATGCAAATGGTGCAGTTGCTCTTTAACTTTGCTACTGTCAGTATTAAATATATTTTGAACTTTTTTAATGAACTGGTGCAACCTTTTCACTGTCTGGTTACCAGGTGGGTAAAAGAAACACAAGGACGCTTATTAAGAGATTAAACAAAGGAAACAACAGCTGTTGTGCTCTGTCAGCGCAGATGATGACCTTTGCCATACAAGAATCTAAAAAGCAAAAACTAGTAGCAAGCTTAGGAGTGTTCCCTGGGCTGTTGCTGCATAAACTTTCCTTATCTACGGAGAAGTGACACAACAGTGAGTTTGCATATTATTAAGTGACCTTTCTGGTACACACTTACCTGCTCGAACACCTTCGTAGAAGTCATGGCCTCTCTGAAAGATAAAGAAATGAGCAGTAACATAATAGATTCGATTTATCCCATCTTTTCCTAGGGGCTATCCCACTCGCTCTGCTTGAAGTTCTCTTGGAATCCCACTTACACTGTTCATCTAGTCCTACCTCTGCTTCACTTACTAAAGAGCTCTATATCCTCTTGCTTAAATGCAGCCACAGCTTGTTACAATTTGTGCCTCTTGCACTGTAGTTGACCAGATAACTTTCACAGAGTGCAAACCCTCTTTCTGTTGCATCTCAGAGTTTTGCATGATGGGCTGAGGGGTATAGAATAGGACTGGGAATTATTTAGGGAAAGAGCCACCCCTCTCCAGGAATCTTGTGATGTATTCTGCATACTTAGCATACCTTGCAGTTAAACAGAATCCCAGAAACATAAAGTTATTTTTCATAAAGGGCAAATATAACATTTAAATACCTAAGGATGTTTCACTTGCAATGGAGCGACAATGTTAGTTTCAGGAGAGAGATGGCAAGGATACTGTCAGGCATTACAACATATCAGAATCAGACACACCACGTTCTCACTTGCATTTTTTTTTTAAGTATTTACTTTAAACATCAGCATTCACTCAATCAGATGCAAAAAAATTTTATTTTAAAATGTGACAGAACTAATAAGGCTTCCAAGCAAAAGCTTTATGGGGGATTTGTTCATATAATCCAGTTAGTAACGCTGTTCTGCTGGAAGGATCAATTTCTCATGTGCTATCCAAGTAGTCACCCTTTACTATAAATAATACTCAAGGCTCTCTTTTTAAGAAATCTATCACAACACTCCTGAAAGGCAGGGTTATAAAACTGTTCCCATCTCACTGACAGGAACTGAGACACTAAGAGACTAAATAACTTAAATAGAAAATCTGTGCAAGAACTCCAGCGTTTTAGAATCAGGGCTCAAATAAACTCTTCCTATACTGTAACGTCATCATAGTTTCCTTATCAAAAGCACTGTACCGTTCCCATCTGCCCATCAATAAAATCTCCTTAGAGTTGCATATAAAGACATGGAACTGGAAAAAAGAAAGCAACAAATGCGCCAGCAAGATGCTGAAAATAGCCCTTGATGTAATTTATAAAAGAGGTGGCCTCTGACGCGCCGACCCCGGCGGGACAAAGCCAAGGCGCGCAGCTCCTCACTTACCATGCAGGCTTGGCTCAGCCTGTACTCCATCGTCAGCACCTCCTGCAAGCTCATGGAAGCTCCTTCTCTGAGCTGCCTGAGAGCCATCTTCAAGGATGTAGGCGACATCTTATTAATGGTCTGGGGAAGACAGACATTTATTTTTATTCAATTCAGACACATTTGTAAGTCTTTTTTGTTTTGCGTTTGAAACTTTGTAAAGTAAATTATGGCACTCTTCTCCCTGAGCTCATCCGTGAGATTTCTATCCCTCCTGCTTCTGTGCTACATCTAGTGTGGTGTTATCCTCATCGAACTTTCTTGCATAAACCTTTATCAGCAAGGTCTTTGGGATGCCAGCCATCACTTGAGGAAAGCCTGGCCTACAACTCCCAAGGTCACACCGTTTGATTGAATTACTGCTAGGCAGAGAATCTAACGTGGCTTGAAAATCACTCTCAAACAGATTTTTTGAGAAGTGGTAGGTGTTACAGAAGCAAAGGCCAGTGTAAACTTGTGACGTGGAAGTGACTCAAAAAAAAAAAAAAAAAAAAGAGAGAGAGAGGTAAATCTAAAACCCCTCCCATTCTCCCAATAAAAAATATGACCAGGTGTGGTCTGGTGTAAAATGCTGCCAGTCTCTAATGGATTTTCTTGCTAAGTGTGTGTGTGTGGGGGGGAGGGGAAATAGTGCTGGTGTACCACTGCTTTAAGAAGCAGCATCTGTGTCCTCTGCAGCTCCTCTTTTACAATGGAGCAAGTCTCTGATCTAGGAGGTCAGAGAGCAGATCCCACATTGCTTTATATAGTCAGACTGCAGTGTTTCATGGTACCTCTGCTCGTCCACAAGGCACCACGCTGGAGGTATGCGCTGGGCCTGGAGTGCAAAACTAGAATAATTTTTATATTCAGCAGACTTTCTGAACCACAGCACAGCGAGTGGTGTTTACCACTGTCAGCATAAGGAGTGCTATCACACATTTATCAGACTGCAGGCACAAACAAATAAAATACCTCAGAATATCATATACCAATTGTTCTTAAATGTTATTGATACTGTAGCTGACATCAGTATGGTAGAGCATTTAAGGTGTATTTAGCACAACAGTCAGAATAGCAAGGTCATAATACTGACTATCCCAAAACTTTTGGGGTATTTGCTTTATGCACATCTGCAAAGACCAGATAGTGTACCAAGAGATAAATTTGGGGGGGGGGGGGGAGGAGTCAGCAATTTAATTTAAAAGAAATCCAACCTAAATGCTTGTCAAAACACGCTTCCTGTCTGGGATCAACTGCAGATACTGCAGTGATCTAGCCCTGCTTCACTCTGCTGCTAGGAAGTCTGGAGGTGTTGCCTTCCTTCTTTTGACAGAGCTACAGGCTATAAATATTATGCAACAGACAGGATCTGTTTAAGGCACACAAATAAATACAGTAAATGTGGTTCTCATCACTATCCTTCAGTTAATAGCACACCAGCAAATAGTAGGGGGCGGTGGGGAGAAAGACAAGAACCTAGGTAAGGAAACAGAACTGAGATCTAAAGCTTTCTGGGTTGAGGGGGAAAAGAGCTAAATTCTTAGTCACTGATGTTGGTTTTATTACTGCAAACGTGACTATTTTTCCCAGTAAGCCCAAATAAAAGATCTGTATTATTCACAGTACAATAGACATCTCCTGTTAATTGGGACATCTTTACCACTCTACTGAAAAGTGGCAGATGGTAAGATTTACCTCTTTGCATTATTTTCATTGCAGATATTAGACTCCCAACCCACAGACTGAAATGGCAGGTTTCCAGTCATCAACATTTTATTTTTGGCTCCCAATTACTCCTCATCCCTCTCCAGACACCAGCTGATACAGCAGTGACCCATTTTGCCTATTTAAGCCAGAAAGCATGCAATTGCTATACAAGCAGTAGCCTGTGCAACCGTAACTTAAAAGCAAAATTATTGGTTCTGTCATTCTGCTTGACACATGTTGACCATCTTGCTTGAGACAGAAACTGGTTTAGAAAGAACTAATGCTGCCTTAAATTGTGAACGTTTGTTGTTGCCAGTTCTGGTGAGGTCTCTAACAACTAGCTTCGCCTTTTTAATAACGCCAGAGTGTAGGTCTGCAGAAGTGTAGCAACTCCTAACTGGATCCCTTTCTTCCCTTAATTGCTTTTGCTGCCCTTATCTCTGAAACTCACACTTTCTCCTTTGAGTTTCACATTCTACTGGCTGGATCAGAAAGTCTTCCCTCAGACCAGGCTAAATGCCATGAACAGTGCAAGTAATAGTCTTCTAGGTGAAATGCTAGTTATGGGCAAAGAAAGCACTGAAACAGGAAAGATCATCTGAAAACAGCACTTAACTAATCTAAAGCATCTAGCAGCTGCCCTGTCTTAGCATATCAATGAGGCTGAAGGTGGAGGAGGCATTGCCATAAATCAAGTTGAAGGAAAAGGAACAAGGAAAGAAAATGAGTAGGTATAATGTAGAAAAATGAGTCACCAGTGTATCTATAAATAAACTTTCTCTACAAAGAGGAGGAAGATACCGGCACTAGGAAACAAGCCTGAAAAGTAGATGGGATAGGCTGAACTAAGAAGGTGAATGCTAAAATGCAAAGAAGGCTTCACAGAAGTATTTGACACTTATTCCAGTATTTTTGCGACCATCTTGATTTCAATGTAATGATCCTGAAATCTACAAGCTGTATTTCCAATACAGCTAAATTCCAATAAGATACTATCAGAAGGTGATAGAATTAAGTCCCTTTACAAGGATGACAGCTGGAACAACTGCTGCACCTTTTGTCTCCAAGGTCCATTAAAGTTTCTGACCTGAACCTCAGGTGTTGAGGGTCCTTGAGAGAGGCTTGCTTTAAATTAAAACAAACAAACCCCCAGAGGTCCAATGTATACTTCCCTTGCAGTAGGAGGAGACACTCATCGCTCACTTTCTGAAACATCGACGCATTTGTTGGTCTGCATCAAACCAGTATGCTTCCGGGTAAGCTTTGACTAAATGTGAACATCTAGCCAGGATGTCACAGGCAAGCTCTTTAAGAAGCGGGATATCAGTCTTTTGCTGATGTATTGAAGAAGCATTCTGAAATTTTGTTACTTTAATTCAGCATGTGCAAGAAACCTTTCAGCTTCATCCCTTTAATCTGTCTCACCAACTGCTGCATACCCACTTAAACTTTCAGGAATTGGTGTCTGCACCCCAGCCTGACCAGCTGATCTGGACAAGGTATCTCCTAATTCTTGCAGTCTCTGCAATGTCCTGCACACAGCACTGGAAATCACTCAGTACCAATGAAGAAGGTGATCAATCATGAAATAGGAATGCTCACAAGGTGCACTGTCCTGCCAGAAAGCTGTAAGAAAGCCTTCTCATGTGAAAACCACATCTTGTGCTTTTCAGGTTTTGACTCCACTTGCTTACTTCATCCAACAAAAAGTGGTAATTCTGTCATTCTGATTAGTTTTTGGCTTGTGTAACTCCTCAAAAACAGTAAATTAATGCTATAAAGTGAAAGGTTTTTAAAAGTATATTAAGAGTTCAAAATGCATAAGTGTTAGTAGTCCAGCGTTCTACCTATTTGTTGCTGGGTTTAAAATGTGACACGAAACACTGTTATATGTGAATATAATTTTAACAACTTTACAGTCTCTTTACTTATGCAAACCATTATAGAATCTCAGAGAGGCGAAAGTTTGCCAGGTGGCCATGTTTTGAAATTCAAAAGCAGAAATATTGTGGATCAGACAGAACAGGATACCTAGGATAGCATGGCTTATAGTATACTTGGATTATAGTTGAACTATTATTTCCATTTCATTAATGCTAAAAGTATCTGCACGTTCAAGGTATGAGGCCTCCAAAACAGGGTATTTTGTATTAGACTTTCTGTTAGGGCCTATTCAATAAGCTTACTAATACATACCATAAAAAAATACACAGAATAGAAAAACAAGAGTAAGAATAAACACATCTGCAATCACAGATTTGTACCCGAATCCTTTTTAACTTATTTTTTCCCCAAATGCATTTTTCTTCTGTGTAAAAGAGCCACAAAAAAACTAAAAGAGAAAATTAAGTATCTGATCCTACAGCCACTTGCTACTTAACACAGACTGTGTGCCATTAGTAATTTGACTTAATGTGATGTACTTACGATAGGAAGCCTTGCACCTGCTATAAAATGGTTTTGCAAAATTTGCAGATTTCTGTACTGACAGAAGGGACTTATGTTAACATAATCTCGACTCTGGTACAGAACAGCCAATACAGACTTGCTTAGGAATTTCTGTCAACTCCAAGGATAAAGTCATTAATTAACTAATCATACAAAGGAAACAATCTGCTATAATGTTCTCTTAAATCCATGAACTAAGCAAACTGAAGAAGCAATAAAAATAATGCATTTTTTTGTTCAGAAATTAAAGAAAACTTTCAATTACTCAACAATATAACTTTAAACCATGTCATCTGCTTCTAACTTAAAAATATGCAACAAGTGTACCTCCTAAACCACAAAGGCCAAGAACATGTATTCATTTATTTATATGGGAGATCTGAGTTATGGGGCTGCAGATGGGAGAAGGAAGTGGAGCAAATTTGGCTAATTGGAGCAATTTTGGCAGAACAAACTATCCAGTTACCATACTTATGTAACAAAGCATTTCCAGGATTCCTACAGCTTTTGTAATAGAAACTGTATTTTGAACAGACAAACCATCCTTTATAGGCTATACTCTATTTAGAACAATTCCATTATGTCTGATTGATTATGTTTTACAATGCCATAAAATTGTGTAAAATTAACTTAGGAAAAGCTATATGTAAATAATGCTTGATTGTTTGTAACTTCCACTAAAACTAATCAATATAAAGTTAAATATCGTTCTGCAATGATATTATAAAATCTACAAATAAAATCTAAAAATAAAATACTATCTTCTAATTCAATATTATAAAGAGATGAGAGCCAGCCTAAGTGACTGCCACTTGCATGCTATCAAACTGTCCCATAAACCTTACTATAACTACCTTCCCTGCCATCTATAACATAAGGGAAAAGTGAACTGAATCATACAGCCTTTATGATTTGGAGAAAAATCATGATGGAAGTCTGGTAGAATTCAGGTCTCGTATCATCTAAAATGATAATCCTTGGACTAGCTTGTTTAACTGATTTCTTTAATGACACTTGAATACAAGTGGAAAAATTAAGCCTTCCATTTTATTCAATTTTGTTTTTGTAATATATATATTTTATACTTTTTGTAAAGTACTGCGCATACTGGTTGGCACAAAGGTAATTTAAAAATTGCCTTTCTCAGAAATACTTTTTTTCCAGTTTGTAATTAATGACTAAATGCTTCATTACTCACAAACCCCCTGGAACTCTCAAGCAGTCTTTGAGAACACAGTTTTATCTGAGTTACCCCAAATAATTATTTGATAATATTACAACACTTATTGCTTCAGTATCATCCTGACAGTACCAGTACAGGATGCCTAGTGTTAATGATATTATATTGTATAATTATATTCCTTCTGCTCAAATGAAAGTCTGAAGATGATAGATGTATTTTATTTTAGTACAAGAGCAGGATTTTTTTCCATAAGCTCTAACCAAAGTTGAATTAAAATTAACTTTTGGAGAAATGCTTGTGTTCCATCTGATTGTAATAATCTTTGAATAGCTCCAAACCAAACATTTATAAGCCACCTGAATGCAGATACTTCAAAAGAAAAAGGGAGAAAATAAAGACTTCCTATAAATGTATATGACCAAAAGTTGCTTCTTGCTTCAGTAATGAGGCTGAAGTGTGCAGCTGAATTATTGCAATATCACTGTACTTTTGTGAGTAGTGGCTACCTCCAACACTCAGTGACACATTAAAAAAAAATAAAAAAAACTTCTTAATGATAAACTGCTTGCTATTTACTCAAAGGAGATTTCCGAAGCGGAGGAAAACCAACAACATTGTTCTGGCACTTTTTTATTTCAACCCACGGCAATAAAATGAGAAGCTATAAACGGAACTTTTTTCCAATTCAGTAGATTGCAAATTTATGCAATGCTTGATAGTATTTACATTCTGTGGTTTCAGGTGTACAGATGAAAATTCATGTTTGAGTAGAACTGCTGACAATCCTATAGGACTAAAGGGGGGACCTGAGGATCTCATCCAGTGGCCTACCGGTGTTACCCAGAGGTGCAGTTACATTAAATAAGATGACTACAGACCTCCCCACAGTAAGAAAGTACAGAATCAGGCTTAACACCTTTAACAAAATTAACAAAGAACACGTTACCTCTAACTGCTTAATGGCAAAAGCAGAACCATCTTGCTTCAATTTTTTAACTATTTCTTCCATGTTATTTGCTGAGAAAAGACTAAAACAAAAAGAAAGCTTTTATTAATAAATGAATGAATTGCTACAGCCTTCCTCTTCCCTATGAAATGGTGGTAACTTACAGAAATTAGAAACAGAGAGCTTAGCCTGATTATTTGCTTTGTTCTCAGCAATACATTCTCTGCTGTTCAGTTTTAAGTAACTCAATTGATGGGCATCTTCTGTTTACAAATCTGTAACATTTTAATATCCCTCACTTGCAAGTTCTGATATTTATCCAAAATCTTTGTTTAATTACTACCATCTGTTTTATCTATGTTTTTATAACGCACCAAATCCTGTGCTACCAGCTCCTCTTTACCGGTTTGATGTCTACACCTCCAGCTACTGCCATTCTTCACGATTTTCAGCTTCTTACTGCTCTTATCGCTCTCTCCCCTTTCCTCTCTGATACACATAAGCCTCAAACTAATCACAGAAATGGCCTCACACCAATGAGCACAAATGTGCTACATGGTATTTCTTGGCCAGCTGAACAGTTAGTCTCACAAAATTCTCTGTCCAATTTCCATAGAAAATGTTTGTTTTACTGTGCTATAGGGCAGTTGTTTGTAAGAACCATGTATGAATCAGGCAAAATGCTGAATTATTTAATACTGTGATAAAGGTAATATCTGATGAGTTTCAAGTAAAGCACCCTAAAAAGAAATGTTTAAAAGACTACCTTCAGCATCCTTTCTATCACTTTATCTGTTGGGTGCTGATATTGTTACTGGATTTAACTTCACATTTTCTCTCGAAAAGAATAAAAAAAGAGGAAAAATTCCCAAATACCTGTTAATCTTCTCCATATGTTCATCAAGTATAAACTCCTTTTCTTGATCAATTTTGCTCTATTTAAAAAGCAAATACATATTTTACTTTGTTATTTTCGACCATCTGAAAAGTCAGCACTGAAAAACTTCAGTGATTTGCAGAAATATCACAGGTAGATCATTTGATGTTCATAAGACCACCATTTTTAATGATACACAATTTTACAGCATGCATAAGTGAATTTGTCATTTCTTGTTTTGAATGTTAAAGGTGTCATCTCACGATGCAGCACTGCCTTTGAGCTATTTGAGTGTGTATTTGAGTGGTATCTTGTACGTAAATCACAATTGTTCTATCAGTATATCTCTGCATCAAATACACTGAGAAAGATGGTGTAGATAAATCCCAGAAAACCTGAGAATGTAAAAGGAAAGGAAATAGACTTCCAATATGGAACACATCTGATTATCTTTTTTCTTAATTATAACAGTAGTTTTATATATATAGGAAAAAAGGACAGAACAGAAAGAATGTACATCTTTTCTCTCACTCCCTTTATAAAATTTTGTTTAGTTAAAAGTTATCTAGAATATGTGCTTTTTGTTTGGAATCTTATTCTTAGCAATATTTCCTATTTTTGTGCTTTCTTGTTTTTTTGGATTTATATATTAATTTCAAGAGTCTAATTTTGATTTACAGTTATAGTGTTTTCTAACATTTCTAACATATAAGTTATAATTTATAATCACCTTGATTTGCAGACAAATGCTGGGGCTTAGGGTTTTTTATTTCTCTTTCTAGTTCCCTTCAATACTAATGCAATATTTACTCTTACAATTAAATAGGCAGCACTTACACAGTGCTAATAAGTATATAACAATTTTGTATTAACTGTTTTTCACTGACTCTTGATCTTGATAGACAACTAAAGAGACTGAAAGATTTGATGGATTTAAGTGGAAAGTATGACAAATGTTTTAGACCTGCTGGTATTAAGGGGTTTAGGACATAAACAGATGTTTTGCTAGCAGCAGCTGAAGCTGAGAAATAGGTTCCCTGTTATTCTAGCTCTGATAAACAAAAAATGCAGCTTCCTTTTCCATTAAATGTCATCTTGTAAAGCAGTATACGGCAACATATAATCAGTCCTATTTTGTAGCTTTCCATTTTGTCAAAATAATCAGTACCACTATGTAAATTAGCTTACCCCATTTATTTTTCTAATTAATCTTCATATGAGAACTCAGTCATTCTAAAACAGAAATAACTCAAGTAGACACTGCTCATTTTAAAACTAAACAACTGGGGAATAAGACTCAGGGTGAATGAATATAGTAACTACCAATACATAGTTTTGTACTTTTAGCATCATCATGCTACTGGCTGAGAACTTATATATATATACACAGAGAAAGAGAGAGCTTTGGGGAGTTCAAAATGAATAAAAGGTAGAAAGTAAAGAAAGAAATAGACCTTTACATTTTATTTTAATTTTGACACTGTAGTGCTACAAATCAGTATTTTATAGAGTCTGGATAGGTTGGAAATCCATTACTTTTGTAGCCATAAAACAAATGATCAGTAGCATGAAAAAAAGAATTTGTATTTACACATATTTAATTAACAATTCTCCTTGATTTCAATTTGGGACAGTAATTAACCAGATTACCTTCACATGGTAAGAGTTCAATAAGTCTGCAATGCTTTCTGTTGAAGGAGATTTAAGTGCAATCAAGTCTTCCTCTAAGGTAGGCAGCTATTAAAAAAAATTAAAAATAGGTAAAACAATGCACTTCTTGGATTATTATTACTATGTTTTGCTACTATATTTTTTATATATATATAAAATATATATGCATACTATAACTAGATATAGAACTATTACAGACAAAAAAATCTTTTAGGCCAGATTTAAGGAGGTACCAAGCAGACAAGAGAAGGAGCAGGGGTTTGCTTTTCAGATGTGTTTAAACATCTGGTTTAATTATGCCTGCAGTGAACAGCCAAGAACTCTGCTTCCCAAGCAGACCCACAGACTAGAGCCAAAGCAGGAAAAGCCAGCCTACGATAGTCCAAGAAAAAGCAGCAAGAGCCTGGCAACTGCACTATGCTTGAACAGTATTTGTTAACCTACATGTCTAACCAGCAACAACAGTGCAGAAACAGTGACAGGCACTGCCCGCCAAATCTGGAAAAGCAGCATAAGTTGTTAATGCTGTAATGTTGTCCGCAGTGTCGTTAAGCCTGGTCTTTAGAGAAGGAAAGCTGCCTCTCCTTCATGGTACAAGAACACCGACCCCTCTGGTTTTATCAAACAGGCTAATTCTACATTCTCTTCCAGCCACTATAAGAAACAAACAGGGTAGCTATTACAGAGAATGATAAAGAACATATTAATGGGGTATTATGTAAATTAGAAATTTTGCAGTTGTATAAATAACCTCTCCTTTCAGAAACTGTTGCCTAAATTGTATACACAAAACAAACAGTAGGCATGGTAGAATGGCAAGATAGATGAAGACAGAGCATGCAATTTTTCAGCAAGTAACTTCAATTGTACCTAGTTTATAAACAGTGGAATCATATGAACAGAGCGTCACTGGCTCCTTCTACCAAGCTGTCACTAGCTGGCCGGTGTCATAATGACAGCTTGAGAGCACCTTATGGTCGCCATCCACCACGCAGGGCCAGCTAAGATACCTGTGCATCTGCATACCGGTAGGCTGCTAAATGTATATTGGTGTGCTGAAACACCTCAGCTTGTCATTATGGTAGTAGGCTAAGCCCTCACTCATACTGGCTCGCGGTTTACCTTTTCTGAGTCTACAAAATGTGTAGCGATGCCTGCTTTTTGCACATCTCTTCCTTTTAGCCTAAATCCTGTTAGTGCAAGGTAATAGCCAATCTTTCCTGAAAGTCTTGGCAAGAAATATCCTCCACCTACATCAGGAAAAAGGCCTGTAAGGAACAAAACAAAACAAGTGAAGGGAGAATCTGTTATTCTAATCATAAATGTTACTCAGTAGCTATTTATTCTTGTCTCACTTTCGTCTCCATGACTTATGCATGGCTTTCTTGCCTGAAGTTTCTCCTTGACTTAGTTTGACATTTCTCCATCATCTAAATCCTTTCAAAAAACAAACTCTTGAAAAACACCTTCCAAATTACATCCTTTCCACTGGCACATAATTTACCAAGATATGCCAGACAACAATGTTCATTCCATTTGCCTATAACCTCTTCTTGAAACATTTTTAGATGTCTGAAGAATACATGCATGCTCCCAGCAAATAACAGAACTGACACAAAGAACTGTGAAATAATTTGTGCAAATTCAAACTGGAAGCTGCTTTTTCTCTGAAATCTTTTATTATGATAATAATATCAAATGATGAAATTGCACCTACCTCTTGCACAGCAAAGCCTGAACAAACATTTGGTCTGAGGTTTCATTAATGAATCAGCAGTATTTCACTTGCAAGTAGTTGCCTTAGGTCACAAAAGAGTCATTGTATATGTCACATAAACGTTCACTAAAATGTTTTAAAATGTGGGTAATTAGTGTCCTCTGAATACTCCTCTCCTTTGGACGTTATCAAGGAAAGGTTTCCTTAAAACAGCTTCTCTTCAGTGTTTTCCTCCTCTCAATAACCCCTAAAAGTTCATCGCTGCCTTGTGTTCTCAGTCACTTCTCAGCCTCTCTTCCTCTGATTCCCTTTTGATCCTCCCTGAGTTCTGCTGCCTCTCACACACATGAAATTGGTTTCAGGAGCCACTTCCTACCAGTTATAGTTGTACTATTCTATTCTCATTCCGACTGATGTGTGTGTTGCCATTAACTGATTTATGCCTTATCCCATAGGCTGCTGAGACATACAGCTCTTCTAAAATGCTGAAAGTCTTGTTAGCACCTTTCAAAAGCTCTAAGCTGCATTATACCCAGCTCATCACTTACCCTCTTTTTCATCTGTAGTCACTTGCTGAACAGTTTACTCCGCATTTCACCTTCTCAGCTTGAGCCATCATATATATAATGTTGATGCCAAGACTGTCATTTAGTTTTATGTTTCTAGTCATCTGTCTCCTCCTGGATTTCCTACTCCTGCAACAAATCCTCTCATTTCAAAATGAAACTTCTCTTACAAATGCTCTCCAAAGCAAAAATGACAATAACATTATTCTCCCTGTCCACCTGGACTGCAATTTTAACAGCCTTTTCTTCTTTCCTGTAATTAAAATACTGATGCTGAAGTACTTCTCTCCCTATCCTCCAGTAAGCTCCCTCACATTCCAAATAGTGATCTTCATGTTGGTATTTTATAGGGCCCTTCCACAGGGCAATAGCCAAGAAAATAAATTCTATATAAACTATAAAGTTGATTAGTTTAACTTAATTGGATTTATAGTGGTGAATAAAACTAAATTGAATTAAGGTCCCTTTAAATCTTAAGAATTTTACAAATAGGGTAAATAAAGGCACAGCTAACCCACTTTAAACTTACTCTGCCGCATAAGCAAGTCCACTATAGCTTCTATTATCTCCTATTGAAGGTCCCTGTCTTCCTTTCCTCTTACAATATTCCTTCTCCTGCCTCTGTTCCATAAATTCCTCTTAGTTCTCTCAGTACTGCTCCCCACACCTTTCTACTTGCTACCTAGTTTCTCTTATCATCTTTCTCTGACCGTATCTGACATACTCGAAAATTTTTCCTTTTGGCAGTATTTACCAAACATTTCTCAAATCCCTACTTAAATAAGAGAAGACCTGAATGGCTGTTGGACTGACCAAGCTTAAAAGCGTCGGTCTGGAACTGTGACTTGCAGCCTACCCTCTGCGACAGATGGAATAAGCTTCACTCTGGTCCCAACTGTGAAACTGTGTCTGCTGTTGCCAAGTGTAAGATAAAGGTACTACTGCTACATTTCTACCTTATCTTGCAGGGGTAGCTGGAGATTTGATAGTAAATGACCTGAAAGTTTAGAGGGCTATACAAAAAAGTGTCAATTAGTACTATAACTGCATCTTACAGCCCACTTCTTACAATATACTTTTAGATTCTGCTCTTCCAATCCATGGTCTTTCCACACCCTCCTACATATGAGCTGCTTTCCTATGTTTTATGTTAGTTTTAAACTCCTACAAACTGGAATTCTGTCTTCTATTTTTATTTGCAAAGTGGCATACATACATCACTTTATATTTATGGTGGTGTATAAGTGCATAAATAACTGCATGAAAACACAGCAGCTGAATGAATGTTTTGTTTTCATAGAAAAAGTGTGATGCCTACTGAAATAAGTGAACATACAAAAAAGATCAATTAATACAATAGCTAGACAGCTAGATGTTTTAAACATACATCATAGAGATCAAAACACAGCTAAACCCTTAAATCCAGGCAGATTTCAGTGTTTTGGCTTCTAATTGATCCTAAAAGGGTTTAATTACTTTCTTCCCTAAGCAAGTTCTAAGCTTTTCCTCCAGAGATCTTCACAGTTTATTTTTGTTTAAACAAGTCCCTGTAAACATAAGAAATGTATGTAAAATACATCATCTTTGGTAACACAGGACTATCCATATCTTTACCATTGAACAAGAAAACAAAGGTATCTTCATTGTTAGAATAATTTCACATGTGAAACAATTTCTCTGTTTACATTAAAAAAAATCTTTAGTTTCACTTTTGTTGTAGAACAACTGATCATGAATATCATGAGTTTAGTAAATTCATGTAGCATTAACACTTGCACTATTACTAAGTTGTCCTTTAGCAGAGACACACATTTGGAAGACCACAATAGATTTTTTTAATTTCTCATCCTAAACTTATGTATTCAGAAAAATTACATGACACTATCTGCTAGCAGGAAACAGCTCTATAATTTTTCCAGGAGTTATAATGCTAATGAGCTTGCTTAATTGGGGGGGGGGGGGGGGGGAAGGGATTCTGGAGGTTTTGCTGGACCCTCACAGTTCATTTAGTATATTAAGAATTTCAGAATGAATCTTATGAAATGCTTCGTACAGGCTGGATAGCAATGAACAACATACAAAATGTGTAAGATACCCTTTAAAAATATGAAAAACATTGTATCTGTTAAGCAACACTACCAGACACTACCAAAATCTAATCATTAGCTAAGCATGACTAACCTCAGCTGTAATGACATTGTTATATTAAAAACATACTCAACAAAAGCAGAATATTGTAACTTCTATTCTCTTTTCAGCACTGCTTCCTAATTTTGATGTATGATTTCTTAGTCTTAATATTACATGACTGTCTGGAAATTCCTTCACTAGGAAATAATGGTCGCTACTTCTCACTGTTAATTCTTCAAGGTGATACCAGGATAGAACCCATCATACGTGCATATGGGCTATCCTAAGCACAAGGTAGGGTTCTCTGTTCTGAATAAATATGTTCAGCAAAGCCGCATGTTACAGACATGCCTCATTCTCCCATTTAAAGGGCCTAAAGATCAGAACAACTGGAATAATCATTCAGTTGCCTTGACTTTAAAAGATGTAGAAACTAGAAATTTTGAAGGAGAAAAATGCAGGATATGTTATAGGCTTTGAGCACTCCACAGAAACATTGTCAGTAACTAGGTAGGAGGGCTCTGGGCATGGAGGAAAAACTTAATCGTTGCAAAGAGGAGTATATGTGCCTTTTACAGATAACAGTACGACCAGTGTGGCATATCCCATTGGTACCATGACCGTCGGCAAGGGAAATGTGCATGATTTCATGGCAGGGCTCACTATGCTCTGACTTTTCTTGAGACACACCACTACCTTTATATAGCTCAGGGACATAAAATTTTCTATCATATCTCTCATACCTCATATCAAGAGAGTTGACAAAGGAGTTCTAGGATCAAACATTAGAAAGCGCAAGGTAAATGTTGCTGTTAAAAAAGAAAAAAAAAACCCTCTGATCTTGCCTGCACACGATCTGTGCACAACTTCAGTGGGTCTACATTAATAGCCTACAGCATAAAGTTTTAATTTATCAACATTTGTCTCCTTAATGTTGCTTATCAGCTTGCAGTATAGTTAGTTTGTCTCGTAATGGAATGAGTTCAAAACGGAAAGTGGGTTTGCACACTTGCACTGCACTCTCCAGACTCTATCAGTCTAAATCTGTAGCAAAGACTGTTAGTTCCTTGCATCAATTTCCATTTTGAAAAAAATTGTATCCTGATAGTCTTTATGTCAGTCAGTATAGACAGTAAGCCCTGGTTTGAGAACCTCAATGATCAACTTCCCAGAATACAGAGACAAGAATCTATTAATTTAATAGGAAATAATTTTAATATATGGTCATCTCCAATTCCATTTTAAAATACTTCATTACCTCCACTACTTTCAGTCAAACACATCTTATCCCAATTAAATGAACAATGAAATCTGAAACATATTAACACGTGATAATATGTTAAATACTTACCTATTGCTGTTTCTGGCATTGCAAAAAGTGTCTTTTCTGTAGCAACTCGGAAATGTCCATGAACTGAGAGGCCAACTCCCTATGAGTGGAGCACAAACCAAAGAAACTGTTATAAAATGGCTACTAAAAATAATCATAACCATAATCCTAAATAACACACCTCCTGCTTCACTCTGAAATTAAATAATATTAGATTTACCATGCACACCTCTCAAAAATATTAAAAGGCCTTTTATGGTTCAAACACTAATAAAGCATCATATTACCTTTATGATTTGATTAAAATAGAATTCAGTGCTTTAACAGTTTGCAGAGTCATACAGAGATTAACTCCAAAGAACCCATTAGTGAAAGCAAGAACAGGAACAAGTGACTCCGCTTTCTCCTTTAAACTGCTAAGGGAGGTGACATTATTTTGCTAATGTCATTTTGCCTATGACTTTTGCACATCCAGCTGCCAACAGAAAAACCCTAATACCTACAGAGTACACATGAATTCCATGAAGCTCTAATTATACTTTCAAAAGAATTAATATTTAACTATTCTTATAATGGGATAATTACCAGCTATATCAATATAAAAGTATTAAAAAAGGAAAAGCCTTCAGCTTTACTCATTAAAATTCAAGGTATGTAGTTTGAAACTCAATTTTACTTAACCTGGACACTTCAGCTCTCCAAGCCAGAAATGGCATCCCCCTTGCTAGGTTTCTAGCCCTCTTTTGTAGCAGTCTTTCCTGAGGAGACACTTCCTTCAAGACCAGAACTACTTCTACTTTAGCATATCAGATTTTCTGATATTTTAAAGCAGTGAACAGCAGCAACGGCCAAGAAAAATACATTTTTTTAATTCACACAAACTGAATGTTCGATAGGCAAACTGACAGATGTGAAGAGAAACGGTTATCTGACAAAATCACTGTTACTTAGGTCACTTTTGATCAAGAGTATTTGGATTACTTGGCACAACCATAACATACGGGAAAAAGAGCCTCACTTCTTAAAGCTTCTCTACATGACACATACCAATAAAAAATAAATGTGTGTTAGATCCTAGCTGGTTACAAATACCCCCTACTGAATATTTCACAAGAAGGTGCTCTATATAAATATTTTCTTTCTCTTCCTTTCCACTGCTTCAGCTTACTTCCTTTCCTAACTGTTCAATGTTCATTTGCTCAGTTCTCTTATCCCTTCCATTCTCCTACTTAAACTAAATATATTTTAGAAATCTTTGCCAAAAAGAAGCCAACGTCTAGTGAAGACGGAACAGATTTTTAAGTAACTTTTCTAATATTCAGATTTTAGAAAGATAGTGCCCTACCCAACTAGGATTACTAGTTGTCAAAAGCATCTTCACAATATTTCATACTCTCCATTAGAAACAGAGGCATTAACTGGGTGATACCTCCATTGACCAGCACTATGTTTGATAGGCTTTTAGGGAAAAAGTAGAACATCTTTTCATTTTGCTTATCAACAGATATCTTCGGGTTTTTTGCATTAAAATTTTAAAAAGTTATTTATAATAAAAATGGCATCCATTCTCATGTGTTCTCCTCTGGCCTCTTAAAATTCTGCCCAGCATGAAATCATTATCACTGCTTATTCCATTAGGGTGATACATGATTAGATTTGAAAATATCTTCAATTTTTTTCTGTAAAATGAATACCTGCATATATCAGTTTTTACCAGTTTAATCTTCTGAGAAATAGACGCTTCAGATTTTTTGGTTGTCATACTTGATTTTATATGCAGAGACTAAACCAAACCTGTACGCATGATGTACTAAACATTTAAGGAGGAAAATGAGTTTTGAACAAGTATCTGAAACTCATTTGCCTATGGAACAAACTTATGTCTCATCCCTTACCTGTCCTCCAGCCTTTTCATTTGAGGACTATACCTAAATGCTCTGGTCAGAGGCTGTATATCTCACTCGAGCAGCATAGAAGGCAGTGGCCCTCTATTTAGGTCTTTTGTAAATGTAAAGTTATGTGACAAAATTCCATTCCCCCATAAAAAAGCTCTATAGTTCTTAAATAAAAAGTGGAAACATGACTTCAACATATCTTCAACTCTGTATTAGATCATACCAGTGTATTTTCATTGCACTGGTTAAAACTTTTTCTACAGCAAGATAAAACATTTTGTTGTTATTTTTATGCAAGTTCAGCAATAACAACCAGCTTTTCATAAAGATAACTTGAAATAAAAAAGCCCCTTTTGCTTGTTCTGATGCTTAATTTTTTTTTCATTTTATATCTAAGAATGCAAATAATGTTCACCATAAAGCAATTTTCTGGCTTTTTTTCTACACAATTAGCAGTTTGTATACAAAGAAAGTCTCAAACTTTCAGCTTGAGTATTAAGTAATGAAGATCGGAGTGCAAATTCCACGAAGAGACATTCTCTTCCAAGTTTGGGGGGTTTTTTTAGAGTGATAAAATTAACTGTAGATTTTTAATAGTAAAAAAGTTGAAAGAAGTAATTTTCATTAAATCAGATTTCACTTTCTCAAGTACTTAAACCATAACTGGATTTTTTTCCTAGATAGCCTTCAAATTTTGTAGTATAGATAAGAGCTTAATTTCCAAAGTACATTTAAGACTGACTAAAACTGTATTTTCTTCCTATATATTGTAAAGCAAATGGCACGAGTATATCCCTATTTCTTTGAAGATCATTCCTAAATAATGCAACACTAACATAAAATTAGGAAAGAAAAATTAGTTAATTGTTTAAGGGTATAAAGTAAATCATTAAACTGATGACCAAATGCTTTTGTATGATTATTTGCATCTTCCCAAATGTTTTTTTAGCACACTGTCTGTATGTATTTAACCTTCTCCATCCAATACCGAGATAGCTGCATATTAATGTAATAATATTCTGTGTAAAGAACAAGCACCTCCAGCCAGAAGTCTAAATGTATTCTTTCATTTCTGAATGTAACTTTTTTTTTTTTTTTTAACTGTGAAATCTTACACAGTCAGAGTCCCACCTAGGAGGCCCTTTGCACTATTAAAATAGCTACAATCACTAAATAGTCCCAGCATTTTCGAATACAGGTCTAAGTGCTATAATGTCTTTACTAAAATGCACTATATCCTGTAATGTCAGAGTCCTACATTTCATGACCTGCAAATACATAGTAAAGCTAGTTTCTTCCTTCAGACTTTTCCCCAGGTAGCATATTTCTGTGGTGAAAAAGGCTTGTTTTTTAATTGAGACCATTTACCTTAATATTGGCAAGAAACTGAATGAGCGCACGGTTCCTGGCCGGGCTTGAACCACAAAAGAGGCAATGTGGCAATAAACAAAAGAAACCCAGCACAACACAACAAAGGGTAAACATGGCTGAACACCGATGTGTAGAAAAAGCCAGCGTGCAGCAATCTTTTGTTGACAAGTTTTCAAAAGCATTAGTTCAAAAGGCAAAGCAAATGAGTCAACTGCTTCAGGCAGCACCAGGGACTTACAGTTATGTTGGATCAAAAATGCTATCACTGGTGTAAGAGCATTACCTCCTGCATCCAGACACCAGCAAATCTTAAACAGAATCAATATTCATCTTAGACTTTCCATCATTAATACTATGGACCAGTCCAAAGAGCACAATCCAATTTTATCTGTAGATACTAACAGACAACAGGAATTAGTGTACCAGAGCTATATTGCACAATGGATCAATCTAGACTAAGAATATCACATTATTTGATTGATGACATATAAATCAACATTATACAATTAAAAATCAATCATTAAAGAATAATGCTTTTGGTGGAAATTTTTCAGTCGTTTAGGGGTGGTATTTTTCTATATAAAATAATAATTTTCATATGGAAGGCTTAGACAAAATGTTCTTGAGATTTCGGTAATGCTAATTACGTATTGGAGCCTCTCAGTCCAAATTTCTACGGACGTACAGCATAAGAACCAATGGACTTGAGATATATTATCTGCAATAATAACTTCCTAGTCTTAAATATTTTCCTTAAATGCCTAACGCCAAAAATGCAAGAAAGCTTGTGCCATGATTGATAACCAACACTTGAATATTCTGAGGCTTCATGGCACAAACCGATGACACAGGACATTCCAGTCATATATTCTCCAAAGTTTACTTTTATCTTGGCCATAGATTCAAGCATAATACTAAAAAAGCCCTCATTTCTGAATATCTGATTGTCTGCAGTTTCACATTGCCCCATTCCATGTATATTGACTCCTCTGAGGCAAAAAGACATGCGTTGGACAGTTTGGTTTCATGGTCCAGTCTGGCCTACATACACCACTGCTGGACAACCACGACACAAAAATACCCCACCTAAAAAAGCTTCTGAATACTCGAGAGTTTTCTGGAATAACTTATTTTCAGAATTAGAAACATTTTCCTTGCTGCTTTTTCAGCATCGTACATTAGTTTCTAAGATTTATCTTTAGTAAGCCTACAAAGCTTCCTGGCATCAACAGTCAGCTATATCTGTTAAAAAATATTCTTTCATGTCAGGGGAAGCAGAACCTTTATCAGACACAGACATTTGGTGTGACAGAAAGAAAAACAGCAAAAGGGGATTTAGATCTTAAAAGCCTAAAGCAAAAAAAAATTCATTTTATTATTTTACTAGCTAGTGCCATTCTTTTTTCTAGTGCTAAATTTGAAAGCATTCTTTTTCCCCAACATGCTTACATAACTGGTCACGTATGTTACGAAAAAGATTTTTTTTATTATTCCATTCCAGCACAATTTTAGACATGATCAGATTATTGACAATATAATGTACCAACAGTGAATCAAATTCTCAAAACAATATGGACTGGTTTCTGCCATTTATTGTATATTGTATTGTATATTAGACACATTTGCTGCCTTTCAAAACAATGCTTATATAAAGCTAATTAAATGCTCTATGGACGGTTCTCTGCAGCTTTCTGAATTCAGCTGAACTGCAAAATTTATTTCCCATTTTTTTCCCTGCAGCATCTGGCACCACAGGGAGTCCAGTAAGCCTAAAACTGAAAGAACTTCCCTTTTTTAGTGTCCTCCAATCTGTTCTTATGGGAGAGGAGGAAAGGACAGAGAGAGCAAGAGGGAGAACTTCAGACAAATCAAAATACAGATGAAGTTTAGGAAATAAGAAAGAGCACCTGCATCCACAAATATGAACAGGAAAAGAAAATTAAACTCTGGGAGACCAGCTCTGGCTCTTTGTCCCCCTGTATTACCCAAAAATCTAGCTAATACAGGCAATATATGTATGTCCATCTCAACACATCTTAATGTCTGCAGTGAATGCAGGCAGGTGGCAGAAGTTTCAGCAAGGTGCATCAACACATAACTAGGCTTTTAAGCTTTTTCTCTAAAAACTGAAGAGAAAATACTCATTCTTAAATACAGGCACATGCTACAGAACTTTATTTAAACAGAGGCATAGTTATTTGGGATGACAGGGGTGAACTGAGGGGATTCTGTCATGATGTTTTACTTCTGAGGGAAAAGAATGCATAAAAAGCAGAAGAAAGGAGACAGATACATATTAAAACCCAAGGAGAAAATGAGCATTCACATTCTCCTGCAAATGAGAAAAATTAACAGGAATATGAGAGGATGGAGGATGTATGCAAAGATAATTCTCTTCAGAACTTTTTTGCTTGATCTCTAATAAAGGGATGGAGAGGGAAATAATGAGATGAGAAAACTCTCAATACAAACATCTACATGGAGGCATAGAATGAGAGAAAAATAGTGGGACTCTTAACAAGAAAGAATTTGGTGTCAGACAGAAAGAAGAAATCTGCAAGAAAGCCTGCGCAATCCCTGCAATGACACCCAGCTGTGCAGGGGTAGAAAAGCTTTCCATGAAGCCACAAATAAAACCTCTTTTAAATACATACAAGCTTCATAAAAAATAATAATCTAGAAAGCACAGCTTAAAACCTCAACTTTAGTCTGAGCAGACAATTGATATTTGCCCTATGAGGTGGTCACTCTCTTTCTCATTGCTTTGTGCAGGAGTGAGAAGAACATGTAATCTCTGCTTCTAATATATTAAGTGCAGTACCATTATATAATACCAACATCTGTGTGATTTACGTTCAGGAATTCTATCTTTATTTTCCAGGTGGAAAATAGTGGTATCCATGCCTTTTCATATTGTACATCAGACAAGACAGCCACTGTAGTTTCAGAGGGGAACAATGTTACAGAGGGAGAGGAGAGTAGTTTTACTTACTCTACCAGTACAGTTGTCAAACCTCTATTTTAAAATACTTGTTTTCAAGACGGTGCTTTACGATGAGCCCTTTGGGGAAAAACATCACACACAAATCCTAGAACATTCAGCAGATTTTTTTTTTAATAGAGGGTAAGAGCTGTTTATATTATAGTCCGATTAACTACAAAATGAAGTGCACTATTTGTCCCTAGGATCATATGCAGGAGCTTAGCAGGCAGACCAGTAAGCCAGATGGTAAATACACTGCAAGATCAGTAAAGAGTGAATCCTTTTTTTGTCTTGCTTCAACATTGTTTTCAACATCCTATATCACAAAAGCTAAGCGATACACAAGTCAATCTAACAAAGATCGGTTTCTAAGTACAACAGATAACTATTCGCAAAATCTGTATTCTATTTTTACAGTAAAAGCTACCTTCAGCTTTGAGGCATAGCTTCTACGTGGTATAAACGCATGAGTTTTGAGAGGAGCGAGGGAGAGAAGGGGAGAAAAAGGGAGGGAGAGAGAGAATCAGAAAGCGGCTTATCTAGATTTAGTATGACAATTACTTTTGCACAAAGACAGATTTTAGAGCATAAATTAAAACAGAATCCAGGATGTCTGAGCTTCAGCAAGTGATGACTGGAAAAAAACATAAGGTATTTAATAAAAAGGAAGAAAAAGGCGAATCAGGCCAAAAAGCAGTGAGCATATTTAACAATGACATCTACAAGTTCCTGGTTTCTAGCCATAAAAAGGGTTAAAAGAATAATGTCCATTACATGATAGAAGTGCTATGCTAAGAAAAATAATTATTTTTCACGAACATTTAGGGGCTACAGTTATAAGCCACTCAAAGAAGTTCATGAAAAACTTGATATGTATATTATTAATAATAATTAATAAGCAAAATTTAAATGGGGTGCATTTATTGTTTGTGCACTAAACAAACAATAAACGAATAGCTCTTTGATCTGTGAGTGATATCCACCCATGGACTCCATGAAAGCACACTGTTCTAATTAAAGATTGTATTACAAGTGGGCAAAAAATTGAAATTTTTACCAATATGGTTACTTCTGATGTTTTCTAGCTTTGAATATATCTCAAACTCTGGTCTCTCTGCCTCTGTATAAAAGCTGTATGTACATGACTTAAATTAATACAATCTAAAAGCAAATGCAAAAACCGGACGACAAGACATAGCACAATATGGAGAGAGGTGGGGGAGCTTTGTTTATTGTTCTGCCTGTTGTACTTTATGTGCCTGAGGAATATCAGAAGACACCTAACTTGCAAGTAAACATTTACATAGCAGCTGCAATGTAAGTAGTTTGTAATACTTGTCTGGCTTCTTTCTCTAAAGATTCTCTACTAACAGCTCATAGTCCAAGTGAGATCACGCTGAAGTAAAGCAGTCGGTTGTCTTTACACTTCCCACCTTCCTCTTCCACTCTTCAGTCACTTCACCTAAACATTTGCATACTGAAATTCCAATATTCAGTGGTTTACAAGATTTTAGCCTTGGTTTTAGACACAGGCTCACAGCTTTTATTCAAATACCTTTAATGGAAAACAACAGGCAAACATCAAGTTTTATGTACCAGTCTGCCAAAGATACACAGTGCTAATGCCAGGCTGTTTGCTCAGAATGAAAGAATTTGTTCGTGTTTGCACAATGTGTGGCTAGATAGCCATACCTGCAAACGGCACAGAGAGGACAAGGGCAGATCCTTCGTTGCCACTGAGCAGATTAAGGTTGCTGACCACTGAATTTTCAGGACAGATACGATTCCTCCCAAAATCAAATTCTTGTGAAGTCCTCACTAAGACAAATGGACTTTAAATGATGCCAGAGAATAATTTCAGAGCAAAGATACAAACTTCAGCTAAGCAAATTTCTGTCAAAAAAGTCTACACATTAGGAAGAGATCTGGATATTTACAATGAAAGTTTATATAAGCTACTAGAATCTTTTGCTGAATCAAATCAAATGACACCAACACAGGAAAAAAGAGCTCAGTTCACTCTTTCTACTACAACACCAAAAAAAAAAAAAAAAAAAAAGGAGTAATTCTGAATCTGTAGTTCAGAAGGGAAAGATGGGCAGATGTAGAGTAGAATGAGTTTTTTCCAATTCATGGAGAAACTGTAGAGAATGTTCAGAAATTTGCCTACATCTTACTCTCTGGAACCTCTAAATAATCCTATGATTTAAATTAAAATGTTGTCACTCAATAAGCAGCACTCTGAAAATGTTTCAAATTCTGGACTGTGAAGTTTCTGGTGCTTCCCCATATGCAGCATAATTTGTTCTCACAAGCCAACTATAGACACAGAGCCTAGACGGTATCATTAAGAAATAGAGGGCACAATCACCTGAAGATGTGTTAAAAGAAGAGTTACCAGCAGTTCACTATCAAACTAAAAGTTGAGGTCACACAGAAGCCAATCGTTAATACACTTCTATTTGATATTTTCATTAGCTATTTGGATGATGGAATGACAAAGATTTATGTAATTTCCAGATTACATTTTTGGAAGACAAACACTTTGAAGGGCAAGATCAATTTTCAAAATTGTCTCACTTTGGAGAAACAGTGCAAAAAGAAATAGAAACTAATGAAATGAAAAGAACTACACAAAACAAAACAAAATCAAACACAGAGATTACAAGTATGCTTTTAATGGAACAAATACCTAGACATTTTCAGGAGTTATAGCAATCATGAATTTAATACAATTTAACCATGCAATGCTGTTGCAAAAAGAGCTACTTAGACTCCCAGTTTAAGTAAAAGGTTCTCCCTAAGCAACTGTACTGCTAAGTGTGTTAAGTCTAAATGCCTAAAAGTAATAAAAAGCCACTGTTGTACCCAAAGACTGAATTAACAGGTTGGCTTCTGAAATTCAGTTAAGTATCCCTTAGGTGATTGTCTACTGAGGAGAGAATAAAGCAGTCTGCACTGTGTGCTGCTATCACTCTCACAAACTGGACCCTAAAAACTTGGCAGAGGAGGGAATAAGGTTAGGAGAACATTATCTTTTAAAATTGAGTTACATGCAAGTCACAACTTCCTATTACTTTTTCTAAACATGAAGATAAGAGTCTCAGAGTAATGCTAAGAACAGGTCTTGTACAAAGGATTTAAGACAGCTGGCAACTGTACCAAACTCCATTTCTATACTGAAAATGTAATGCATCACAATATTAAGTTTAAATCTACTTGCCCTGCAGGAAGACATTTTCTCATCCTAAAACTCAAAGTATTAATAGTTAAAGTAAGAACTGTAACATAATAATAGTACTCTCATAAATCAGTAACTTGCTAAAAGAAACTTAGCAACTGTTACTCTGTGTAACAGGTCAGTTAGGTGTTTAAATCATGTATCTAGCTGCCCGAAAACAAGAATACCTAATTTTGTAGAACAGCCTTTACTTATCAGTAGAACCATTTTAGGGCCTGTTTTGACCTGATTAATAATTACACACACGGATTCAATAATACTAAGCAATTGGCCTGATAAATGGCAGCAAACAGGCTTTCACAAAACACATAATTCAACTGTGAAGCTGACTGCTACAGTTGCTCTCCAGAGACCAAACCTACTTAATGTCAAAAAAGACTAAATAAATACAAAGATAAATAAGGCTGCTGGTGGCTATTTAACATTAGGATTCTGAAATAACTGCTAGCTCAGGAAGTCATGCATGCTCTAGAATAGCATATGAGGCAGAGTGCTTTGCACGTGCCTTCTCAGATTCCTCCCTAAGGCTTTGGCTCCTGAACACGACAGACTTCTGATATGACAGTATGCTTTATATAAAGTTAGCCCAGCGAGCTCTAAAGATGAAGGATTTCTCTTAATACAAATGACTACTAAACTGATACAACTAACCACACAGACAAAACAATGCTGAGATTGCATAGTCAAACTGAAGTGCCTCAATAAAGGGACCAATTCCTCCAGAGACCATAAAACTAATTCCTGTAAGTTATGAGTTAGCAACACTTTCAGTAAACTAATGAAAAGTAGATGGTTTTTTTGTTCTATTAATGCCTCCCAGCAAGCAATAGCCAAGTCTTGTACTGACTCTAACAGTTTTCAAATAGCATATGTATCACGCTAAGCTGTTATCAGAACATTCATTCTAGGCTGCGCTAAAATAGCTACATGCTTTTCACTAACATTTTAGATGTGCAGATAGCTGTATTAGTCTTTCTTTTCTCAGAAATGCTGGACCATACCCAACTTGGGAATACCAATACCCGTGTGACATGAAATCTTACCTCATCAATCAAGCACCAAGTACTTATCAAAAGTATTTAGCAAAAGTGTGTGTGTTACTTAAAGCTGTCTTCTATGCTTAAGCCACTGCCAGTTTGAAAATACCACTGAATACTCCTGCCATCAAAATTATCTCTTACTCAGCTTTCTTAGCTGAAAACTAAGTGTTTGCTTTCAAATATTCCCCTTAAACTCTAAGCCCAGTCATCTGAAAGTCACCATTCAAATCTCACTTTATTTGGCTTGGCTTTCAGTATGTAAGACATAAGCAAAAGTTAAAAGTGTACTTTAGCTGCAACTTCTGTTGTATCATAGCTCATAAGGTAGGCAGCTAATCCACTGAAACAGGTTAAAAATAATTTTTTTGACCTTTTCAAGGGTCAGTCTGCTAGATAAGGTATCCAACACAGTAATTTATTTTGTGCCAAAACCCTATTTAAAAACACAGATTTAGACTGACCTTTTAAAGCAACACTTCTATTCAATTGCAAATAACTGGGGAAAAGATTAAGTTGAAACTTTCAAGAACTAAGAAGCACAAGTTCAGTCTGTACCTACTTTGCAGATGATAAAACTGTATGTTTAAATACACTGCATTTCTTGTCCACTAGTTGGGTATTTCATTTTCAAGGAAATAAAATAGCTATGGACAGCAGTCAACTGAAATAATTTGAAAACTGGTTTTCAGTAACATGATAGTATATATCCAGTGTGTATCCTTCAAAACTGAGGTACTTTTAACTTCTTCCACTGTTCTTAAATGGCATGCTGTCATACTTGCTTCATCAGACATTCTTGTCATTTGAACCTATTGCCATGAAGCTGAATAAATGAAAAAAGTTTTTTTTTTTTGGGGGGGGCGGGGGGGAAGGCATTTACAAAGTTCATCAAAAACTGAAGTTCTATGGGAATAGCAGCTGTGGAAAACAAGCTCCACAACCCCATCTATTGGCTAATTAAGTCTTCAAGAAAGCGATCTACCAACCTCTGGGCAATAATGCTGAAACAAAACTAGTTCCTTTTTTGGATAAAATTCCAAGTTTTATCGTCAAAAACCTAAGATGCTTGTGCATCAGTAGCAACACTTACTACCTAAACATATAACTGAGTTTCTATTACACTATTTGACTTTTAACTGATTTCAAATTAGAGCAATAGTGCACTCCATATGCATAGTGCTGTAAAGGAGTACCTCCATTTTTGAGCAGTGTTCATGCTTCCTTGTTTTGATGCTTCAGACACCACAGAAACTGACTTGCTTGTATTTTCATCCATAGAAAAATGGTCTAAAGCAAAATTGCAGCATGTAAGAGGTGGCCCCCGATCTCTAAGCACAAGCTTTAAATACTTCTAAAACTAAGGATTTTTATACCAAAATGGGGGGCAGGAAGTCTTTCACTGTGGTTCACAAGTGACAAATACTTGTGGCTCCCATTCACTTCTAGAGACTAAGATAGTGAGATCTTGACATATGAAATAGATGAAATATCCAACTGTAGATTCCTAGCATCTCAAAGGCTGATCTAAAAGAAAGTATCTAATTATACTGTGAATAGAATGACTCCTTCATATGAAGGCAGTTCTAGTGAATAATTACAACAGGATAGAGTACATACACACAACAAGCAGAACAAGATAACACTATGACCCTGACAAGTTCAAGGTCTATTTTGGTGGTTTTCAGCCTATAAAATCTCACTGCAGTGAACCTATTTACACCACAGTAGGTGGTACAAACAGGAGGGCAGGGAAAGAGAGGGAAGAATAACTTTGGGAGCTAACCCACTTCCTTATCGCACTTGCTGGACCATCCTCTGGTCCAAAGGAATCAAACTAATCTCACAAATGGGGGAAAAGGAGTTTGAAAGGAAAAGGGTAGAAGACAGGTCAAAACTAACACAAATCACATGCACAAAAATAATCAGTCTTGAAAAACACTGCTGTTGCCCTCAGTAGTTAAACCATCAGTATATACTTCCATGTACTGCAAATGAAAAAATGTATATTGATTGAAAACATGCACTCCTGTAGGAAAGACATCATCTCAGAGTAAACTGTAGCTGTAGTAAGTCCAAATTAAAGAACATTCAAGATAATCTATTAAAAAAATTATAAAGTGGTCTGCAACTCAAGACTTAGCTGCAGCTTCCCCTAAATTAAATTACATACCAGCTCAGTCAAAATCTCCTCCTCTCCCTGAAATGAGGATAACTGCCACTAGTAACATCAAACTGATGATAAGCAAATAGGTTGTCATTCAAACCCTAACTGCAGTTAAAGTCTGCAAAGGATTCAGTGAAATGCAGATGTATTTGGATAGCTTATACTAATGCTTCACACTAACTGCTGTCTCTTAAAAGCTTCATGTTCCCTTTAAAAGAAAGGGAATTAACAATCTTAGCAATGCATGATCATCTGACTCCCCTATGCTCTTTTTTAATCCAAAAAAATACAGTCCTTTCAAAGGACAAATTTCTATTCCTGCTTAGGTCACAATCATAATGCACAATCTACAGAGCCTTTAAAAATACATCAGCTTTCATGCAGTTTTGCTCTTTCATAGCTACTAATGCCATTACTCAAAACTTCATGCAATAAATGGACTCCCTATCTCTTATCCACAAATCTCCAGGACTCGTATCTTTGATAAAAGCCTTTTCTGCAAAAAGAACCGTAAGACTAGTCCCCTTTGTGCTGGAAACAAGTAATCTGTGTATACTGGATTGGTGTGGGGGGAAAGGCTATCTAGCTGAAATCTTTGGGGTGTGGTGGGGGAGAAGCAAAGGGGAAGAGAGCTATTGCCTAATGTTTCAATCACAAGCTGAAAAGCTTATAGCCAAAATAGACAAAAACAATATGCAAGGGAAGATGGAAAGGAAACAGTCACAACAAGTGAAGGACTATGTAGTATTCCACTTCTTTCATCCTGTCTTTGACAAACCATGTAAATAGACTGTGTTCATACTGTACTGAGATGAAAGACAACAACAGCCTCAGCCTGGGGCCTTGATGGCACCACAAGGATTTAAGCACAACACAGAAGAAACAAAACTCTGCCTATCAGACGCAGCCAAAGAATGAGCAACACTGAAGTCTGAATATGGCATGCTTTCTCTCTAAATGACAGCATTTAATGACTACTAAAACATAGAGGATTTGGAGCTGTAGGCTTGTTGTATGTGTGTATGTATATATATATATATATATATATTTTCTTTTCAGAAAGCATAAGACAAGAAAAAGCAAAATACTTCTCTAGAGATACTGTTATAGACTGTTGCACTGAAATACAAAATACTGCTATTAGATAGGCAGGAGAAAAGTACTTAATGTAAAGCTTTAGAGGTCTTGCACACCCGCGCCTCTACTTGTGCTAAACTTTGCCTAATGCAAACACTTGACAATATTATCTCTAAAAGAATTAAAAGTGAATGGGGTAGAACACAAGTGGGGTGTAGAAAAGGGTTTTAAAAAAAAAAACTTGAAGAGTAGCTCTCAAGAAAGGTAGTATCTTCTTGGAGGTGACTCATCTGGTCAACTAGCCTGATCTCATCTCCCCCAGCAAGATACCATACACCTCTACTCACCAGGTTCTAGAGGGGAAGGTCCTCTAAATTTCTGAGTATCTACGTAACATCTTAATATCTATGTCATGTTTCAAATGTCCTAACTAAGAGGTAAATTCATTCTCATATATACAGGCTGTGTAAGTCTGACCATCAATTCCATATCATAAGCAGGTATGTTCAAACCAAAGACAAATCTAAACACTTACTGAATAAGCTGACAGCACAAGCATTTAAGCAGCTTTCCACCATAGCTATTGATGCTCTCTATTACACAGTTCCTTTAGAGCTTTGCTTTCAGTGGTGAAAGGAGAGTACCTGTTTAAGAGCAGTTTTGAAGAAGTCCTAATTAGCAGTGCAGGAATACTTGTGATCACCCATAAAGCTCAGTGACAATACAGTATGCAAACAGACTTCACTGTCAAACTCACTGCTCAGAATAACTTGAAATGATTGTATCGTATATGATTCCCTGCTACAACATAAATATATCCAACAGATGTCAAACTGAAGAGAACAAACAATATGTCAGTATGAAGAAAAGCATGGTACTGCCATTTAACTACCTACTCTTGATATTTAGATCCAATTGCTAAAACAACAATTATCACTGAACAATGTAATGGAGTTTTCTTTAGTCATATTTTTAGAAATAAATTGTGGCCTGGGGAGGAGAAGGATTTTCTTACTCATGTTCTAAGAGTACTGTAGAGGTGAGACAGTAGATGTATTTCTAGATCATTTGATGGAAAAAACATAGAACTCGTTTTGGACATCTAACCAAGATTGAACTTCTGTCAAACTATAGCTTAGAATGAGACTTTTTCCAGTTTTTCAGACTTCCCCTTAATTGTACTATTATAGTTCTATTTTTTTATACACTTCGAGTGCAAAATTGTCAGCTCTTTATCATCTACAAGCTGATGCCTAAGTCTTCCAAAAACTCTCTGAATGGTGTTTGCTAAAGTGACAGGATTCTGCTGTTTTTCTCCAGACTGCTTCCTCTGAGGATCTGGCAATAGTTGTGCTAGCTATCAAAGAACAGCAGAAGCGGTAAAAGAGCAGCAATCCACTTTAATAAGCTACACAGAGAAAGTTCCGGTTAAGATGTTTGTCATTGAATTGGAATGTGTGAAATACCACGTGTGCACTTCATTCAACTTTAATACAGAATATTACATTAATCTAAGACAAATGATATCAGATATCACACCAGGGTACTTTACTTACCCCTCCCATTGTAACGCCATCAATAAGTGCCACATATGGCTTCTTGCAAGTGCCTAAAATGCAAACAATTGCACATCTTTTTAAGAGTGGACTGTGACTAACTGTATACATGGAACACTTCCCCATGTCGTATTTCAACAGAACAAATTCTATGAAAGAAAATAAAGGAAAATACCTTCTTGATAGGTTGATATTTTATTATTTATGTCAAGTAATTTCTAACCAATGGAAAGAAAGATTAGTTACCAACTTACTGCATTCCTGTAGTGTCTTAAGCAAACATTAAACTGTCAAATGTCAGGGTGTTTGCTATGTGAGTACCTGACAACCTAGCCACATCTTGCTATTATAAATAACTTTGTAGTATGTCAGACACAACAGTTTCCCTTTCCCCCTATCTCACAGCCTGGATTAACAGCACAGAGTGTGAACCAGCACTCCAGTACTTTAGTACAAAGCCAGATTCATTAGTAGATTTCAGCCAGAATGTGACCATGAATTACTGTAATGTGAACATGTCCTGTCTTGCCACCTCTGTTACACATTACAGCCTGGAGAAAGGGACAGGGCAGACAGGTGGAGATAGTAATATCTTAAAGTACTAGTTATATCTGTCAACTTTAGCTGTTGGAGCTTTTAGGAGGTATGAAACTGAAGACCTGATGCTTTCAATTACCATTCAAAGAAAGATTCAGAAGTTTTCTCTGAATGAAACCACTGCCTGTTACTCAATGTTCTCAATTCAGACCGATTCCAATCGAATTGCTGATACTGGTATCTGCTGCTACAATGTTAGGATTTCTACAGCAACTATAGAACCTTCCTTTAAAACAAACAAACAAAAACTATTTTAAAACACAGTTAAATCTTTCATGCTAACTAAATTAGCAGTTAGAAAACAGAAGAACTGCATTTTTAACATAGGAACTAGTACATGGGCTCTGGATGCTAGTCTTTGTACCAAATTTCCACAGAAGCATGCCTTTCCAATAGCAAATGCAGTGAAAGCAGCTCCTCTGTATATTTAAAGTTGTAAAATACAAAGTATAAATTAATCTCTTCCACAAAAATCTCAATCCTAAATGAACACAATCATATAAAACTTATCCAGAACTTATGCCTTGTAATTAATTACATGCATTAGAAATGTAAAATACCCTAATTGCTTCAAAAGCTTTTAAAGCCTTGTAATGTTTGCCATGCTAATACTACGTTTTTCCAAGTACATGAAAACTTAAAAGTATTTTCATTGCTGAAGGCAAGAAAGGCATATAACAAACATTCTAAAACTGAGAACTCTGCCAAACCAAGAAAACGTAACTTTTAAGAAATTACTCTTATTCTATGCTCTTCTTTCAATTTCAGGGTTGTTATGCAACATCTTCACCTCTTCTATAGTGACTAATATTAGGTACTTCAGGTGAATGCCTAAAGCCTGAACTGTATTCAGTGTACTGAGAAGTGTCTTCTAACCAAGCTATTCAACTCTTGACTTTCACCCTAAGTAATAATAATTTAGACCCTTTTCCCCAGCTTTAGCATAATTTGGTCTTCTGCTATCTGACTGAATATTACTGCCTTCTGCGTGCATTTATTTTTATCTCGTGTCTTGAAGTGGATTAACAATACTTAGGGCATAACTTTATTGTCTGTATCTAATGTTTACTTCATCCATAACTGAAATGTGACTACCAAGAACCCTGGGATGGGATGAGGTAGCTATCATAATATGTTAAGCACAAGAAACAAATACTGCATGCAATGTACAAAAAATGAGATACGTTACAGTCCTAATACTGAACTTGGTTGAAAAAAATCACTACTGCTATTTTGTTATTTCAATCTTTTATAGATTAGCGAAGAGAGAAAGTGAATTCATACTCAAAGTCACTATTATGAAAAACATAGTGCTTTAGAATTTGTTATTAAACATACCGATGGCGTTGTTCAGGGTATATTCTTCTCTGAAGAAATCTTGTGTCAGCCTATCTCCAACTTTTCCTGCATCTGCGATGGCTAAGAGAAATTAAAAGTCTAAAGATAACCATAAGCTTAACAGAAAATATATTTAAAAAAAAAAAAAGCCAGAGAGAAGCCAGAAAGAGCAGGACATAATCTAACAATAACCTATGCTACTCATTTGCCTAGGATTTAAAACTGCTCACTTTCCGAGTTTGGAGATTTACTACAGTTCATAGCTACAGAATAATCATGAATACATGGATCACTGTGGTCAGCTCTGTATCTAAACATCTCAGAGTTAAACATCAGATACAAATTATTCAATAGTAGTAGAGCTGCCTATTGGGACCCTTCAAATTTCATGTAAAGAAGCTGCCAGTAATGAAAATCTGAGAAGGTAAGGTAGAGACAAGAATCTGCTCTTCCCTGGGATGGCTAGTTCCCATTACCCAGCTATTCAAAAACAAACCAATTTTTGCTCTTTTATACAATATTCTACCTGCTGTCTCATGACAAGTAACTTATACATAATCTGCACATCAAGGTGTCATAAGAAGTCAATGTAACTAATCTTACTATTGTGCAGCAAGCCCCATTCACCTGAGTCACACTAAATAAAGGAAATCAATCCATACTAAATTGATAACTGGAAAAGCTAGGTCAAATACTTAAATGATTACAGTCCTTACTTCTGATGTCACCACCAGCACAAAAAGCTTTTCCTCCAGTTCCCTTTATAATTATTAGAAAAGTTTCAGGATCTTGCTCCCAAGTCTAAAAAAAAAAAAAAAAAAGTAAAACATTTCCACGTAAGATGAAAGTTTGTGCAACAAGTTCTTTCTCCATTTACTGCCTATAATTCTTCTTTCACCTCTTCAAAAAAGCAAATCGCACCATACTTAAACTTCAGTTACAGTTTGAGATGCACGTGTTTGGGAACTTCTGACTGACACTCAGATTTCATCGCTCCTATTCAACCTCAATGTCAGGGATCAGCAGAGCTGCCTCATGTTTCAGAATAATGCCTATATGGTGCTCCCAATTCCTGATGAAAGGTAGCTCTCCTTGAAACAGGGCCCTATAATCTCAATGCTGGGGCAGAAAGCTGGGAATATGGAAGATCTATTAACTATGCTTCAGGCCAGATGATGAAAGCTGTGTGAGTCTAAGATGCAAGGCAGCAAAAACAGCATTCAAGTAATTGATGGATTTTGTCAAAGCGACTAGAATCAGTGCCTGCTCTATGAAGAGGTGTGTGGTTTTGAGTTTTTTTTTGTTTGTTTGTTTTTGCCTGGTTGAAAGGCTAGATTTTTCTTCTGAACTAAATATACAAGACTTCAGCAGTGATGCAACAGTATCAAGAAAGATGCCTTATATAGCTATACGAGTTTTCTCCCCTTAAACTATGCTTATATTTCTGTCACTTAATCAAGTAAGTGCACTCAGATAAAGGAGAGGTAAGATATTTCTATGTACCAGAAACTATACCTACAAGTTATGCCACATTTATGGCTGTGTTCAATATGCAGTACTTGGTTTTAAGTATTTATTTCTTTAAATATTCTTCAAAGAATTCATGATCTTGCAATCAAAATACCAAAAGGCAGGCAACTATTCAACAAATACTGATATTTAATACATTTGACTGTATGCATATGATAAATAACATTAAATTAAAAATGACTGTTTGCACACTTAAAACTTCACATACTTTAGCACCCTGTAGAAACAAGGCCTGTGACTCCATAAAGTTGTTCTCTAAGGAATGAAACTAACGGCACCTCGTACCCTAATGATTTGCATCCTTTGTCTCAGGCACCCAGCTTCCCCATGAAACATGCACCCAGACAAGTGGTAGCACTGCTGTATGGTTCAGAATATGTGCATGCTGACTGACCAGGTGGATGCTGCCAAAAGGAAGGTAAAAATGGTGAGTGCTGCTTGCCTTTAATTCAGTTGTGGTGCTAACATGGGTCTCTTATCTATCTGGAGGATAAATGGCACCTTTGTGATGTTTCCTGGACATACGTTCTCCTCCTTTAAATTTGCTTGAAACTGTCTATTCCTTTCCATCCTATAAATCTGAGCTCATTGGCCCATGTGCTCACACATACTTAATTCCTTAAATCAGACTAAAAAAAGTCAGATTGAATTTTAATATTACTAGTAGATAATGTATGTGTGTTGGCTAGGTAAGAGAAGACCTACTAACCTTTATTTGTGGATAAATCTGTCGGATCATAGAAAGATTTAGTGCATTGAGAACCTTGGGTCTATTCAAAGTTATTATTCCCGCACCTCCTCTCTTTTCCAACAATACTTCAGTTGTAGAATCTGTATGCTTAGACATTTTCTGTATATGCAGAAATGAACAAATAAATAAAGCAAATGACATTAGATATCTTAAGTAAAATGCTTACAGGAGTGTGTATACACTCCACAAAACATTTAACATTATAAAATGTGCATTTTGGAATTTTACACTAAGGCTTTCTCACTCCACTTCAAGATGTATTTGTATTTCTCAAATGGCTCTTTTGAAACCACATTACATTAAAGTCCTTCAAAGTAATAACCTCAGACAAGCTTTTGAGGCATACGTTCTTAGATGATATTTGAGATTTAAGGGACTATGGATTCTTTTTTTTTTTTTAGACTGACATTCTGAAGGTACCCACAACATTTATAACAGATAGTTCTGTATTTCCCTACTAGCAATTTGATGTTGCAAACCCAAACATACAAACAGCTTTGTCTATAAGTAACTTCTAACAGCAGAGAACAAATCGCTAACCCATTTCCACAATTAATTTCAAACTTAAAGTTGAATGATATTTAAGGAAAACAAGGAAGCTAACAGAATTCAAGCCTGTTGAGGCCTTTTATGAATAGACAAATTGGAGGTTTTGTGTTCTCCATCTCGGGGGAGCTGGAGTCCCAATAGCTTCTGACTTGGTTAAACAAGATGCTGTTCTTACCAAATGCTGCAATATTACTTGCAATCTGTTGAGTGGCTTCAGTCTGAAAAAGAAATACTATGTATTACAACAGTTAAACACATAAAACAGCTATCCATTACCGCAACACACAAAATACAAAAAATGCTGAATTAAGCAAAGCTTTGTCAGAAAAAGTTTTAAACAATTGTTTTACATTCTACATTTTTTTTACTAAACTACAATTACAGCTCTATTTTGGTATCAAAACAGTCCAACTACTTTGCATACAAGTAGTAAATAAATGGCAGGTACCAATGCCAAACATTAATGTCTTCAGTGTATTCAAATTACTTCAAGTTAGGAGGTCCTGGCTCTAGTATGACGAAGTAAGAGTTTGGGGGATATGTACCACATTAGCAGTGTAGATCTTTTAAAGACTTGCAGTCACTTTTTGCACCTTGATATACTAATATTATAAAAAATGGTTCCTATCAAATTTACAATGTTCTAGAACTCCCAAACCTGCCCTTTACCTCCAGGCATGTATGTAAATTCCAGGAGGTTCTTCTAACAACTTGAATGAGGCTTACACCTTTGTAGCTGAAAGCAGGATTTGATACCTAGTCATGCTGGGCTGTCTGTAAAAACAGTATTTTGAACGTGTTAAGTGAAATAATAGATAACTACTTCTGTCATTGTACTCTACTTATTAAGGAAGACAAAAAAAGTGGTGTCTGTTGGACTTTACGCCTCAGATGCCAGTCTTAAGTCAATGTTAACACGCAACTTTATCCTTCAGCTGCTTGAGTGTGCAGGGTGGGCGTTGTTGTTGTTGCTGTACGGCTAATTCACCTATTGCAGCCGTAGCTCTTGCTGACGTCCTGGTGCCCTATGCACGCCAATCTTTAAACACATGCCTTGTCTCAGAGCAGGGTTCAGGTGCAGAAGCTAGGCTCTAGGCCCAGGCTGTACTTTATGATGACTTATGGGCTAACTTCCACACGCCACGCTCGCTCGGACTCCGAGAACGAGCCGCCCCTATCTCCATACCCGCGCACGGCGCCGCGCGTGGGCTGAGCCCGAGCTGGAACCCCGAGCGTGGCCTCCCGGGGCACCGGGGAAGGTGGTCCTGCACCGGCAAGGCCCCTGCGGAGCGGCCGGGGCCCGCGGCTGCCGCCCCCGCCCAAAGGACGCTGCCGGGGCCGCGGCGAGGGCAGGGCGCCGGCGCTGCCGCTCCGCGTTACCTGGGCAGCCGCCGCAGCACCCGCGCCGCCATGGCGGCCACCGGTGCCCGCCAGCGACGTCACCGCCGCGCGGCCCGGCACCGGAAGCGGCGGGGCGGGAGCCGCGGAGAGCGGCACCGACGCCAGAGCGTCGCCTCTTCCCCTCCCTCCCCAACGGCCGCCGCAGCGGCGCGCGCCGCCCGCGGGCTCGGCGGGGGACTGCGCCGGGGGGGCGGGGCCCTGCCCCGGGGGGGCGGGGCCGGCCCCTGCCCCTCCCCCTCCCCAACGGCCGCGCGGGCAGGGGACGTCACTAACTGACCGGTTTCAGACATGCTAGTGCGTCACCAGGGAGCTGTGGTTCTGTTTCAGCTCGAGTGCGGGTCTGCAGTCATGGCGCAGGTGGGGTGCCTTCCTCTGTCCCGCTGTTACTGAGAAGTTCTCAGCAGCCCTATATACGAGACGTTTGAGAAACGCACGCACATGGCCCTGAGCCTGAGTACATAAAAATCAGTTCATTTACGTTTTAGTAACGACATCAGACTGTTCTTGGCAGATTTTTAGGCTGATACATACCAGCATGAGGTTGATGCTGAGAAGTGTGATGAACCATGGAGCAAGGAAAATGCAGTGCATTAAGTAGAAATGTAATGTTGCCATCTCTTCATGTAGCAAGTTCAGCACTGGCTGTTCTTGATTCACATTCATATAAAAAAAAAAATTAAAACCTTACAGCAAAATTATACCACTGAGATGACAATTCCCAGCTCTCAGAAACGCTTCTAGAGAAGTCCCCAGAGGGCAACCTTGCTCTTCAGTTTGAGAAATGGTTTGGGCCCCTGCTTGCCACAGTGTCCTCTCCCCTAGCATTTCCGTTGCGATAACCATCAGGGTAAAAATCAAACTAAATGGACACAAAAAAGACAGCATTTCTGTATTATGAAGTCGAGGTTTTCAGTCTTATGCATGGTGAACAAAAATGATGGAGAGCACTGACCTGCAGTGCTTTTGCAGGCATTGGGAGACTGCCTACCAAAAACTAATTAATTGCAGAATTCATTAGGCCATTCAGACTAATCTAACTTTTTGTCACAGATTACATGATCATCAAAGATGCAGCCTATTAATGTCATCTTGAGTATATGCAACCACATGTTTGTAAGGAAAATAACATGCAATTAAATCTAAACCAGCCTAAATGACACCAAATTACCACGGTGGACAAAATCTGAACCCTTGTTTAGATTCGTATTCGAAAATGATACTTTCTGATGATAGGATAGCTCTGCATCTCTCATTCAGGCGTAATCAGGTTATGGGGAGTTTGATACACAGATAACACTTTTGTACTTTATGCTTTATATCTGAAAGTCTCTGTACAATTCACAGACAAATAGGAACAGTACCTTTGCATAGGCTAATCTTTTTGCTACTGTCATTGTAGAAATGAAGAAGTCGGTGCTCAGAGACTAGCCTCCGGTAAGAGCAAGAGGAGGCTCCCTGGAGATCCGGAACATCCCTTAGGGCATGGCTGTGACCGGGACATGATTGCACAGGATGTTTGTGTCTGGAGTCCGGAACAGAAGTCAGTGCTCTGATTCACCTTTTACTTATCCCGATTTTCATCTGATTTTCCCCCACTGCCTTCAGTGTAAATAATGATATAGAGCCTTTCTTTCTCGTCTCCCAGCTGTGTCTGATCTGGAGCCTGCTCATTTGCAAACAATGCCGTAACACAAGCATTCTCTTGGAACAGCTACCAATTTCTTTCCAAGGTGCTGGCACTGAATGCACGCATAATGTTTTCTTTATTTTCTTTCTCTCCCTTTCTTTTTCCACTGGTTTCAGGAAGAAGGGATTGTGACAGAAGAACCATCTTCCTGAGGCCTAGTGTTCTACTTTATTTTAAAACATGACAGTGATGGTTTGCATTCACCTATTAATAGACTTTTTTTTCCTCATAGGTATTAGAAAACTACAATTTCTTCACAGACCTCCCATTTAGTGAGTACAAGCCAGTCCAAAGCCAGGTCCAAAAAATAACTCAGATAACATCTTTGTTTCTAATAGTCCTTCTGCAAAGCCCCTTTTCTGTAGAGAGAAATATCGAAGTGAAAATGATTTTAGAAAGCAAATAAAAGATACATATATGTAGAAATAGGAAAAAGAATGAAAATAATCAAGTTACATAAGAATAAACTGAGTGATATGGCCTTTTACCTGTGAGTTTATGGATGATACTACTATAAGCAAAGATGGCTGCAGGAGACTGGATATTTTGGGGCAAGAAGCATCCCTCGTAAACAAGTCAGGAATTCAGGGAATACAACTGCAGCAGCCAGAAGGATGGACAGGTTGTAATTCCTCCCCCTTGGAGAAATTTCCTGACAGTCTGTTCAGCAGGTTTGTAAAGAGAAAATAAATTGCAGACTGTAGGAGGACTTCAGAGTTGAACAGATGTTTTGGGTTTTGTTTTTGTTTTTTTCTTCCAGAAAAAATGTAACTTCAGCATCGGGATGTGGGAGCTCTTGCTCATGAGAGGGATTCCAAGAGCAGCTGCATGCTGTATGCCACCTATTTATGTATGCCCCTAATTAATGATTAATGTGTATCTCTCTCTTACTTGCCTCTGAAGGCTCCTAGTATAGTTCGCCAAGACAAGATAATAAATGGTACAAGCACTTAATGCTGTCCTGTGCCCCTGTGCCTTGGCTTGCTGTAAGTTTAACCTTTTTTCTCCACTGGTCTAAGAGCTAGTGTCTGATTTCTCCAGGTGTGGATAGTATGGGTAAGGAAGTGCATCCCTACAGTGTATGAAGGTAAAGAAAAATGAGTTTGTGTGAAGGCTTGAGGAACAGAAGGGGAAGACTTTCAGTTCATTCCAGATAACTGGTTATTACCACACTGACAAGAGGACTTCAAACTGATTTTTTTTTTCTATGCCCAATCCCAATTGACAGTACTATAAAACACCTCCACAGATGACACAGGCTCAAATTTGGTTGCTTCAGCATGGACACCAAGTACTAAAGGCTCAGGTCTGCCATGGATAATCTCCATTGGCTTCAGTGACAGGAGGAATAGATTTAAATAAGCAGAAAACTAATCTGTCCTTCCACACTCTAAAAATAGACCAGCCAGGGAAGGACTGAAACATAGCAGTATATATAATGTGGAGAAGCAAGTTTTTGCTTTTGTCTGTACTGTGGCTAATCCCATGGGAACAGACTGCATTCCCAAGGGCTTTTAGTCAGATACTTTTAGATAATGCATCCATATAACATTTGAAGTCGGAGATTTGGAATGGGGGCATAGCTAATGGTGCTGAGTAGTGAATTTCTCCTATAGCAAGAAGGTGTGTGAGAGAGGAAAAAAAAATTTTTTTTAACCAATTAATCTGCATCTTATCAATGGGGAAATAGAAAAGTTTGGAAAAAGATGAAAGCAAAGCCATAATGAAAGCGTGCGAGTGAAGTAGTTTCCATTTGCGTTTGGCCTCAGAGGAAGCAGGGGGAAGTGTGGGGGTGGCTGCGTGCTGCAGCAGATGCTGCCGGGTGGCCGTGCCGCTGGCGAGCGGCTCCTCCGCAGGGAGGGCCCTCCACCGGCACGTTGCTCCCCTCGCCGCCCCCCACCAGCACGCTCGCCCTCCCTGCGGCGGCCCTGCCGGCACCCCGAGGTTAGGCTGTACCCCGGTCGAACTTCCTCCTACATCTTTTTCTCTGCTGCCACAAGCAATCTGTCACTCCTCCCTTCAAACCACTCTCCGCCTACGCACCAAAGCGTTACTGTAAGGAGCACCCTCTTCCCTCCCTCCTTCACACCCCACATGTCTCTTGTTAGCAGAAGAAAAATGCCATCTTCCTAGAGAGCTGGTCATCCCTGAGCGTGGATTCAAGACTGAAGGCGTTCAATGCCTTTTACAATCAGAGCTTTGAAAGCTCTATTTGCAGGCCTATTGTGGTTAGTTTTTCATTTGCATGTAATTATACATACGCAGGTGGGAAGGGGCGATTTGCCTCCCACTTGCTCAGCTATGCCTCCCTTCCTGAGAGGACTGCTGCCTCCCTTCCCGCTCTCAGCCTCCCACGCAACCCGCCGCTGAGAAATGCTGCAGAAAACTGACCAGCTCCCAACCCGCCCACCTGAGGAGGAGGAGCAGCAGCAGCAGCAGCAGCAGCACATTTTTCTCTCTTTCTGCTTTTTGAACACGGTTAAAAAGAGCTGTAGCGTGGGTGGAAATAGCTGTAGGGAGTGTGTGTGGGAACGAGGCCCAAGGAAAGCGAGTTTTCTGTTGGTAGGACAGTTACTTCTAGTAGACCAAAAAAAACGAAAAAGCAAGGGTATCTTATTGCAGAGGGTGCCTTTGAGTATGTAATTAGTTCTTAAGGTTGAGCTTCTCAGGTCTGGAAAAAAAGGAACTGTTTCTTTTCCCCTGGTAGTCCAAGTGACGATGCAGTGGCAGCCCGCAACCCTCACTCAGGGCAGCTTGCCTACGAGGCTTCAGGAGCCTGTCCGGCGGGTGCTATTTGCTGTGTATCCCTTCATGTCATCATGTCTCCTGTTCTGCTCTCAATGTACAGGCTTGATCCAGTGGGAGTCAGAGCTGCCTGCAGGTAGGGAGAAAAAAAGGCATGTGTTTTGCACACACTGTGGGTCTGTATTTCAAAATACCATCCCTGCTGGACCTCTTGAAATAGCACTATCAGAGTACCAGTTGATTCAAGATTTACTCCAAATTTGTGCTTCTGTAAGAAATTAAATTCAAGCGTATTTATGTTAACAGGATGTTATTTAAGATTCTTTGTTTGTATTACACAAAAATAGTAGTGAAACTAGTATAGCAAAGCAGAGCTTGTAAGACTAGTGGTATACAGTGCAAAATGGTACCACTGTTTCTTGAGAAATATCACAAGTAGACAACAAGAACCAAGGGTACAGAACAGCTTTCGGGTTCAGACTCAGTTTGACTTATCTAGAGTAAAGCTTTTGCAACATATAATCCTAATTAATTTTGTCCTAACTTTGGGTTAGTCACATGAATTCTCAATCCAAAACTCTACCAATACATGTATTACAACTAGATTTCTCACCAATGTCAGACTTCCCCAAAAATATTACTGATGCAGAATCTTATATCAAGATGTAGTCTGTAAAGATTTGAAGAGGTGAAAACAATATGCACCAGGCAATTAATGAATCTTGAGAAATGACACTTTCGAAGTATAGCAGATTTTTCAAAAATATTCCATAGGGCATCTTAAGCTACTCCTTGTGACTAGAAGCCTCAAGCCTGATTTGGTATGGTTGGTGCCCTGTGAAGTAGCTTCCTCTCCTGGAAATGAAGTGCACACTTGAGTGCACAATCCTATCAAAAGGCTACTTACTTTCCAGGCAGGACATGGTAGTATTGCAGGCCCATCTCACAGACCATGACTGCAGAGATGCAGTACAGCAGAGAACTGGGCTCGCTGACTTCAATACCTCTGACCAAAGCCTGTCGTTTGCTATAGCTCTGGAGATTTTGCCCAAAGTAGAGTGAAAAATGCAGGCATAATTCTCCTACCGATTAGCTCAGAAACAAGGGAAATTATGAATAACCCTAACTAACATGTTTGCGCATGACAAACAAAGATCAGTTGATGCACTTATGTTAGCAAGAGCTAGAGAAAAAGAATCAATGGAGATAAAACCTTAATGCAACTAATTACCTTGATGTTTTAAAAGTCTTATTTCTGAATGACTTCGATGATTAATATTTTAAATATATACTTATAACCTTCCACTGATTCTTGTGCAACTCGTAATTATAATCTACTGGAATTGCATACCCACACTGAGGAGGAAAAATATTCCAAATAGTAAGTTCACGTCATGCAACTCATTTCCTTCAAAACATTGCAGTAATTCTTCAAAATATTGCAGTAATTCCTTTGTCAGCAGCATTTTTGAAGCACTATTGGCCCACTTATAACTCTATCCCACATTTAGCATGGGTTCAGTTAACTTTAAAGGTAGTGCTTATCACACCTTTTATATCAATGAATGTACATTAAATTTTAAATGCAGATTATATGCTTATCTTGCCAACTATTGTTAGCCTGGATTTTTCCTCATATGATCAGTTGTGATGGAATTATATTACTCAAGAACAGGAAAAAAACATTTAGAATAATTTAAAATCTATTTTATGAAAATACAATTTTAAACAAATCTATTTTGTATGTCAAATTCTTATTGGCTTCACTGTTACATCTGCTGCTCAGTTGGAACATTGTGCGCTTTGGTATTGAGTTGTCCTGTAGGCCATTTCTTCTCAGGGGTCATAGTTGCTAGTGAACAACTAGATAACTTATTTTGTTTCAGTCAAAATCATAGTGATCTAAGCACAAAAGCGCTGACGCTAATTAGTAGCTTTTTGACAGTCCAGGAATTTGATGAGTACAGAGAGTGTCTCAGATGTTTCTTCTAAGAGTTTGTTGCTCTAAATTAAAGTGAGTCTCTTCAGCAGGGCAGTTTGGCTGACAGCTTGACAGTATCTTATTAAGTGAACATGTGTGTATTCAAACCTTTCTAAGTTACTCATCTGACACCTTGCATGGATAGTATTTTTCACTTGAAAAGTTCTACATTTGGTTTAAAAACTCAATATTAACAATATTTTTCAAAATTTCTTTTTATTTTTTTAATTCTGGAGTACAACTAAAATTGTTACATAAAATAATGCATCTGAAGAACATTGCTTAGGGGAAAGATATCTCATCTGATGCCACAAATGATGGAAAGGACAGAGCAGAGCAGACTGGAGAATTTAAAAATGAGGAATAAAGTAGGTCAGCAGAAAAAATGGAAATTTTGAAGCCATTATAAAGTAGGCATATATCGTTCATTCCTGTAGAAATATTCTATTCTAAGTCTAAATTACCAGCCTCCACTGAGGGGTTATTGTGAGCAAATACCAGTTTCAATGCAACCTGATTTACCAGCTCTCTACAACTATGCATAATTATTAACCTCGTGGAAAGGATGTGTAGCGTGCCAGAAGGGAATCTATTTTTTTAAAGAAATATGATCACCCTGGTTCATAAAGAAACTGCTTGCAATGGACGTGAGAGGAAGAGAATGCTTGGTGGCTGGGATGGATGTTCGCATTGCTAAGAGCAGTATATGTGAATATGTAATTATTTCAGAAATAACATGCTATACAGTGTGATTTAGTCATACTTTGACACACCTCTGTCTGCCAAGAAATATGCAGACACTACCTTATAAAACTGTTGCTAAGAGCATAGGCTCATGGGGTGAGAAGATGCTGTATTGTATGGTTAACTGCAGGAGTTAACAGCAGGGTTTCAATCTGGGACCCACAAAGATAGAATTAAAGGCTCCACTTCCCCCCAGGAGAGGTAGCAGCATGTAGAATTAGTTGGAGACATTTTCTGTGGCAAAATTAACACACTTTAAAGAGTGGCTTTATTGATACTTTTAGCCTAAAATTTTCAAACAAAAGAGGAGAAAATTCTGGCCAACACCATGAAAAAACATCTTTTACTTGTTTTCTGATAAAATTAAACAATTTTCTAGGAAAGCAGAGACTTTCTGCAAAAAGATTAATTTCAAGAAAAATTCATTTTGAATTTGAAACTTTAATGGAAATATTTTTTCTCATAACTGAGCATTAGGATCATGAAACATATTTGGACTGTGTATTACCTTTCCTGGGCCACCATGAGCATCCCTGGAGCCTTTGTGAGACTTTTGGAGCATTCATGACAGACTAGTTTCTTCCTAATAGAAGCCAGCTGAATTCTGCTGATACCACGGTCTACCATCTAAATTACAATAAACAAATACAATTATCAGCACTCTTTAAATCATCAGAAAAGGCAGACATTGACAGGTAAATTTTTAGCTTCTTAAACCCCTCCATGGAAAAGACAAGTATTTATTGATAGTCTTATTTTTAAGACTTATTGCATTACTTGAAAGTTTTAATTAATCTACAAGAAAAAGCAAAAAGTTCACAGTAACACCTTGTTTCATGTAATCTAGAAGCTAGTAAATAGGCTATTAAGATAGATTAGCTGCTGAGATTCATAGACACATTGTTGCCATAGATTAATTAACCTCAGTTATTTGGGTTTAGGCAAGTCATTTCACTATTCTGCTTTAGTTTTCACATGTATGAAGTGAAGAGAGTAACATTTGCTGTTCTCATCGTATTATCAGAATTAACTAACTATGGTTGAAATGGTAAGATGCTATATACTAGTGATTGCACGTGGCATCTTGTTTGGCATTTTGTCATTGCCTAAATGAGATCTGTTACTGAACCAAAGGGTAAGTATTGTCTGTGTATACATTTGCAGCTCATATATCATAAAATGCCATATAGCACAATGACCTAGGATTCTGGGATCCAGAGGAAGAGGATTCAGAAAACACATGCTTTGCGTGTTTGTGTTGTTTTACAAATCAACACATGGAATATATCTTCCCCTTCCTTTAAAAAAATGAAAAAAACCCCCACAACCTGGTCTATAAGCTGTTAAAAACAGATATCCAATCACAGTCTTTTAGATATATTAGAAAGAACGCATGCTTTTTTATTTCTAAATAAATAATTTGACCAGTTCTTCACATACAGGCTTGTAATGCTGCCATCTGTCAGCTTTACCCAACTCTGCGGAAGGAAATGAAGACATCTTTTAGCAATGGAGAAACAAATCCATGCTGTATTAAGCATGTACCCACTCAGCCTCTCTCTCCCTTCCTCCGGAGTTTATCAATTCTTTTTCCTTCTGAGGAAATTTCCCACCAATCTGAGAGTTTCCCACCTTCTTCATTTCTTAAGAGTGAAAAAGCCTAGTATTTACAGAATTAAAAAGCCCAGAATTCTGTAAGGTCATCCAGTATGCAGTTTTAGGCAAGTTGGTAGGGTATTTGCATAACCAGTTGGCTCTCTTTCGCAGTAAGTCATTTGCCCTTGATGCTTATTCACAGCAAGAGGTCATAATGCATGTGGGTAACATAATTATTCACTGCAAAATGACTGCAACAAAGTATTGTCGCTGCGTAATAACAAACAGAGGCAGATCTCCGAGGAATCTGTTGAGTTATTTCTAGAAGATGAAGGAAAACATCCTCTCCAGAAGATGTCACTTAACCTTAACTACCTGTAAATTTTGTATCAAAGATGTTGATGACCCATGCTGTATAACCATTACCTACCTTTCTTGCACTATAATCTTTTACACCTTATTTTTCATCTGTCTAAAGTGTAAAATGTAGGCAATATTGACCTACCTCATAAAAATAATAGCTCAGCTGTGTTTGTAAAGTGTAGACCTGAAAACAGCAAAAATGTAAGTTCAACTCTCCAGAACCTGAAACTGTATTTCACTTTCCACCTCTCTCCTTTTCTCAGATAGGCCTCAGCTGATTAGTAGTCAACTTTCTAATAACTCTTTCCTCCTTTTAAGCTTTTCCCGTATAAACGTGCTCCATGTGTTCTGCCACTGCTGTTGCAAGGAGATCACCTCCACCCAGCTCGGAGTCCAAAGGTTTACCAGTTTTGTTTAACTAATAAATCTAAAGGTGTGTAAGATAAGACAGGATTTGTTATCCATTTGCTGCACTTTATTTTAGTGATTCTACATTTACTTAAAATTCAGTGTTGTTAGGTCAAAGATACTAAAACGTGTTGCAGTTTAAGGTGTTTAAAATTCTTCTCCATTATTACCATTTGAAATGCTATTTTATGTTTATATTATTAATTTAGAAAGTATGAGAGACGTAGAGGGTATATAGGTACCTGTATGTCATGTACAATGCATCCATGTCCGTAAACATTTTCATTTTGACCAAAGGAAATTATAAATGACCCAGCTTATTTGAGAATTTTTAAGATTAAAAGTCTTATTTCTGAGAGTGTTGTCTGAAGGTGTTGTAGGTGTCAGGAGGCCTGATTCTCAACTAGCCTCTACAATGCTCAGGGTAGTTGTTTAGTTTTCAGTTCCAATATAACCTGAACATAAAACAGACTATGGTTCAGAGTAATAGCACTTGCACTCTTTGTACCGACAGAAGAGAGTGCAGGCGCTCCAAAGTGAGGAGGAACCGAGACCTTAAGCTTTCTTTAACATTTCCCACTGTTGTTGCTAACAGCAGCCGGCACTACAGAAGACCCAAATAATTGTTACTGCTTTTCTGACTCAGGCCTAAATGATGTCAAGAAGCAGCTAGCTTCTGCTTGCTTACCCTGACTCCTCTTTCCAACATTCATATTACTAAAGGACGTGCACTAATGGGATATGCTAAATGTGTAAGTACGTCAGAAGGGCTTTATAGAATAGGAAAAATGTCTTCCTAATTCAGCTATTTTTTTATGACAAAGCATGAGGATCAGTAGTACCTCACACATTGTGGCCTAGGGAACACTGATGGTCTATGAAACCATCAGTGGTCCTTAGGTGATCTGCAAAAACAGATCTAGTGTTTACTTGAAATATTTGAGAATACATAATGTTTTGAAAAACCAAGGGGAAAATAATCTGTGGTACTAGATGTTTGAGAACAATTGATTTACTGTTATTCTAATTTTCTTTAATTGTTTCCCAGGAGATTCCAGCTATTAGAAACTGAAAGAGATAGGAACAACTGTGCTGAGTCAGACTGACGGTCCATCCAGCCAAAAACAGCCATGAGGGGCTACCTGCGGAAGAGTAAGAACAGGGCAAGCAAGCCCGGCTTCTGTTTTCAGCTCCAGGGATTCCTGAGTTGGAAGTATTTTTTGTGTCTACTAACCTTCCTGGGATTTCTCTTCCATGTACTTGTCCAGCCTCCCCTGGAGCTTGTGCAGATGTCTAGCATCTGCAGCGTCCTTGCAAGCAGTCCCACAGGTCTAAAAGCCACTGCAGGGAAAGTGCCTCTGCCCCCCACCCCCTGCCCGCCCCGAGTTTGTAAATCCATCATATGCCCCCTAAGTTGCCTCTTTTCCAGACCGAAGAATATCAGACCACTGAGCTATTCCAGGCAGATGGGTCATTCCATAGTTTTGATCATCCTTCTCTTAACCCTTCCCAGTTCCACTATGCTTTTTTTGAAACAAGGAAACCATACTGGTTTTCTCAGAGAATTCATCTGGGATCCATGCCTTAGTTTCTCTCAGTGTGGAAAAAATCTGTGGAGTTTGCTGAAGTAGTATTCTTTCCTACCTTTCAATTGGTTTTGCACTTATTTTATATATATATATATTTAATACTCGTAAGTACTTTGACATTAGTTTCGAGGCTTCTGGTAACAAATAGTTAACAGCACACTGTAGCAGTATCAGAAATCTTCAGGGAACTAGTTTGTACCTCCAAAAAAGCAGCTAAAATTGTCTAACCCTGCAGGCAACAGGAGACCTTTTTTCAACTATTAATAGAAGGGGAGAAGAAATGAGAAAGAAGAATAGGAATTGGTAAATGATTTTAAAAAGCAGAGCTATTTAAAATTCATAGCTGATATGCTCCTTTAGGAAGTTGTGAAATATGGCATAGAAAAAAGGTAAGAAATGTTAATACCATTAGATAAGCAAAGAATATTTCTCTGCTTTTGTCACTTTCCTGTATTTTTTTCTTTCCCCACCCAAGCATTTCAAAGGCATATCCTCGCAGTGACTCATCAATTTGCTGTCTACTGGAGGTTTGGAAATAGCTGAGATGTTATAAATAGATCATGATCTGCAAGAGACAAAAAGAACGGAAATACTGTGAAAGGTTAGCTGAAAAATGTAGATGTGGATCAAGATCTCAAACATATCTCAGCGTGGAAATACTCAGTCTGAAGTGTTTTATTCAGCGCAGCAGAGGGACCTGCGTTTGTTGCAGAGCAGCACGGAGCAGCCGGCTGGAAGCGGCCGGGATTTTTGTGGTGGTGCAGGGCCCTCAAAGGCTGCATTTGCTTACTGCCGCTAAATTACTGAAGCTAAATTACTAGAACTAATTACTCTTATAAGCACTGTAGAGCCACTAAATCAGCATATATAATTTTTATACAGTAATTTTTCTGGCATTGCTCATGTGTTTTGAATTGGTAAAATTCTTCAAGCTCACTCCCATTTTCCATTTGTCCTCCAAAATGCCTTAACTTTACTGAAGCGCCTTGGTTTATGGTGAAATCTTATCCTTGTCCAAAGAGGCAGTACAAAAGCTAGAACTGGAAAGCAGTCTAATATATTTTTATTTTTGTTTCAGAGTACTTGCTTTGTAAGGTCATTTAAATGCTGCAGAAACTTCCAAACTGCCTTTACGAGAAGAAGTAGTGGTATATTGAAACCTGATGCCAGGAAGTGTTTTTATTCCTGTACCTGTATATGTATAGCTGAGATCCATGTTTGTGTATCCTGACCAGCCAATTCTGTTACAGCAGCTGTCAAAGGGAGCACACTTTCCCTGGGATGTGTTCCTGTTTTGAAGAGATGTTGCTTCCTGAAACCATTTTGGGTTTCATGGTAGCTATGTTATGGTAATGGGCTTGACCTAAGCTGTACATTCTCAATATCTGCCAAATACAGTGACATACCACTAATGAAGGACCTGGTCTTGGTCCTCAAAGTGCGTCTCCAATTGTTACTGGTTTCCATAGAAGTTTAGGCCAAGAAGCACTTTGCAGAATCAGGCTCTTTAAACCTAAATTAACATTCTGTTGAAAACTAAACATATGTTGTTTTTCTTCACAGTCAATAATTTAGTTTCCAGGTTTGGAAAAGAAACACTGCTGGGGAGGCATCCAATGAATTTATTAATGAGCTTGGTAAGTATAGAACTATTAATATCTTCTGAAATTTTGTTTGTGTTATTTTTACCTTCAACTTAAGACTCTGAAATAAACAGATGTTCTGAGGCTTTCCACTGAGAATACTACAGCATGTGAAGCCCTATTTTAAATACATTGTCATTATCAGTATATTGTAAGAAACAGGTGAATAGCTATGTTCAATATTTCTGAAATAATCTGTAACATATATGAAGCCTGTATTCAGATTGCACTGATAACACTACAAAGAAAAACATCTTGAATGTTTCTCATATGTTACTAATGAATTTTATTTCCAGCCAGAAATCTGAATAGAAAAATGGAATCAAATTAGTTTATAATATTATCAGTGCACATTAAGGTTCCTATTACCATTTCCTGGCATGGCTAACAACATAGTTCACCCATTTTAGGCACATTTTAAATATACGAATGTTTCTATTTGTCTAAATTTTTTTATTTATTTCATGTTCATTTTTGATCAGAGATACTGCTTTGAATCTCAGTTTAACTGGAGTCTATGGCAATCCTCACTGACACTGAGGTATTGAGGTCCTCGTTCTTACAGGGAGGACTATCATCTTGAGAATTTATCTGAGAAGGGCATCAGTCAATCGCCCGTTGTTTTCACACTTTGGGGAGGAATGTTTGAAATTGACCTTAAAATTGAATTCAACTACTAGGATTGCTCAGATGCTGATATATTAACCAAGAAGTTAAAACTGGTCAACCATTCAGTTACACTAGAGATGCTGAGATGAAATACAAAATAAAAAAGATGTGTCTGTTTTTTGGGGAAAAAAGGCTTGGCTGACACTGTGACTCATGTCCGTATCAGAAGTGCCATTTGCTGCTCCAATTTATAAATAGGCAAATTCAGCCCTAGAGAATTCGGTTAGTCCTCTGAAGCTACTGCAGTCAGTCTCAGCTTGAATTCAGTGTAATATGTTTCTCAAGAGAAAAGATGACTTCACTGCTTGCATCATTCATGTGGTTTTCATCAAAAATCACATTTGCATGTCTTGGTGCTGGTTTGTTTATTCAGCTGCATTGTAGAAGACGTGAATTTAATATGATTCAAAGAAAACAGGTGGGTTAAAAACTGCTTTGAGCTATCACCACTTATTTCAGCCATATAAGTGGTGAGAGCTGGTCCTTGGATTAAAGGAGAAGAATATGTAATGCTGTGTAAAATCAGAAGCTGTTTTCTTGACTAATCTTCCAATGTGAAGCGTACTGATTCTTAGCTAAAATTTGTTTCGGTCAAAGAATATTTTGAAATGCAGTGGTATTGTATTTCCTTTAAAAGCTAATCTCAGAAACTTAATCTAGTTAGAAGCTGAGAACTCTAATTCCCATTGACCTCAGCGACCAAGTCATTTACTAATAACGAGAAGAAAAAAAAAATGAATATCTGACCTTTTTTTTCTTTTGCAGATGTGAAGAACAATGCAGAAAATAATTTCCTACTTGAATGCCAATATTTGCTCAATGTTTTGTTCTCAGAAGGGATAGAAAGAACTTCCTAGGGATCAGAGGGAAGTGGTCAGTTTGCTGTCCCTCAGTCATATACTTGCAGATATTTTGTAAACAGGTTAGGCTCAATGGTTACTTATTATGTTCTGAATACAGTTTAGAAGACATACATTTGGGTTACTGAAGCTAAATATGAGAGCAAGGACCTGTTCTGCCAGGACTTAGTGGGCAGAGGAGATTGGTGCCTATGCCTTTTTTAACCATTCTGTCTGCCCTAGTCATTCTCCATTTTTATTTTTAAAGTTTCTAGGTTTTATTACAATAAAATGTGTGTGGGAAGGAGGTGCTTATATTTAAGTTTTACAAGTTTTTTGGTTTTCTCTGTAGACCTTGCTAGATGAGAAGGCCTAAGCAGATCCATCTGAAAGCTCCGGCCAGTTAAGCCTGCCTCTGTGAAGACAGGCCGATGTAGAATTCATCACAGGTTCAGTGTCTAAATTGCATAAACTATCTTAGCTCCTGCCTGGAATACAAATAAAGTCAGCAGGGCTTTGCATAGGCTCTACAATCTGTATTTGCAGAGCTTATGACAGGATCAAGGTCATAATATTTTTGCACATATTCAATGGCTTCTGTATTAGCAACAGCCCAATGTAAGCAAGCGGCCCTGTGAACAGCAGGGCCAATGAAGCTTCGTTTCCTGCGCGTCTGTGTACTTCACCTTTACAACCCACCCTTCCTCCACCACTTTGCACACCTCCGCTGTCCCATCTCCGTTTCATCCAGTTCTCATCTCTGTTCCCTAAACTGTCCCTCCACTCCTCCCCAGGTTAACTGAACCGCTGCTTGGGCAAGGCGAGGGTTCACGGCCGAATGGGAGCCAGTTGTGGAGTTTATGCTGTGGGCTTTCCTTCCGTGCAGGGCTCTATCTTGGGTTTCTTTGCTTTGCTATCTGCTGATGTTCACACAAACTCGTAGGAATTTAATGTTTATGAGACCATCACCACTCACCCAATTTGGTATGTGCCAATAGGTTCCAAAGTTCTCTGGGTGAGGAAAAGTTGACTTCTGTATAGACAGATAAAATGCAAATACAAACCTAATTTGAGGGAAAAAAAGGCCTATCAGCCTGGAAAAAGCACACAGGCGTATACAGTAAACATACTTTTTGTAACTAGTATTTGCTTTTGCACATTGCTTTGTCTTCTCTTGGCTAATGAATTTAATACTCCTAAAGGTGTTAGATTAAAAATCTGAGGAAGTGAATGCTCTGCTTATCTGCTAAAGCAGATAGACCACTGCAATAGCATCTCATGGTGTGATCAGCTGTGAATACTTTTACTCTTGTTACCATTAACATTTTTTTTAGCTCTGTATAGTTTGCTGATTCACTGTGTGACTATTTTTCAGTTCCTCTGTCAGGATTTCTCTCTTACTGATGGTAATGTATTTGCATTTACTCTTTGAAACAGTAGAGAAAAGCCACTTTTCTTTGTTCCTCATAACAACTTAACTTCTTCCCAGATTTATACTGGGATACATACAAACTGGGTGTGTGATGAAGACCTTCCTAAAGAGGAAGAACTGAGTGCCTTAGTCACCTTAGTGCATTTCCTCTCCTAGCTAAGGGTTGACTAAAGTAAGTTTGTCTATGTTGTGCAAAATATACTAAAGGCTTAATTGAAATAAAAGCTTTTCTGTTGACTTCAGTGTGCTCTGGAGCAAGTCCTAACAGCATAATCTCACCTTGAACTTATCTTTCTAGCCTTATTGATGTAATTTGTGTTTTCCTTTTTGGCTCAGAGCTAAAAGCCACTGAAGGACAGTAGAATATTTTGTAGCAACCAGAAGTTCCTGATTTCAAAGTACCGCTCTACTTCATGAACGAACCCAAGTAAGGAGATAGTTCTATAAATCAAAACCTGAGCTTCTAGAAACAATTTCCGTAAGATGAAATCTCAGATACTTTACCTTTGCCATTATTGGAAAATATCAAAATCATGATATGCATGTATTATACATCTAATATGAAGGACGTTTTTCTGTAAAAGTTTTGTATGTGTTATGTAATGGCATATTTGCTTTATTTTCCCTCTAACCTCGGAACAAGTCAGCTGCCTCAGAGGGTCAGCTGGCACCACTGAGTCCTTTTCAAGCAAGATCCGCTACTGTGAGCAACGTGCAGTGTTCCAGCAGATACATCTAGGTAATTTTGTTCATTTTGTTTTTAAAAATAACTATCTTGCTTTAATTTTTTCAGTTTCGTTGGGCCTTTGTATTATATATTAAAGTTTTTTTTTCTAAACAATGAGGTGTTTGTAGATATTTTTGGCAAGTATTCTCTCCCCAACATACGGTAAGGTGGTATAGGACATGTAAATTGAAATCTTCATAAAGCAGTGTAAGCATTTAACCAAAAGTCCACAGAAATCCACTGCCATTTTTTCTATTTCTTTGATAAGTTTAACCCAGGTATGGGTTCATAATACAGCATTTATTATATGACATGTATATTTACTCTTTATATTTATTTTACAGTTTAAAAGCATTACTTTTGAATATTCTAATAGCCAGTGGTCAGGTGCATATTTATTAGTCTCACTCTGTGTATTTGCTAACAGCAAAAGAGTTTTTCAGCATAATTTCTTGTTTTTTACATTTTGTATATCACATTTTACAGCGATTCAGAGCTTAATCCTAAGGCCCTTGAAAAAAAGAGGTTTTCCAATTAATTTCAACAGACCTTACCTCTGACCTGGCTTTGTATTTCCTTAATTCTACTATCATGTCCTATAATAGCAAGTGCTTTAATTGAAACTTTGTACTTTAGGTAACTCAAAACTGTATTTCCTCTTCTCTGAACACTTTGGCTAGAAATATATAGGCTTTCTTGATAAAAATACATTACGTACAGTCTGTGTATAGTGCAGCAGTTTCTCCATTTCTGCTAATCCTCATTTTCATAGCTGAAAGAACAGAGAAGGAACCCTCTGAGCATATGTAATAATTTCTGATGGGTTGTAATCCAGATCTTTACAAAGAGCTTCACTGAAAGAAAGAACCAGCAGAGCCCTATTATGTTCACTCCCGCTCACCCCGGGATAGCTTGTCAGATGGGAGCAATATTGTTGAATGCTGAAGTTTTCCCTTATGTCAGAGATCCTTATTGCTTGAAGCCAGTGGACCCCAGTCTAAGCTATTTGATCAAATTCAGTTGGTCCTTGATTAGGTTTTTAAACTCAGCAAGAAACCATTTTTGCAATACATAAAATAATTCATTGTAACTGGCTGTGTGTTGGGCACATTCCATTATCCGCTCCTCAGCTGCAACTTCCTGTTCACATAGCATGTTATGCAACAGCCTGCGAGGAAACATTACACATTTTGCCTAAATTCCCACATTCAGAGAGGAATTTTTCTAGGATATAACCCTGGCATCTCAGACACCAAGTATACGGAAGGGGGGATGTGCAAGGTAAAATCTCCCAAAGACTGGGCTCCGAGAAATCATAATAGAAGCAAAGTTGCAAAAGGTGGTTACATTCTCAGTATGTATTAGTGGGTTCCCTGCATCTGTGGTGTTGAGTTATCCAAGTTCATGAAAAGCCTGCTTTTATAGCTTCTGTAAATGTAGTCTGTCACTACAAAGATCAGCTTTCCCTTTTCAGTTCAAGAACAATGACTGAAAATGATTGGAAATACATATTATCCCTAAAAGCATTTGTTGTAGTAATTTGCCAAAAAATCTCCATCAGGATTAAATAGCTTCAGTTGGAGCTGACATCTGATCCATTACAGCAATATTTTGTAATAACAACAAAACAAGTTGTATGAGTTGATAAATGTCTGAGTCCGGCAAGACAGTATGAGACCTACCTATGAGGTCTAGTCTGACGTGGTTTCTCTGGGTTTCAATAGCCTTAGGGAAGATTTTCAAAGACAAAAAGGGTTTTGTAAATCTGGACAGATGATAAACAAGCCTCCTCCTGCACCAAGCCATCTGCCCTATGACATTCAGCTTTTGTCTCCTGCCTCCTTGAGGAGAGGCTTTTACTGCAGAGCTAGGCAAGGTTTTAATCGCATATCCCTCATATCTACATACAAATATCTACATATCTTAGGTAATTAGCATGGCTGGGTAATGGCCTTGAGACAGCATTTCCTTCTGCAGAGACTGGTATCCCGTTCACCGCAGCGAGACTGAAATCGGTCAAATGCTACTGCTCCCCCCATTGCCCACGGGCGCAGAGGGGCAGCTGAGCGTGGCCACGGCTGGGACGGGACGGGACAAGATGAGGGTGCTCTCGCCAGCTGCAGCACAGCACGCTGCAGCTGCGTGCCCCGCAAGCTGCAGCAGCAGCACAAGCTCACAGCTGGCAAGATGTATACAGTGGTCCTGGCTCTGCCCTGTGTCGTCACCCGCTTCTGTACGTTGAGATTGGAGCTACTAGAAAACTTGCTGTCCCGCTGGCTCTCTCGCTAGTTTGTTCTTTTTATGGATGATCTTAGTTACCTGAAGTAGCTACTGGCACTGTGTGTATGTATTTTAAACAATCCCATCCTCTGTCTGTCTGAATTAAGCAAAATCATACTTTTCTCTGGACTTCTTCCCTTGGGGAAAACGCTGCAAAGATTCCTCTTTTCCTTGAGGAGAGGGGGAGCCTCCTTCACAAAAAGGGAGGTACAAACAGGAAGCTATTTGCCTTATTGCACCCCAGTTGCACTGTCTGTGCTCTAGTCTGTCCTTGGCAGCAACCCGTCTCCAAGCGTGTGCCCGCTCCCGAGCCCCCGGGCTCTCCTCGGGGACACCACCCGCTCGTGCGCCACTGCCTTGGACGTCCCTGCGCAGCCTGAACTCCCTTTACCGACCTCACTTGGCCTATGGCCCAGTTCAGGCCCTTCACGGGCAACTCCCCGAATCTGAGCGCTTGTGTAGGAAGCACAGGCACTTGAGCTGAATCCTCCAACTTTACTACTTTATGAGTTCAGGGCTCATAAACTCCCTCCAAACCCCAGGCTGTCCTTTCATTTTCTGTCTTGATTATTCCCCCTCTTCAGCTTAACGCTGTCGGACTTTCGACAGTGCTATGGTCTTGTGGGGCGGCTTGGGCGGTTTCTTTCCTGGAGATCTTGCCCTCTGGAACAGGTTGCTGGCGTTTTTCCACCTCAGTGATTGTCATTCCGTTTTCTAATCTCGCTTTCGGTAGCGGTGGTGGTGGGGAGGTTTATCCTGTAGCCCGCACTTTCAGCAGTTATGTCATTTCACGTGTACGTAACTCTAGGAGCGCTACTTGGATGACTGAAGGGCTGTGCGAGGCTGTACCCATCGCAGCCCTGTGTGCTCTAAGAGGCCTTTGCAACCTCTGTGCAGCAGGAAATGCTATCAGTCATGGGCTGTTTTGTCGCTTAGGGCCCATGAATGCTCCCCAAATGCTACTTTTAAACCCAAAGTCTACCGTGTGGCCGAAGCCCTACAGGCTACTGCATGTGGGTGCAGACCTGACGTGGGCAGAGCTACTTCTTGTAGACAGACTCTCCCCACATCACCTTCCCGGCGACTGGGGTTTACATCGGAAGAATCAAGTACAACAGGGCGAAGCCCGTAGAAGGCTTCCCGCAGCCCCGCGCTACCGGCGCGGTTAAAGAAAAGAGCGAGCGAGAGAAGCAGCCCCCTCCCGCCGCGCCGGGGCAGCTCCCCGCGGCGCCGCCCGGCCCGGCCCGGCCCGGCCGCGCCCGCCGCTCCCGCGCGGCCCTCGGCGGCGGCCGCCTCTGCCTCTGCCTCTGCCTCTGCCTCTGCCTCTGCCTCTGCCTGCGCGGGCGCGGAGGCGGCGCCGGGCGCAGCGCGGCCCCCCCGCGCGGGGGGCGGCTCCGTCGCTGCCCGCAGCGCCTCTGCGCGGCGGCGGCCCGAGCCCGGGCGGGCGAGCGAGGGTGCGCGGCGCCGCCCGCAGCAGCGGCAGGAGGCGGCGGGAGGCGCTGCGATGCCCGCGGCCGGGCGCCCGCCCGCAGCCGCCCCCGGGCGAGGTGAGTGGCGCGGCGGGGATGGCGGCGGCGGCGGCGCCCGCAGCAGGCCGCCGGCTGCCGCGGGGGGCGGCGCGGGCTGCCGGCGGGCCGCGGTCCCCGCGGGGCGGCTGAGCCGCGGCTGCTGCCCGGGCCGCCGCTCGCCTCCTGGCTCCCGTTGCGGCCTCGCTACTCGCCCCGCGCCTCGGGAGCGCGGTGCCCCCGCGGCGGGCCGAGCTGCGGCCGGGCCGAGCCGCCCCGCCGGCTCCGCACCCGGCCCCGCACCCGGTCCCGGCCCCGCGGGAGCCTCCGCGGCAGCGCAGGCGGCTGAGCGGGGCGGTGTCTGTGGCTGGCGCTTGGTTTCTGAACCCTTACATCCTTAAAACGCCGCGATTTTCAGTCAGCGGTCGCCCGTCGCTGTTGTTCCGCCCGTTTAAATCTGCCCGGGGATGTTGGCTTGCTGGGGCCGCCCGCGCTGGGTATGGTGTATGTGCTGTGGGCACCTGTGACGTCCCGCAGTGCCACGCGTAGGTTTTGGAAGCGGCCTTGGGTTGGTACCTTTAAAGCTTTAACAGCACTTTTTTTTAAAATGTGATATTAATGAAAAATGCAGTATTGAACAGCAGTAAACTTGGCACTGGGGAGAAGAGAGCGGCTATCTGAGCATAATACTAGTAGCTAAAGTATTTCAGTAAGAGCTCACCCGAAACAGTATTATGCTGCTAAGCTATGTATCGGGTCTAGTTGTCCATTTAGCTATGTCCAAGGAAGGGTATTGTAAAATGCTATTTTTCTGGTCTGGTAGTATTTCAGGTTTGTTTCCCTGGATGTAAATAAACAATGGACAATGGAACATTTATTTAATTATTTGTGTTCTCTGAAGTCCCATAGGAGGGTTAGGGGACTTGAAAACAAAATAGTTCCCATCTTGAAGATGGTGTCTGTGGTAGTAGCCATTAAATGAAGCAAAAGTCCTAAACAAGTTTTGGAAAAAAAGTTCAAGGAAGCGGAGTGAGAGCATAAGAGCAAAAGCTGGTCGCGGGAGTAGCCGGTACGGAGAAGTCGCGGTTGCTCACTGCTGTGACGGGGCCAGAGCAGAGGTGCTTCCCTCAGGATCATCCTCGGTGTCCAGCCGCAACACAGCGGGTGCGAGTTCTTACCGCAGCGCAAGGGAACGTAACCTGGGGATGTGATCCAGTTACAGGAACCGCGCAGTAACCCAGAGGCTAAGTATCGCCGAGCAAATCTCTTTGTTTCGAAGCGGGTCACTTCTTCCGCTGCTGTGAAGCGGTGGCTGGTGGAGCACAGCACACGTTGCCTTTTCCCAGTACTAGATGTACTGGAAGTGCTTGGAGACTGCCGCAGGTCTGAAGTTGGGCACTTTCCTGGGCGGTAGCTGAAGTCACACTTATTATTTACCAAAACTAATGAAGTCTAAACCTTGTAAGTGTGGACACATAGTTGGTAAATTAAGAACTGGTTAAAAAGTTTGAGCCTAGTACTGATGAAAAATGGTTAAAAAAATAGCTTACTATGACACCTTAATTTGCACACATTAAACAGAAAACATGGCTAGGAAACAGGAGTCCTAAGGTGCGAGTTTAATGGCTTTTCTCTAACAGACCAGGATCTGATAGTGCTCTTACCTTTTTGCTTTAATGTTAACACTAGTACTATTGTATCAACTTAGCAACTTCAAACCTATTATAAAGTGCATTAAGCCTATTATAAACCTGATCCTGACATAATTTAGACGTATTTTTAGTGTCTCAATCTAATTGACTAAACATGTCAAAGTATGTGGGGTTTTATGTGCATATTAAATGATGTAGAAAAGCCTGTAGACCAAAACATCAAGTAAGTGCATGCCAAGCAAAGCACAATAAACCAATTTTAAGAGTTAAGTGTTTTAGAATGAGGTGATTTCACTTCTTGGAAACCCTAATTATGGTGGCTAATGTTAAAACACTAAGTCTCACTTGAGACTTGAAATAAGTATATATCCCAGCCCCAAGTTAATTCACTAAGCGTGGTTTACGCCTGCCTGTATGACTTCTGAGCGAGGTGGCCATGCTCAGGGGCGACGGGCGAGAGGTGCGTGGGGGCAGTGAAACCACCGCTCGCCGGCCGGGGGGCGAGGGCAGGGCGCTGGGGGGAGCCGCTCTGGGGCGTCTGCCCAGCGGGTCTGCATGCCGCTGTGCTGCTGGAGGCTCGCGTAGCGCCGAAAGCCTTGGGGCGCAGTGTGAGAGCAAACGCAGGATATACGCTCTCGTGTCATGACGTAAGCTGTTTGCATAATGTTTACCACCTTCTTGGCGTAGATGCAGGTGATGACGCTAGGCTGTTCCTTAGGAGCGAAACTTGCTTGAAAAGGGAAAACGCAGCCTATTATTCATGTTTATTACAGCAGTGTTTTATAGACTTGCTTAATTTCTGCTAGACACTGCACAGAAACAGCAGCAGAAAGTTCTTGATCCAAAGGTTTTGTAGTTTAGATCAATGAGACAAGGAGGGCTGAGGAAGAGATACTGTGTCTGAGCACTGTCATGGGTGCAAATGTTGTGGCAGTTTCACCATCCCAGGGATAAGTGAGGTGATCTTCCTTTTAAAGATAGTTTTTAAGTTTGCTTCTCTAGCACAGACCTGCTCTGAATTTAACTTAGTAATTTAAAACTTCTCATAAACCCTAATTATGGAAGTTAATATTAAAAGGATAAAGTCTCACTTCAAACTTGAGATAAATATATAGCCCAGCACTGAGATAAGAACTTAATAATTAAAAAAAGAAGCTGAAGAAGAACATTCAAAGAACATGTTTTGTGTTAGCAGATTGATTTTAAAATATTCATGAGAAAATCTCATGTGAAATTTCACATTTATTGCAAACTCATTTTTCTAGTCAGTGAAAGCCTGAATGGGGTAAAATAAGATTTGATGTCATATATAGGCTGGCTTCGATTTATCCACACAATGCAGACATCAGCCTATCCTGCTTCTGTTGTTACAGCTCCATGTTGTTTGAGAGTTTAATTAATGTTTCCTGTTTTGATATTCTACTCTTAGAGTATGTTTTCAGAGCCTATGTAAACAGAAATCTTATGCAGTGATTTTGATGGGTACTTAACCGGTTAAAGCTATTCTTAACTGCTCGCACTGTGTTACTAGGAATTGTGAGGGGGCTTTCTTTATTTTCTTTTTCTTTTTTTAAAAAAACATTCTGTTTACATCCAAACACTGACTTTGATGCTCTTGGATATTTTGCTTTGTGAGAATTATACTTGAATTCTCAAAGCCTAAATATTTGATTTGTAGATATTATGCTGAATAAAGCTTTATTTAAAAACCACAATGCTCCTCCTCCTAATTGCTTTTTGGTCTGCAAGTGAAGTTTTAATGGCTTCTTTTTACCCCTCTAAATCTGTAAGTGTCTTGGGACTTTCCTTGAGAGGTTCAGGGATTCGCTACCCCAGTCAGATCTGTTGATCAGCATTTTTTTGAGACACGATGCAAAGCAGGTGCTTTTTGGAAGCTTTTGGGAAGAGTGACTCCAAGGGGAGAACTGAGTTTTTAGTATACTGTACTAATATTTTCTTGTGTTATTGTTTTCCTTTGTTTTGTAGGGAACTTGTTGCAATGTCAGGTTGTCTTGAATAGACTAGCTTTTTGTCCTTTCTGATCTTGAAATCCTCTAACTATTGAGAGAGCCAGTGCAAATGAGGATCAGTTTAAAAGGAATGCCAAGAAGGTACTTAACTAAATAGAGCATACCCAGGTCTGTCCGCTCCCAGGCAGCTGCCGAAGAGGCTAGTCACAAGTGTTAAATGAGCACGGCGCTGTCATCGCTCGGGTCCTTGGAGCGAGTGGTTTTCCCTCTGTTGCTCCGTTAGGGTCAGCTGTTCGCAGGCAGCGAAGTCTGCAGGAAAGCTGCTGTACCTTTTTGCAGGTTGCTGGCTGAAAGCCTTCTCATAGATTTCAGTGTTTGAAGCAGAATTTCATTAGAGGAATAAGAATTGGTGTAAAGCGGGAGGAAACACTCTGCTTGTCAGGAAACTCACAAAAAATAATTGACTGTAGGACTTATCTAAGAATACTCTTTGCGTAAAGCGCGAAGGAAGAATAGTCCTGTGGTTAACACCTGTTTTCTTTATCTGGAAAGAAACGAATATACTTTCACATAAACAGGCTCAGAGAACGTGTGATCTTGCGCAGAAATCCACTCCGATGAAGTCACATCAGCCACAAGCTTCCTGTGTAACTTTGAGCGAGCGCCTTACAGTCGTGTACCTGAAAAACCAGATTATGTTTCCCGGGGGGGAGGGGAGGATGTGCATTTTAATATTATGAAATCCTTTGGAGCTGTTACGATGTTGGGGGCGATAGGGTGATGGAGAAACGAAGATTCAGTTCTTAATTCTAAGTGTTAAAGCGTTTTGGAAGCATAAACCTGTTTGAAGCGAGAGGCTTGTTTGTCCTGTCAGCTGGAGGAACAAAATACTTTCCTGTTACATAAATCTGCTGTCCTGTCTGCTTGCTAAACCTCATTCCTGTCCATTTGCGTTTTTTTTTTTTTTTTCAGGATCTTTTCAGATGTTTCTTGCAGTTTGCGTATAGAGGTTAAAGGGCTGTCTTGGCTGTTGGTGCTACGCAGATAAGTTCATGGAAGGTAGCTTCAGATCAGTTATCCCTGTTTTCCAAAGTGATGTTACTACTCAGGAACATTTCTGATGGTGCGAGTGGACCCTTTTACTACGTGTAAGTCCAGTTACCCTGGCTAGACTGATGGTGTTTGACAAGTCTCGACCAAAGCTTCGTGGTGCTGTTCCGCCTCGAGGAAGTTAAGGCAGGGGAATGCATCGCGTTTGCTTTTTGAACCGTTGCTCCTCACTGCTGTGCGCTGCTGATCATTTTAAACTTGGCGGTAGCACTGTCTGCTGTCCTCCTACTGCCTGGTGGATCAGGAAAAGATTTTACAACGGGAAGATGTAGTATTTATAATACCTGGTCGATACCTAGCCTATTCTCACTTGGCAGTATGTTGTTTTGCCATCTGGCTGATTTCCCTGCACATTCAATTGCTGCCTGGCTTTTTTTTTTCTTTTTTCTTTTTCAGGAGAAGGAAAGCCCCATAGATCACTAAATTTTTTGCAGATTTCCAATAACAGTACCAGTTAGTTGGCTTTCTCATTTTTAGTCATTTATTTTTAGAATTTAGAAAGATTGCTAAATAAAATCACTTCCAAAAACCCAACCCCCAAACAAACTAGTGATCAAAACATTAAAGAATGCCATATGGCTCCTACCAGTCTAGATGCTGTTATATTTCTGAAGGGTATATTCCATGTTATTAATAATATTCAAAGAAACACTCAAAGGGTGGGAAAATATTTGCTGAGCTTATTATGAAATATACTTTTCATAGATTTCTTATTATAGGTGTTTTAGTCAAAATAATAGAAGAGTTTAAAATTTCTGTTGGATTAATCCTCACACAACAGGTTAGATGATGATAGATGCACTGGCAAATAAAAGTCATGGGGCAGGAGAAAGAGGGTGCAACAACTTAAGTTTTTAAAGGTTAAGAGTATAACAATTTTTAATATACTCACTCTTCATACATCTTATGTAACTGAAGTCCCTTTCCAACAGGAAAGGGAAACTGAAGTAAAAAAAGATCAAATACTAATTGCCAAATCTTTGTTGTCAAATCAAGGCAAGGCTTAAAGAAAATAAAAGCACAGAAGATGACTGATCTGATTTAATCATTAGAAGGACTTGTTTTATGGATGTATAAGCCAAAAATGAGCAAATGTACAAGCAAAGACCTACAGTCTTTCCAGCTGTCAGGTGGAGGTGGCTGGCTGAACTGAAAATTACACGAACTAACTAAACATCTGCTGGTTTTCACTTCACGTGGCTTATAATGGTAGCAAGTAAGAGCAAGAAAATGTGTTTTCACATTTGACTGTTGTAGCAACTTAATTAGGACTTTCTCTAAACTTTCAACACTTGCAGTTTTTTTTATTTAATTGGATTGTCTCTGAAGTATTTTTAAAGCAATAGGAGAGAAAAGGAGGCTATGTTTATGTGCTAAGTTTTTTTGATCAGCTTCTGATTTTGTACACTTGAATATTTAAGGTTCCAAGATTTCTGTGCAACCTTTTCTCTCTGGATAATACCAGAGATCCTTGTAGATAGTATCCTTTGAAATACCATTTAAAAATAAAAAACATCTACAAATATCATGAGAGTCTAGAATATTAATGATGATATTTTGAGAGCTGTCCAGTACCAAACTATGTAAGGTTTTGATTATTTCAATGGACCGCTCTTTTTTAGAAGTATCCCTCACTTGTTCTGCCAGCTGTTGTGTGTACATTGGATCAGTACGAAACAATTCATTTAACATACTTGCGAATTTCAGATTCTCTTTCATTAGCCTTCCATTGGTTTGCAAATATGTTGACGGCATTGAAATAAATTCTGACTTATAATTAAATAATTTAAATGAGCTGGTTATCTCAATGCATGACTAATTTTAAATAGACTGTATTATGCTTTCAATGGAGCTATGAAAGACTGAAATTTCATTGGAGCATTGCTTGTGAGAATAGAAAGGGCAGAGCTGCAAAATATACTCCAATTTCTGGAGGAATATCTTCCATATCCATAATTTCAGTGTTCTTAGAGAAATTTCAGGCTTTTCTGGAATATTGCTAAAATGCCATATTCAAATCTTTGTCCTTGAAAAGGTTCTTGTGTGTCATTAACAGTGAGCCAAATGGTAACGGGTGACAGAACCAAAATATAATAAATGTTCAACTTACAATGGATGTATGCTAATCTTCCTAGGCTAAATTTGCAGGTATGAGCATAGCAAAAATAGTTGCCGAACATAATGGTTTTGGACTGGTAGTCCATTGGTAGAGCTTTGTTTTATTCCTCAAGAGGAAAGCTTCTTTTAGCTAAATCGTTTGTGCAAATGATTTGTTGTTTTCAAATGTGAAAGCTGTTTTGTCAAATCAAAGTCTAAGTAGTGGTGACTTTGGTCTTGTTTTCAAGTGCAGCTTGTCAGTTCTGCAACCTTTTACTTCTCCGCAGGCTAAGTACAGTGCAGGCAGCTGCAGTACAGTTTCTCTCCTTAGCCACCTTTCTTGAATTTCAGAATTTGACTTGAAAAGATCATTATAGGGCCTGTATTTACTTTCTGTCCTTGTGTTTCTTTGCTCTCAGGTCCTTGATGCCTTTGAGGTTGTTATCCTAATTGCAAGGATCTCTTGTTTTAATCTTGAAGGCCTCTCCTGATTCCCATCTCCCTTCCCACTCGGCCAGAAGCTTTAAGCCTCCCACCAATTTCTGCTGTGGTTGTACAGTTTTTTGAAAATCATGTTTCAAGAGGGGATTGATTAACTTTGTGTAGGATATCATCAGCCTTCAGCTAGTAATTTATTTTGATCATTAACAAAACAGGATATATATTTGGCTGCATTATTTAGTTATGAAATCATGGCTTTCTTATCCTGTGGTATTACTGTATTCCTGAGGGAATACAGGAAATAAAGCAGTTAGCGTTGGAGGATAAAAGACAACTTGAAAGAAAAGACTTGCAAATGATAGCACTTAATTGCTGCAGTAACTTTGAATATACAAATTTACCCTGTCTTAGACACAAAAGGTGCTTTAAAGCACAATGTTAAAGTTGCTGTTGGGAGAACAGCGTTGGTCATGAAATCCATTTTTCTTGAACCTACCGTGTACCCGTAGTCTAGGCAAATGGCCTTCTCTACTGTGGTAACTGCTGTATTTATTGCTTTGGAGCATCAGTTATGTTTGTTCTTGATGACTGGCATTGCAGATCTGTCCCTGTGTGTTACCTTACCATGGTCTCTTTTCTTTGTTCTGTAGGGTAGCAGTAATTCCTCAGAGTGCATGAAATATTGGGTGCCTGTGGTAAGCCATGGCAGCTGATGATAAAGTCGCCATTTTAACAGATGATGAAGAAGAACAGAAGAGGAAGTATGTGCTTGCTGATCCTTTCAATGGCATTTCCAAGGATCAAGATTTGCAGCCCCCGAACGAATCCCCTTCGACAGAGACAACCACTGTCCCAGATGAAGAGCTAGACTGGTTAGAAAAGCACTGTGTCAAAATAAATAATGATCTTCTCATCTCAAAGGTCTTCTATTTTTTCTTCTATTCTGCATATGGCTCTCTCTACCCCTTGCTGCCCGTGTATTACAAGCAGCTGGGTATGTCACCCAGCCAGAGCGGACTTCTGGTGGGCATTAGGTACTTTATTGAGTTCTGCAGTGCTCCCTTCTGGGGAGTGGTGGCAGATCGCTTTAAGAAAGGGAAGATTGTCCTTCTTTTTTCACTTTTATGCTGGGTTTTATTTAACCTGGGGATTGGATTTGTTAGACCAGCCACCTTAAGATGTGTACCAAAGGGCCTTCCCCCAGCACATCCCACCAATGCAAGCAGCCATTTAACAACAGTTTTGCAAAATGCCTCAATTTCTTCTCCGCTAATCACAGCAAATGCTACATCCCAGAAAGTTCGTGGGAAGAGAGACCTGTTCACTTCCAATCCAGGCCCTTTGGAAACAACAGGGACTGCTAGTCCTGAAATAACATTCCTGTTACCTACTCAGAGCAATGACATGGAATTTGCCTTGGAAAACAGAACCCGTTTGATTTCAAAAAACACGACTGCTAGTCCAGTCTCACCAGGAAATACGACTCGGAGTACCACTCCAGCTGCCACCACGACAAAGCCAATGCCTTCTGACCAAGCTGTGCTCGTTTATGATCATCAAGAAGTAGAAGCCATCTTTCTACTCATTCTGTTGGTTGTCATAATAGGAGAATTTTTCAGTGCTTCTTCTGTTACTATTGTGGACACTGTAACTCTGCAATACCTTGGCAAACACAGGGACCGGTATGGACTGCAGCGTATGTGGGGGTCTCTGGGCTGGGGGCTAGCCATGTTGTCTGTGGGAATTGGCATTGACTATACCCACATCGAAGTTGGCATTGAAGGTCAAGGATGTAAAGCTCCTGAGTACAAGAACTACAGGATAGTTTTCATAGTTTTCGGTGTTCTGATGACAATGGCATTAATTGTGGCCACCCAGTTCCGATTTCATTATACGCACTTCAAGCAAGATGAAGATAAGAGAAAGGAAGTAGAAATATCACAGGTGGACAGAAGTGCCTCCAACGAATCCTCTGATAATACTCCCACTAGTATGAGCCAGTCGCAGTCTTTCAGTTTTTGGGATCTAATAAAACTGCTGTGTAGTATCCAGTATGGCTCAGTGCTCTTTGTGGCTTGGTTCATGGGGTTTGGATATGGCTTTGTGTTCACCTTCCTTTACTGGCACTTGGAAGACCTGAATGGCACTACCACTCTCTTCGGAGTTTGTTCTGTGCTCAGCCATGTGTCTGAGCTGACCGCCTACTTCTTCAGCCACAAGTTGATTGAACTGGTTGGTCATATCAGGTAAGGAGTTGTTAACAATCATTAAAGAGCTATACAAAAAATGTTCAGTGTTTGGCCTAGGCTTGTGTTACAAAGTGAAATTCAAATTAATCTGTTTTAAGGATTTCCTTTTATTTTAAAATTCCAAAGCCTGATCAGATACGTAGCTGTCTAATCGAGGTTTTTATTCTGGGAACTTAAAGTGCGCTGAAATTCTTCTGTAGCATTTTAGTTACATGTTAGTACTTGCATTTTGCTGGCAATGTGACCTCCTGTAGATGGTTCCAAAAGACATCCTAGTTCACTGATGCAAAGCTCTATTAGAGATCTTTGCAAATCACCTCCTACTCAAGGATTGTTTGTTTTGAAATAAAATTTCAATTAATTGTATAACTTTTTCCTGTGAGTAGCAGTGTTCTGGAAGTCTCCTGCTTAGCTGCTCCTCCTTGCAGGGTGGTTCTTTGCTCCTGCACTCGACTGGGAATGTGTCCCTTGCGCTGTGGGAGGGGAGGCGTATGAGACGGAGAGGAGAGGTGAGCACCTCCTGTGCAGATGCCCTGGTAATCAGACTCTGGGTGTTGGCAGAATGAGGTTGCAGCCTGGTAGTGTTGCTTACAGGTTCAGTTCCCTGCTCTGTGCCTTTAGTTGCAACTCTGTCTGTTACCTACTTAAGTGAAATGGCTGTATGGTTCTTGTACTTTTTCCCTTGGTAAGTGGGACTGATTACTTAACAGCATGTTAGTGAATGTTTTTTTACTCTGAATTCAAAACTGACATGATATAATTTCTGCATATGTTATATCCATTCAGTCATCTTCAAAAAAGCTTAGGGAGGAAAGATAGAGCGCAATCTCAGTTAATGCAATTATAAAGGTTTTTCTGTACAGTATTCATTCAGGTACTGCGTGCACGTGAGCACAGAACTCCGTGTGCTGTTAGCATCTTGTCTCTTCCAAATACCCCAGTTACAATCACACAGTCATTTAGATACAAGCCTATTTGCAGCCACCTGATTACACTGTTCTTTTTCTGTGCCTTTTCTGTGTGCTTGTTTTTTGGGTTTTCATTTTGCTTTTCATTTGGATGAATCTTTCAATTCATTTGACCTCTACTAAAAATATGTTTGAGATGCTTAGCACAGTAATTTGAGAGATCACTTAACAGATTTTTTTTAAAAAAACTAAGGATGGCCCTTCTAGTTTGTGCCATTCTTTTATTTTTAATCTCTGAATTTAACAGTAATTAATTTGAGAAAATATGACGCCTTGCATGCAAAGACTGGAGGAAGGATATAATGATGGAGGAGTGGTGAGAACAGATCATCATCTTGATAACTGAAGATAGGGTATGCTCTTTCAATGTGTATTGTTATAGTACAACATTCAGGGTTAGATTTCAAATAGAGGAAAAAATAAAAATTGAAAGAAAGGTAGGCTTATAAATAAGATGAAATAGGAGTTATAGGGGGGATAGGAGTAGTGGCCTGCAAAAAGAAAGATGTACAGGATTAACTCTCTCTCTCTCTCTCTTTTTTTTTTTTTTTTTTCCCTTTGCACTGGTAAACCTGTAAATCCCAGATTGGATCAACATAAGTTGTTAAAACACTAGTTCCTGTTTTCAGTGAAACAACATTCTTTATAGATATACCTGGAAACGGCAGATTAGTCATATCTTAATGTTTTCTAATGCTTATTCATATTTAGTCATCACAGTTTATGAGCAGTCACCTTCTGGTTGCCTTTCTTCTCCAACTTTTTGAACTTTGCTATATAATGCATGGTTTGTTCAAAAGAAGACAAACTACCAAAAAAAAAGCATTGATAGGAGTTTAGAGTTCATACTCTTCCCTGATAGTTCTATGTATGTCTGCCCTATATTACAGGTATTCTTTCTCCCATTAATAAGAACCAGCAGTCTACAGCTAGATGTCTTTTCTCCTAGGCTGTTAGACTCCTGTAAGTAGACACTCAATCTTTCCTTGTTATCCTAATTCTTTGAAGACAGGCTCGAGTAGCATAGTTGCATGCACTGTCACAACAGCGAGGAAAGAATACTATTGACTGTCCCTTGCAGAACTTGTGGAACAAGATGGGCTTTACACCTTTGTCAGATACAAACTCAGTTTTCATTTTTCCTATCTTGTAGAGCTTTCTGTTTCTACTATTGTATGTGTTGGCGCATAAGCTCCTCACCACGTTCTGAATGTACTCCATTTTCACGCGTTGATTGAACAAGCATTCGAATTACTATCCAAGCATTTTAAGTAATACTATACTGAATATGCATTGATTTAAAGTGCCTTATTTCTGGCTTCATTAGCTTTACTGTTCATAAACATGTTCTACATGCATACAGATGTTACATATGCTGGTAGCATTTCTGATTTTGTACGAGATTAGCAGGTGACTAGATGAATCTGGTGCAGTAATACTGATCAGTTCAGCTAGGTAACTGTTCTGTGGTTGTACGCGTTTACAGGGCAAAAGGAATTTTGCAGATGTTAGAGGGGTTTTTTTTGCCTTTCCTCCACCAGCCACCTTCTGAGAGTTGAGAGAGTAGATTTTTCATTTAAACGTAGACTAAATAATTCAAAAGAAGTCAGTCTTCAGAAGATGTGCTGAAGGTCACAAGTTCTTTGAGAGGATATGGTGACACAAGTGAACAAAACTGGCTATCAAATGTTTAGACACCATTGCTGAATGGTGTCCTGTGTAGAAACACTCATAGTTGCCCTTGAATTTAGGAAGATGTTGTTAATCTCTGAAAATAACCACCTGCTTGAGGTTAAGCTTGAATGCATTTGACCATAATTTTAGCATGTGAGCTTTTATGGGAAACAGAGACTGATAGTTATGGCTGCAAACAGCTTAGTCTTCTTAACATAAATAATAGATTCAGTGCTTTAAGTGTTTAACCTGTAAATTGAATATGGTATCTCTGTGGATACTGCAAATAGTGTTCATAAGGAATGTCTGTTTACATTATCCATTTAGGTCTGATAAAGAGCCTTAGTGGTTGCTATAAATAGGTTTTTGAAAGATCCTGTAAATATACAAGAGTTTTCATGTGATGTGTGCCTTCAAAAGCATAATTATAGAAATCTTCCTATGAATAACTTAAGTATATCTAAAACTACATACATATTCTATTAAATTAAAAGGTAGAACTCGACTAAAGAGCGCTTATTAAACTCCAAATTATTCTTCAAATGTAACATTGTGGGGGAAAAAACAAACTGAGTGTATTAGTGGCCATGGAGTAGCTATGAAGCAGGAGATGTCTGTTCATATGTCTGATCTGGCTGTCATCGTGAATGGCTAAGATGGGAAGAAGGTTCTTGCTGCATAGTCAAACTTTTTGCTGGACAAAAGTGAAATTAAGCTGGTATGAACTAGTCCTAAACAAAAGGCTGGATGCATCTGGGTGTTGATGTGGAAAAACAGGTATATGGTGATGAGGTTTCTTTACATCTCCAAGAGTATGCACTGTGCTGGGTCTTACTGGTGGACCCCACTAGTATCTCCTTAGGTTTCCTTCTCTTTTCTGGCAAGTGTGGTAATACAGTTCAGAAGTGTAACTGTACATAGGAATTGCATTAAGTTGTGGCTGTAGAAGGAACTAAGTTACTTGTTTGGAATAGTAGAAGTTAAAGAGGAGGATAAGACTTATGATGAATGGTATACAGAGTAAGTTTGTTCTCTTTATTGTATAATATCCAACTTTTTCATGGTTTCCCATGTTTCCTTCAACTAATGCCTTGGCTTATGTTGCATAAAGGCAGCCTACATCAGCTATTGATGGACGTCATATGCATCTGGGAGCAACACAACTTGGCCTGATGAAGGGTTTTAGGAAAAAAAAAATTTCCTGCAAACTTACCCAACTTATTTAAAGTAAAATGTATTATGTCTTCTGTAAGTCTGTGCTGTTGGAAAAGGCATAGGCCTATCTTTATAATTCTGAATGTTCTGTGATATCCCTGACCTAATGAAAATTATGGTATTAGTATTTTAGCTGTCAACATGTATATTTAGAGACTTCGTATGTTAACAAGATGCTGCTTTTGTATGAGAGCATCTCACTCTAGATTTTGCAGTGGCTACGTACCATTGAATTAAATCTTGCTGTGCTTTTGTGGAATAGCTAACTAAAAATCAATACAAAGAATAGTGAATTCTTTCAAAGGATATCTGTGCTTAGACCTTTATTATCAATTATGTGTATTTTACTTGTGCCAAACGAGGGCTTAACCAAGAACACTGCAGCCCTATATTTGGGCAATAGATAGTCCCTGTTTCTGAAAACCTTTAAAGGTTGCAATGGCATCTTTTCTCAAGCCAAAAACATGCTTGGAATAAAGTCTTTGTTTCCTAAAATCCACCTCAAAATAAGAGAAAGATAGCTGGATGAATGAGGAACTTGTCAAATATTAAGGTAAATTAAGCTAAATCTGAAAACTGAAGGGAAAAAGTCATCTGGTGCAATGGGAAATGCACTGTAAAATAGTTTTTGTACTTCATTGTTTAACAACTGTTACCAGAGCTTTTTTCTCTTGCTTCTGAGATGCAGCATCTGCTGCTTTTCAACAGGATGGTTAAGTTTTATCCTGAGGCATGCTGCTATAAACCATACTGTTTCTGTGGGATGTGTTTTTAGAGTAGTTCTGAGCAGTTTGCAGATACTGGGAAGATAAACTTATATTAATCGGGATAAAATTAATTCATATAATATAAACCTGCACCAAGCCCATATTACAATGAAAAATTGACATCTGAATGCTTAGGAAAGAGGATTTGTTTGAGTGTGTTTAGAATGAAGCGATAAAAGCTCAGTGGATCTGTTGACCCTGTTGACTTTTTTCCATTAGGATTTTGAAGTGACGTTTAACTTTACTCGTTTTGAATATGTGTGTATTTGGTGGGGGCAAGAGGAGAGTTTATGTTTGGTTGTAGGACTTAAAGGAGGTATTTTTTGTTGAGCAAATGTTTCAGATGAGCAAACTGTCCATGCAAATGATTTCCAAAGCAGTCAGTATATTATAACAAACAAGACAAGGAAAGCGCAAACCATTATGACGTCTCTTTTCTTTACTTCCTTTAGAGTGCTCTATATTGGTCTTGCCTGTAATACAGCTCGCTACATTTACATCTCGTATCTGGAAAATGCCTGGACTGTTCTCCCTATGGAAGTACTTCAAGGTAAGACAGTTCATTACGGTACATTACAGTACATTAATGGCCTTCCAGTTTAAGATCATATGCTTATATTTTTCTTGTTTTCAACTGAACTGTGATTAAGTAGCAATCTGGTATTTCTCTGTTCTTCAACCACAAATATCCCAGAAGACCCAGTTTCCTAAAACGTTATTGTTTATCTTGGAAAATATTTGACGTCAAGAGGGCGAGTTTGCATTTGATTGTGCCCAGTTCTCTGTTGATTCAAACAGAACTGTAAAAGACCAACACACCCTTTAACTAAACAAAGAGACAGAAACATGAACTGAGTACACACCTTCTGCAAATCCTGTTTGGTGGATAAATATGAACTTCATTAAATGCGAAAGGTCATGGTGCTTGAAGGGATGCTTTAAAAACAAAAAGGACGAAGAACATAGTATGGGTCACTCTGTCTCTATTAAAATATTTTGCAGCTGTCTTTCTGTGGTACGGTTTGATTTATACCTTAGACCATTGATTTTTTTTATATAACTAGAGAGGAATTTCTTTTAAAAGCTTTGTCAGTGCTAATAGAGCTTCTTTAAGATAATGGCCTTTTACATGACTTAGAAGGACAAAGGTGTGGTCTATGAAAAGTTTGAACCCTGTTTTCATGTCCTGTTGTCAAAGAAGTTTGTAAGACCATTGCACTGTTAAAGTATAAATTGTTCTTATATTTTATGTCATTTTTATTCCCTCTCTGTAGTGTGTATCACTACTCAAACATAAGAAAAAAATCTAAACAATTTTACTTTGTCTCTCCTGTATTTGAAGAATACTGAATTTGGATTTGCAGGCATGAAAGAGATAGTTTAATTTTAAATGCATAAATGTTTTCCCTGCCTTTAAAATTAACTGAGCCATCTTTCCTAAAGCCAATATTTTGACTTTATAGAATGCTGTATAGAAAGTTTTCCACAGATTATACTTAGAGGTTTTTAATTTTTTTTGTGCAGCATAATTTGAGTTTGCACTAACTTTTTCTATTATATTTACAGAAATCTCTGTAAGATAGATTTCAATGTGAGTTATAAAATGCCATTTGAGAGCAGTGTATCGATCTCTAAATAAGCGTAGAAAGAAACCTGTCTGTCCTGGCTCCTCCCCTGCCTACCAACAAAAATGGTTTATTGTATTTATCTATTGTAACAGCAAGCTTCTGAATAATTTTTTAAGAAAAAAAAGATGCAAAGCAACCACTATCAAACTGATAATTCATCTCTCATACCAAGTGTTAAAATATGGAAGTGTGACAAAGAACCTGAAGAAAGTGTACGTGTTATAAATACTCTTGCCTGCTTAAACGTCTAGGGAGGATGAAGGATGAATATAAGGGATTGGATATTGCCTTGTACATAATCCTATTTTAATGACACCCTGACTCAAAATACAGGGGAGGAAGCTTATGTCTCCACAGTACAGCCATAAATTTGTGTCTTGCATCCTACAGTTACAGCTGAGAAGGAATTTTCTTCTACTTTGTATCTTGTATTTATTCTACTGAAATTTCAGTATGATTTGTTTATTATATAGCTTTGCTTTTACAGAAAGGCTATGAGGGGGCTATTTTGGGAGACTTTTTTGTATGGTATAATCTTGAGTAATTGAGATTTGAGAAAAAAATGGGGAACTGCAAAATAATACTTTCTCATAAACTATTCTGCCAAACTTTATCTATATCTAGCCATTGCTGAATCATTTACACTTTACAATCTTGTTTTTTAAAAAATGAAACTTTGCAGTTATTTATAGTCAGCAAACCAGAATGTTAAAAAAAAAAAAAAAAAAACACACAGAAAACAATAAAAACCCTCTTCATGTTTTATGTGCACTTTTCAGCCTGCATCTCATCTGTCATTGCTCTTAGGGGACATGAAGTTCATAGGCACAGTATATATGTCTGTAATTACTGCCACTACATTTGTTACTTCCCAGTAATAGCATTCAGTGTTGCTCAATGGGAGACTGAGGTCATCTTTTTAGAAGTACTCTTGGGGTTTTTTGCCCACTATTTTCATCCCCTCCTCTGTCTTATTCATTTTCTCTATTCTTGATTTTTTTAGTTCTTTTGCAGCAATTATCAAATTCTATTTCTTTGGGCCCTACTTTCTTTTCTGTATATGCAGCGAATCTGTCAGTAGGGATAATAGGTGACACCCCAATGAAATTTGGGGAGTTGGAAACTCTTATTTTTGTTTAAGTGAGTCTTGTGACTGAGGGAGATAGAGTTGCAGCTATTTGGCATATGTGAGGGTTAGAAGTATTTAGAAACAGTGGAAGATGAGCTCGTGCAGAGTATGTGGGTACTGTATGGGCCACATAACTGCTTCAAGCTGATAGGTCTTTTAGCTCTCTTGGTGAAGCCCATGTTGTAACTGCACATAATTCTCTTTCCAGGAAGCTGTCAGATTTTATACAAACTTCAGTACCAGCAGCTCAAGGGTTTGTAGGGTTAGCAAGTTCAGCTGAGTCTTGCAAAGAATTTCTTTTTCTTTTGACTATGTTTCTGAAATACAAGAATTATTATCCCCATGCTGAAGGGCATGGAGAGACTTCTGGAAGATGACTCTGCAAACTGCGTCTATTAATTGTAATGTGAACCATGCTGTATTTCAATTGCGATCAGCCTAACTAGGGTGGTGAGGGTTCTTTGAGTGCATTATACTCTCAAAGGAGTAAATGAGGAGATTTAAACTCACTTCTTAATGCAGAGTTCTGAATCTGTATGATTTATTTATTTGTACGTGCAATGTATGAAAATGAGGGCTTAGGTTGAATCTTAAAAAGTTTCAAGACATTCTGATAGGTACAAATGTATGGTAGGTATGTGTATAAAATGCTGTCTGTCAGTCTCTGAACATGTAAGGAATGTTTACTTTGAATTTCACTGATTATGTTTTAATATACTAGTTATATATGTCCAAATTCTGTGGTAACAGCTATGCTAGCTAACTAATTTGCATAACAGGAGTTTTTCTAAAATACGAAACTATAATAATAACTTGAAAATTAGCTATTTTCATTTGGTAGTTATCCATCAAACTCCAAAAAATAAATAATTCTCAGAACTGACTTCTATCCTACAGATGCTCCAGTAACACAGTTACATTCTAGAGAATAAAAAAGCTTGCATCTTTAACTGGCAATAATTATATTATCATATATCTCTCTTGAAGTAAATTAGGCTGCCAAAATCTTCAACTCATGGCTAAAGTTTACTAAATATTATCATTCTGAGCATAATACTAGGGTTGTTGCAAGCATTAGTACTATAGTCCAAATGGCCAAGGAGGGTTAGTAGTTACAGCAAATAATGTTAAAATATGTTTAGTGGGAGCAGCTTCTTTAAAAAAAACAAAACAAAACAAAACACAATTAGCAGAAATGCAGGCCAAACTTCTTATAAGGAGTTGTTGTTAAAAGCATTCCAAACTGTCACTGTTGTATAAATAATCATCATAAAAATCACATTAATAATGTACAGTTTTAAATGTCTGTATCTTTAGAGCCAAGAATGATAAGCTAGCTTTAAAGGGAGTAGATTTCTTTTCAAAAGAACTGAGAACACTATGTTCTATCTGGATCTCCTAGTTAAAGGTGAAAATCATCCAAGAACCTGTGTATTAAGTACAGCCTTTTGTTTTCAAACAAATATAGTAGTATTGTGCCTAATGGTTTGAGTAATTTTTGATCTGCCTTTCCTTTGCCTGGCTTTAAAATTTGATTTACTCTTCAATGACTGACAAAACTGAGTATTTTACGTTAATTGATATTCATTGTTTTCTCATTGGCACGTGCTCTTCCTAAAGACAAGTCATCTGTGTTAGATTAGCTTTGCTTTGTGACTGGGACAATACTTGCTTGCTATTTTCAGTGCATACGTGGATCTGCATTTAACAAAAAAATTATTAGTAGAAATTCAGTGAGTTTTAAAACTCAGAGCTTTTTCAGTGGAAAATCTGTAAGTTTTAAAGCCTTATACTGTAAATGATAGGGTAAAATACACTCGGCCTAACGTAAGCCTTTTTTTCAACAAGATGATGTACTATTAGCAAAAACAATTCCACAATGGTAAATGTGGTCTTTATGTAGTTTGCTGTCCTTTCAGTAGTCCTCTTTTTACAAACCAAAAGGTTGGGCAATTTTTATTCAGACTTGGAATTAAATTGAAGAATACAGCCCTGTGGACATCAAATGTACACCAACTATATTGAATTTTTACAGTGTTGTTTATCATTTTACTGCCAAGCAAAAGCAAAGTTATTCTGTATGTTAAAAACCAGTGTATTGTCTTGCTCTTATGAATCTTCAGCCTAACCGCATAAGTAATTATTGAGTGTCCAACTATTCCTTAATAAGTTAAGCGTAGAGGACAGAACCGTGTTGACTGAATCATCAGTTATGCCAACGCTTTTTTAAAATTAGGCAGTAGAGCTTAGAATGTCTAGGCACTGGTAAACTGTGATTACTATTTTTAATTCCACTGAAATGAGAATAAATATTCCCACTCAGCCTGAGGGTGGCAAAATAGTTCAGGCTTATTTACTGTGCAACAAGCTACAAAACTGCTATTTTGTTTCTTCAGCATCTCCATAACCCCTCCTTTTGCTGTCCAATTCTACCCCCCTCCAAAAAAAAAAAAAAACTAAAAACAAAAAAAAAAAAACCAAACCACCCACCAGGTGCTCCAAGAAGAAGATTGAGTCTGCAGCCTGTTTTAGCATGTTGATGATCATTTGCTGTTTTTCTATTTAGCTGTTATTTTTCTGTGGTAGGAAAAATTGTTTATAACCCTGAATCTACAATGCAAGTACCAGAAAGAGACATCCAAAATCTATATGGGTGAGCTCTGACTGTCTTGGATAGATGACCATTATTTATAGCTGTGAGGACCTCTACTGTTCTTAGTCCTTGATGTGGGTGCAGTATGTGCAGGCAGTGTGGGGCAGCATGCCCGGTCAGGATACCATCAGACTGGTGAGGAAGGGCCTCTTGGATCTACCTCAAAACAGCATAGGCAAAATCAGTGTCCTTGGCCTATCCGGTTTGCCAGTCCGGAGCTTGCATGGTTTGCCAGCCCAGACTGCTCAGTGCTAAATGCAGAGTGTTGGTGCTGAGTTCAGAGTTTGTTTGGGATTGGGTTGGTGGGGAGCGAGAAGGGCAGAAGAGGATTCATTCTTGCCTCTGAAAAAATGATGTGGTATCTCTGAGACTGCTTAATGTTTTATAGGCTTTGCACCTTCTTCATTGTGGCAGTAATGAGACTGCTGAGAAGCATCAATGCTTTAATTGCCTGTAGCTTATGAAATCAGCAACGTATATCCAAGGCCCCAGTTCAGTCTTGAGGGGGTGAGGAAGCTGCTGGAGAGACTTTAAAAACGTTTTATATAGCCTTTCTAGGGACCATGTCTCCAAAAGAGAAATAGTCATCTTAGAGAGAGAAAGAGCTACTGCCAGACTCTACAGAAGTAGTCATCACATCTCCCTGGGGTTTGGTTGCCAGTATTACATTACCAAAAGTTGATTTGTACTTCATAAACATTAGTCACTGAAGGGTTTTTGTTGTTTTCCTTTTTCCCCTAATGCATGCTCTAACTGGTAAGTGCCATTTTTCTGATGTGTTAGTGTACTTTGGGCCCTGTACTCTCCTCACAATGTTTCATCTCTCTAGGTGTTACACATGCAGCTATATGGGCAGCTTGTATTTCATACCTTAGTGCAGCGGTGCCTCCGGAGTTGAGAACGTCAGCCCAGGGAATCCTGCAAGGTCTCCACTTGGGTCTGGGCAGAGGATGCGGGGCTATGATTGGAGGGGTTTTGGTCAATTACTTTGGTAAGCAAAAATTGTATTGGAGGATTTTATTTTATTTATTGAAATTCTGGGTTTACTTAACTGTTAACTTACTAACAATACCTTAAGTATAAATAAGTTGTATTACTCTTACTCTTTAAAACATAGCACTTTGCATAAATCTTGGAATCATAGGATCGCTCAGGTGGGAAGGGACTGTAGCAGGTCTGCAGTCCGGACTCCTGATGGAAGCAGGGTGAACACTGAATTCAGACCAGGTTGCTTATGGCTTTGTCCTGTCAGATTGATTAAATATGTAACATCTTGATAATATTTGGATTGTGTGAGCAAATCTATTAACTAATCCTTAGGTAAGATGAGCGAATCCTGTGTGAGAGAATAGGTTGATACTACATAGCCTCTTGACCAAGAAATGAGAATGTAATTACTCAGTTAAAAATCCTACACAGAACTTGTTGAGGAAAAGTGTTAGGAGGAAGAAAATGTAATAAAACAAGCTAACAAGAGTCTATGTGGGATGATAAATATCCACAGAGTACATTATGTTGACTTACCTTGTATTACTTTATTGGTTAGCTAGATTCTCAATTAAAATTTTATATATATATAAAAATATATATATATATATATATATATATATATATATATATAAAAAAACACACACACACACACACAAATAAAAATATACCTCTTTTCACAGGTCCTGCTGCGACATTCAGGGGAATAGGAATGGCTTGTTTAGTGATTCTCCTTCTGTTTGCACTGATCCAGTGGCTGTTGGTTCCTGATGAAGAAGAAGGTAAATATTCATGTCACTGAGACACTGCAAAATTAGAGTTGGTGAAAATGATATCTCCGAATGTCATTCCCTGCAGCTTTAACTTGGTCTGTTTGGTGTCTTTTCTTGATTTTGGCTGGACAATTTGTTTTCAAATGAGAGGCTTTTTCCTGAGTAATGATTGAAATTGAGGTGGTGTGTTGCTGCTGTAAAAAGTGCAGCACTGAGTTCTTGGATTTTAATAGGAAGAAAGTTAATATACTTTATTATCTTTACATCCTCTCAGTTCTGGGAATCCCTTAATTTAGTCTGACAGCTGTAATGAGTTGTTTCAGTTACGTCAGTCCCTTAAGGCAGCCTTCTCGACCACTGCAAATGTTTGTACTCTACCAGTCCAAACCGTCTCTGCCAGAAATTGTAGAAATGGCCTTAGAGAGCAGAAACTTTTGTAACTGCTTCAGTTCTAGTTTCCCCACAGATGGAACCTGAGCTTTTTCACCACTATCTTTATTAGTATAAAGGCTAAGCAGAAATGAAAACTTATTGTGAAGTTAAGGATTTAGCATAAATCTAATTCTTACAAACAGAAAATAACATTGTTGCCTAATTCTGAAAAGTTGCATGAGTTTTTGATTTCCTTTTTACCCAAATGTTACTTTCTAATATGCTTGGCATTGAGTATGAAATGAAAGATTGTTTTCTTTAGCTGGAGTATTAAATAAACTGTCCTTGAATAATTATCAAGTTGCCTGTACCGAAGTAGTCAAATATTTATTTTGCTAGAATTTTCCTCACCTCTGTTCAAATGATAATGGAGAAAAATGGCAAAGTGAACAGGGTATTTGCTGTTTCTATTTTCCATGAATGTTAGGTTCATCACACACGAACCTACAAAATTATAGTTTGTTCCTTGTGGTCTTACTCTATGAAGTTTGTTTCAGCCTTTGGTTTTCACTTAAGATGGGTATTGAGTGTATCTTAAGAGTATGTATCTTAATTTTAAGCATCATAGTAATTATGTTGATCTCAACAAGACTATTTGAGTGAGTAAAGCTAAGCATGAGCTTAAATGCTTGCAGGATTAGTCTCTTTGTTTCTTAACTACTACAGAACTCACAGCCATTGCTTAAAATATCCACCGCTATCTTAGAAGTGTGTAAACAAAATAGATTTTATAAATTTGAAAATTTTTTTATGCGGTACAGTATTTTTACTCAAAAAAATTTCCTTCAAATTTACAGTGTTACTTACAGACTCATAAAGAACATACAGCTTGTTACACAAAAAGTAATTAAACAAATTGTTAGAAACTGTTGGATATTTTAAGTATAAATACTCTGGCTCTTCCAGATTAGAAGGCACACCATTGGGCCACAACAGTCATATTTTGGGTGGTATTTCATGGCACTTGTGAAAACTATTTCAGACTATCAGAAGACCTAAGATGTAAAAGAAGGAAATCTGTGGTATTATTTCTCCTTTCATCTAAGCCTCTTTGATAAACATTTTAATTTTCTCCAGTGTGTCACTCTAACTTTTTTTTGGTCACTAATTGTAACTGCATCTCAGTAACTACGCAGGGATGATTTGTTTTCTTTGATAGGACTATGTTAGGTAATGGAATAAAGTGATGAAGAAGATGTAGAAGGAACTCCTTTAGTCAAATCAGTCATGTTTAGAAACTTTAAGATCAGAACCAAATATGATGATGATGAAGGCCACGGGACTTCACAGAATGATTCTGAATAGTGTTTAGCTATGACTGTGAGTGAGTTGTAAGATACAGGGTTTATGCAGAGAAAGAAGCTTGCCACAAGGTTAAAAGACTTATTTTAAATTTGCATTTAACATGAAAATGACTTATTTTAAGTTTGTATTAACATGAAAATAAGTAAACCTAATAGCTAGCTGGGAACAAATGGGCCACTTCTTAATCATTAGCCCCTCCTGCTCATGCAGTCACTGCAGCTGCAGAACAACCTTGTTTGTAAGGAGCATCCACATAGTGTTCCCGTAACTAGATTGTGATGTTTCTTGTTCCTGGCTGTTTGTGCCTTGTGGTCTGCTTTCAGGACAGTAATAACCATATTATGACAGCAAGAATCACATTGAGTTCATTGCCTGCTTCGCTGCTTTTTCTTTTTCTTCTTCTTTTTTTTTTTTTTTAAAGCTCATTTGGCTTTTGCTGATGATTATTTTGTTTTAAACTTCAGAAAAGACAATGCTGGCAGAAAGGATCCCAGTGCCTTCCAGTCCTGTTCCCATAGCAACTATTGACCTTGTACAGCAGCAATCAGAAGATATCATGCCTCGGACTGAGCCCAGGCTCCCTCTAAAGAAAACCAAACACCAAGAAGAACAAGAGGATGTGAACAGGCCTGCTTGGGGGATCAGCTCTTCTCCTTGGGTCACCTTAGCTTATGCCATCTATCAGATAAAAGAGATGGTTAAGCTATCCAAAACCAATCCAACTCCTGAGAATCAGCCTTTGCAGGTAATCTTCTGATATATAGAAAGTTCTTGCCATAACTTACTGTTGAAGGTAAAAACATTCTGTGGGATGCCTGAAAGACCTCAACAGCTGTATGAATCTGTTGATACCTGACAAGCATTCTCTGTCAGCTTGCAATAAATTCGGAGCTGTGAAACAATAATTGAAATATTGTAGCAAATAAAGTTGCGACCCATGTATATAGTACAGCAGGAGTAACTATTTTTGAAGATATCTTCCTGAAGGTAGAAGAGGGAGACATGGAAAGAGACTTTGTTTTATAGGCTTGGATATACTTGAATTCCCTTTAAGTCTGCGTTTATTTTCATATTATTTGGAATGTGTGTTTTTTCCATTTACCGAAATTAACAAGAGGATAAATGAACATGAAGTAAGATGCATGGCTTCTTAGTAGAGTATAAAATGTTTTTTATTCACTTTTGCTTCCTTGGGCGATGCTGTCAAACATCTGTATTGTGGTGGAAATAGGTGTTCCAGACAATTACCAATGGGATACAGAGCCTTCTGTTGAACTAGATTTCACCTCAATTTTATCTAGAGTTGTACCAGATGAAGGCAAGAGCCATTCCGTGACTTAAAATATCTGATTCCTAGTGCTTACTTTACACAGTTTCCCCTCTTTGCAGTCTCTTCCTGGAATAACTTTTTAATAATCTCATCAAGGACTGGATGGACTTGAATCTTAAACAATGATCTAATGCTTTGGATTCACCTTTCAGAATGGAGTTGAAGCATACTGGTTAAGCAAAGTGGGAAACTGCTGTTGATACAGGTGTGAGGACAGCATGGGTAATGTTAAAACCGCTGTGTTTGGTTGTCTGGAAGAAGGAGTGGTGAGGTTCCCTCTTAAACACCTGGTGCATGTGAACACAGAAATGCTATTTCCACAATTCCTGTCTTTGGGAATGGGTAATTTGGGATATGACTGTGAATCAGCTGAGCACAGTGTGCAGGAATTTCACCTGGTCAGCTCTCTCCTGCCTTTATCATTTGTCTTTATTATTGAAAATACATTTACTTTATTTGCTTTATTTGTCTTTTGAGCTTCCCTGAGTCTATAAACTGACTTGCAGGAAGAGCAAGCACCTCAGCTGTCCATTAATGAATCTCTAGTGTCTGATGTCTTATCTGGAATGATCTTGTTTAAACATATTAAGAAGCAAGTGTGTTTTATAGTGGTGCTGAAGATATCATTGAGTGTCTCACATCAAAGTAATCTCTCTAGATAAACCACTCTGTTTCCCATTGGTAAATGTCCTCAAGCTGTTTGCTGATATAAGCTGTCCCCATTTAAAAATTGGAAAAAAGCAGTGATAGATAGAGAGTGCTATGTACACATCAAGAAAAGAATGTTTTGCAGTTGTGTGGTGTCTTAAGACTTGTCCAACACTGTTGGACACTACTCAGCTGCTTCACTGAGAATTATTAAGTAGCCAAAAAGGCTTTCTTGCCTGTTGAAGTTCATTGCTGTCTCTAAAGAATATCATCTCTTCATTATTCTCATTCCTGTAACAATACAGTGCTGATATAAAAGTAGTTCTTGCTGATGTGCCAAAACTTGATGCCCCACATTGTATTACTTGCTTCATTTTGCAGTCTCGAAAGTCAATTCCTTATCCCTGTTTCAGGTTTCCAAAAGCACAAATCTGTCCCAAAGCTTTTCTATTTTCTCTTCACACAGTCATTTTAGGCTGATAGTAGTAAAATACTGAAACTAGATAAAGGCTGCTCAGATCTGTTACTAAATTTGTCAAATAGCCTCCTTAAAATGTGCATGAAAATAGATGATTTCTAAGGAGGATTAGTGTACAGAAAATGTAATTAGTTACAAAACTTATTCCTCCTCATTTCATAAAGATTTTGGCTTCATAGTGCTACTGCCTGCTTATCTTCCTTCAAGCCAAGGAATATACTTGCCATACTCTTCATTCTTTAATGAAAAAAATATTCACAGATAATGTGCCATCTTCTAATGTGAAATTTGTCAGTATGAAGGCTTGTTGTTTCAATCCTGGGGGATATAATTGGTGTTTGTCCTTAAACGTGCTCCCATGTTTCTTAGTAAGGCCTGGTTGAGTAGACTGGATGGAATGCATACTTCAGTATTGCAAAAGTTCTGCCATTCAGAGAGTCTGAGCAGTATCTTGGAGAGGGAGGCGCTATTGAAGAAAGCAATGTGTAAGGAGCATGAAATAATTCTACAGATTTCTTTGGTTAAAATAATTATGTTGTTTGAACACTTTAAAGTTCAATTTTTTCCCTTGAAGCACAACAAGTTTGTTTTTTGCATGCTTCCTGGGGAAGTGCAGTTAGGAAAAGAGATAGAAGGTAAGCTATCGTCTGCTTGTTGTTAGTGCCATCCGGATTTGAACGTACTACTTTTGCTTTGCTTCTTTAAGTTGATTTGCTATGTTGTGGGCATTCAGCCTAAGGGCTTTGTGAATTTCCAGAAGTGACTGAATGCATCTGGGGATATCCACTGGGGATAGTGCCATGAGTGTTTATACTTACTTTTTGCACACAATGCTTTCCTCTCTCTTTAGAAAATCGATGAGAATTGCAGTGCTTCACAAGCCAGCTCAGCAGGACAACCCCAAAATGTGACAGATTCTGGCCAGTCCAGAAATTGCTCAACACCAACAGCAACATCAGATTCCCAAGTAGGCAGCAGCCGCATTGTGTTGGACTGTGACGCTCAGCCTGCTGCTGCAGGGCCCTGAGATATGTTCATCTTATCAAATCCAGTGCATGGAATTCTGCTTCTCGGCTGGGAAACGCTGGAATAGGAGCTCAAAAGTAGGACTTCCTTCATCTTAATGATCATAATGTGATGCAGTGCAAGCTTTTAACTATATAAAGAACATTCATATGACTACACAGAGCAACATGAGCTGGGAACCCAAAAGTTTGGAAGGCTTGAGCAAAGTGATGCAACTGGATCTATCTGTAGGAAGAATTATTGGCTGCTTTGCTAAAGTTTAGTCAAATGTTATTAGATTTCTTTGCAATCTGTAGAAAAAGGGAGTTCACTTTTCACTTGCTCAGGCACAGTGTGTCTGACTTGGTCAGCTATTTTTTTTTTTCTTTTAATTTGTTCCTAACACAAAGAGACTTTTTAGGAGAGAAATTGAGTTTCCCTGCATAGTCTATTAGAAAATATCAGACCCAATAAATACAGGAACAGCATGAAACTGTCTCTGTAAAGATTTCTCAGAAACAGAATAGCTTTAGTAAGCATATCTTGATATTGTGTTGATGGATTAAGTAAAACACACAGCATATCCTTTGACAGAAACATTATCATGTTTGAGATATAGGTCTAGTTCTGCAGAGCAGAGATATTGAGCTGGCATTTTAGTGAAACAAAGCTGGAGGAAGGGTTCTGAAGAAGCTAACCTCTGGGCTTGTAGCTCTCAGTTGGGACATATGTGTGCTTGGGTAACTTTAGGTTTGATGTTATATCAAGACAACAATCTGATCAAGATTGCACAAGCTGAGATTGATCAAGGTTTTCAATGGACACACTGACTTTATTTTTTATTTCATCATCTATACAATGGTTTATTTAATGAAGTGTTGTTACTGTGGTTATTTATTAAGAAAACAGTAAGCTTTAAGTGCCTGGGGAAGGTGGGAGGGCAGGGATGAATTACCTATAAATCTTAATGATTAGGATTTCAGGGGGGAAATTGTTGATGCAAAAGTCAAGTAACATGAGAGATTCTCAGGAGGAAGGAAATGTAGTTAAATAGCAGTATGTTTAGAAAATTGCTTTGCCCAATGTCAAGACACTGGAAGACTTTTGAATTATGTTTTGTCATGCTTTTCAATGTTAACTGTGGCCAGCTCAGTTGCTGGTGCACAGTGTAAATTGCTGCTGAAAGGAAAATTCTTGGGCTCAAGGTAGGAGTCTGTGGGGTTTAGGCAGGATAGTGTTTTGGCCCACTTGCTTACATTAAGAGCTTGATCCTGGGAGATGCTGAGCGCTCAACTTTTACAGGACTGAATAAGTATTGCTTAGCCCTCCTTGAAGTCAGGCGTATGTGACAGGCCTTCTGTGGGGAAGGTGCATGGACTGTAAAGCCTGTGCAATGATCCAGGTGCAAGCTTCACAGGAGCACAGGGTTAGGGGAGAAGGCGGTGGCAGCAGGTCAGAAGGAAAGGGGATATGAAGTTTCACCCACTTTGAAATCCAGTTAGCTTGACTGAAGGGTCTCTCATAGCTGTGCTTTAGCTGTGCTTTTAGTACAACCCATGTTCTGGTGCCTGGGACCAACACCACAGAAAATAAAAAGAAACATCGATACCTAGCCACTAGTTACTTTTTTTGCACTTGAACTTAAATGTACTGTACTCACATAAATCCTCATGACTTGTTTAAGTGTCCTTTAAAATCAGAATTGTTATTTATTGTATGTTTGTATAACCTGGGGGAGAACTAGACAACTGAACAGGTGACAGGACAGAAGGATGCTAAGAATCATCAGACAAACCATTTGTAGAGTTCACACTGTGTGGTGTTACCTCAGCTGCTACTGCATAGCACCTGGATTGTGAGGTGAAGAGCTTGTACACTGTGTTTACACTTCAGAATTGTTTATTTGAAATGCTTGCTCTTTTTGGAAATGTACAGTCATTCTGTGTTGCAAAATGGACATGTACACCTGGGTTTTGATATTTGTGAAACTGTAAAAACTGTGGTAAGAAATATAAAATATCCATAATGTATTTAATAGTATCAATCTGAACTTTTATTACATTTCCTCATTTTATGGCACCAGCAGTGAACATAATCACCTGAATTGAAAATAATTAAATTATAATTACCTTTTATAAGGTTCACTCCTTGAAGGCTAGTGAACCTAGAACCTGGGAGCTACTATCTCGTGTGGTGTTAAAACTGTTAAGGTGATAAAATGTGACTGTAGGCACAAACTGTCTTTTGTGGGGTGAGGTGAATCTAAAGGGTATACACCTAAATGCATCATAAACAGGCTGATAGGAGAGTGGGCAAATTCTTCTCAGGACATGAGTGAAAGTAAAAGCTGAATTAAGTTTGTCTCCTAGCAAGTTATGAAAAAGTGGCTGCTGAATGCTGGTATGGAAATACTTCCAGTTTCTATTTCGGATTGACTACATATATTTGCACTAATGCACCTGCTCTATACAGCAGCACTTTGCCTGGAATTTATTTTTATTTTAGGTGTAGGAAAGTTCAGTTTTTATTATTCCAACTGCTTAACTTGGGTGCAAGTACAAAAGTCATGAAAGAGAGAAATCTTAGGGAAAGTTGTTGTTGTTGTTCCCATGTGTATAACTGCCAGACCTCACTTGTAATCTTATGAATTTGGCTTTGTTGTGGTTTGGATCTGCTATGAATGGAGAATGAGTAAGGCACATTCCTGCAGGGAGATGTATTCAAGGTAGAGGAACCACTCCATTTTGAAGCAACCACAGCCAATACACAGCTACTGTTTAAATATGCTATGATGCAGAAGACTTAAGGACATGAACACATGTATCCATTTGCTTGGTTCCTTTTTGTTAGGTGCCCCGCTGTTCCAAAGAGAGTAAATACATAAGGGGTGTGACCACAGTTGAAAAAATACTTTTATTTAAAAATCTTGAATGCAAAAGACAGTACATCAAGTATGTTGCACCATGAATGCAAAATAAATATGCAATTCTAACTTTTTTTTAACACTGTGAAACAGAAGATAAATGTAACTCATCCTTCATTAAGGAAGAAATGCTTCTCTAATGGATAAGGCACTGGATTAACATCTAGATTCTGTTCCCACATGTTCTGAATGAACACTACACAGTACTTAATAATTGTGTTTCAGTAAACCTGTGTAATCTCCATATATCATAGGAGCACTGTGCAAGTAAACTTGCTGTTAGTAAAGGCCTCAAATGACAGCACTCAGTTTTGGTGGGTTTTGTTTATGAAACGCTTCAAATGTTGAAACAAACGTGGGAGGATTTTTAAGGTCGGGATCAGCATTCTTAGCTATCCACTAAATTAGTTATCTTTCTCAATATGTTGCTATACTTCTTTTGGATGTGCTTAGTAGTTGCTGTACTTTGGCTAGCATTTACCCATCCCTGGTAAATTACAGGCTTTGTAACTAGGTAAAACTTGGGTTGTTTTTTCCACTTTGGAGTGGGAGTATCTGATATTTTTCTAAAAAAACATTAGCAAAAGGAAAAGAGTCTTAAAAATTGCCTGTTTTGTTTGGGCTTTTCCATTTAACATATTACATAACCAAATAATACATTAAGATAATATTTTACCTATTGTATATAAATACATACTATATATCTATGGAAGGACAATCATCACTAACTCAGCAAAAAGAGGAAGTCCAGAGAGATTGTGTGGGTTTAAGCTAGGACAAAATCTGATGCTCCCCCTGGGCCTCGAATCTCGTGATCAGCAGTTCTTAGCTAGTTAAGTACACTGGAAAAATTTGCTTACGTTAAAACGTGCAAGAAACAGATTTAAAATTAAGACATCTCTGCAATAATCCCTTTCTGATTCATTTTGTAATAGTTTTTGAGTATTTCATTTTCACAGGGGCAACACAGGCAAAGATGAAATAAGATCATCGTTCCAGTGGGGGAGTTTCTGTCCTTCTGTCAAACCATCAAAGGTAATGGGGCTTCCCTCCATTTTCACAACAGCTGATACTTGTAACTTCTTGCCAGTAAAAGAACCTACCCAGTCAAACCCGACTGGTGGAATATGGGTGGCAATTTAACTGTGAATTTGGTAGCAGCCTCTCTTGGAGGTGACTGGGGTGTCTCTTGCTGCCAATGGCCTTGCTGAGTAGAACTCTCTCATTCTATCTATTTTTGAATATTACTGACTTACAAGTGAACATATTTTTGATCACCAGCTTGACAGGGCCTCTCTCCCCTAAATATACTTTAGACTTTGCATATATATTTCTAAATGTATGGCACAAAAAGGTGTTAAGCTTCTCTTCACTATAGAATGAAAAGTTCTTTTAAAGTAAAGCTACCTCAAAATGATATAAAAGAGGAAGAATGATCTAAGTGATGCTTATAAGCATTCAATCTGAGTCACGTTGTGTAGAGAGGAGCTCTTGGAGTGTGGTATGGTGGTAGTTTTTAGAGCTTTTACTGGAGGTAACAGATCTTATCTCTTGTCCAGAGATGCACATGAGAAACCACAGTTAGCCATGCACCACGGCAGTGATGCTGCATCAGTAGGTGTGCTACAAAGAAAAGGTATTCCTTTCAAAGAAGATGCATTTTGGTCTGAAATGCCCTTCTGGAGAGCAAACTGCTTCCCACCACTGGCAATTCCTGGAGGGCTTACAAGAGAAAATTAATGTCTCTTGCTCTCTGAAGTTTGGAGACAATAAAAGAAAACCAGCAAGGGTGAGGACAGAAGAATACAGGGAAAGCCTGAAGAACAAAAGAAGAAACTGAGCCCTGCAGACAGATGAACTGAGGGGAGATGATATATCCCCTAGCCTAGTATTGGATAATACATAAGCTGTAAGATACATGACTGTCTAAGGTTCTCTCCCCATTCTCTTTATTCTTCTCACAAGCACCTCCTGTTGTAAGTCCCGAAGAAGGGGCTAAGGAGAGGAGGGAAGAGTCAGGTATTTCTCCCTCCTTGTTTTGCCAGGGATGTTTTTTTTTTCCCCCTCTGTTTATTGAATGAACTAACCACTGAATACTCTGAGCATAGCGGGGCTATATGTGGGTCATTCCCACTTACATAGCGATAGCATCACTCTGGCCTCACTGACAGCAATTCCTCCAAACAGCTGAAACATCCTCAGGCTTTGCTACCTTTCCTGGGCTGTTCAGAGGGCTGGAATGGAGGGCAGTACCCTTCTGAGGTAAGGTGACACAGAAATTGAAAGCAATTATAGAAGACTGAAGAAAGATGCAGTAGAGGGTACCTGTGAAAGAGGGAAGAAATGTGTGAAGAAATAAAAATGCAAAATGCAAAAAGAACAAAAGAAATAAAAATGCAAAATGTAAAAAGAACAAAGTACAGCATAACTAGAACAGAGATGAAGAACAGAGCAATACAAGCAGGGGGATGAAAAGTCAGGTAGGGTTCCAAAGAGGAGCTTAAAATTCATGTGGGGGGCAAAATGAAGCTAACAAAGAGCAAGCCTAGCCAGAAGAGCAAACAAAGCGCGTTCAGCTGTGTTAACTCTCTGTGGATCTTTAGCACTAAAAGTTGCATGAATGATAGAACTGGCTTATCAGCATAGTATCAGCATTATTCAATTTGTTAACATGTAGGGCCCTTAGTAAAAGTAGAGCATTAATAATGACTTCCCCTCCTTCTAGTGCTCAGTACAGAGGACTTGACAATGAAAAGGACCGAAACGGAGTCTCTCTTTTCTAGAGGTAGTGTCCTTGGGTAAACAAAGCATGGTACTGGGACAGGCTGCTGCCAGTACTTGCTTTGGAAATAAGCAATGTTTATTGCTACAGCTAAAGTACTAATAGCATGAGAATCCTTTTCACTTGAACAGCCTATATGACTTTCTTCTGTTGCTCTAATCAGGCACATCAGTGATACAAGAAACAATCTTTCAAAGATGCTTGCTTGTTCCCTGGCATCCATAAGAAATCACCAAGAGTGAGTTCTCAGTCTGTACCCTTCCTTTCTAGGAAGAATGTCTGTTTTTTAGGGTATTTTCCAAAGCTCAGGAGAACTCAGTACCATACGGAAATGAAATTTGTTCATTTTCATCTTCATCCTCATCATCTCCTTCTCCATAGATGGAGTTGGCTGGTTCACCCTGCTCTGATTCTGCCCTTGTGTCAAAGAGCTGCTGCTCTAGGAAGACGCTTCCAATGCCGTATTCCTCATCATGTGCCTTTGTTTCTGCAGGTGAGACATGGGGAGATCCCAGAACAAAACCTGCAAACCTGCCAGATTTTTTTAAAGAGAAGTGATCAGCTAGGAAGCAAAAATATACTGCAAATGCAGGAAGTACTGCCAATTAAACACGGAGGTTGTGAGGGCATATCCATGTGCAATGCAGGGAAGTCGCAGCATAAGCTAGGGAGTCATGCACAACAGAGTAAATAGCAAATATGGCAACAACTCTGAACACATCTCATTGTTTTCCTGTCTCATCTTCATTTCTGTCTTCAGTCTTTTCTAAGTAACTTTTGCTCTTCTAGAAGCCATCTGCAAGGTCTTGTGACTAAGCAAGAAGATCTAAATTTGATTTCTCACCTTGTCAGCGTTTGCAGGGTAATCCAGAGTGAAAACCTGTCCCCTTCCTGTACTTAAGTAAATGGTACTTTAACTTCTAAAAATAAATTAAAATTCATAGTGTATCTGAGATAAAGGCTGTAAGAATTCAGGTAAGTTGACATTCTGCTAATGAAGGCAAAAAGGGTGAGAACTTAACACTCCCATGTTCCTGGGCAATCACCTTGCTTCTGATGCCGAATACTCTGGGCAAGCTGAGACAAAGTCTTGTAGAAGAGCAACTGCTTTTGGTAAGCTTTGAGCTGCAGACTGGGAATTCTGCAGCTGCTCCAAGTAAACACCAAACTAGAGGTTTTGCAGAACAAAGCATGAATTTAACACTGTCTCTACATTTCAGTTCGCAATAAATCTTACTTTCAGTGGACAACTGTATTGAAAATAGTCAGAATGGAGCTGGAGGTTTCTGGCAAGTGCATAGAAACAGACGGCAGTTCTGACACCTGGGTAAGTGTCGACAGCATCAGATAAATGTAAGAGAAAGGAACTGCAGCTATATTTTACAGTTCTGGTAAACTGATCAATAATTTACATTTTAGATTTAACATTTCTTTGAGATGAATGTGTCACCTCACTCTTCTTCACAGCATCGTTAGCCTATATGGGGAACAGTGTTGGACTTGCTCCATTTTCCAGATTTGCCTTGTGTTGATCTTCAGATAGTTAATGAAAGCTTGAAGAGATATTCAAATTTAAATCAGACCTCTACCTGTTCTCATCATTATTTCTGTATTTTTATTGTGAACAATTTGTAATAATATTAATTAAATGAACTAAAATAAAGAACAATATTAACTAAACTAAAGAATAGTATTAACTAATCTAACCAGAGAATATATGTCTCATTTGCTTGCTCTGTGCATTTGGCTTGTTTGTTTGCTTGTTTGTTTACAAAACTGAAGTTGACTTTTCACTTTTTGTATCTTTCAACAGTGCTACAGAATGCAAGTATCTTAGAAAATAAGATAGTTTAACAGGAAATCTATAAACTATGGCAGGGGGCTGTCTATGTGTCCATCCAAGGAAGATGGAGCTTCTGAAACTAGTTTTAAATTTATACTGATTAAATGCCAAGCTGATGGTGGCTCCTTTGAAATTGTGAAAATTGGTTCTGGGGTAACGGCCAAATCTTGCATGATTGGCTAATATGTGAAACTCTGCTCCTAATATTTTAAAGTTTTGATATTGAAAAAAGTACACGATTATTATTTTCTGCAAGCTTTTTTTGCCACATTTATCATACCCTTCACAACTCTTATTTGTCTTAAGTTTGTCTCTTAAGCTGTATCTGGAGTAGCTCAACTCATTATACTTCCTGGGTAAAGATGCTGCTTTTGCACAGTATTCTTAGTCTTAGATACTGGTTGATACTTTAAGCAATAGGTTTCTTTAGCTGTGCTGGCTTGCAGTTAGAGAGCTTGATACTGCTAACGTTTGAGCAAGTTATCATCAACCTGCCCCAATTTTATGGAACATAAGAGTATTGCTCCTAAAGCTACAGAAATAAGGGGGCATTTCACTGGTTAGACAGCCCCCTGGGTCACTAGGTAGGAACTGGCACAAGCATTATAGGGAGTGTATAAGGTTTGGGGAAAGCTGCCATTATTATGAATTAGCTTTGAACCTCTGCAAACTCTCAGGAATTTATGGTCAGAGGAGAACAAAAATGGGGTATAATATTACCAGCAAGTAATATCCTGGAGAGCTGTGCCTGTGATCTGTAGCAGGATTACCCAAGCAGATAAAGCTAATTCCATGTCTAACTGTATGTAAGATAAACTCACCTGGAACAATGCCTGAAGTAGTATTTGGATCTGCTGTGTTAGTGACTACAATGCAGTTACTGTTTTAGAAAAGCCAGATTTTCTTACCTATGGGGGGACTGGAGTTTGGATACTGCTAGCCATGATGGGAAGTCAGGGTTCCTGCAGAATGAGCGTAGCTCCTCCAGAGCTCTGACAGTTTCTGTTTCACCTTGTTCTCTGTATTCTTCTTCAGTAAGGCATCTAATCACTAACTCTTTTGATTTAAAGTAGTTCTTCATTTTTCTAAAATGAAATGAAAACAATTAGTACTTCTGAAGTCTTCTAGCATGTATTTCTTGTGCCACACGTGTAGTCCACCTAATTATGGCCCAACCTTCTTCTCTACTATCTACTATTAACATGCATTAATCATCTTTTTCCTCTTAAGAAGAAAAGCCACATACTTGTATTAAAATTTTAGGATGAGGGGTCTAGTGTTTGTTAGCCTGTTCACTCTAGGTCTCATCCAAAACTGTAGAATTCTGCAGAAAGATATCCACTGAGCTTCAACTGAGTTTTGGATTGGGTCCTTTCTAAATACTTCATTGTGTATGCATGGACTAAAACCTCATAAATATCGAATAGACGGCTGCTTGCTCAGCCATTTTTAGGTGCAATATGCAAAATGTGTCTGTGCAGAGACACAGGCTGAATCAAAAGCCAGTTTGCATATATAACTTTGAAGATAAGCAATGCTCTGAGTCTGTTATGAGTTGTTCATGTTGTTTACTAGATTGCTTCTCTTAAATCTTGCTTTAAATTACACAACTGAGTAGTCTGAGGCCAAAATGTTTACAATCTGATGTTTTTTTAGCTGCTGCATAGCAATGTATAATATAATTAGATATCAATTAGAAAGTGTGCCATGTTCTGTTCCCTTCTGTCGACTGCTTTCAATTTAAATGTTGTGATGAGTTAAGATAAGCAAGGGCTGGATGCCCATAAAACTTTCAGCCCTGTATAAAAACACCTGCTCTAACCATCAGCGTTCAACTTGCCTTCTTACTTCCCTGTAGGGCAAGAATGAACTGCAGCCCTTACTTGGGTCAAATAGCAAAGGTCTTGCTGGCTCACTGTGATCAGTACCGACCTTAAAAACGGACAGATAATGTAAGATTAATTCTTAGTTGTGTTGACATATCTGCTGCTCTGAACAATGTATCTTGGCCTCTGTTTATCTGAATGTATGTGTGTGTGTATAAATATATATATATATACACACACACACATATATATCTATATATAATGTGCATCTCTATCTCTCTGTATCCATGCTCTGAACTGTGTATCCTGGCCATCTTGGGCTCAAAGTTTGGTGCTACTGCTTAATGTTTTCAAAGCAGAAAGGAAAAAAAAACCCTTCAGATTTTCCTGGTTTTGAAAATGCATCCTCATTCTCCCAAGAGATTTGTAGTGCTACTATTTCAGTGCTTTTTGGCTCTACAGGAGCATTAATTCATTGAAAAGAAAAAGGGGTACATGTGAAGAACAAACCACAGTGTATCAGGGTAAAACACATATGTTCTGACTTCTGTCAAACCCTAACCAAATCATGCTGATTTCAGCATGAGCTGAGCCTGCTTACACCAGGTAAGCATTGATCCCATATACTGCTGTTGCAACAGTTTGTACTTTTCAGCTGGTGGAAAAATCGGTCTTTGACAAATGGCAAATTCTACCCAAAACAAAAAAGTTTTGACCTAATCTACACCAGAACATCTGAAAATAATACAAGAGCAAAGCAATATGTTCTTCAAAATTAAACAATGTGTCAAAGACTAAAAAAAGAAATTAGTATTTGTTTTTTATTCTTTTGGTTATTCCAGTTGTAGTCTTTGCCTCTTCCTGATTCTTTGAGGTTCAGCAGAAGTACACAGCCATGGAATAGTCTGCACTAAAGACTCTCTTAATCTGGATGTCGTCACTGAAGGTAACAAGCAGCTGTAAATTGTTGGGATTTTTCTTTTAGAATCTTCATTTGTGTGTTATGTTTGTGATAAAACACACTTTAAGATCAGGAAGATCAAACATGTTGTCCCCATACTGCTAAATAAAATGCTTAGCAAACTGAGGTCTACATATTGCTAGTTCTAATTCCAGTTGTATAAATGGGGCTCTGGGAATATGTTGGAATTCTTCACAGTGATAACTGTTGCCATGCAGTAAGGGTAGACAAGTACATCTCTGATAATAACCCTGGAACACTAAAATCAGTGGAAACCATTACTTTGGTGGAACTAGGTTTTTAATCCCTGAACTCTATCTGATAGCCAACCAACCTCCAAGAACCATTATTTAACATCTGCTTCCTACGTGATAATACACTGTTTTATCCTGTTAGATTCGGTGCGAGTTCCCTGCACATTCTGTATCACAACGCATGAAACCAAGATGGTATTGCTGAAGTCTAATCAATCAAACAAAAATGTGTTGGTTACCATATGCTGCAGACTAGAAGGTGCTACATTTGTACTTAAGAGCGCAGTCACGTTTCTCCACAGAACAAAATTCATACTTAGAACCGCCAACTAGAAAGCAATTAAATTCTGTATCTTACAGATTTAAACGTCTCCTAATGTAGCTTTACATTTGGTAAAAATATGAACTAGCACTAGAAACTCACAAATCGTAATTAAAGTGTAAGGGCTTTTTTCATTATTAACCTCTAATATCTCCTGGCTATACAGAGATTTGGACCTTCACAAATACATACAAACCTGCCTATGTGACAAGCAGCACCAAGGGGATAACACAGGCCTTTTGAACAGAGGCTGACTGCTATTACTGTATATGCAACTTGAGGTATGGTGACTCCACAATAAATCAAGGCAAAGGCTATTAATTGTAGTGTCCATGTGAAGAAGGTTATGCTCAGTTCACTAGTAAGTGGTCCATGCTGATAGCAAGTGGCAAAGCTTGTAATTCCAACAGCCAAAAAATACCCTGTGGAAACAGGAAAGAATGACATGGAGAAAAAGATGCAAACTATCCACGTATGCTTTAGTACTTTGGTTGACAAAGTATAGCCTGCTGTTTCTTGTGTTGCCCTATAGGTACCTGAGACATGTTATATGCCCCTTGTATTTAAAACGCATGCAGAGTTCACAAGGTGATCTACAAACAGCCTTTAGCTAATGCTGTAAGAGCCACACAAGAACCCTTTCATGAGAGAATGTCCAAGCAGGTGCCAAATCAGCAGGTTTGTCAGCCCCTGCAGCCACATCCAATTATCAGTTTGTGCATCCACATTTCCCAGTGCCAGCAAAATGCAAGCCTGCACAGCTAACCTTTTGCTGTCATGGGGAGAGTATGAAATGACAAATTAATGAAGAAATAATACAGACAAAATCTGCTTTTAAAGTTGCTACTGGCCCACTATATTTAATGTGGAGTAAATGATCATTTGAGTGGATTAGGAAACTTCAGACTATTCCAACATCTCTGGCTTAGGAGAAAAAAGTAAATAATAAATGTGAGTCAATTGCCATTTCTTTATGGGCAGGTATTAATCTAACCACTAAATCAACATCAAATGTGCAGTGCATTTTCTGATTATTCTGATCAGTCTCTTACCCAACAGATAGTTCCTGTGTTCAGACCACAACCACTGCATATTCTCTTTAAAACAGTAAATGAAATACAGTGAGGACATCCAGCAGCCACTCATTAAAATCCAAAAGGTACTGTGCTGGGGAAAAAAAGAAAAAAAAAAAAAGAAAAGGGAATACCTCAGGCAGAGAGTTACTCATACTGGTAGCATCAAAAAATCTCGGTCAGAATTAGGACCACTGTGTGCAAGGGAATTCCCAGGCAAAGACAGATTTGGTAGACCTACTAGGCTTATGAGCTGTATTAGACTTCCACTATAGAGTGCTCTGCATGCTACAACTAAACAATGTCAAGTCTAAGTGGAGCAACTGCATTTCTGTATTTGTGTACATGTCCCAGTGCCATGGTATGAACCCATTACATCCTCTTGCAATGTATTTCCAATTAACATATCTCAGAAACGTGACAACAATGCACGGACATAAAGGTCTTGTGAAATGAAGGAAAAGTTCATATCTGCCTTGAGATGAATTTTCTCTGGTGAATAGAAGAGAATTTCTCCCAATTGCCACTAAAGCTATGGTTTGAGGAAGCTTAGCTGCAGTCTAATAAAAACAATTCAGGTTTCAGAATAAACTTTTCTTGTGCATCAACAGTCTCCAGTTCATTTTAAACTTGGGAGCAACCTAATTAGAACTCAGTTCTGACCTGATTATATTTATTTGATACAAACAATCCTGTACCCATTTCAGTGGAATTACTGGCCACAAAATCAGAGCAAGGTCAGAATCTGCATCTAGACTCTTTACTTCCTATATGATGATGATGATGATGATTATTTTGTTTTACAAATATAGATTTACCCTTGGAACAAATCTTTTAAGCGTCAACAGGAGAAAGACTAGCAGAGCAAGAACACCCAGTACTATTCCAGAAAGGTAAAAGAACCTGGGGCTTCTGTAAGAGAACAAGAGAGAATACTGTAAGAAGTTTTTACTAAATTGTAATTGATTAGAAATGCCACATTTTTAAAGACAGCAGTGGTCTTCAGTAAGAACACAACTGTAAATCAGAGGTTGCAGTGATATGGTTAACAGGTCTTGTATAGATTTTAAACTCATGCAAGAAAAATTCTCAAAGAATGTCATAAGGTCACTGGAGCGTTAAAGTCACAAGCTGTAAGTCTGTCTTCTTAATGCTCACATTGTTTCTGCTTTTATTGAATTTATAGTTTCTAGTCATTTTGTTTCCTTATATATACAGATACAGTTTTGCATTGCAAGACAAGTTTTTAAGTTTAATTTAAAACGTTATAAAAAAAAAAAAGGTTTTCTAAGATTGTATAAAATCTGACTTACAAAATATAATACAGAGTTAGCTCTATAAAACCTAATGCTGTTCTGCTTGTTTTAAAGATGTCACGTGACAATTAATTGCTGACTCATTTTGCTTTGAAGTCCTGGGGCAAGTATTTTGTTAGAATAAGAGGTATCTTCCCTTACATGCTATGCAAAATCTGCATCAAAAGAACAATGAGAAAAGGCTGTCATCAAGGTGGAGGCAGACCAGGCCCCACATGATCTCATCCTAAGCATTTCTCCCTGCAGGAATGCATCATTTATAATACGTACAGCATCCTTTGGCATTCAGCTAACCTTACTCATCTACACAAGGGAGAGAGTTTTTCTAAATCCACACACACTTGCTCAATCAAGATTGTCTTGGTGTTTCCAGAATTTCTCATGAGTGCGGGAAGCTAAGGAACCCTAACATAGCTACATGATGAATATACCACAACACTTCAAGGCATGGCACAATCTGTCTATACCCAAACATACCCATGCAGAAGTTTAAATATATGTTTATTTTCCATATTTCACTGTCCCAGAGAATAGCCGTTTGGCATCTTTAGCTTAGGTAACAGACCAAAGATGCACAGACATTGGGAAAAGAAGGTCAAAACGCAGGGGCTAGTACTTACCTGCTAAGAGTGTTTGCAAAATGGAACAGAAAAATTCCAGCTACAAACAAAAACAAGATCTTTCCATCTAGCACTAAAAAAGGAAAAACAAACAAACAAAAATGGATTTTAGGCTAATTCAATCTGAAATGTTGATTTTATATATATTAACAGAAACGTCCAAGATTCCTACATAAGAAGTAGTGTTCATTAACACTTGCAATACCAAACTATTTGTAAGCTAAACTGAAAGCATTATTACTTACTTTTTTGTTTTACACTCACAATGTATGGTTCTTTCTTGAAGGGCTGTATTTTGAAACAAATATCCTCTCCATATTGTTTTAAGTTTATGAAAGTTTCTGTAGATGTCTCTGATTGCCAGAATATTCGAACAGCACACGCAGCAAACTCAAAAACAGTTTCTGAATTACGACAGTTGCTTTTGTCTGAAATAGGCACAAACTTGAACGTTTCTGTGCTGTTAACTTTTATCTAGAATCAAACAATAACAAAATACCTGTAAAAGTAGCTCAGAACTATTGGGGTTTTTAGTTTCTGAAACACGTAACATATAATTCATACATATGATAATGAAAATCAGTATAGAGAGCTAAAGAATAAAATGTTAGTTCAATTCTTTCTGTTAGTTATGCTACTATATACAGTTTGGACCTTAAAAGGCTATTCAGAGAACTCAGTCACCAAAGTTCTAAGGGCCTGAATCCATTCAAGGGCTCTGTGGGTTTGGTTTCACCTGTGATATTTGCCCACCCACAAATTTCTAACAAAACCAGTAATATTTGACTGACCACAGTTACTTTTGTGGATGGTCACACTCTTTCCCATTCCACTCCTGAACCACAAGAAACTGAACTTGCTTTTCTCATAGAAAAGAACACAATCTTCATGCTAGGGACAGAAGAGGGAAAAGGAAAATGGAAGATGTTAATGGAAGTCAAAAATTAAGCATTAAGGATGTTCCTGTTGTGTCTTTTGGGGTTACTTGTTGGTGCACTCCCCCTGAAAACTGTAACAGATCTTGTCCATCTTCTGAGATGGGATGATCTACCTGGAGACTATGACTGACTGTGAACTCTTGAACAGGGCATACTGGACAATGAAGACCCATCTACAAAAAAGTGCTGTAATAGGTAATAAAACTTCTACTAAGAGAAAGAACAGCATGGCAGCAAGCAATCTGTTGTAGGAAAAATCTTAACCTCCTGGTTTTAAGCACTTACTCAGAGAAAGCTTGCATGATTGCTGGAGGGTTTCACTGCCTAAAATCTGCTGCCATGCACAGAAACATCTCTGGTATGTTCCTAAGAAAGGAACCTAAGGTCCTGGGAACAGATAAAAAGATGTTCCCGTTCCTTCTATCTCAGAGCCAGTTCCTCCAATGGATGTGAAGCAAAACTGTTTCCTTCCCTTGTCCAGTAACATACTTCCCCCTAAAAAAGGAACCAAACAGATATCAGCTTGTTCCTTACCCTGTCGTTACTTTCAATGTTTTGAGGATTTTATGCTTCAAGCCTGATGTCCTAAACATGTTTCTTATAAGACCCTCTGTTACTCTGCAAAATAGAAATATACTGCTACTGCTGTTTTTTATTAGTCACGATCTAATATGCCTTTTGTTCCTATACTGTGGCCTGCAATGCTACGATAAGTGATCCACAGAGCTGTATTTTATCCTCAGATTTAAAAGTTTGATGAAGATGTTTGGTGATAAGCAAAAACATTTGTTACAGAGGTTAATGTTTGTTACAGATGTCCATCAGTGGAAAAGGTGTGTAACAACATAATATGCAACATGAAGTAGATGTTTGGCCTCTTATTATAACACCATAGCCTAATTTACATCCTTCTAATAGAGACAGCAAACCTCCACTGCACACAAAGTGAAGGAGCACAGTACTATAATGTAGTTTTATCATGGTCCTACCTATACACCATTCAGACTACGAATTATACACAGAGATAAAACTTTGATCTTCCTAACGGATCAAATACTCTGCTGGGGAAAGTACTGCATACGTGAATGATCCCCAAAATAGACTCTTACCTGAACAGTTGACCAAACGTATTGTAAGCGCATGGTTCTGTTTTGCACATAACAGTAACAGTTTTCATCCAGTTCCTGGATGACATCTCTTTCCTCCAAAAGGCTACAGTTTCCATCTGGTGGGGGGAAAAGTTGGTTTTAAGTATATATATAATATGTACAAATACAAATATATAATCTTCCTCCTTCTTGCCTCCGCCTCCTTCCACTCATTTTTGATATATGCTGAGGGAATCACAAGCAATTTGCAGATAATCTAACATAAAAGCTATGCTACAGGGTAACCTGTTCAATACACTTTAGGTGAAAAAACAAATTAGGATTTTAATCAAGTAATTTAGGCTCCAAAATAAACTGCAGCACCTTTGGAAAAGATTAATCTAGGGTGGTATTTTTTTAAAAACGTGTTCAGTAGAAAGCTTGGCTTTTATAACAGTGTTTTGATGGCACTGGAATAGGACCTCTGGGCCAAATTCACTGCTGGCATGAGTGGGTGTAACTGCACTGTAGTCAATGCTTATACCAATGGCGAATGCAACTGTGGGAGTCTAAGCAGGTAAACAGGCTTACATATTAAAATAGTCATTTAGCACATGACATTGCTGCTGATTGCACAAATCTCATAGTCATCTCTCTCTGAAATGTTTATAATGTTAAATAACATAACTCTTTTAAAAACAATTTGTCCCCATAGTATCATCTTTCCTGACATATTCCAGCCATAACACATAAAAAGGAAATTGCACTGATAGCTTGCCAAAAGCCATTTAATTAGGACTGCTAAGTGGTCTAACTCTCCTGAAATGTTAGTGACCCCCTATAATTTTCAGAATTAGATTGCACCTCAGAGCAGGAATGCACCTAAAAGATTTATGGAGCAAATTTTTAAGAACATTCATTCCAATCTATACATGTGTAAAATATAGCCTACAGTCCATTACATCAGTGTTCCAGGAACATAATTAAAGAGCAGAATAAAGGAAATTAATACAGATGTGAAAAGAGGGAATCATTTGGCTCACTGAACAGGAAAAGTAGGTCTAAGTCAAACTCGCTAATAACTGCTAAAATACTGTCACACACGCAGAACAGTATGTGCAAAAATCAGTATGTGCAAAACAGACTCAGTCTGGATGAGGAAATACTGTTTGCAGGTAAGAACCTGCCCTGTCCCCACAAGGAAGTTAAACCTAGCCTAAATTATTTTTAAATTGATTTAATTAAACCAATGAAAATTATCTGTATGGATGTTGTTATCTCAGTTTGCTGTCATTCTAAAATCAGAAAATACAGTGCATACTGTATTTTATCCTGTTAAACTAAATTGGTTTAAACTTACAATTTGGACACTTCTTTTATGAAAATTAACCATATGACTAATCCTCATCCATATTGAATTCAGTGGGAACACAGTACTTTCAGACAAGGGCTGACTATACCTCTGAGTTGATAGGCACTTACTATAAGGTCATCAGAAGAAGTTGCAAAAAGATTCATTTGTCTCTGAAAAGTGTTACTGACTGATGCAGTAAACAGATGGCGCTGGGCATTGCCACAGGGCTAAGACTGAGAGGAGTTCAGTGATAAGGAAATGGCAATACTCTAGCAGAAGCAAAGTGCAGCCTAAATTGCAAACACCTTTTCTGCAAGATGTATTGGGAAGAGATGTATGTCTGCCTGCGGAAAGCTAGAGCTGGCGTCTTGTACTACTGTCCACACAGTAGCCACAAGCAAGAAATCAGAGAAGTCTGTAAGAAAGGGAAGGATGAGGGAGGAATGGTCACAGCAGGGGCTGAAAGGAACAGCCCAGCAGACATTGGCACATGATGTGGAAAAGAATATACACCCCAGGCCAGACAAAGGAAACGAAAGTCTCTGAAGAAACAAAGACCCAAAAGCTGCCACACTGGAAATAAATTACCACAGATAAACTTTTTGTCCACATTAGAAGTAATGTCTCCAAAATGTAATACTAGTAAATGTTTTCTTAGCTTCCTTAAGGCAGCTATATGCATTTCCTTGAGAAAAATCAGTTGCTTCAAACATGACATCAGCTCCGCAGTGTTAAACAGAAACAACTAAGTTGCAAAAGCAGGGATGCATCTGAATAGCTAGCCATCAGAAGTAGGATTTCAGCTGAAGTAGGGACACAGAGAAGACAATCCTCAAATTTCAAGACTGTGAGCAGCAGAGGGAATCAGCATCTTCTGCAGAATCCTGAGGATGCCTCAGATCAGGGAGCTTCCATACAGGAAGGAAACGTAAACAGCTTCTTGAGTTATGTATTGCTACTACAGCTGAGAATAATCTTGCTGGGTTTTGTTGCCCTCTTTAATAAAAGACACATTCTCCAGCTGACTGTTTTGAACCAAACTAATAAAAAAGCCTGAGAGAATAACATACATTACAAATCATAGTTTCACATGACAACATATACCTAGGCTTCCCAGCTCTGCACTGAAATAGGTCAAAGAAATGTTTGTACCCGGTGCATTTGTTGCCACTTCATTTATACATTTTTTTCCAGTTCAGTCACAAGTGCTCGTGTCTACCTATCTCACAAAGCAACACGAGCAAATGTTATTACAGTAACTAAAATCGAGAGTAGAAAAGCAGAAAAACTAGCAGAGAAGCTCAAGGACATGTTTGATGAAATTATTGCCTGAAATTATTTTAACTTTCTATTTAGCCGGGCAGATGTCAAACGGAGCACCCTTACTGCCTTAGGAGTTATGACCACCCAGATAGATGGTGGCAAGGCAGAGGACAATACCTCGAGTTCCTGCCTTAGTAACAAAACAAATGTAGCTGAAATATCTTGCTCTGAAGCTAGAGGGACGAAGACGGATTAGTCACATACTTGTGAGAAGCCGTAATCTGTATCTTTTTTATAGGATAATACCATTTTAGGTGCAAGCAGCAGCAGAAGAAACTTGAGGAAGCGGGTCACTGTTTTCTGGAGGTGCCGGATTCCTTATCACAGGAAACTGTGAGAAATCCGCCCCTCCCAGGGAAGCCGAGACCCTCCCCTCCGCGGCCGGAGCGGTGGGACGAGCGGCCGGACCCCGCCGCCCCCGTCCCGCTGCGGCGCGGCCCGCCACCCCGCGCCGCGCCCGGGCAGGCAGCGCCCCGCCGACGGCCGCCTCCCCGGCTGCGCGCCCGCCCCGCGGCCCCTCGGCCTGAGGCCGGCGGGCGGGCGGGAGGAAAGGCGAGTACCTGCGGGTGGCGCCTCCCCGCTGCCGCCGGCCGCCTCGGCCAGCAGCAGCAGTAGGAGCCGCAGCCGGAGCGGGGCCAGGAGGCGCTGCGAGCGGCGGGGCGGCCGCGCCGGGCTCATGGGGCGACGGGGACGACGGGGCCCAGGGGCGCCGCGCGCCCAGCCCGCCCCTAACGGTCGCCGCCCCTAACGGTCGCCGCCCGGCGCGCGGCGGGGGAGGGGCGGCGGCCGCGCCGGGAATGCCCCTGCGGGGGCGGGAGGGGGAGGCCGCTCGCCCGCTCCCTCCCTACCCTGCGGCCGCCGCGGGGAGGGCGTCGGCGTTTGCTCGGCGGGGCGGGCGCCGCCGGCAGTGCCGCTCGGCGCGCAGCTTCGGGGTGGTTTCGGGTCGCTTAGGCCTCAGGCAGCAGCTCCCGGGGCTCCCCCGGCGGCGGGCCCGGCCCTGCCCGGCCGGGCCTCCGGGGCGATGGGTCGCGCTCAACCGGTAATGCCTCCTCCCTTTTTTTCTTCTTTTTTTCCCCTCTCATGTTCTTTGGTAACTCCGGTTTTGAGTGCTGCCGTTTGAGGAAATGTTCAGATGGGACTTGGGAGCTCACAGAAATCTGTTCATTACCTTCGTGTTCAGCTGCAGCCGCAAAGTGCTTAAAGATGTGATGCTTCGGGCGGGGGGGGGGGGGGGAACACATTCGGTAGTTACTTTCTTGTATTCCTCTTTTTTTTTTTTTTTTTAAGCTTGGACTCGTAGGGAGTTGAAGCGTATGCAGGCGTGCTGTTGCTTTCCTGTTCACTAGGTCATTTTTGGACTGGGTCGACTCCAAACATGGTGGGATGGAGACCTCGGGTACCAAGGTCCTACAGGCTTTGTGGAGATACGTGGTGGAGGGCAGGAAGGCAAAGTGGGACACCTGGGTAGGAGACACCTGTAGCATCGTCTCTGTTGTTAAACACCGGAGAAATCAGAACCAGATGCCAATTGCACTAGGTGCTTTTAAATTGTGTGAGAGAGAAGCCCAAAGAATCTGTAGTTTAAGGGTTTTGTAGGCTGTTTCTTTTGATATTTTAATATTTTTGTCATGACAAATCAATACTCCTGTGAATTGTGTGAATGAAGTGTTGAAAGGGCTGGGAGTGCTTCTTGCGTGATGCATCCTACCTCCTTTTCTTTTATTTGTGCTTTGTGTTTTAGGGCTTCAGTGAAATTAAGAATGCATGCATAAAAAGAAAAGATAACATACAAATTTAACAGTTGAACAGACTGACAGTGTTAACTGGTGGTTTCATGAGTGAAAGCCTTTCATTAGATTGTAGTTCTCTCTCTGCCTAGCTGTCCAAAAATGTTGACTGGCCTTATCAAGCTGAGATGTAAATTTGTCCAAAAACAAGCTTGTGTGCTTCCAGCATTTCCTGAACCTCCACTAGGGCAGCCACCCTAATCTAACAAAGACGACTGGACATTTGTCTCCCTTAAGCACTCTTTCCCCTATTTTCCTTCCTACCTGCCCAACTTGAGCTAAAAGGCCAAGTCTGGTCACAAATGTGTTTGTGAAGAGCTTGTGGTTGGCCATGCCATACATCAGATACTTTGGAGGTGAATGTCAGCAACTTTTATTCCCCAAAGCATCCACAGGAAGAGTCTTAAACAGTAAACAAAATTCCCACGTAAGAGCTGTGAAGACCTGAACTTGGTCAGATTCAGACAAAGTGCCCCAGTTCCCACTCTAATTTCAGTTGCTTCAGGTTATTTGTGGGACACAATCAGCAGTCAAAGGTGGAAACGACTGGAGCATTTGTTTTTGTGTTGTTTTTTTTAATCCTATCCTATGAAAATCAATAAACACAATTTTGCCAGGGCACTCTGGTATCACCAATGTCTGTTTTTATACTGAGGCCTGCGTTTGGCCTTTTCCGTCTGTTTGCTGTGTCAGAATGCCATCCGTTCTTTGTCCTTAAAGTATGCTATTTTGATGCACAAAGGTTGCTTTTGGTTTTATTCTTGATTGTTTTGGGCTGAGTCCAATTCCTAGTGGTGCTAGTACGGTCTTTTTTTAACACCTGAAGGGGCTGCCCACTGCCTTGCACCTTGTCTCAGCGTTTACATCTGTGCGGAGTGGGTGGCGCGGGGCTGCCACGCGCATTGGTTAGCCCTTTACACCCACTTTGCACTCACTGGGCACAGATATAACTGTAGATTATTCCTTGCGAGTACTAAGGAAGTGGAGAATGAGGGCAAAAATAGTTTGGATTTGATATAATGTGCAACATCCGACAAACTTCATATTCTAAAGGAAGCAGCAGTGGATTTCTGTCTTTGTCTTTATATAATTTGGGTGTTGTCTTTATATAATTTTTATCATCCTCTTTCTTTAGGAAGTGCAGTGAAGAAAGGAATACTGTATATTATCTTTGCCTGCTTCCCTAATAAAGCTTTAGAAATATGTTACCTTTTGGTTATGTTTCTAAACAGACAGGACAATAATAACCAAGCTTATTAGAGGAATCCCTTTCAGTTTTTCAGTTTGCAATATATTTTCAGTTATGTTAACCTCTTCGACAGTATTTTTTTTGGGGAAAAGAGAGACACTCAGTTCTCTCTTGTATTTTCATTCCTAGAGCTCTTTGCACTTCACTGCTAATTAACTTTCAATAACTGTCATAGGGTTACAGTCAGTCAGTATGAATCAGAAGGAAAATGTAGCTTTAGGGGACCACACTCTGTCAGAAACTATTAGAAACCTTTGCTTGATTTCCAAGGAGAACATATTCACTCAAGCAAGATACAACAGCTATTAGGCAGTGTTCTACCACACTAAGAATTCCTTAATAAAAGAGACTTTTTTCTTTTGTTATAGCAGTCCTTCTAGGATGGCTGTGATTAATTATGCTGCATTTCATAGCTTCCTATTTGAAGCGTGTGTTTGTTTGACTTCCTGAATGGTGATGTTGCTTTGGCCGAAGCTCGGATTCTGAGCTAAAAGGCTACGTTTTTAACTGTTTGCTCACAAATATGGTATGAAAGGATGGAGGAGGTTGTTTATTGGTGTATCTCGGCTTGCTGAAGCTGTGCCCTTGTCAGATCTTATAAGCTGAGAAGGGTTGAGATCAGCTTTTGGCTGAGATAGCTGTAGGGAAGACCTAGGTGTGGCTGACAGTGATGTTGGTGATACTGGGAATTGGTCAAAACATTTACCTGAGAAGTCTTGTGCTGATGAGGTACAAAGTTGAGATCCTGGGCATCAGAATTTAAATAGCGGTGTTTTAAATTCCCATGACATAATATGCAGGGTTTTCAACCGCAGTGTTTTAGACAAATTGCCGTTTTAGTAATTTGGTGTTGACAGGAGCAAAGCAGACAGTAGTGCAGAGCAGTGACCCTGATGCTCTTCTTCTCAAGCTTTGGGAGCTCAAGGTTATGTCACCCAATATTTTCTCGCCCCTAGAACACTCCTTAATATCATCTGCAATGTCCTTGTTTAGCCACTTAAAAGCTGAATGCATCGTTAGATACACTACTGAATCCTCTTTGTGCCACTGAATCCTTCTTGTCCCACAGAAACCCCTGCTACTCGCTGCTGATGTTTTATTTGGCATGTACAGCCATACTGATAGGCTATCGCTGACTGATGGCGAGAGGCTCTGTGCTTGTCAGAGCCTTGCCTATGCCGGGCCCTGCACGGAAGAGGCACCTGGGCCGGCCCCTCTCTCCAAGCCACTGCAGCATTTGCAACCTGGCAGCCCGGGGACAAGGCAGTAAGGGTGCCAGCTCCCTCCCCACAAGGTGATTCCTGTTACCCTGTCGTAGCCTATTGTTTACTTTCTGACTAATGCTAGTAGAGGATTTTAATTTCCAGGCATACCATTAAAATCACAACACATGCTCCTGGTGACTAATGATGCTTCCTCTGATTTTTTTTTCCTTTTTCTTTGCTCTCCCTTCCCCCTTCTTACGTTAGCAAATGGTCTAATTTGTTTGCAGAGTTATAGGGTGTTTTATCTTTCTTTGGCCAGAACCAAGTGGATGCAGGTTTGTTAAAGCTATGGCAATTCTTTCTTTCTTAGAGTTGGCATGTGGGCGTTGGATTGTGTCATTCGTAGGAGGTGAACGTCAAAGGAAGTGGGATCAACTGTTGGAGGAGATTTGTAATCCAGGTACTTAATATTTGGTTTCCTGGAAAAGAAGGAAAAAATAGCAAAACAGGCAGCCTCTCTGCCTTTAGCTTTCCCCATGTAATCAGAATAACACAATATCTATATCTGCTTAAGCACACTTTTTTGCCTTAGTTTATTTAGGATAAAGAGCTACTGTATTTCCCTTTAAATGGTTTCACATGTTTTGGTGGATTCTGTTGAATGTTTATTCCAATAATACAAATAATTCATGTTCCATAAGTGCCCTTGCAAATAATGCAATTTATTACCAGGTACATTATGTTGTCTTTTTATTTGATGTAAATGGTCTCTTAGAGTTAAAATTAGACAGAAGAGCCATTTCAGACTATTTTGTTCATCTCCAACTGTTTTTTTAGTAGTGCATTAGTCTGAAGTATTTCACAAGCAAAATACAGAGTTATTTTTTGGGGAGAAAAATGATCTACAAAAAAAAATAAGCATAGGTACTTATTGTTACAGTAGTTTATGTTAATCTCTATATTTTATGTGACATGTATAGATACTGAGCCAGATGCTGCTCTGCGAGGAATATTTATTACTTCTAAACTGCTGTAGGTAGTCTAGATATCTTTTGCAGTCCTTGTTCAGGCTAAGCTTGAAAAATGAACAATGGAAATGATTTTTGAAAGGTTACTTGTGTGTCATATTATACTGATTAGGCAAAACAGCATTTTTATCACGCTATTTTTTTTCTTAAACCTTTGCATATTGAATCTAAGATTTAATGCAAGATTCTTATGTCCTAGGTCTACATGCTTTTGAAAAATCAATGTGTCATAACATGTGCTTTCTTGTTATATCGCAGGTGGGGGGTCAGGCGTTCTGAGAGAGAGGCAGTCTAAATGTTTTTAAATAAACCAGTATGAGTAACACGGCTTTTTCCTTTTTCTATAGCTTCTGATTTACGCAGCTTTCCTGGCATTTAACCCTAGATTAATTGGACACTCATTTTCCTATTGGTATCAAAAGGAACTTTAGGTCAAATGGAAGGAAGGTTCAGTCTGCTGATGTTAAAATGTTCAGAGGAGGATGTGTATGCATTTGCTGGAAACACAGTCCCTTGCTCTGATTTCAACTAAGTATTCTGGTGTACATTAATTGATTTCAATGATATTCTTCCTTATTTACACAATAATAAGCAAAATCAGGTCCAGGCTTCTGTTAAGTACCAGTGGGCCTTAAATATTCATCTGATTTATTTTTAGTATGCCAAATGTAGCTATTTATATAGTAAGGAAGCAGGGATACAAATCTTACTGGATTCCTCCTTTGCTTTGGATTAGCAATAGCAAAGCAGTATTTTTTTTTTTTTTTTTTTTTGACCAGGAACTCTTATTATTTATCATGTCAAATTTGCTATGATTAGTATGTTAGTCTTCATTTTTTCCACAGCCTCTTAATTCCCTGATAAGAAGATAGGGGATCCTGTTCCTTATCTAAAGGAACATTGATATAGCCTAAGGAAATGAGAGGCATGGCAGTTTTTCGGTTACTTCACATGAGATCCCTCAAAGCAGCTTCAGTTTCATCTGATATCATATTCCAGAAAATCATTTACTGCCCCACAAAAATAGCTTTCCCGCCAGTCTCCTCTAGAAGCAGAGACTTGTATCATACAAGGAGAAAATGTTAGAACTCATCAGTCAGTTAATGAATCAAACAGCTATAGGAAAACAAAGCCATTTTAAACTAAATCTTTTGAGGGTGAGATCTGAGTCTCTCTTAAAATGTAATTTAAAAAAGATGCCTGGTACTGTTTATAACGATAGGGGATGTCTCTGTACCCTAAGCTTACTAACTTGTGAAATGCCCTTCCTGTCTACTTTATCTGAGGCCCTGGATGCTCTTTACACAAAGCTAAATATGAAGTTGGCTCAGTACCTAGAAAAAAAAATCAGTTCCTGCACTAAAACTGAAACCAAAGAGCACTCCACCCTGCCCACCCCCTGCACAGACATGTAAACTGCTGAGCACAGTGAAATCAAATAGTTTGGAAGACCTCACCTTCAGGTGAGCAGCAGGATGTATACCAAGCCACAGAAGAACGCGGCACCAGGGCTGAGCATACATATGCCAGTGACAGAGTTCCCAGAACAAGCAGGTCTATGTCTAAGCCGTGGAGGTTTGCTCATGATGCAGAGCAGAGACAACCAGGAAACCTGGGTTCCTTGGAGGAAGCTTGTGAGCAGGCTACATTTGGACTCAGAAACGGTGCCAGCAAACTAGAAAAGTTAAACCTTTAAACTTCCAAACACATTGGTTTGCCAAATATTTTGCCATTTTAGAATGTAATTTCATATACAAATCAAAAGCAGGGAGCATGATATAGCTGTACTGACGGGAGTCTATGATCCTGCAGGGAGATAATGAAGCAGTTATCAGAACTGTAGTCTCTTCCATTCCTTATATTTACTGCACAGCTGGAAGGAGATGGGGATAACGGATTGACAGTGATTGTTTGGTCCTAAAGCAACTGTGAGGTTGTCCAGCAATGCTATGGCAGGTACTGATACCTTGTATGGATTTATTCTGTGATGGAGAAAGTTCCCAAAATTGTGAGGAGGTTCCAAAACAGAGATTAGTGGAACTAACAGTTTGAAAGTGGCGTGTACTCTTGAATGATATCTAGTACAAAGCATAGAAGAAAACATATATATGTACAGTTGATTCTACGATTTTATTAGTAATCAAATAATCTGATGGTCCAGTGTTTTGCCCAGTGTTAAATATTTTGGCACTTTCGGCCTGCCACTGTTAGACAAAAGGGATTGGATCTCCTTACATTCTCCATAAGAATTTCCTATTTTGCCTATATGGATGGAAAATAAAATTCCCCCCTGCCTTAACTGTAGAAAAACTGAGAGATCGTAACCGTAAGGATCAGCTGGAACTTGTGCTCTTTCATGGCTTCCACTACCAAGTCAATGTCTCGGGTTTCTGGTAGTGGAACACCTTTGCCATCCCGATGTTCAGGACTCCCTCTTGTCCCAAATATATGTGGGGCCTGAGGAGATGGAAAACTCTGCAGAGAGGATTTTATGCTGTAAACTAAAGTATCTTTTCTGACTAGGTTCTGTAAGTCTAGAAGGGGACATGTCCTACCCATAACCCATGCATTCTGCCCTTGTCCTTTCTAGTCTCCCCTCTAAAATACGTTATCCTATGATAGATTTTGCATTGTGATGTAGGGCAGGCAGATGGTAGTACTGAGGTGAGTGAGCCTGTGTTTATGGCAGGAGGAAAGACATTCCCCTGAAAAGATGCACAAAGTACAAATTAGACTGGTGAATGGAAATGCCAGAAACTGGCATGTGGTTTTACACGATGACTCAGAAATTAGCACTTTTGGCTCTTAGACCACTGGTTTTTATGTAGGTCAGCTCAACAGCTATTAAATACTGTTACTTTCTTTTGATTTTGGATGGTCTGTGGTAAATAGATTGGTGATCCTAGCCTAGTCTTTAGCTGATAAATCACAAAAGCCAAGTCCTACCACTACTGTTGGTATCCTAATCGATAGTCTTAGAAATGTATCTAAGACTTCATTGGCAGCTGAACAGTCCCCACCAGGTAGAGAAAGAAAGGCAAATCCTAATCTTGTAGGATTTTTTTTTGTCTGTCCTGTGGAGAAATAGAGGACTTACCCAGTGTAATGAGCTTTAAACATCATTCCAAATCACTTCATTTGATTATAAAGAGAAAAAAAATCATAATAGAGTTTGAAAAGGAAAGAGAACTAATAGATAAAGTCAACCCACAGTGTCTTAGAATTCACATCACATGGTACGTTTTTGTAGAGAAGCTCTGGGAACAATGTCTTATTTATGGTGAAGTATGTTTTGTCTCTGTCTTGCACTTTTAAGATTTACGTTCATATTAAATGTTACCTCTACACAGGAACCTCTAATAATTATTCTGGGACTTGACCAAGCGGTCTTGGAAAAATGATTCGTTAACAGTATTAAACAAATGTGAAAAGAATTCTACTCATTCCAGCAGTTCTTTATTTCTTGGAATTAAATTTTAGCCCTGATGTGCTCAGCTACCTTAATGATTAGTCTGTGTATTGTCAAAGGAGCTTGTCAAGCTCTCTTAGATCAAAGGAGCGTGTTTGTATTAAGAAGGTTCTGATAATGTCTTTCTGTTACTTTGTAATCACACTTTTGCAGTAACACCATTACAGTTGCTGGCCTGTCATTATAGCCCTTGAGGAAAACCAAGGACTTTTGATAAACCAGGTGTGTGCTTGGCAGGCACCTTTTCCTAACCATGACTGAAAATCCAGAAGCCAGCAAGAGAGTGATGCTGGCTCAGGATCTTGTTCTTTGCCTTAATGCTATGAATATGAATACAGTAATTGATTAATGGCCAATTGTTTTATGAAGTCTTTCCTATGAGGCTTCACTGTAAAAAATGTCCCCCAGAAACTTTAAAAAGGGCTAGTAACTGGTGTTAACAAAGGGACAGAGGACAGAAGAATTCCCAAGAACTGCCTCTCTAACACAGCATGTCGTAGCCAAGCACTGGAGCAAGCGTTGTACCAGCACTGAAGAGAGTACTGACTTCTTGGCAGAGGCAGCCTTTTTTGTGTATGAAACAATTGCCATTGATTTTAACCAGGAAAATAATGAGAAAGACGGGGCCATCCTAATATTGAGAAGGTCCAGGAAGGACAAACCATCTTAAAAGTTTTTCAGGAAGACACAAGTAGCCTGTGGCTTTCTTCTGACTTTTGACCCATGAAGTTTTTGGTGTCTTGCTGGTTCCTACTTTCTTTTACGTGCATGCTCTGACTAGTTCAGCTCAGGCTTTCGGTTGTTAACACACCCATAATCTAGCATTTTCAAACTATGTAAAACTTTCCTTGCTCTTTCAGAGCTTGCACGTTTTGGGTGGTTTAGTGTTTTTCTTAACAATGCACGCAGCCTGCTGTTGCTCACCCATGCACCTCTGTACTCATTCACCCCAACACCCACATAAAATTCAGTTGCTTGTAATTCCCGTTACCAGTAAAACATGCCGGTTTGGTCTTAATCCCCTCCACTCTCATCATTCCATTTTAAAATGTATCCCATTTCTGCTTTGACACACAGACCTCCTTCATTATAAAGTTTCTTAGCCTTCTTAGATCTAACAATTGAGGGACTCTATGAGAGGAAGTGTTTATTTCTGTGAGATGTTTTAAAATAAAACATTAACATGTTTTATCACAGCAGAAATTTATCTTGGTATAAATGTATTTCTGTCTAATGACTTTTTTTTCTTACTAACTCAGAAGATTTGGCTACTCTCTTTTTCCACATCTAAATGTACACATGGGAGAGATTGAGAAATAAATGATATTGAATGAATTAGAGATATGTGAATGGCTTTGATGCTTGATTGATGGATTTACACAATAAGTAGGCAGCTTTCTAGTGCCTTTCCCTAAAATAAGGCAATTTGCTTAAGGGGCTGCCTTTGTAAAATACTGATAAGCAAATCATAATACATATCTAAATATCTATGTAGGGAGAGTCAGGATGTACAGTCATTTTGTCCCTACTAATCACGGCCATTCTTGCAGGCGCTTGTGGAATGCAGGATGTGCCTCAAATAGATCTTTACAAATCATTCTTTGCTGCAGTCATTTCAACCTTTCCCAGTATTAATATTAGGTCTCATTGACAACTGAGGATTTTAGTGGCAGTGAGTGCAGCAGAGTACAAGTGGTTGTTTCATGCCAGGCAAAAAGTGAACATAAGACTTGTGGTACTGAGTCAGATCAAAGGCTGAACAAGCCTGAGCTTCTCTCTCTGGCAGTGGCCACAGAAGCTTAAAGAAAGAGTTAGAAGAACAGAACAAGCATTAAGTAACAATTTCCCCATTCTGTCCTCCTAGCAAAGTGGGTCTTTTCAATCTGGCATCTATCCTGACAAGGTTAGAGAGAATAATTTAGAAAATCCGTTGGCAAGGAGAGGAGAGTGGCATTCTCTTCAAAGCACTCGCAGGTTTTAGTTTTTTGATCCAGTGCCAAATGCAACAATGGTACTTGCCAAATGCCCTTGCAATGATACTTGTCCTAGGTCTTTAAAATATTACACCTTGCTCTCTGTACTGTGCTATTCTGTTTCTGCTGATGTCAGTGGGATTCCTCTGAAGCTGAAACTATTGCCAAGCCCTTGTGAAAATCCTGCTTGTTCTGACAGTAGCATACATTTCTGGTGCGTAAAAGAACAGGAGAGCCCTGTCCATGCAGTTAGTAAGACAAGTGGTTAGTAAGAGATTTAATTTCTTCTTGTCTAGTTGAGACTGGAAAAGGGTATGCTGCACGTGGAAACATCCCATTTTATGGTACTGCATCCTTTATCACAGTGGTCCATGGATAGAGACCATGTTCTGAAAGTCAGGGTAGAAGTTGGGTTGGTCCCTGTAATCCTTACCATTTACTTATGACCAGCCTTTTATCATACTCCTGTTCCCTTGACATGTGGAGCCAAGTTCAGCCTGGTTATAAATCTACTCAAGGCAATGGCATCAGTACCAGGAGCCACCCTTATTTGAGGCACTGACTCCTGGGCAGTTCCACCTCAGGATTAGGCCTGCTAAACTGTGTACGAGTTTAGTGTACAAAATGCATAAAAAATTAGAGGCACAAGAGTGACTCCAGATTGAAGGCTGCAGTTCTGTTTTCATGAAAAGCCTGGTTTTTTTTTAACTGCAGTGTGCACCTCTTCTAGCCTTTTCATTTGTATCATATTGGTATTAAAGTGAAGAGAGACTTTATGTGTCTGTGTGTCCATTTTGCCATCAAAGGTTTCATTATTAACAGGACGAGCTTCTGGCATGGACAGTGGCTTTGCTCTTGAAAAAAATGTTTTAAGCTTTTAATGTTAAAAGCAACATGGTCTAGAAACATCAGCTTTTGTTCCATTTCTTTAACCCTTAGGTTTGAATGCCCAGAACTGTTTTTCCGAAGGAAAGTTGCCCTAGGCAGGTGCTATTTGTCAGCTGATTTGGGCCTTCGGCAGTTATTAGCTCTGAGCAAGCTTCTTCAGTGTGGAAAGACACCGCAGAACCGGTAAGCTCGCAAATACCATTCCTACTTCAAAAGAAGTTAGAAGTGCCAAACACCAGAGGATCTTGCCAGCTCTGTGAGCCAAACAAACTCCAGTTTAAGGAGGTCAGAAATGACTTAGACACACCTGGAAAAACTCATAAAGTATTTGAGCCTAATCGCTGTTGCTCAAGGTGTCCAGAAGCTCTGCAGACATTTGAACAATGTGTGAGCCAGACAGGTGTGGCTTAAGCAGCTTAGATGCCCAAAGAAACTCAGCAGGCTAGAATCATTGAACTAAGGCTTGTCTTTTTTTTCCTCTCTCTCTCTTTTTTTTTTTTTTTTAATTTTGTTCCTATATGTCTTTATACCCCTTCTGTAGGGAGAGAAGATGCCAGCTTTTCCAGTATATGGACACGGAAAGGACAGGAATAAAAGCATCTGTGGCTGTTCTCACAGGGGAAAAAAATGTCATCTGGCATGAGGTCAGGATGGGCTCAGAAACAGTCCCAGTGCACAGGACAGCGCTTCTAAGCAGGTGAGCTGCTGCCTGTGGCATGACCTCCGCTTCCGCTCTTTCTGTGCACCTGCTGTCAGTCAGGAGCAGCATCTTCCAGTCCCAAATGCCTGTGTTTTCTAAACTGGTCAGTGATCTTGCATGGCTGTGGGACACCTTCGGAAGAATATTAGCTCTGGAGAAAGGCACTTACAGCTCTTTTTGAAAATTAGACTCTTTTAAAGAATCTTTAGGTGACCAAAACTTGAAACACTCAAAATCATTAGCTATTGTTACGTAGGCGTGTATGTTACGTAGGCATATATTTCCCTTTAAGCGTTTCCCATTCTTAGTGTTGCTCACTGGCTGTGCACTGAAGCAGGGTGTTACATTAGTTTCCTTCACTATTGGTCATAACATCCCAGCCTTGCCAGAGACATTTCCTATGTCTACAGAAAATGGAGGCATGAAATAAATAAAGAAGAATAGCGGAAATCAAAATATTGAGAAGAGGTTCACAATCGTATGCGCAGAAACTAGCTACAGAAGCATAAACAGAGGTGGTGGTGGTGGGGTTCTAGGTGGAGAGATAATATAGGCCAGTGCTCTTGTGGGGACTCCGTCTACAGGAAACTACATGCCTCAGGTGCTTCATTTAGAGGGAAAAGAAGGAAGCAAATTGAATCAAAAAATGCTAGAATCTGTTGTGGTACACAGTGGCTGGCTCTCTTCTGCAGTGAGAAAGCAAGGTAAGGGATGTTGATACTATCATACTCAGTTCTCAGGTGTTTCCTATAGATATCTTTTGTTACCTGCTATCCTTGGGAGAAAGACGATAGCTATTATATTTGTTTAGGATACAGTGTTCCAGAGTTTCTGCAGTCCGGGAAAAATAGCAACTGGGAGACTGAACAGGAGTAATGTCTAGAGTGTTCCTCTGCCTCTTTGAGCAGAAGGATGCAGCACACCTGGGCTCATTGCACTCAGTGTGTGATTACTGTTTGGAGGATAATTAACCATTAAGCTTCAAAGTCTTACCTAAATGGCTAACATGCAATAAGGATGCTCAGGAGTGGAACTGAGTGCCAGGACACCACCCACTGTTGAGGGTTTCCACTGTTGTGCTACTGTCCACTGGCAGTTTGCTGACTGATCCAAAGGACTTCTTTTCAGTGGGTAGCTACACCAGCCACTGCTCCTTTTTTTTGATCTGTTTTGAGCACTCATAAATAGAATTTCTTCTCTCTCATGAGAAATACTGATGATTTTAATTGTTTTGGTGATTTTGATTTTTATGCAGAGCCTATTCAAAAACCCAGATGCAGAGCAGGGGTATAGATATTGTGCTGTTGTTGTTCTTAGTAGCCTTCATTTTCAAAATCAGTAAGAGCTAGCCAGATGCAAAGCTTACTGTGCAATGCTTAATGCTCCTCAAGAGTGGATGTTCTCTGGACTGAGCATCTTGCTTCTCTGAAGCTGCAATACAGTGTACTCTTTCAGGACAAAGACAGCATTCCTTGCTTGTTCTGTGCATGTCTTTTGCAGAAAAAAGAAATTTTCAGTTCTAGGCTGAAGTAATATCTTTACTATGGGAGCTCTGTATTTTCAGTGTATTAGTAGCAGAACATCAGACTAGAACCAGGCCTTCTGCTTACATTGGCTTTATGAATGTGGTTATTATTGCTAATCACAATTTTTAACACCCTGTAAACTGCAGGGAAGTTGAGCACCTTGGGAAATAAGTAATTTCACATTTAAGACTTATGCTTTCACAACTGTTTCTCTGTAGTATCATATCCTGAAAATTAACTTACTGGTGTTGTGTGTGGCATGGCATGTGCATCTACAGGACTCTATTTGACTTTTGGTACTGTTTGTTACTGTTGCAGTGTCAGCCTCATACCTGAAATAGTGATGCTCATAACAAAGCAAAACAAACCTCATTCTGCATGTCCTTCAAAATTAGACTAAGATCAGAGTTTGTGTTAGGAAACATTCTGGTCTTGCTGGGCTTCTTTATGTTCTTGTCCAAAGTAAGAATAACTATGAATTTAATTTTCAGCCACTTCAATATATTGTGTGTGTTGCAGATGTTTTTTTATAGTAGTGGTTCCCAACGAGTGAGGCTGGTCCAGCTGGTGGGACATGAGCCTTGCATACGGTGGAGGGGATCTGAAGAAAATAAACTCTGCTGAATCTGAGTGGGTTCAGGAATCTCCTGGGACTGGCCATACCGGGGAGTAGGGTCCAGAATCACCTGAGTGCTGGCTGCTGTCATCAGCACTGCTGGAAGAGGCATCAGAGCCAGCAGTGGTGGCAGCACCTGCAGCTCCGCAGCCCTCTTGGGGGCAGAGGAAAGCCAGAAGGGGAGTGGTGGCAATGTCAAGTCCAGGGAGAGTGAGGATGAGGCAACGGAGTGCCGCCATGGATGGTAGATGAGCAAGCTGTGTCTAATAAGACCCATAAGACTTGGTTCAGCTGTCAGCTCTCTCAAACGAGGCTTGACTACAGAATGATTAGGAACCTCTGACTAGTAGGAAATGTGATTTCTTTATTTAAGCTAGTGTATTCCATATGACAGAAACTGTATTAACTCCTTTAGTGACAGTTTGTAGCACAAATCCTGGCTGTTTAATTGGATTTATCATGGCTATTGGGAGCATAAATGTGTTTACAGATTTGTTGTGAAAGCTTTTTTGTGTGTTTTTCTCATAGCAAGTCAACTTCCATGTGGTGCAATTATGTTCAAGATGTTCCCTGTAGCACTGGAATAACTTCAGATTATATTGTGTGTGCATGTTGATCTTCAAAAGGATTTTATCAAAGGCGTGATATACCATGTCAGAAGGAGAAAGGGATCTTACTTTCTATCCAGAAAGGCATGCTAAGCTTAAAACACAAGAAATCCTGTTGAATCCTGTTGTCTTATTATGGAGTAGTGTTTGGCACTGTTTAGTGAAATGTGAGGCTTTTTACCCCAGTAACCTCTCTTTCCGGCTCCATCTAACTTTGCCAGAACTAAGTCTGTCTATCTGCAGTTTTCTGCACTTGTTCTACAGCCATCTGCAGCTTTTTCATTGTTGAAAGTTTGAAGCAAAAGCAGTGAGACATTTCAGAGATAAGAGTTTGAAAAATTAAATAACTTTCATTTGGTTTGGAAAGTTTCTTAGTTTTCATTTGGTTTGTCATACCATATAATTTGGTTTGGAAACTTCCCCCATGTTTGATGCAGCTATACTCAGGATGGACAAGTGCCTTTGACCTCTTCAGAAGAGTGTGGTTCCTTAATAATATTATGCTGGAGAGTGAGTAGAGTGTGTGGGTGTAACAACAGTTTTTTTGTGCTCTCTAAATGCAGAAAGCAACTGAGCTCTTTGATGGAACTGATCATTGAAACGATGGGGGCTGCTGCTGCAGCAGAGGCCACCACAAGGCTGGAGGGAGACTTGGGCAATGTGACCCTGGGGCTTTCCCTGGGCCCCAGGAACAAGCTCCAGGGCAGAGGAATGATTTGAGTTGCAGCTGTGTGGAAAGGTGAGTGCAGACTCTGAGAGGGAGGGCAGCAGAAAAAACAGGCTAGTTTGGGAAGGCTTCCTGGCATAACCCTGAGAAAGAGGCAAGGGAGTTTTATAGGAAACAGATGGGAATAAAAAAAAAAAAGAAACTTCAGTTGCTGTTCTATTCCTGCATCCAGTGTAGTACATGGGCAGGACTGCCTCTGTGAAACACCTGGCGATTGCTTCCCAAAAGAAGCCACCTTAAATTTTGTCTAACTGCTGAGGTCAACCAAAGTGACATTAATACATGGCTGAATCTGGCCCTGGGCTGGTGCGGTTGCTCTAGGCTGTGAGGGATAACTGTGTGGCCCTGCAGGTGGTCTCTGGGCTGTGACGTGGGGTGAGGAGGGAGAGCAGGGCTCAGCGTGAGGGCGTGAAGCTCCGGCTCTGCCCTGTGTGCAAGCCACTGGAGCTCACTGGAGGCAAGCTAGGAGTGCGCTCAAACTTGTTACAAGGCAGCTGGAGCATCTTGGCAAGAAAAAGCAGGCAGGTGGAGGAACCAGGACCCCCAGGGATGTCTGGAAAGCACTGCTGCCTCCCAGGGCTTCTCCTGGGGTAACACAGCAATGCCCTGACCATAGTGTGCTTTTTGTCTGAGTTTAGGAGCAAGTGTGGCCTTGATGAGGTGGTGTCCATTAGCTTCGCACAGCCCAGTGCAGGCGTTAATATGCGACTTATGAACACAACGCAATTATGTTAAATGAAATTCCAAGGCAAAAAAAATCCCTAAGCTGACGTCGAAAGTATGTGTCATGAGCTTCAGGGAAATACTGGATTCTGTGTTTATGTTTACATTTCTCAGGGATTCCCAGGTCAGCTCTTTCCCATTAAGCAGTAGCTGCCAGCCCTGCCAGTTCTCTCTGAGATAGAGAAAACCCCTGAAAAAAACATTCTGACTTCTGAGATCAGCACCAACAACAGCATTTCTGTTATCAAAGTGAACGAATGATGCTGACTATACATGAACCACAAGTGAATCCTGCTCACATTCTCTGAGCCCAGAGAAGGGCCCAGGTAGTACCACAAAGAGCAAGAAGTAGTAAAATCTTATTTTAACTTCTCAAGGAAGCAGAGAAGGCTGAATAAGAAAGCATGGAGCTGTTCAACTGACATGGAAGGGACTTTTTGTGCTGGAACCACAGTTAGGTGTCGATGGCACAGACGAACAGCATTACACTAGGGATGAAGTTGGTCTATAATGCATATCGTCAAACTTTTTTTTTTAGGTAACAATGTAATTTCCTGTCTGATGACAGTTCAGATATTAAATGTCACATCTGCCTAATACTTTCATTCTTAACTATGACAAGTTTTCCCAGCGCTTCTAAAACAGACAGTTGAGATCTATTTTCCTGCTGAATGATATTCAGAAACCAAAATTTGTTCTGTAACCCTTTATTATTATTATTACTAATTGTTGTTATTACTAAGTCTTGTACAGGGATTACTCAGAGTAGCAGTATACCAGTTCTCCCAAACATGGGAAAGGTCAAGATTTTCAGATGCCATTATCTGGAGTCTGTAACCTATTAGCCTGTGTTTTGAAAACAGGTGTTCTTTTTCAGAGTTATACTTATGAACATTTTCCAGAGATGTTCCTCTCTTCTCTCTTGCTGTCTCCTTCGTCCAAGCCTATCAGCTCCTTACAATGCCTCTGTATCCAAGAGCAAGCTGCTGAGTCTTTGGCTGAAGTTGGCAAAACAGTTAACAGTACAGACCTTTGAAAACTACAGAGCTCTAAATTCATGTTCCTATGACCAGAGAGAGATGGGTGGAAAGATCAAAGAGGACACAGAGAACTTCAGAGACTAGGGCGTAGGGGTGTAGCTGGTTTTGTCATCATTGGAAGTGAACAGAAGACAGGATAGGTGGCTTCGATAGGTACAGTGTCAGTGTTACAGGAGCTAGAATATCTGTGGTACAAAAAAGTGTATTGACAGACACAAGGAACTTGCAGCTGTGCTTAGCCTGTCTCTCCCTCTGGAAGTCACTGCAGTTACATGCCCTTTTGCTCTAAGTGCTAATGCTATGCAGGAGCAGGAAAAAGGACACAAGCAAATCAGAGGAAAAAAAGGAAAGGGAAAATCCATATGTTCACTAAAAATAAATATAGGAGAAGATCTCTGGCAATCAAACTTCTGGCGGCTCTATGCTGATTCGTGCCAGCTGAGAATCTGGCCCCAGAAACTGAGAGCTGGCAGTACAGCGCAAGCAGAGTAACCATGTATGCAAGCATCAGGTAATATTTTTCATTGGTTTAGTAAATCCAGATCTACAGATGTACTTTGCTAATTGAAAATTTGGCCTCGATGAAAAAAATTTGCCTGAAGTTTCGTGCAAGTATATAAGAAAGTACCAAAGAATGTAGAAACCTCTATGTGCCTAATCAGTTACATATTTACTAAGTTTTACAGAACAGTTTGATGTATGTTCAGAACAAAATCACATTTTAAAAGCACAAAATATACTTCATAGAAGCTCAGTGTCCAGGCCATTTTACAGAATTCAAGTTTTTACTATGCTTCAATCCAGTTAAAAACCTGTAGGATGAGCCATTTTAAAATATTTCACAAGACCCATGAGTCATGCAAAATGCTATCACATTTTTCCCTCTGGTTGAAATCACAGAAGTTACGAATGGTAAAAGACCTGTTAAACCATAGATAAAGAATGTTGCATGATGGGTTGGTAAAATACAAAAAAAATCCAGTTTTCATCTAGCCTGTAATTCCCTGGGCATGAATCCAACAGGTAAGATTGACATATCATGGCTTACCCTCAAAAAGGAGTGGCATGCAGCTGTATCCCTCAGAGAGTCGCTATTCCTTTTCTTGATTTCTCTACTGCTCCAGGCAGAAGGAGATTTTAGTACTACTCCTTTATCTAGCACAGTTAATTTCCCCACCCTATACCAGCTCAGCTTCTCTGGCAGGTGTGTTGGGGGATGGCAGACCCAAGCTTTCATCTACTCCCAAGTCTTCCCCTAAAAAATTGCACATTTGTGATCCCACAGCCTGTTCTGTGCCCAGCCACAGACTAGCAATCAGGTAGACAAGTAAGAGGTGACACTGGATCCATAGATTTAGACCTACAAGTGCTACTGCTTTGGGTGGGGATCTAGCAATTCTCTATGTACACAGCTTACAGCGGTGGTTGTCCTAAAGGACAACTCCAGAGCATGCGCTAGTGGATCGTGCGATGGATTTGGGAAACACCAGGTTCTGCACTTGTGTAGTCATAATAGGAGCAGCCAATTTAGGACAGCTTCATTGCCTTTAGATCTACACTGGGGCAAATCATGGTCCTGTCCTGTGCCACAGATCAAAAAGAGATGGTCAGCTATCTGACTTGCACAGTTAAATAGTGATTGTACAAAACTTGTGCAAGAAAATGAGAGGCCAGCTTTGAAAGCTGATTTATAGGTTCTTTGAATCAAAAGGAGGTTATAGCATTTTGTGTTTTTAATGCAATCTCTGAGCGTTTCTAGGTGACAGTGAGCTTTATATGTGCTTGGGGAGGAGTTGGTTTTTTTGGGAAGAGTAAGTATTAGGTTCAGGTAAATAAGGATATTAGATTTCTTGGTGCTGAACTTTCACCTTTGCTCCAGCAGTGAGCAGAATATGATGTTAAGTGAAATCATCTGGTAGGATGTTAGCTAAAGCAAAGGAGCATTAAAGAGAGAGTCTTGCTCGTCAGGTATGTACAAGGAGGCAGCGAATCTAAAATTGATCTAGATCAGATATGAGTGATAACAGAGATTAGATTATCCAGTCTAACTCTTTGCAACAGTTTCTGAATTTAGCAATTGCAAATTGGTAGAATACCAATATTCCCTAGATAGTTTTGTTACTAGAATAAGGCCTGGCAGGGAGTGCTGCTTGGTTGTATAGGTCCATGCTGGACTGCCCTTTCACGGCCAGACTTCAACCTTTTTTTTCATATTTATTTCTTATTCCACTGTGATTGATGAAATCCTTACCCTTTTATTTTCTTCTCCCTGAAACGCTGTGCTCAGATTCCCCAAACTTTGCATTCCTTGTTGGCTAGGAATTGATAAAGGCCAAGAAAAACTCCATAGAAAACACTAGGCTCGGGGGCTCTCAGGTGAGCATAAACTGTCATAGCACTTAATCAGAGAGAAAGTCCCACTCTGTCTCAGCTGTCCCCCCTCACCATTTTTGGACCACATATTGGAGCTCAGAACTTACCTTTGGCAGAAACAAAGTAAATTCAAATAATAGGAAAAATATGTGCCATTTGAGCCAGGATTCTGTGAAAAGAGGGAGGGAAACAATTATTTTTCATTGCTTGCATGGTTCAATTCTATATGATTAGGCATTACAAGACTTTTTTTTAGCTGAGGGAAAGCAGCATAGTTTAGTAACTTTGTATGTTGCATAGAGAGAAGTAGTTATGGTTTTCAACAAATCTGAAATATTCTCACTATTAAATAGAATTCTAATTATTTCTTATTGCTACTTTTTTCAAGTTCCCATTTTCACACATTTTTTCCTTCCCATAGTCACTCTATCCTCTCTCTAACCAATTTCTTCTGGAGAAAAAAAAATGGAAAAAAGAAAAGAAACCAAAATCACAGTAAGGAAGTCATGAAATTAGGGTGAGGAATTGCACACAGTATTTTTAGTGACATCCCTCAGAACTCGATCATTGCCAGCAACCATAGGAAGGCCAGCAGGGAACCCAAAACACTCTGTTCCTCAGTTATACTGTGGGGAGAAAGCAATGCTCACCAAACAAGGCTGACAAGTTCCTATTCTAACATTTAGTAGCGGTTGATCTATAGCCTAATCCACTTCTCTTTGCCAAATAAGAGGACCAGGTTAGCAGCAACCTTTGGGCGTAGAACTTCTTCCTTATTCCCCACCACTGCGTAGGATCTGCTATCTGATCTTCACTTTAGTAGCACATTTGAAATGTCAATGGCACCCTTTGACAACGTCGTTCCATTTAAAATTAAATGTGTCCTGCTTTCAGATAGTTGCAAAATTCCATGCATTAAGCTTCTGTTGTAATGAACTGAGATACTAATTTATTGTAAAATATCTTTCATCAAACTTAATGAGCCAGGTCTTGCCAATGCTAAAAATAAATCTGAATATAAAAAAGGCTTATGGAGTGAGCAAATCCAGCTGCAAAAATATCATCTGTTGTCAAGAACACTGATCATGTAACATTTCTCTAGCTCTCTATTTCTTGTGAAATAGAACCAGACGTACTTAGCCAGCTCCTGCATATAGGGAGTCTAGTGAGGGATTGGAATGTCTTGTGTAGTGATGATGCTAATTTCATACTTCTGACAACAGGTACAAAGATGTATTGATTTAAAAACTCAACTTGAGGTAAATACCTGGCCTGGAAAATTTTAATCCAAATTATTAAAGTTTAGCAAGATCAAAGCACCTCAAAACAGAATCTCATCAGGATATGTTAGGTAACAGATGAAGCTCTCAGCTCTACTAGTAATCACCACCTTAAGATGGATCAGTACTTTAAGAAGATCATATATTTTTCTCTCTTTGAAAAGCTAGCAGATAATTTTGAAAACAAAAAGGCCTGTACAGCTAGTAATGAAGTGAACCTTGCAGCTATCTGGATATTACTCAGTTGTGACCATGTGTTTTCTGCTCTATTTCTTAGCAAAAAGAACCTCAACCTTTGAAAAGGTTAAGCATGTGCTTTATTTATGTTCCATACCTGTTTGTGACCTCTCACACTGATGTTAAACAGAGGAAGGCAAGCTGCAGTCTTTGCTTTTGTTGGTTGGTTGCTAAACCCCATATCTCACGTGTCTGTGTCACCCACCAGTTCCTTTCTGACAGTTATGCAGCGATCACAAGGCTATTCTTTATTCTAGCTCATTTACCTGTCACTCATTTTCTATGAGGCCTCACCACCTGGGTTGTAAAGCAGGAGAAGACAAATTTTGCTGTCCTAACTCAAGAAAACAGTTAGAAAAATGAAGTAATAGAGCTCATAAATGAAGGAAGAAGTAACCATGAGACTGGTCAAAGCTGTTAGAGCTGTTGACGTTGTGGTGTATACTTCCAGTTGTCTCAGAGGGTTTCACTTTGACACAAGTGCATGAGGTGGCAGGAAAATGTGGCAGTCTTTGTGGATTAGAGGAAGAAAAGTGACTGTTTATTTGTGTCACAGTAGCACCAGGAAATCCCAGTCAAAGATCAGAACCCCATTGGGCTCAATGCTGTACAGTCATTTGACAAGACAACCCCTGTTTTAGGAGATAAGAATATGCTATGTGGATATAGCAGACAAAGAAGGTGGGAAGTAGTTTGAAGAACAGATACATTTACAGAGTTTAGCAGAAAAAAAAGGATAAAATCCAACTCTGCGAAGGAGAGTGACTTGTAGGCATCATGGCAAAAGTGCCTTAAAAGACAGTAAGATGAGAGCTCTGTAACTTCTGACAGATTTTTTTGCTGTATAAAGAGCATTCTCTCTGCAACGTAAAATGTGTGTGTTTCTTGATTGTTGTGCAGTAGATTGTTCATATGCTTTTTTGTCACTACAGCACTGGACTGAGAGAGCTAAAGATCAAATTTTACAGAATTGTAAGGCTGAATTGTTTCTTCTTTTATTATCTGTTAAAAAACTAAATGGAAGATGAGAACCTGCCCACTCTAAATTCATACACAAATACAGGATCAGGCAACAAGAGTGTACTTTCTCAAAGATGAGTAAATGCTTGGGACTATTCAGGAAATTGATGGGAAACAGGTCATTCAAAAATAACTTTGTGAGGCTATGGAAAGTGGGTGAAATGAAATAAAATGCAGAGAGAAGGGGAAAAAGCTGATGAAAGCAAGTGTTTTATCTGATACCAGAAACTGTTGGTTTTCTTTCTGATCTGTGGTTCTTATTTCTGCATATAGCCTTTAGAGTGCACTTCAGGTTTCTCAAAAGTTATTATTCTTCCAGTGGCATTAGAAAGACTGAAATGATACTTGCAGTGAGGGTAAATGACTCTCTTGAGGTTTTGGCACCCACAGCTCCAGATTAACCAGAAATGCAAGCATGTAGTAAATCTGAAAATCAGAGCCTCTAGGCCTTGCTTGCTCCAGAAAAGTCAACGGAAGTTTTGTTGGTAGGATCAGAACAGGACCACACTATGTGCCCCAGAAGGGACATATATCTGAAAAAATAAGCCATCCAGAATGAATGCCAGCTCATAAAATGGTGGCCTCTCTTCTTTTTTGTCCAAACTGGCTCACTTGGGATATCAGGAAAGCTCTGTTGTTGGCTACATGGATGGGAAGGGCAAGACTACCCTTTCTGATATTAGTTTCAGCTGACCACAGATATAATTTGTATAAATTTATGTAATTTAAAATCAGCTCAAGTTTCCAGTTCCCAAAGTAAAAGAGCTCCATTCATAGTCTGAAGTAGATTAAAATAGTAAATACTAATCTGGCACGGGTTCTTGAGACACTCTACAAATAGATTCCTTCAACTGCTGCAAGGTAAAAGTCTACGGAGGACTGTAAGAGTCACTTAATGACACTCAGTGAACCTACGTAATAGGAAGGATCAAAACACTTTTATATCCAATAATATTCCTGGGGATGTAAGGTAGGCAGAAAACCATTATCTCAGTTGGTAATGTGCAAGACAGTGAGGCCTATCCTTTGTGAAAGTTGGTGTGGTAATCGGTAATCAAGACCATAATAACAGCTATATGGGTATAGGGTATGCTATACTCTAAAAATCTACAAAAATCTACCTTATTCCAGCTCATCTGGGTAAAAGTGAAAGCATCAGTAAAAAGGCAGCGATACAGGCTGCCATATGTAGAAAACCAGACTGTTCCCCATGGTCCTTGTAAAGTTTATATGCTGACTGGAAACGTATGATAAAGTCTATGCCACTTATTTCCACTACTTTACCCTCCCCGTTTGCTAGATTTTCCTGTCTAGAGAGAACTGTTTGCAATTATGTAACACCAAAAGGGTCCTAGATATTGTCAAAGAAATTGGACATGTTACTTGGATGAAAGACTTCTTGTTCTCAGAAGATGGACAGCTAGGCCAGGGGACAAAGGATAATGCAAAAACCAATAAAGATATCCATCTGTACGTACACCCATATACATGCAGTTACATCTCAGTTGTACATTAAATGACTCTCTGCCTCACCATCAGTTACTAACTTGCTGTTTTCTTTCCAGAAAGAAAATCCTTGACAGAATTTAAGTGATGAGTAATGACTCTAATTTTTTTCATTCCTGCTGCCACATGGATACATACATTGGTCCTACAGCTGCCCAGCAAATTTGAATTTTTAGCTTTTTATTACTGGCCCATGTCTGACCTTCACTTATCACTTACCAGTTACTCACCACCAGGTGAGTATGGCAGAGTCAGCTTCTCTGTGGAGACAGCACAATTGTAACTTTAACAAGAAAGAAAATATTTTACTGATAAACAGGAATATCAGCTAGAGAAAATGTCAGTGCTTAAACCAGAGCCTTGCTATTCTCTTGGCGTTGTCATTGCTGGATCCTCTGCCCTTCCTTACAAGTGGGTTTGAGGAGGTGGTTGTTTTGGCTGGAATTAGAGAGGCACAGGTGGTATCACCAGCTGTAAATTGGAGGAGGCACTTCCTGATTATGACCACTGCCTACACGTAAATCACTGCCAAGAGAGAAGCTGGAAAGTGTCGAAGCCTTCTCCTTGCTTGGAAAAGAAGCCTGGAGCGTGATCTTAACTCTCCTGTTCTGTAGGTTTTTCACCTGTAGCATGCAGAGCTCCTTATAAGCATGCGGCTTCCCAAAATGCTGTGGCATAGATGCTTCTCAGCCATATTTGGCAGATGGGTAACTTGAGCACCAAAGTAGTTTAAGTTCATATGCCTAAAATTTAGGCATATAAAGGCACTGGGAGCTCAGGAGATGAAAGTGTGCAGTGCATTAGAAAAGCAGCTTACTTTTTTTTAAAGGACCTTGATGTAGATTGAGATGGCTACTTAACTGTGGCAAAATATTAACCCCTTCAAGCAAATAACAACTTGGCCTCTGTGAGGTCAAGATTTTGCCCCCTGGCTTTAAATGTTTGTGGTGGGAGACTTGTCCAAAGCTGCAGAGTAAATACTGACCTTGGGTCATTGGCAAGGAGGTTGGCCTCTTGTTCTTGGGAATGGTTTTTAGAGGACACCAGAGAGTTTCTGTGTAAATCCTTGCATGGGCAGGAACAGGCCTTGTCTCAGTGCAAGTACACACAGCGATTTGCAGTTACGCCTTTTTATTATCAGGTTAGAATTTTCTAAATTATTGTCTGGTGCTCATTTCCCTATATAATCACCTTTACGTAATGAAGGCCTATTCTGCTGGCCTTGACTTGCCTTGTCTTTGGGAAATTTGGGGTGTAGTGCCTTCCCATTTACCTCAGGCTGAAAGCTATTGCTGGGAATGATCACTCTACCCATTGCCAGCTCACTGTCTTTTTTTTTTTTTTTTTTTAAATCCATGCTGTCCTAAATTTGGGTCCGCTGTACATACACACAGAGAGCAGTGAGTGAGTGAGAGAAGTTATAGAATTAACCCACCAACGTGTGCTGCTCACCCACACACTCGAGGAGAGAGAAAGATTAAAAGATTAAAGTTACAAACTAAAAACTACCTCAGGCTACTGATGAGATCTAAGTGACTGGATGCTAAGCCAAACTCCCACTCCTGAGGTGCAGCGCCACACTTGCTGTCACTCAAACCAGATTTTCTCCCTTTCCTCTGCCATCCCCTCCCGCCACTAGCTTCGCTATTTTTACAGACCAAAAATTAAATAATAAGCTACTTCTGCCCTTCTGAGCAACACCTCAGAAATACCGAGGTGATCATGTAGCTAGTTTTATGCACTCCTAAATTTTTGGAGTTTGAAGAACTATCTGGCAGCTTTATTGTGTGCCCGATTTGCCCATACCACAACCTCTGGATCATTTCAGTTCAGGAGAGGCCCAGCACAGGAGTAGGAGGGATGGAAATTTGCCCTGGTGTGAATTGTGGTAACTACATGGGGAAGTCTGCAAGTTCTTCAGTGCTTGCTCCTTCCTCCAGAGAGGTGTCATACAAGCCTCACTCTGTGAAACTTGCCATTAAATATGCTCACAGCTTTATATTCCTTTCTGCCATTTGTTAATGTATTTCCTCATGTTTTCCCCGTATCTTCAGTAGGTGAAGCCTGGGTGGCCTTTTGGTTTTATGGCTGAAAGATACAGAAGTAAAACTGAGTTCTGGGCCTTCCAAAACACAAGTCATATTGCTGCACCTATGTGCGTATATGTGATACAAAATGAAACAGAGATATTTTTTAGTTGACCAAAGCAGTTAATTTAACACAAAATGATGATTAATCATTTAATACTCAGAGTACTGCACTCTCAAAAGTACTTTTTCTAATTTTTTTTCTTTACGTTTTAGGGCACTTTCTATCAGAAACAGGTTGTTTCAAAGAAAAAGTTGAGCTGTGTCATTTGAAAATGTTGAAACAGTATATTTTGACATCTCAAAAGTTCTTTCTCCTCCCTGTGTTTTTCCAGATGAAGCTATTTGTCAAATGCAGGCTCATTTTGTGAAGATGTTCAGTCTCTCTAAGATCTTATATTTAATCAAATTTCCTAGTTATCAGAAACATTTTGTCCCGCTCTTGCCCTGGGACTATTCCCAGGGGAGATACATAAGTGGCACCAGAGACAAATGACCACTGTAGCAGGAAATGATGTGTGTGGGGCATGTGATGGTCAGATGTACAATTCATAGCTTGGTTTCACAGCTGACGACAGTGGAAACCTTGCAGATCAAGACCTGTTCAGGTGACTCGTACCCGTCTTTAGATTCCTGCGCTGCTTCTAGTATGATGGGCTGCTTTGATCCGCTGCCAATGGTCTCAGCGTGGTAGATGTGCCGAGTTGATCAGATCCTTGGAGCTATCCTGGCAGGGACAGCTCCAAGGGAAGCTTTTCAGTGCTGTTGCTGGAATTCATGAAAATTTAGATGCTGAGCTTTGAAAATAGGACTGGAACTACTGATGTGGGGCAGTCAGCTAGTTCCTCTTTCCGTGCCAAGGTACAGGGACTGTACAAAGAAATGCAACTATTTGACTATATATAAATACATGCACATACAGTTCTTGAAAACTGGTTGCATTCCCCTTCCTCCCTGTGCCAGGCAGGCCCCTCTGCATAGTGTCAGCAGGGTAGCGTGTGCTTTGGATAGAGCATCTTGCCAGCAGCTTCGTGGTGCAGGGACCTTTGTGCAGTCCTTCCGCACCTTCACCTGGGGAAGCTCAAATTGCTTTGCCTTTGTCTGTGCCTCAGGGGAGGACAGCAGCAAGATCTGCATTTCCCAAGGGATACGCAGTTTTAGTTGAGCAGCTCCTATTGACTGTTACCAGCATGGCTAAGTACTGCAGAGATACAGCTCTAATCTGGAATCATTTCCACATTTGTGCCTCTTCTGATGAAGACTAAATAAGCATTGTTAGCAAGGTCTTGTTTTATGTGCCATATGCTTACACAGGTCTTTGTGATGAATCTGTACCCTTCGACTAATTATAATTAGTGCGCTATTTTATTTACCTAGGATTAATCTAATTCAAATGACTAGATGAAATTCTTTGATCTTCAAGGTACAGGAGGTCAGACTATGATGATTTTAAACAGTTGCTTCTGACCATAGTATCTATTAATTTGAAAATCAATAGAAAGATATTATTTGCAGTGTTGATAATTTCCTCTTCTAGTCAGCCTGACCCTGTTTTCCTGGTTTCCACTCTCCTGTGAAGTTTAACTTTTTTTTTTCTTCAAGTTTTGCTCTACTCCATCCTGCCTAGCTCTCTGCCATCATTGAAGTCTACACACCATTTCCTAGTCTTCACTCAAGCTTTCTTCTTGACTGTCTTTTTTACCTCTGTTGCCTACTGTCTCATCTGCATGTGTGTGTGGTGGCGGGGGGTTGTACTGTCCTTTCAATTTGAAGCCACCTTCTGATTTCCATGCACTGGGCATGTCAGTTCTCTTTCAAAACTCTTTTTGCTAGCCATGTGTTCAATGAGGTGTTACAGCTGCCAAAAACACATCCTGCTCCTTATTTGTTCTTCATTGTGTTGCATGAGTTTATATGTATGTATGTTTTGGAGACTGCAACTTTCTGGGGCATGGTCTTTAACAACTGCTGTCATCCGCTCAGCAAATCCTGCGCATTGCACAATGTGATGAATATGCATGATGCTAAATAATAATCCTCACCTCTTACCTAGAACTCTTCATCAGTAGATCTAAAATTGCTTCACTAAGGAAGTCAAATCATTACCCCAATTTCCAGACAGAGAAACAGAGGTACTGGAAGGTAAAATAAGTTGTCTGAAGTCACCCCAGGGTGGAGGAGAGCTAGGAGGAGAGTGCAGCCATGTCTGGCCCCAGTTATACATTCCAGCTGCTAGACCCTCCTGCCTCCTCAAGGATAATAGAAGATAATAGAACAAGCTAATAAAATAAGTGCTTATGCAATGCATTTTTTGTCTTCTTCATTAACATCAAACATTTTGAGTGTTTTCTTCACACGCATTAATAGCATCCTTGAGAAATATGTTTCAACATGCATTTTCAGTAATACTTCTGTGTGTGTTATGACCTAGCTAACAGTTGTGACCTGTCAGAAGGAAGCAGACTGCAGTGAGGGGGAGAGGTGGCACATACTCCCTTGCATTCAGCACTTCCTCCTCCTCCTCCCCTCATCTCTTCTGGTGGCAGTCGGAGACGTTGGGACCAACCGTGGAGACATTCTGCGCGCGGCTCCTCGGGGAGCTATACCAACTGCTGTGTTGGCAGCCTTGGAGTTGCCTCTGGGTCTGCCTTGCCGGCTTGCCTCCTTGAATATAATTGCTTGCTGTGGATTTTTTCTTTGATTCTGTGGCACTGCTATCCTGCTCAGGCTCCTTGTCAATCTCACAATCTGGGGAGTCTGAAGAAATAAAGGATTGATCATCTGCATATTTCTTCTGTATATTATGAAAGTGTCCCTATGCCATGTGTGATTTTAATATTTTTTCGTTTAATGGGAAAGAACATCAAAGAGTCACACTGTACTGGTGAGGTCTGCGCACTCAGCTGGGAAGGAAGGATGAGTTTCTGCAGAGATACTCACTGCCTGCAGCTCCCTAGGCGCTTCATGAGATAGAGGTGACAGCAAGTCTGTTGTTGTCCCCTGTCTAACCCTGTGCTTTACCTCCCCCTATACACACACACACACATGCACGTGTGCACACACACTTTCCACAGTCTTGCAGATTTTATATGGCAGACCATATCCTCTTTCTTGCAGAGCTCTCTGTGGCAGGAATAAACAGCAATGAGTGAGCCCTTCAGGAGTGGCAGAGTATGTCTGCCTGGAGATCTGTGCATTTCGGCGGTGAGTCCATTTCTCATTCTTGGAAGGTCATGAGGAGCCAAAGCACTTCATGGAATTAGCAAGGATTTTAAGCAGAGCCTTCCTTCTCTCTTCTGTGTGTAAGTTATATCCACCCAGGTACCTTACCACTCTGGTAGGAAAGGTATATGTAGGTCAGGTGAGTTTGAGTGCAAGTGGGTGTATGCTGTTTATGTATTACTTCTGTATTTTCATCACAAACTTTTGAGCACTCTAAATGTATGGCTTGTGTCACAGAGAAGATAGGACTAGATAATCTTCAGGCTAGGTAAGGGACTTAAAATTTCTGACATTTACTCCATAGCCTGAACGCATTTTAAGAAAGAAAGGAGATCTGAAATAGAGGTTCTCTTGTGCACTGAAGTTCTGCTACCTCAGTCATTGGATCCTGACGATTTATTTATATTCTGAGGGTTACAACATCTTGGTTTAACCTATCTACTCAGTATAGTATAACCATTTTGAAACCATAATACAAAAGTACAAAAACAACCATAAAATTATGAGAACTCTTTCCATCTCTTCCCATTCGCGCAGGGCAGACATGCTCAAAAGGAGACTTTTAGCTTCAGGTGTCAGGACATCTGGGGAAAGGATCAGACTCTGCAATGGTTTGTCCTCTGTGGGACTGCTTGGGACGTAAGTGGGTGGAAGCAGTACCTGGGCAGAAAAGTATTTGAATTGTAATGATAGGACAGTGCTAAAAAACACCGTAAAAACAATTCCCTGCTTTTCACTGGGGAAGTCTCCATTTGTCTCATCAGCTGCCTCTGGCTTTTTGCCCGGTGTTCTGAAATCTACTCGCGAAGGAAGACAGCAGAGCGAGTTTGTCCTATTCCTCTTTGCAGGCGCAAGATGTGCGATTTGCGTAGATATGCAACCATTTCTGTTCCAAGCACACACCACAGCGGGCGGTTACAGGGGGTTACAGCCTGCTTAGTCTGCTCATAAATCTGCCCCAATATATTAAGTGGTCCAGGGCAAGACGGATTTACACATCATTCTTGGGCAGCTGTCACAAGCACAGCTAGGTCTTCTAAGCATCTGTGCTAGACAATTTGAATGCTCTCAAAGAAATGATTTTAGCCGCTCTTTCTCTAAGATAGGCACGCTGCGTTCCAGGTGACTTCCCGTGTGCAAGCTCTCTGCCCGAGTCCCTGTACAGGATTGCGCTGAGTGGACTTCAGAGGGCTCCTGGGAACTTCTTGCAGGAGAAGGGATTTGCATCAAATGTCCTTGGTGAAAATTTTACTCCCCATCTTGATATGCACTGTCGCTGCCCCTTTTCTCCACAGAAGTGTCTGCATTTCTCTTGCACTGTGTGCATGGTATATAAAGCATTTTGGATGAAAAATCTATAGAAGTGTGATACTAATAATATTTTACAGCTTTAATTACCATGATTGTAGCGCCTAAGGGTGTTTGCAAAAACATTTTGAGTGGGAGGAGAGAAGGCAGCACTGTGAACATTTTTGTGGTTTTGCTGGGCAATGCACAACTGAGTTTTCTCATGGGAACCACAGTGTGCCAGGAAGAAAAGCTGCCTGCACCCCTCTGTCTACTCCACTGGCATGCTGGATCACACCCCAAGGTAAAAGACACTGCTACAGTCATTTCAATTTCAAGGAAAAGCTTGTCTGCCCATGCCTCTGTTCTGTAGAGAAGCTCCAGAGGCAGGCACTGTCCATTTCCGCATGCAACAGGTATTTTTCCTCAGGTGACATTACTTTTGTAAAATCAGCGGCAGTTTTGCCTGAGGAGTGGTTTTAGGATTGGGCAACTGCTGATTTGTGGCATTGATTCGTCAAACTGAGAACAGCAACCTCAAGAGTAACAATGCAAATGGAGTATTCGCTCCTTCACAACTCCCACCCATCCATACTATGTATATGTGGGCAGAGGAAAGACAATGAGAACAACAGAGGGGCCTTGTGTGGCTGTGCTAGTGCTCGGAGGGGTCGGGGTCAAAAATCTTCAGGCAGAGTTCACCACGGGATGCTTTATAGCAGTGTAAATAGTCTTAATGCAAAGTAATATACCTAGCTGGCCAGAACTAATTTTTAAAAATAGGAAAAAAAAATCCTACAACAGAAATAAAGGTTCTAAGAGTTTACGGTATATAGAGTTTATGGTACATGGGTATAAAGAAGGGAAACAGTACCTTCAGGACAATGCACTGGAGAAGTTTTAAGAGCAGATTTTGAGTGAAAAAGTACTATCATTTAGGTGTAAGCGCTAAGGTGTAAGCACTTTATTTGCCCTTTGTTGGGTAAATGTCTGTTATTTTATAAACTTAGCTAATACTAGCCCTTAGCCTAAGAAAAAAGGCAGATTTACCATGAGAAACCATAAAAAAGTCAATTTGACCTGTTGTATCAGTATAAAATCTCCATCTTTGGGGATGACCTTGCATTTCCCCAGCTGCAGAGTTCAGTCCTGTATCTTTTGAAAACTTAACAGTTTCACCCTCATGCTTAGATCATGTATTAATTTTGAGATGTCTCTGCATAGTTTATATGATGGTGATTTGCCGTAGGTTCATCAATAAGATGCTTCAAAGCCTGCAAGACTTCTACATGAAAAACTGAAACACAAATTCAATTTGCTTTAAATATGGTACCCAAAGAGTCAGTACGTGACTCAGCTTCCATGTACACCGGTACCTATCCTGTCAGACACACGACTGTGAATTACAGTGAAGTGTTTTGATAGCCAATGTATTGATTTGAAGGCAATGAAAACAGAGAGGAAACAGTCATGAGTGCGATAGATATTTCTGGCTATGAAAAAAACTGTACATAGCCTAAGAGAGAAACATATTTCATTGAGGGTTTTTTCCTGACTCTCTAAGTTTTGACATTTCATCCTTTTTCTTTTGTTACACTGAATAAGATTTTCGCTATTACAAACTCAGATTTTGATCTACTTTTGATGAGTTAAATGCAGTAAAAAGACATGAATTTGTTCTCACTTTATTTGGTACAATGGTATTTAAATAGTTTTAAAAACATAAAAAAGAAATTCTAATGATATGGTAGTACCTTAAAACAAGAACCAAATTTCGATCCCAGCCTAGCCGAGATTGCTGTAAGCAATGAGCAAGAATGCAATCTCTCATTGTGGTATTACATTTTTTATGTCAAGTTCTTACAAAGAAGAAAACTCTACAGCTGGGTAATCAAATGGATTACCGCCATTTTAAGCTACAAAAGGGTAATCAAGTGGATGATCACGATTATCTAGTGAAACTAGAGACGGAGATGCTAGGCATCGCTGCCTGGGGTAGCCCTGAGCTGTCGCTGTTAGATAGTATCACTAAAACCAGATGCTGGGAAGAGGCTTGCTGAAAGTTGTCAGGCAAAAAAGACCGACTTTTTTATTGTTCACGGTGTGTACAGCTCAGTATCTCCTGTTCTGCCATTACCAAAATTATCTAAATGCATTTTACAGCGTGTGCACAGCACATTCACCTTAGGCACGTTCACCGAGGCCCCGGGACCCGCGGCCGGGTCACCCGCTCGGCGGCGCAGGGCCGCCCCGCCCGCCCCTGGCCCGGCAGAGCGTCGCGGCTGGGGCCGCGCCCCCCTCGCGCGGGTGCCCGCCCCGCCCCGCCCCGCCCCGCCCCGCCGCGGGAGGGGGCGGCCGCGCCGGGCAGAGAGCGGCGGCCAGGGGCCCCGCCCGACCGGGACGCCGCTGCCGTGGGGCGGCCGCGGGGGGGAGCGGCAGGGCCGGGCGCGCTCCCGCCCCCGCGCGGCGGCGGCGGCCCCCGCCAGGCGCTGCGTCACGCGGCGGCCGCGCGTGGGCGGGCGGCGGGGCGGGCGCGGGCGCCGCCCACGTGACCGCGCGGGAGGGGGCGGGGGCCGCGGCCCGGCGCGGGGCCGGGGGGCGGGGGCGCCGCAGGCCGCTCCCCCGCGCCCCCGCGCCGCCCCCGCGCTCGGCAGCCGCGGCCGCGACGAGGCGGGCGGCGCGGCGGGGCGGCCGCGCGGCCCCCCGGCGGGAGCGAGGCGGTGGCGGGGACGGGCTCGCCCACCCGCCCCCTCGATGGGGAAGGAGGAGCCTGGGCCGGCGGCGCGCAGGCGGGGGGGCCGCTGGCAGGAACTTCTGCGGGGCTGAGGCTGCGGCGGCGGCGGGACGGCATCGAGGAGCGCCCCGGGCGGCCCGCGGCGGCGGCCTGCTGCGAAGTACGTACGTGCCGCCGCCGGGGGGGCGCCTGCGGCCGCGGCGGGGCGCTGCCGGGGGGCGCGGAGTTGCCGCGCAGCCGGGCCGGCGCGGGAGCCGCGGTGGCGGGACGGAGCCGGGGCAGCGCCGCCGCCGCCGAGGCGCCCCTCGTCGCGGCTCGGCGGAAGGAGCGGGCGGGCGCGGGTGATTCCCGGAGAAATCCAGCGCCGGGGAGGGACGAGCGAGGGGGCGGAAAGCGCGGAAACACTCTCGCGGTGTCTGCGCCCGCGGGGCGGCGGCGGCCCGGCCGCGCTGCGCCCCGGTCCCCCGCCCCTCCCCCCCTCGCCCCGCGCGGCCGTTGGGCCCCGCGCGACCGTTGCGGCTGGGCGGCCGTTGGGGCCCCGCGCGGTTTCAGAGCTGCCGCCTCGGGGAGCCGGAGAGAGCGGGCAAAACGGGGCAGCTTCTCTGCACTTAGGTGTCTGGTTTACTTCATCTCCGGCACGTACGCCCACGTACCCAGGAATGTGTGCGCTCGTGTGCCTGGAGCCTTCCCAGGGAGCCCTCCCCGCTAATAACCGACTTGTGGAGAAAGATCTTTTTTTTGAGAGAGAGTTTTTTTCTCCACCAGGCTCTGAACACGGCATGGCACAAGGGATGAGGGTCTTGTGTTACTCTTCAAAGAATATTATTGGTCTTCTATGTCGAGGCGTATTTTTGTTATCAGACTTAAAGACTGCGGAGTTTGCATCAGCACACGTACAAATTGAAGTGCTCCCCCCCCCCAACCACACACCTACTTCTTTTGCTTTTGTCTCCCCTTCTTTCCATCAGCTCTGTTCACCAGTCTGTCACAGCTGTGTGGGGATCAGAGCTGCAGTTGTGGTTGTTACTAATATCTAGGAGCTGTAAATAAACCTCTCTGGATTACTTTGGCACGGCAAGGTGAACTCAAGATGGAGCAACTCTAGTGAATACTTGGGAATTGTTAAGTATTTGGGCCGCTTTTTTTTTCCCCTCTATGTGACTGTTGCATGCTTCAAGTTTCTTATTAGTTGCAGCAAGATATACATCTGTATTTGAATATGAAATTTATTTAATAGATTGTATTTTGGCACACTTAAGAGCTAGACAAGACTATTTAATTTGTGAAGTCTAGCTACTGCAGCTACATGTAATTTTCTCCTGCTAAAAGTCCTTTGGAAATGCTGCAGAAACGTAATGAATATGCATAGCAGCCAGCTCTCAAATCCAAATCCAGTTTGTCTTCAGAGACTTTTCAAAACACCCAAAGCGATCAAGATATATTATGAAATAATCACTTTTGCCTAAAATACAAGAATTTGATGTTCCACACTTTTTCCTTATGCATATTCCTAACTTAATTGGTGACAGCTCAAACATATTTCACCTGAAATAATACCTCTAAAATTCAGTTAGGGTTGCTCCATCGCTTTTACTTCTAGTACAACCGTAAAAAAGGCAGGAAAACTACTAGGTAAGTCCTTGGCCTGTGCTTATATCCCATAACTCTGAGTTTTCCGTCTCCAGACTACCTGATCACAGTCCACTGCCTGCTTACTGCAGCTGTGTGTCCTCCCTGCCACCTCCAGGAAATGTGCAGCTTTGAACTCTGACACTGCTGAATGGGTTGAAATGGGTGTTTTCCAGTTCAAAATGTTGAGCTGAGCTGCTGTCAAAGCAGTTTGTCTTCATAAACGGAGTCAGTTGCAGTAGTGCGTTGTGATTCTGGCACTGATTATTTACAAATATTTAGTAGTGCTGTGGTGCCATTGTTGTTGTTGGGTTTTTTTGCTAGGAGTTATATTTGTGGTCGGAATTAAGGTGACATCCAGTGTCTGGAGCGGAGGGTATGGGGTGGTAGGCTGTGGATATGAATGAGGTAATGTGGAAAATGAGAATGCATGGTTGTGGGTTGCAAAGGCTGAATGAAGATTTAACTTGTGATTTCCTGGTTCTTTCTTTGGCAATAACGGTATGCAACCTTAAATGTATTTTAAACAGCTTTTTCTGTTATAGGGAATTTCCTAGCTTTTTTTTGTTTGTTTTTATAAGTGAAAAATGTAAATGACAACTGCACTTCCCTGTGTGTTCCCACACTCCTTGCTGGTATACTGTATTACTTTATTTTTGTATTTCTGTTTCCCTCTCCTCCCCCCCTTCTGAGCTTCAGTTCTCAAGCTGTCTTTCCCTACTATTTATCACGGAGAGTAAGCAAAGGCACAGGAGAAGTAGCAGCTCAGACTGCCGTCACAGCATTCATTTATTCTTGCAAACCTTCCAATGTCAGCTTTACGTTCCTGTCTGTTGCCATGAAAGGGTTTGCAGTTGGACATACCTTAGAAGAAGATCTGCTGTCTCTCTCCTGAGGCAGCAGTTCATTCTGCTTAGCTTCTTGTGGTTTGCCAGAGGACATTACTAGGCTGCTGCTCCTCAACCAGATTTATTTAGGATTGCAGATGAGAAGGCCTATGACTTACCAAGGATACTGTGGAAGAGGGGAAATGCGCATGGTGCCCCCTGGCCTTACGCAGGGTGCCCTCCGTGGTCAGGAGCATGCACAAGTCTCCTGGATGGGTGCTTGCCCTGTGTCTTCTCATTGCTTAACCTCTTCTCATGTTTACTCTTTGCCCCAAAAGCACTTTCACTGCTGCATCAAGAAATGGGAATAACAGCTCTGCAGTCCCATCTGATTCCCACAGACTGTTTTCCTTGCCAGCCCTCATCATCTTCTTCCATGTTGACTAGCTTACATTCTTGCCTGGTTTTCTGGTCTGTGAGCTGAGCTGAGCCAGTGGAACAGACCAGTAACATCTGAAAACCAGTGTAGGTGGCCGTGTAGCAAGGCCCTCTTGCAGATGGGAGGGACTGTTTCTGTTCTGTAACTACAGAAGTACTTAGGATGTTGTCGGGGTGAGAGCAGATGAACTAAAGGAACTAGGTTTAACGAGAGGAGAAAAGAGGTCAAAAGGAGGAGTGTCTGAAAATGTCTTCTCTGCAGAAATTAGTAGCAATCTTAAATGGAAAATTTGCATGGTCCTCTCAGGAGTTACTGTGCTGAATTTGGAAAACAAAATCGGTCTTTAAAGTGCAGAACAGAGGGATTTCAGTGTTGCTTTAAATGCAAATCTCAATGCAGTCTGAACTGTGGACTCGCTACTGACGCCTCCATACTACATATTAATCCAGTTTTATCTGTCATGAGGAGATTTGTTGATTAGAAGCCTCTAGGTGAAGACTGTTCATGGGCTATTGCTGCTTCTTCCAGCCTGTGGGCTGGAAAAATTAGCTCCGTGCCTTGCATGGAGCTCTTGGGCTGTGTGTAATTCTACTGCCACTTTCTTCTGAGAATTCAATTTACTTTTCTGCACAAAGTCCGTTTATGTAGATTTATGTAGATTTTTGTGCAAAGAGGAATGACTTTTGGAGCAAATGGGTATTCTTGTAACAGTTATGTAAGTTAATTTCTGGTATTGATGGGAGAAAGTCAATGTAGCATATGAAATAGGAGAGCAGAAACAGTTTACTGGAATACCACTGTTATACCAGCTGTTTGCCTTGTCAAAGTTTGTATGGAATAGGAAGATTTTTCTAAGAACTTCTCCGAAGTATTGATAATTTTCAAGATAATGAATTATGTAGCACTTAAAGGATTTCCTGAAGTGAGCTTCCTCACTGAAGCTCACATCTTTGAGTTTAGACAGTACTTAACTGTTTTTCTGCAGTTCACTATTGTTTTCTACAGTTAAACTGTGTTTCTAAAATATGTAACACTTGAATGTCTCCAGATTCATCCTGAGTTCTGAAGTGTACAATTTATTAGGCCTTGATCTAACCAGTGGGTCTTTGAGGTGGTTGCTCAGATCTAAATGGCTAATTTGGTCCGTTCTGTTTTATAAATACCATCTTACAAACAACAATATATGCAGCTGGCTCCCCACCTCCTTCTTTTCCTGAAAAGATTATATTTGCAGGTATTTGCTGCCACATACATTTTGTAAACTTTCTGTTTGCTTCCTAATTTTAGTTTTCATTAGAAGAATGTAATGAAAATTTTGTAACAGAAGCCTGATCTTTCAGGTGCCTGTTGAATAGAAGTTGAGTTCTGTTAGTGGTACGTTTCCGTTTATTTTGAGTTGCTGAAGACTGTTCATGGCAAAAGCACATAACATTTAAGAGTAATTTCTGCCTCATTATTGCTTTTGATTACCAGTCTTCCACTGTGCACACAAACGTATTCATTCTTGCATCAGTTTTGGGTGGATTTTTTGTTTGGTCTTTTGGAGACTGTTTTAATAATGTGCAGTGTGTACAGATTGTTCCTTAAGTGCTGATTTTTAGGTTACTACTCTGTCCATTTTAAAGTAGGGCCAGAGTAATGCTAGCAGACTAGCTCCATACTTTAGTTCTGTTATTTTCACAAGCAACTACAAATTACATGCTTTAGATTTTATTGATTGGTGGTTTAGCTTAATACAGTAAGACTGGAAATTATCTACTTGTCGTCGTGAAAGCCATTGTGGAGTTAAGAGGGGGATGTGTGTGTGTGTGATCCTAGAATTCTCTGGAGTGTTTATTATTTGCAGGATAACTGCGGATAACATGGGCTTTATGGAAACTGTTTTTTGTAGTTGAAACTTGGGGAAATGATTTTTCTGCAGCCGTAAGGGTAGAATACTGCTGCAGTTTGTCTGTTGGGAGCCTTCAGAGCACAACTGCTGTGTTGCTGAATGGTATTTCATGTCATAAGTACCAGTGATGTGCAGGCCTGTGAGTAAACAGAACAGGCAGGTGAATTCAAAATGTTTTCAAACTACAGATATTGAAAGCCATCATTTTTGCTTTTTCTGTGGATGTTGCTGTCATAATTAAGGTCAGCAGAGGCATTAGTGTTTTGGGGGTTTTTTTTGTTTTTTTTTTTTTTCTTTAGAAAGGGGGTAAACTGTAGAAATGCTTGGTTCTGAAATACCCTTTTACTGATCCAGCTTTATTAATATTCTGGGGTTCTGTAAAGCTCTTCTTTCTTCCTTGCTTTCCTCTTACAGTCCTCCATGCTATGGGGGAAATTGAGTTGAGAAATAAAGAGAGTCAAAACCGAGGTATTTTTCTTCGGCGATCAAGTATTCAGTAGTTGTTCAGCTTGTTTTGCGATCATTTTGATCTGAAGATATAAAGAAGAGCCAAGCAGAAGCAGTGAGCAATATTGAGTGACATTCTTGGGAACAAACATGAAGTGGGAATGCTGAAAACAAGCTGGCTTCATGTTTGAATCATCTTCTTTGTAGGTGCACTGCAACTATCTGCTGTTTTTCTTTTTTTCCCCACCACAAGTGTTTCAGTTATCCACTCCATTCCTGAAAGAAGTCTCTTGCTTGATAACATTAACTAGTTGAAAAAGAAAACTGTAGCCCCTTTCTTTGTTTCGATATGTGTCCATATAATGAGAGAGAATATCTTGTCCTTTAACAGTCTTAAATCTGGGAAGGATGGGTGGCGGGAAATGCATCTTAGTGCTGGCACTCTGATGCTCATCCTCTCTTTTTTCTGTTTGCAGGTTTTGTCATCCGTGATGGCGTCAGCCCTACCCAGAACCCTTGGGGAATTGCAGCTGTATCGAATACTGCAAAAAGCAAATCTCTTATTCTACTTTGATGCCTTCATTCAGCAGGGTGGTGATGATGTGCAGCAGCTCTGTGAAGCAGGTGAAGAGGAGTTTTTGGAGATAATGGCTCTTGTAGGCATGGCTAGCAAGCCGCTTCATGTCCGAAGGCTGCAGAAGGCTTTGAGGGACTGGGTCACGAACCCTGGTCTTTTTAACCAGCCTCTCACTTCCTTACCTGTCAGTAGCATTCCAATATATAAACTGCCAGAGGGGTCTCCTGCTTGGCTGGGGATATCCTGCAGTAGTTATGAAAGGAACAGTAGTACCCGAGAGCCTCACCTGAAGATTCCAAAATGTGCTGCCACTACCTGTGTGCAAAGCGTGGGTGCAAGCAAATCTGATGTGGTGGGGAGCTTATCACTGCAGAGCAGCAATGAACCAAGACTCTGGCAAGGACATCACACTACAGAGAGTGAACACAGTCTTTCCCCAGCTGACCTTGGCTCTCCAGCTTCACCAAAGGAAAACAGTGAGACCCTGGATGCCGCTGCTGCTCTGTCGGTTGCTGAATGTGTGGAACGTATGGTTCCCTCCCTGCCCAAAAGTGACTTGAATGAAGTCAAGGAATTACTGAAAACAAATAAGAAACTGGCAAAGATGATTGGTCACATCTTTGAGATGAGTGATGAGGACCCTCACAAAGAGGAGGAGATCAGGAAGTACAGTGCAATATATGGCAGATTTGACTCGAAAAGAAAGGATGGCAAGCATCTCACCCTCCATGAGGTAAAATCCCTTGAGCTGCAGTGAGCTTCTTCCCCTGTTCCTACTTCTTTTATGAGATGCTGTTTATAAGGTACACTTTTCATACAGGTATTTCTCACCGAGTAATGAGAATTTTGTGTCTGCAAGGGCCATAGCCAGCCCTGCCCTGGGACAGCAGTCTCGGGTGAAGTAGGAGTACCCTTTTTTTGGTGTGTGCGCGTGTGTGTATGCGCCGATGATGTCAACTTTGTGTCATCAGAGTGCTCAGTCGCTGGTATGGTCTGCCAAACAGAGGCTTGAAACAGCTTGGCACTGAAGTAGCAACCGCTATTGCACAGAGCTTGTCCCTTGGGAATCTAAGCATTCGGCATGTTTCTAAACCAGTCCTGTCTTTATATTCCCCTGCCCCTTTGAGAATAGACTGGTTGTTTTGAAGATAACTAAAAAGGTTTGTTTCTGTAGCAAGTTCACCTGGCTTGGTTACTACACTGTTGTCTTTCTTCACTGGTAGACCCTGCTCTATAGTTTGTGCAACTTAAAGAGAATTCTGCCGATGAGGTCCCAAAATCTGGTTATTTTTCTGGATTGGGATGAAGCTTAATTGTACGTCTGCATTTCTTTGGGCATCATGGTCTTAGGCAGTTGAGTGAAGTGCAGACTGAGAGCTGTGAGGAGGAAAGGAAATGACTGTCTCCAGTATTGAGGGTGACTGTAATCTATACATTTGTTCTTCAGTACCTGCAGAGCATCTGTGTTCCCTCCTTTTCTTAAAAATGCATGCAGGCCCACTTCGTTTCTGTTCTTGCTTTCTTGAAGCTCACACTGCATGTGTTGTAATGCAATAGGTGTGTCTGTGTTGGGAATAGTTCCCTAGTGCCGAAGTACAGTACAAGAGGAGAACAAACATTAATTCAGAGCAGTGCCAAACCACTGTTGATATGAATGCTGCATCAGCATTTTCACAGTTAAGTGATTGCAAAATTTCAGTTGGATTTAAAATTTGACATGTAAGACTTAGCTCCCAAAAGGAGAGGCAGTGTTTATGCTTCAGGGGTGGCAAAAAAACTGTACCAATTTTACACTTTTTTTCACTTCAGAAAGAAGTTTTGTATGCATGTTATTCATAGAGTAGATTCTTTTTATGCTTTTGAGAGAAGGATGAGAGGAATGAAAACAACACTTACTTAGCTTCTTGCTTGCGTATTTATGCTTATGGAGAAATTGCACATCACCAGCAGTGACTTCAAAGGACTTGTTACTACAAATCAGGGAGACACTTCCAAGGGAACTTACCAGTGGTCAGCCACCTCTATGCTGCACAATTTTAGTTGTGCAGCTTTCACGTATCTGCTCTGTGTTGAATATGTATACCTATGAATTCATCCAGTGCGAAAGAACAGTCTTGTCTTACTCCTCTGTCCCTGCAGGAGTCTCTCCTGTAACAGGACAAGTTGCTTAAGAGATGGAGGTAGGACATGAAAGGCTTAGCTGGGTAGATGGCCCACGTACATTGCTGTACAGTCTGGAGTGGGGCAAATGGGTCTCCTTACCTTATGGTGGAGACACTCAAAATTTAGCACGTACAGCAGTATGCTTTTGCAGTCTCTTTCTCTCTGGGGTAGCAACTGTGGAAGTGCTATGAAGGCTGGGCAGACTCCTCGTAAGTGTAATTCCCTGGCATCCAGCAGCATAATGTTGGGTCAGCGTTTGCATAAAATGTATGGTAGGCTCAAGAGTGGCTCTGAGAAACTGGGGGAGTAGTTTCAAGGGGCAGTGTAGCAAAGAAGTGGGGGAAAGGAGGACTGCTCTCTGTTAATGTGTGTTAATATGGCCCTACGCATCTTTACTACGTCACTGTAAAGACATTTGAAAATGGAATGAGAGTGTGGTTTGGCTTTAGGAAATGTTTCTATCACTATCTCTGATTAAGGGCACAAGATCAAAGGAATATGTGGTTGACTTCTGCCTCTGTTATGCATGTGGGGCCTTTTTAAGCTTGGTGGGAACTGCACATGTGCAAATGAGAAGAACTTGCTCATGATGGGTTGACTTTTTTCTTTTAAAGCTGTATTTCACAAAGTTTTCTCTTCAACAGCTTGCTTTCCATTTCCATTTTAAAGTAGTAAATATACAAATTTGTTTTAATATACATGGCCAATGAGACCACTTTTTGTTTAAAATTTACTAAACCAGACATTGCCTTTTTTAAATTCAACTTTAATGGCTTTTTATTTTCAATGACTTCTAAACAATTCCCTGGGGAAGGAAGGACCTCAAACAACTAGGAAGGTAAGTTTCTGCTTGTCCTAACACTGTGCTTCTACATGTGTTAATACATCTCAAGCCTGTCATTCTGCCTCACAGTCAAGGTTTCTCTTTGCAGCTGGCAATGAACAACTGAATAAACATCATCATGAATTTAAAAAACTGTAGTGCATAGCTTCTTAATGAGACAGTCATGGCATCTCTGACTTCTAGAGCAGAATGGAGTTGCATACAGTTTTAACTCAAACTTGATGGAATTCTTAGTGGTCAGCTATTGAGGTTGTTACTGTTTCTGTCTTATAATGTGAAGTCTCCAGAGGTCTTCAGCTGCTGTTAGAAGCCAATGAGTGCTGTGGATGTTGAGTTGTTTTGAAAGTGTGTGCTACTGGTTCAGTAGGATTATCTACATACAGAACTGATCTAGCATAAAATCTGATGCAGAATCTTTGGAACAAAGAAGTTCCAAAACTAATACATACACTGTCCTTAATCCATCCACCCACTGTTTCAGTATTACATAGCTTTTCACGTATGGAGAGCGCTTGATGTTTTAAATTGGATCGAAGGAAGGATGAGTATGAGGCTTGCCCTTGAACTCGATGACTCTTGTAGTCTTGAGTCAGATTTGTAATTAGTGTGTTAATATTTCGGTGCTTGTCCAGCTACCTATAAAACAGAATACAATCCTGTTTAAGAGGCATAGTGTGAGAAATGGGAATAAGAAATACATGCAATGAATTTAGTCTAACTCAGTGTCTCCCTTTTCTTTTGCTGACTCACCAAAATTAGGGCTTGGCATTTATGAATGTGTTTTTAGTGGGGGAATCTGTGAACCCTATTAGGTGGGAATGTCTCCAGCATATATCTGGTATATATCCCTCCTTCTCTATAGTAGTCCTCCTTCTGTATAGTCTCTATGGTTATGTACTACTCTATCATTAGGGCTCCCAGTGAAGGGAATCCTCATTTTTAGGCATACAACACTTTCTAGCTGTAGAATTAGGCCTCCTGAAAAGGGAGGAAGCACGGTGTACTTCAATTTGGTAAGTCTTAATGTGACCTGAAAGAAGAAATCAGGAAAAACAAATAAACATTGGGCTTTTCTCATGTATTAGGATAAACAGAATTTGCCAACAAGTACCCGAACATTTTCAGTCTTTTCAGTTGTTTGCAACCTCTCAACACTTTAGCAAGGTATTAAAAAAAAAAAAACCCAAAACCCTGAGCTATTTTGTAAGCATTAACCATATTATCCTGTGCAAAGTAACAGCTATTGCTGTTAGAGAAATTAATACTGACTTTGGGTAGCAATTCTTTTCATAAGCGTTGTTTTAATCCTCTGTGTGTTATTTTGTTTTTTGTGTTCTTTCTGGAAAGATGGACGTTGTAGAACAACTACTTCTGTCTAATGGGTAATAATTTGGGTTTTTTACTACACTGTATTATAGAAACATAGTAACCAGGAGATGTTTCACAGATTAAACCTGAACTTTCCATCTTTGTACATCTGGTTTCTGTGAAATTTTTGATTCAACAGAGACTATGGGATCAGGCAATATATCCAGCTTACATATTAAAAGCCATGTTTGCACTCTGATTAGTATTCAGGTATCACAGGAAATGTAGTAATCACATCAGATGCTTTTGTGCTAAACAGGAAAAAATGCTTATGAAATACTAGGAACAGCAGTTTCTTGTGAGGTTTTACTAGAAGTACTGCCTAGGCACTCACTGCTGAGAGAATCTCAGCTCTTCTGATACATATTTTTGTTTTATAACCTCCCAGAGAACTAGCATCACATTAGAGCAGATCTGTTTTTCTAATTCAGATGATATCAAAAACTGTGGTTAAGGACAGTGTATTTCTATTATGTTCATGTTATGTGACAGCTTCAGGACTTTACAGTAGTGTAGGTGAGTTGCTGGCCTTTATGGTTTAATTCACCAGTAATGCAGGATAAAGGACTGAGTATCATAGCCTTCGTGCGAAAAGACTCCACATAACTGTAGACCTGCTGGTCTCTCCTCTGCTTCGCTGCCCATCTGCTTCTGTGGAAAAAGCTTCTGGTAAGAGCTGTGTTTTGGGCGTTTGGGGTCTCAGGTGTGTAATTTCTGCCACATCTTCCTCAGTACTGACCTCAGTTGCTTTCTTACACTGCCAGCCCTGTTAGGTTAAGGACTTAAAATGGCACAACTCAATTCATGATGAACGTGCTGACTGTGCTGTGAAAAACCTAGTCACCTTGCAGTATTCAGTAGCCAGAGGCAGATATAGACCATAACAATTGTTGATTTGTGAGAAGCCCAGTCCCTTTAAAGCAGCTTAATTTCCAAAAACAAAGGGCTCAACACTTGTGTGCGCTTTGGAAAAAATGCCTGTAGTAGTATGTTGTCTGCTTGGTGTTATGTCTAATTGCGAGTGCTAGCCGTTCCTCAGCTGAGGAGCAGGTGAAAATGTCTCTTCAGCTCCTGCTTCCTCTGCAAGGAGCAGGGAATCTCTTATACAGTATCTCCAGCATCTGGAGCATCTCCTCTCATAAACAAATTTGGATGTTTGTCCTCGCTGCTGATCATAGGCTTTTCAGACAGCAATATTGTTAAGCTGGTATAGTTGTGATGGTACCACCACTTCCTATATGCTTCTGAAGAGCATTGCAAAACCATTTTGAGCCTTAACTTAAGGCTGTTTTTCTGCCTCTTCATGAAACTTGCCAGCAGCAGAGGCTCTAGAAGTGTGTCCCAGCAGGCTCAGGAAAACATCCTTGAAACAAGTTACATTCAATTCATGTCTGAAGATAGTCTTCACAAACATAAGGGTGAGAAACATAGCTAAAAAAAGTTTAATCGTTTCTTAAACCATCACCTTCTACAGCATTTATGCCGTATTCACCAGGGAAAGCCATCTGTACCCACACTGTCAGTAGTTCTTTTTGAGTCCTGGGCATATTGCATTTATAAAAATAGTATTCGCTGTAAAGGAGGCTTTGGGAGCCAAACACTGAACATTCAGAGCTACTGCTTTATACTGAAATTTAATTAATGCTGGGATCAGGCACAAGCAGTGCACATTGAGTGAGCCTTACAACAACGTTTTACTTTAAAGGATGTTAAGTGCATATGTATATCTTTTTTTTTTTTCTTTTTTCTTCAAAGGCTTTTCTCTGTTATTAAGGATACACATAGATTGAAAAAACCTTCCAGGGTTTAGTATACAATTTTAAGTAATTTTACTTGCTATTGAAATCTTTTATGACCTCAGAAGAATGAGTACCTTTACAAGCGCAATGGGTGAAAGTTTGCAAGATCATGAATCTCTGTTTTTGTTTTTAATTTCTAGCTCACAGTTAATGAAGCAGCCGCTCAGCTGTGTGTAAAAGATAATGCATTGTTGACCAGGCGGGATGAACTCTTCGCACTAGCTCGGCAGATCTCTCGAGAAGTTACATACAAGTATACTTACAGGACCACCAAGTAAGGTTTTATTAACTCAAGGGGCCTTTACTTTCAGTGAACTAATCAGTTTGCTAGCATTTCTTTTGAAACAGTAGAGACACGTTCTTCTTGCTCTGTAGCTAGCAAAGTGCTCTTCTGATGAGGGGAGGAAAGTGCCATGTAAGTCATGAAGCTTTCAAACTACTAAGATTAGGTATTTTGAATTACTTTTTTTATTTATTTTCTAGCTTTCCAGATTTTGCAATGAACTAGCATGCTGAAAGACATCTGAGAGGCTGGCATTTTAAGGCATTTGTTCACTTCAAGGTTAATGTGAATGGGCAGAGTAGCCAAAACTTCTGAATATATAGCTTTTTTTGTTGGTTTGGTTTTTTTTTTATGTGCAGATCTGGCTTGTTAGTTTCCAGGGAATGAAAAAGAGAAAGGCCACAGGGAGTGTATTACAAACTTGCTTTAAAAGAACTGAAGCAGAGTCCTAATTTCAGTTGTTAATGTTTGGTGAACTGCTTGCCAAAAATGTAACAAAGGCTTGATAGCTTTTTTAATCAATTAAAACTTTAGAATTAATAAATACAATGAAAAGTCCTGATACTTTTTATAGTGTTGCTGTTAAAGGTCAACTCCCTGACATTTAGTATAATACATTTCAAATGTATTTTAGTACAGTTTGTGTTTTTTCCTTCCCTCTCTGTTCTTCAGTGTCAATTAATGTAAATGTATACTCATTCAGGGTAGGCAAAGCCAAAGGCATTTCTGTAATTCTCTGTGCTCAAGTAGATTTCCCCTCTGTTCAGATGAAGAGTATGTGGATCTTCGGACACTTTTGAAAATAGCTTCTGTGCTTGAGTGATTTTTCACTGCCAAGTCCAAGTGAATTTGAGGGTTTTTTGTACGTTTCCCTTGTTCTCACGTGAAATTTTTGTTTTGTTTTGACTCTTTCATGCTGGTTTCTGATGGTCAGGGTTAGTCTGCTGTTTACTGATAGTGTATGTGTCTTTTCTTCTAGATCTAAATGCGGAGAAAGGGATGAACTGTCACCAAAGAGAATTAAGCTAGAGGTACAGTATTGTGACTGCTGCATTTTGACCTATGCATGCTAAAACTGATTTTTGTTTTGAAGATCGGGCATCTGTCTAAAGAAATCTGTCAGGAAAAAATCTTGACAGGTGATGTGCATGTGTGTGCAAGAGCGAGCATCACCGTTGTCTCAGGAAATATAAATGCTTATAGGAAGAACCTGTAGGAGACAGGGTAAAGATTAGGATTAGGATTTGCTTCATGGTAAATTTACTCTCAATGTTTTGCACTCCACGTGTGTAGGAGGGGAAGGAATGGGACTGATTGATTTCCTGTGGTGGAATAAACTCAAGAATTTATGGGAAATATCTTCCCGTAAGGCCTCTTGGTTTGAAATCAGTGTGGTGTGGTGTTTTCTTTGTTGTTTTTGTTTTGTTTTGTTTTTTTAAATCACTTGAGTCAGTTTTTTCATCAGGCAGAGTCCTGAGTGTTTTGGGTAGGGATTAATGGCAGCAAATTGGCTATCTCTGGCTGCTATGAATTCTAAAGTCTGTAATATTGAGAAGTCAAAAGCCAACTAAAAACTGTTTGTAAACACACATTGTCGGACTTGTAGGTATTGACTTACTGTTTTTTGTAATTAATTTTATATAAAGAGGATGTGTGTAGACAGCTAATACGTACACCTGCACGAACTTTTGCTTAGGGAAATGCAAGTTCTCCTGGGAGTTTCTTGTTAGGAGTGCAGGATCAGAATATAGGTAAAATAACTATTTCTTGAGTTCCACTGCTGGAAAGTAAATTTGAGGCCTTGTCACTTACATAAAAAGCAGATGTTCCTCGTTTGTTTATTTTTAAGCTAATTATCCTTTCATTGTTACATGAGCATCTAATGCATCTGTAGTGTTGTGGGTTTTTTATGTACCATCTATTCCAAAAAATGTATATCAAATGCAGATTAGTATGTATAGTGGGCCTGTGCTGGAATTGTATGTGTCACAGATATGAGATACATTCTTTACTCTTTAACTGCAGCAGAAAGGTTTGTAGTATTCTGGAATACATGTTTCTCATACCTAACTCATTCTGTGATAAGTGATGCCCCTATGTAAGGCCTCCTGTTTTGCAGCGGTGCAGTGCTTTGTTATCCATACAATGGCTTTTCCCATATGGCAAATTCCAGAAAAGGTAGTTGGTTTTGACGAGCCAGTTATGAACAGAATTTTTTTAAGTTCCAGTTTGTGTACAGTTGTACTCTGAGCTTATATAATAAAAATTATACATGTGTGCTGAGTGTTCCCTGGTAGCTTTGATAATAATTCTGTAATGTCATTTAGATGTTTTGGGGGTTTGCTTTGATCTATGCTTGTTCTTCAATCCAGAAGAGAGCTGGGAAAAGCTGCAGTAAGTGATTTAATCCATCTTCATACCATTATCAGCCTTGACCAATACATGGCAGGATGGTCGCTTGATTTTTCCCTTTTTTGCCCAATCTAGCATGGGGAGCTGCTGCTCCTTTGCTTGATATTCCACAGCCTAATAGATTTCACCTTTAAGAAGTTTTTCTTTTGTTCAGTAATAATTGGTGATGACCAAGTACCTAAAATGACACACTGCACGGGAGGTGCTTTTTTTCTGTAGGATCTTTGTTGAAAGAAAATTAAAATTAAAGCTCTGAAAAATGTAGGCTGAAAGTTCAGGTTTTGGGGGGAGTAGGGAGAGGATTAGAGCAACCTTAGGGCACATGTGGTCTCTTATTTTCTGAATGGTGATATCTTAAATACCCATTTTTTCTAAGGCACTCTTCCTAGTTCAGTAGTTCTGAGAAGGATGTTTACTTTGGTTTTTTTGCTTTTTAACCTAAAATTGCCAGCAATATTTTTATGTGCTTATGATCCTTTTAGTAAATTTTAGCATAATTGTACAACTATTTCAGAAGGTGTTTCCAAAATAAAAATGGAAAATTAAATAGAATAATATTTCATTCAGTAGTATAGCCTTATTAACTATAAAATGACTAGTGTCGTTATAAACATGTTTTTCCCTACAAATCTGTGAATCATCGAAGGAGTGAGACAGTTGCTTTTTTTTTCTTAAGGGGGGGCTATTGCACAGTAGAATACTTTTGCATGTGGTGTTTCAGTTTTTGGGGGTTGCACTTTGCAAAAAAAAATTATGATGTTAATATTATGTTTTGGGATTTTTTTTAGAAAGGTGCAAGTAAAATGAAAGTGGTAGCAAATGCTACATAATGTTTCTGCTCTGGATGAGAAATACTGTCTCAGTGTTTTGAAAGCTGTAATTCTTCACATGGTCTCAGAGTAGCTCACTGTGATGCTGATGTTATGCAGAGAATCTGAACATAGGTGATTTTTGTTGTAGTTACTGGCTTTAATGGGCTTTTTATTTATTTTTTTCTTCTAAGTGAAGGTCATTTTCCCTTTCTGTTCTAAGGCAAGGCTGAACTCTATATTGATTCACCGTTCCTTTGCCCATTAGTCACTAATGTCCCTGCAAAGCTTGGTCTAAAATGCTAGTGCTTGTCTTTGGAAAGATTTCGCACCCTGTTTGCCTAAGTGTAGAAGATTACTTTAAAAATGAGTCAATTTCCTAAAATATAATAAAAAAATCCTCCAAAAAGATTCTGAAGGTCATACTTGAGCAGAGCTAGCAGAGCTTTGTATGCAAGCTTAATCACTGCTGGGTTTCAGCCACCATTGTAAATTTATCCTCTTCATGACTACAGAACTCACACAAGCATTACAAAGAAACAATATGCCATGAATTACATCAAATTACCTGTAAAAGCCTTTCTCTTCCCCTGTGTGCTCTCCCCCTCTTATTCGTAGAGTGGGTGGGCAAGTTGTGGGAGTGAAGTGTACCGAGAAGAAGGAAAAAAAATTTCAGGCAAACACAGATTCACACACAGAATCGCAGAGACTAAAGGTGCAGAGGGAATGAAATAAGGTGTGGAATGAATTGGGAGTTGGAACCTGATAGAAAACAAAGAGTTGTAGTTCCTAAATCTGTTCTGGACAAAGAGCTGGATAGAAGAAGAGGGATGGAAACAGCATTTCCTCTCTGGAGCAGCCATCTTTCGCATGGATTTAGTGGGGCAGGGGCATCCCTTATTTTGTCATCTTTGGTGACTCAGTACTGGCGCTGCTCAGAGCGATGAGTTGTTGAGGCACCAGCTCAGAAAGCAAAATAAGTCACAGATGTATTTTGCAAAAGGCTCAGTGGGAGAGGCTACTTACCATCATTACTGCTGCTCTGTATTGTGGATGAAGAGATTACCCTTCCAGATACAGTGTTGACAGTCAAGAGGGCAAAGAAAGGGGAAACTAAAAACATTCTTGCTCTCCGTGGGCCAGTGGTGTGTCAGCATCTCCTTTCTGCTGAACAGAGGAGTGAGGAGAGCTTGCGAAAGTTAATTTCATAAAGCTCAGTGGGAGTGGGGGGACGCAGACAGGAACAGAAGATCAAAGTGGAGGTTGTGAGGAAACATCTCCTGTTGGTGCCAGTACGGATAAAGGGGTTGGGGGGGAGAGAAATGGCCTATGCCGGCCTCCATCTTTGCTGAGGAGATTGAAAAGAATACCAGTACCAGTGTGGGATTTCTGTCATCTTCATGAAAACAGCAGAAGCAGTAGAATCTACTGTTTGCATAGGAAAAATGTCATTAGAGGGAACGAAAAAGCACATGTGGGACTGAGAACATCTGCTGTAAGAAGCCGCTTGAAAAACAACTGAGCCAGCAGCATGACAAAATACAAATGCTTCATTGCACGCAGCAAAGCCCTGCTGATCTAGGAGGGAGCAGGAACAGGGAGACAAACTGGGTGCAGGACAAGTTGCGTGGCACAACCTGTTAGTCATCAGTCCTTATTGACAGGGCAGTGGGAATGAGAAGTGCCAGCGACAGGGAAGATCTTTGAGAAGGTGACACAGAATTACATTGTCATCAAAGAGCTGTGTGCAGGAATCACAGGCAACCATCACCAGCAGGCTGAGGCCTGCCTTTAGGAAACTGCCTTTGGTTTTGTGTAGGCATGTGATCATAGATGCCTTTTAAAGAACCACATTACATGATTTGTTGCAAAAATATGATCCTGAGTGATAGGGTTTTGTGTATTCAGTTTTTCATCTTCCTACACATAATCATTCTCTTTTCCCAAACAAATTCAGGTCTAACTCTAAAAGTGGTCAGTGCTTATGGAAATGCACTACACAGTCTTTGTTTTTAGAGGATGAGGTTTTGTGGCAGTTTACCTGGTTATGAAGTTTTACATACCTATCATGTTTTATTTTTCCCTTGGGAGAATATGTTGGGTGGATAAAAGCAATATACAGTGTTCAGGCAGGTTATTTTCTTGAACATGGAGGGTAACTTCATTGGCATTACATAATTGAGGCATGGGCTGACAAAGGTCTGACCACCACTGTACAGGTCAGTGTGGAGCCTGCCAGCTGCATAGACCTTGTAGTGTCTCTTCCCTGTGTTTTTTCTGGAAGATAGCTTTTTTTTTTTTTTTTCTCTCTTTGAATATAATCTGTTTCATCAGCTGTTGTCAAAGATCTTATTCCTTGTGTTCATGTGCCTTCAGAATGCAAAGAAAAATGTACCTAGTTTGGCATACATTTGATACCTTGGGTCTAGTGTTCCTTGATAATGAATCTTGCTGTCTTGGGGTTTGGCACTCTCAAGATCTCTAGCTTCCTCTCCTAATTTAACAAAGTCACCCATACTGTACTTTTGTGAGCATTTATGGGTGTTCCTGTGCTTTACATGAGCTTTCCTGACTGAACAGGATAAATTTCTCATCTTGAACCTTTGCTTCAACAATTCATTTATTTTAATAGTTTAGCAGGCTTTCATGGGAACTTCATTTGTGCATATGCAAGCTGCAAAAGAAATTTGCATGTCATAACCATTTGAGACTGAAAGGACTACTGAATTATGATTTCCCATAGTACATAAAGTTTTGCTACTCTACTTTTAAAATGGTGGTGTTCTGTGCAGTGATACCTGTGTGGTTTCTATGTGAAATGTTGAATTTTGTGAGACTTCACTCAATTTCTTAAGGTTAGTAAATCCAGCTGCTGTCCTATAATCTTGACTACATATAAACCTGACTTCTTAAGAACTCCCAAGCTGATGTATGTAAAGGAGGAGAAAAGCCATTGGCCTAAATCTGCCTGGCAAGGCTAGATTTAAATTATTTGATGGCAGTGATGACAATAGTCTGGATTTACATGCAACTGCGGGAGATGAGATATAATTGTATGCCATGTTAGATACATGTCAGTTGTTGTAGAAGGGGCTGTGTGCATTTTTATATACAAACGTAAAGTGTATAGCACAGTCACTTAAATTCCAGTCCAAAACTTTGACAGAAGTTCAGGAATACTCTTTTTCATGAAAAATCAGTAATAACGTCTCGCTATTTGGTTTCTTCTTTTGCTCACTAGGATGGTTATCCTGACTTCCAGGACACAGTCCAAACACTCTATCAGCAAGACAAAATGCCTCTTGCTTTGGCTAAAGGAAAGAGTGAAGACTCAGCAGCTCTTAATTCCCAGGTAAATCAGCTACACGAGGCTGTGTGAATAATAGAGGCTGTGTCTTTGTACAATGATTTCAATGTATTATTTTGATGACTAAAGTCATTACCTTCAGTTTTCAAAGGCTGCCTAGGTTAGCTGTGATTGCCTCACGTTTAACTTGGATTTACCTTCTGAAACTGCTCTGGCAGGGCTAGAGCTTTACCCTTGTTCGTTCTGTGGAGGTAAGGATCTGCCCTAGTAGGCTTGAAAAGAAAAACACGTGATTGGCTGGTGGGAGCAAGTAGGGTACTGCTGGTACAGTATGTGCTGTCTTGTGTTTTTAGCTATAAATGGAAAGTTCAGGTTGTTGAGTCTAGTGGAATAGAGTAGGTGATCTTGGAGTCATCAGTTCTGATGCTTCCTGTAAGAAGAAAGGCCAGTCTATTTAGGAAATGGTGAACCTCTGGATCTGAGAGGATAAATTGCCTTTCTAAATAACATCCAGCCTGGTAGAAGTGCAGTGTTTTCTGAATAACCAGAAAGCTTTTTATTCATCAAAAATGGTTTCTTTTTTTTGTCTTTTCTGTAGTGTATCCCAGCCTTGAGCTGCAAATCCTATTTTCCTACTGTCAATTGTTGCCAGGGAGGGATTGCCTGTTAAATTGCAGCAAATTTATTTTGTATAGCTGATTTGGACAAATATAATCACCAAATTTTCATGTAAAATAACATTTAGGAGTTGTACTCCTGTCTTCTGAGACTAGATATGTTATCTTTTCTTTTACCTTCCTGTATTGCAAAGTAGTGCTGTAGTAGTCATGCAAATTCTGTTCATTGTGATATGTGAAAAAGTGATTGCGCTACATGTTCTGATGTCACATAACAGACTAAATAAACTTGTTTTTTGCAAGCTTATTTTAATCTTGTGTATGCTCTAAAGTTTTCATTGGCCATTGTTACAAAACAGTGGAATAGGAATTTATTTTAAGCTTTTGTGTATCTGTGGCTCTACAGTTTTTTTTTTTTTTTTATGGTGATTGGAAACAACATTGCAGTTTAGAATGCTTTGTTTTGGGTTCTTTTGGTTTTTTTTTAATCTCGATTAAACAACATAGATAACAGAAATTAAAATTTTAACTTTTTATTAGAGATGTTTTACAGTTCAAAAGTAGCAATAGGCATGACAGAGAATAGCAAACTTAAAGCACCCTTAAAAGTAAATTATTTGGAAATAGTTTACTTTTTTTTTTTTAATCTACCTCCCAAGACCAAGCTTGAGGACTCAGTGTTCTTTTGCAGAACCTGATGACCTCTGAATCAGAGTAAGCAAGCATCAATCAAGTTATTACCCTGTTCTTAGGGCCATCACTGTGCAGGAGAAGTTGAATTTGTGCTGGTCTGCTATGCTGTCATTGTTTTGTAAGGTAGTGAACTATGCTTAGCAAGCAGACTTCTGTGGAAAGTCAGGGCTTTCATCAGCTCCCACCAAAAGTTAAGCGCACTGCAAAATTCTGTTATTTCTTTTTAATAGACATCTCTGCTATGTGGAAACAATTATGAAAATACCTGGAAGAGAAAAGAAATTTCTCTTATTATTCCAAGGTGTTAATTTTGTACACTTTCTGTTTCTGTTCTCATGTTCATTGTGGCTCTTCTAAACCAACTTTCTTACTTTGATTTTATTTTTGCAATATGCTTATTTACATCCTCAAGAACAAGATTATATTGAAAGTTAAAATTCTCTTGGCATTAAAGTCAATGACAAACATTCAGACGCCACTTCCTCCCACATTGCACTGCATTGTTTAATTTCACTCTCTAGAGGTGTATAGGTCTTGTTCTTCTTCTAGACAGACATTTCACACCTTTATCCCCCACAAACATACTGTCATCCTACACTTTCAGGATGGCAGATTTTTAAGCTTGTATAGTGCTGTTTCCTGAAATAAAGATTCCAAGATGTCTGGTGAAATCTTGGCATAAGTTCTTTAGCAGATGTTGCCATTGCTTTTGGAATACTTTGTGAAGATGTATATTTGAACAGAGCTAAATTGGATAATTAAGACATTATCTTTTGCTTTTGTTGCATTTCTCTTCATGTAACCTGCAGTCCTAAAGTGCAGAAAACGTGTTTTCGAAGAATATAATTTAGCATTGAGTTTTTGCGTGGTTGAACTACAGCAACTGACATTTTTAGTCCTTTTGAGTGACTCAAAGATTTTCATACTGTACATCTATGGGTGCAAAAATATTTTGTTTGCTTGATAGTTTTGAAGAAACTGTAAAGCACACATCTGTACATATGAGTCAACAAAAAATGTATGTCTAGGCTGTTTAGTCTTATCCAATACTGTTTTTTTCCTGTGTTTTGACTCACTGTATATATGTATATAGAGAGATATTGTTTTTTTGCTTTATTTGCAGTCTGAAAAGGTGATGGCAAAACAGATGGAATTTCTTTGCAACCAGGCTGGATTAGAGAGACGTCTTTCCACAGGGTGTTACAGGCAAAATTCAGAAGAGCACAGCCCCAATGGCATGGCACTAGATAATGCTGATGGACAAGGTACAGTAGCTTCCAGGCATGGCATTGCTGCCAGCAAATGCATTTGATACTATGGAACTGCTGTCATTGGTGTTATTTATCTAGCATAGCACAAACAACACTGAGCACTGAATGGACAAGACAAGATCTCTGCCCTGAAGTGCTTGCAGTGTAAATAATGCAGTCAGATGCAGAGGCAGATTCTGCTCTGTTGCTCTAATGTATCTCTTGGCAGGCTGCTTTCTCTAAAGATAATATATAGGGAGGGAGGAATGTGAAGTGCACTCACTGAGGGTAGAACTTGGCTCTAGGACTACCCTAAGTTTTGGAAATACACCAGAATGTTGCTTAAAAAAAAAAACCACAGAAAAACAAACAAAATACCCCCCCCCCCCCAAAACCCCAAACTTTGTGGAAATTGAAATTAAAGGTTATAGTGAAGTTAGTACCTCTTCTTGTTTACCTGTTTGTGCAGTCTAGGAATAAAACTTGAGGAGCTGGCTATGTAAATTACTTAGAAGTAAGTAGATAATAATGATGTTCTTCGTAGGTTGTTGTTATTCAGAAAGCTTATAGTTCTGTGGTTATCTCTGCAATTTACCAACTGGCTATTCATTAGCCTGTATTAATTTTAGGAGTGTTTGGGTTGCTTGGGTGCTTTCTGTTTGGATTTCTGTTTTACTGTTGTGAAATGAGAGAAAATGTTATAAACACATGCAAGAAATACAACCAGAAACTTTTTTGGTTTCTTTTTTAAAGGCAAGTTTTGTTGTAAGGAAGAAAGAAGAGCAATAGAGGGAAAAGCTAAGGGAATAGATAAACATAAGCATTAATGCACAGTATTTCATTTGTGTATACTGGTCAAGCAATGCAGTACACAAGTATACAGGAAGAATTAGGTGTGCAGATCCAGCTCCTCTTGATTGTGCAAGTTTCTTTATACTGTGGAGTGGGACTGTTTAGGATCTCAGAGAGCTTTTTGATCAGAATAAGAGTTTTCTGTATGGCTGATTGTCACTTTGTAGCAGTGCCTATGGTCTGGTAAGAAGAGAATCATCTGCAAAACAGCACGCTTGCATAAGCCCTGTTTTGCTAGAAATCTTCTCTGAGCACCTGGAATTTAGGATGTGCTTCTGCAAATAGAGACTTGAACACTAATTCTATTAGATTTTTGATACCTTTTTGCTTTTAATGTATCAATATTTCATTGTGAACAACTTCCAGGTGAGAGACCGTTGAATCTCCGTATGTCAAATCTGCCGAGTAGACAGTTGCAACACATTTCCCTTGATGGAGAACAGCATGTTGGAAAGCCCCTGTGCAGTGACTTGATCCGACTTTACCCCAGTGGTGAGGCAAAGTCTCAGTCTTCGGGTTAGTGCTGTCCCTCGTAAATGAACCACAATTTCTTAGCAAGACTGGAATGAACTGCTTACTACGTCAGGTCTCTGAGTGAAGAGTGTAGCTTATTCTGACGTGCTTTGTGTGTAACCTTTTAACAAAGGCTTTGGACAAAACTTAACAGTAATGTTACTTGTAATCTAGAAACGTAGTGAACATTAGTTGGGATAAGCTTAGAAAACACAGTTACTAGGTTCAGATAAGCAAGTTCTGGCACATGTCTGTCCTCCTAGAACTATTGACCTGAACTACTCTGTTAAATACTTATGTTGCTGTAATTGTAACGTGGTTTGATTATACCATGGTTTCACTCTGTATAAATCAATCAAATTATAAACAGGCTCTTTATAAAAAGGACTTTTTAACCTGGTTTATAAAGACCTGGTACTGTTTCTCTACTCTGAACCAAATAACGCAGTAGGTTTTTTGGCCTGGGTTTTCCATTCACTGACTTCTCGCTGTTTATCCTGTCATTTACCTCTGACAATGGGAGTAACTCATTCTAAGTTTGGTAGAAGATGGCAAGAATCCTTTTCATGAAATCTGTATCAGTGGTTTCCATTTAATAATTGGTGCACTGAGATGAAGCCAGGAATTCTTGAGATGCTCACAACTTCAGCTTTAGGAATAATGATAAAATCCCACCTGAGTTTGGAAAATGAGATGCGAAAGAGCTTATTTGGAAGACTGGGCAGAACCTTACATGTTTTGGTTTGGTATACTGCAATACTAGCTCAGCTTTTTTACAGTTTGACTGTCCCAATCCCGTTGATTATTCATCTGGTGAACTTTCTAGTTGGCGATCGTTTACTGATTCCCTTTCAAAATGCTAGCAAAGAGTGCATCTTTGCGAAGGCCTGCTCCCTGGGAGAACTCAAGTAAATCTGTCATCACTGTAACATAAGTGTGATTATAATCCATCTGGGTTAAAGCCCAGTAGGAGGAGGCAGAATTTGTTTCAACTGTTAGTATCCATATAGTTCATGGACCTTCTTCTTGAAATAAGACCAGAATATATTTGTCTCAAGCAATATTTTCTTTAACATCTTTTTTTTCTTTTCTTTTTAACACAGAAGGCCTTGGTATTTTAAAGGATTTTCCTCACTCGGCTTTTAACAACATGGAAAGGAAGGTCATAAAAACAGAACCTGAAGACACAAGATAGTCATCCTGCTCTGGATAATGGTATCATAATAAAGAATGAAACTTCAGAAGAGGAAGAAAAAAAACCCAGCCTTAATAACCAGTGTTGCCTCATTCAAATAAGAGATTTCAATAGCCAAAGCCTAAGAACTGGTACAGTAGTCTGTGGAAACAGAAAAGCAAGAGACACTGCAAACTAAAACAGTAATACAGGTAGATAAACATTCCTGTAAAAGTGGTTTTATAACGTGGAAAGATTCACAAATTAATATTGTGGATCTTCATTATTTAAGAATGTATTATGTATTTGTATAACTTATCAAAGTAAATCTAGATGTCGGGACGTGTATTGAGTCCAGTAGATGTGGCTACAGTTCATTTTACTTGAAATTTCAGTGTCTACTTTAAATGTACCTAGCGTAGATATGGTTGTTACACATTTGAATTCAAATCCTTGGAGAACTAGGAGTGCGAACCTTGTGACACAACAGCAAGTTTGCAACAATATTTGTAGAAAAAAGGAAAATGCATAAAATATTTCATGGTTTAAAATGTTATGTGGATATAGCATTTGATAGACCCTGATCCTGTATTATAGCGGACGTACTTGACACTTAGTATCGTTATATCACTTTTAACGGTTTCAGCAGCCTTCGTGTAACACACTTGTAGTATACTACCTATCTACAGTTCAGGAGTGTAGGAAAAGCCAAGTAAAGTGTGGAAGAGTCCATATTATCAGCTCCAATTTCATTGTGGAAAACTGTTGTTTGAGATACTGTACAATTAATAAAATTTCATTTGGTAGGAAACCCAAGAGACAAGGTAGCATGGACAGGGCTGCAGAAATTGTGATTCAGGTCGTTATAACTTTTTGGACTTCTCTGTGGATCTTTAAAAAGATGAAATGCATCCTAGGTGTGGCAGAGATCAAATGTGATGCAGGATTTATGCATCAGTGTAAAAGGTTGCACTTGATATTCAGAAACCGTAAAATCTTTTGGAGGAGAGAGATGAGGGGTTATATCCTTTAGTATGTGACTCCTTATTAAGTGCTGTCCAGCCCACATGATTCTATGAATATATCGTATACTGCATACAGTATGCCAATACATTTCTTTGTGTTTAATTAACATCTGTATTCATTATTTATTTGACAGTTTTTATTTTTTGTACATTTTCACTTTTGCAGATGTCATTTTATCTAAAGAAAAATAATTGGCATATAACTTTGGAATTTACCATGGTATGTTCACGTGCATCCATTTTTCTCTGTGCAGTTCCCACAATAAGAGTCGCTTTCCTGCAGTCAAAGTAGTTATATGTGTTTAGTTTCTGAATACAGTTTTTGCTGCAGTGCTTTCTGGAGGGGTAAGGGAGGGCCGAAGAAACTAAGTTACCGTGCAGTGGATGAACGTCCCCATTCAGGTGTGCACTTCATGTCCGCAGTTTGCTCTGCGTCATAGGTATGTATTAATGATTCACTCACAGTGTATGTTGTACTGAAATGATCAGCAAAATGTGAGCTGAAATGTCTACACTGCAGTCTCTTATCACTGTAAACGTATCTAATTATTTTATCACTTTTGATTTGTGGAACAAAGCTTTATAGTAGAAACACCAGTAAACAACTTTTTATACTATTAAAATGTTTGTTTTTTTAAAAAAAGTTTCTTGAACTGTATGGTACTGTTTCACTTACTGAAGTATCTTACTTTAAGCAATGGAGTTTGCAGCTTTGCTGTTAGAAATAAGAGATTGAATGTGTAGTTATATTTCCTCTTTCCTGTTGTGCAAGCTAGTAATATGGATAAGATATTTCTTCAGTTTGTAATGTTAGCTAGTGCACTGGTTAGTATCTGAGTAGTTTTCATGAGACATGTATGGAACTTGTTAAAAGACAGCTTAAGGTTTGAATTGTACAGATTGAGTAACAGAATATGTCACTCAAGAAGACGTTACAGATGCAGGAAATGGTCTTTTTTTCAACATCTGATATGATTGAAAGTTATGCATGGACCACAGAAGCAGCTGTCAAGCTTACTGGTCTTTTCAGTTGTAGTGAGAGGAAGGAAAAAACTTACTGAGCAGCACGCTGTTTCAGTTGAGTCCAGAATTTATTTTGTAAACACTAATGTATTAAATTTGCTATAAATTAAAGTATATAACAGCTATATTTTTGAGTTGTAAATACGGTACTGTGTGTCACAACCAGTTGGTTATCTCTAGAATGATATTTCAGTTTATAGTCCAACAGGCCATTTCAGTGTCAATAAGCCAGGAGCAATTTTTTTACTGGTTTGCAGCTGTATGATGTTTTTAACCCAGGGAGAGGAGGGGGGGCTTAATACATTCCGAGATTGCACATATGGTTGATAACAGCAAATATTTCAACGCTTGGTCTTTCCAAGACAAAGATCTTGGACTGTAGCGTGGCTCATGGGAGTGACCGTAGTCTCTGGAGTCACAGGTGAAAGTTTACCCTCCTCTGTTCATTGAAGGGTTGCTAGATTCAGGATACTCTGGATCCAGGGCCAGCCCTGCAAACGATGCCTGTTCTTATTCACATGTTTATATTGTTGCTTACAAAATAAAACTCACCGTGAGAACTCTTTAGTTTTCCCAGGGTTTTTTCTTCTTTTTTTTTTTGTTAACAGTTTTTTTTAAAGGAATGTGTTAATTTTCTTGAGGTAGGGGAGGAGGGAGTAGCTTGAAATGCAGCTCTCACTGGTGGAAGCCTTTTCCGGGTCCTGTGGTTGAATTCTCCTTTATGGGTGGCCTTGTTACATAGAGAGCCTGCAGGTATTTAGTGGGCCAAGGCAAATAGGGAGGAAATAAAATACAGAAAGGGTCTTGCAGCATGGCAGTTTTGTTTAATGCCATCTCCTTCTTCACTCTTGCTCTTGTACGCGCTTATGTTTGCACGAGACCACCTCGCCAGAAGGTGATACTAGGCTGCAGAGGTTGTCGTGGGGAATTGAAGAGACGGAACGTCTCGCTGCTCAGCCCTGTGGCTGCCTTCAGCAGTTGCCGAGGTGATCCACCATGTTTCAGCTTGCTTTCTAAAAGGCAGCCCATTTCTGGATGGGATCAAGTGATAAAGCATAGTTGGAGGACAGAATCTGTATGGGAGATTGCATATAAAAAAGGAAGAAGAACAAAGCAGAGGCTAAAAATTTCAAAGAAAAGGAAAAAGCCTGCAAGCTGCTGAGGTAGCATCAAAGTCCCATGTGATTCCAAGCAGAGAGGGAAATCCACCCAGTCTGGCGGGTTCAGAGTAGGATGCAAACCCTCCTCTTTTCTCTCAGTCCAACTCGGAGAAGATTAAGTGTAGGAAACCTGAACAAATGGCTTAATGTTTGCTGTTTTTTCTTTACTCTTCCAGTATTATTTTTGGCCTCATCAAGGAAGGGAAAATGCAACAGGAAGGAAGGAGCTAAGCACGATTGTCTTGAACGTGGAAGGATGAGATGGAATTTGGTACGAGTTGTTTATTGACAGTTTTCCAGACTGCATACAAATACACTCAAGAAAACTTTCAAATTTATTGCTTGTTCTGGGCAGAGAAGCGACAGGAAAAAAAGGTGTGGTGTTGGACTGGTATGGTCCTGCTAGGGCCCACATGCCTGTGCCGGGCCTACCAGGTTCAGGTTGTTATCCCTACAAAGAAATGTGACCTTAAGCCAGAACGGGAAGCGAGGTTGTGTACCTGCTGTATCGTCCTGGGCAGACATTTAACTGTGTGACCTTTTGTGAAAAGATTGCTGCTTACAAGTGTCTCATCGAGGTACTGCAAAGCTTAACACTGTAAGGTCCTTGATTGGAAAGCATTAGTAGATTAACACCTGTTACAGAATGGTTACTAATGTTAAATTTCAGGATGTGACTGTTTCTCATGCAGCCAAAAAGCTCATTGGCGTGGTTTGCTGGCTGCTCACCTAAAGCTCTTGTGTTTTTCTCTAAACAAGCAATTTATGTGAGGGTTTGAGGGGTGAAAAGTATCCAGTCGTGGCGGTGGCTTTATTCCTGATAACGGTGCAGAACTCACTTCCTCTAAAGCCTAATTTTCTTTTTTGAAATAATGAAAGCTTGTACACAAAACATTAGTTTCAGACGTGGTGATGAAAAGCCTTCCAGTGGCCCGTACTTAAAGCACAGACATTAGTTAGTGCAATGATGTGGATTTAGCAAGCACTTTGTCTTGAATCTGATTCTTGCAGTTCACAACATACAGTGTTGGACTGCTGCAGTGAGCTCACTCCTGCAGAGGGGTGCGATGAACATACCGTGCTGCGGGTATGAGAATCTGGTCCTCCGCTTGCATATGGAGTAGTTTGTCAGCTGACAGCTAGGTCAGACCTGAAAAGTGCCACTGTAATTCATACGCAATTTTTTTCTCTTAGCTGCTGTCTTAGCTTTATAGTATATAACCACATATATATGTATAGATACATATGTTATCACAGTGACGCATATGCAGTGGAACTGTTGGAAATATGATACTCTCTCTGAAATCATCTGCAGAGGCGGCTAAAATCTTGTAGGTGTGAGAGGGAGGCAAAGGACTCGGCAGCAGGGCTGTGGGGAGGTGGCCCGGCGCCGGCGGGTGGGCTCCTGCCGCCTCCGCAGCGGCCTCAGCTGCGGTTTGGGGACCAGCTGGCTCCCGGAGGGGAGCTGTCTGCTGCCCCAGGTGAGCCTCCGTAGGGGCTGGAAGGTGGTGTGCTGTTTCCCAGTGTTAAGCTGGGATGCAGCCAGATCGTACTGGGGAGCTCGCTGGATGTCTCCTTAAGCAGGAAAATGAAGAGAAATAACAGGTTCTTTTCTGCTGTACAGAAGGGTTGAAAAGATGTTGTGCTGCAGTGATTCAGTGGGGAAAGGATAAATCCCTCACATACACCTACGCACCACCACGAGAAAGAAATCTGTGGGCAGAGAAGGAGCAGAACATGAAAAACGAATTTCCTTGAGCTGATGGGGAGGGGCCGAGCGGAAAGGACCGCTCTCCGAAGCGCTTCCTCCGGCCGCCCTGCCTGGCCAAACGCTGGCAGGAGCAAGCGGCTCCGGCGCCTGCATCAGCTGCGCCGCGGCGCGCGGCCGCTCGCCCTGCCCTGCCAGTTCAGAGCCGCGAGGCTGGCGCGGGGCTGCCTCCATCCGCGTGGCGGGGCTCTGGGCCGTGGCCCCTGCCCGGAGGAGGTGGTGGGGCCAGCTGCGTGCATCCCTGTAAGCCAGTGGCTCTGTGGCGGCGGGTGAGCAGCAGCCTTGAGGCTGAGGTAAGCAGTGGGGTGGCCCCTGCTGTGAAAAGGTTTGGGAAGTCCGAGCATGGGCTACTGCCAAGTGCTTGAGTCATCTCGTGCCCCAGACAGCTACCTCCTTCCCCGAAACCACAAAGGCCCAGCCTGCAGTGTTGCTCACTCTTTGCTCTTTGGGTAAGTCCACAAAGCCTGCCTTGTGCAGGGAGACCTGCCCTCCTAGGAGCTGTTGCTTGAGATGCTGAAAGGTTTGATTAATGCTTTTGCCTGCCTAACAAAATATGCAGAGGTCTTTAAAACGCATTTGTTTGCAAAGTGCACCATCTGCTATGGTATCTCATGTAGTACATACTGTACAGAGCTTAGCACATGTGTATTCCCACATCAGCCGTTGAGGACACATTGCAATGAAGATAGTCGCTATTAATTTGGATAGACTTCATTTAAATTGCAACAGTTCCTATTTAATTATGTTTGCTTTCTCAAATATTTTAAATTGCTTATTAGTAAATCTGAATTCCTAGTATAATCTCTAAAATGTGTGTGTATGCAGCTAATTTCTTACTACCTTGGGGATTCTAGACAGCTTCATTCTCTGAGCTATTTCAAAATTACTTAATCACCTTGGAAAACCCAATGCAGCCAAAAATCTTTTGTTTTCTTATTATTCAGTTGTAAATTAACGGTGCAAAATATAGCACTACTGGGTTGTAAAACTGCACACAAGTCTCCATTGAAATCCAGTGCCAAAATAAGAACAAAATAAGAACATTTAACTCTTTACAAAGTGACACGAATGCAAATGAGTATTTTCATCACAAGTTTGAGCAGGAATTTCCGAGCTTTATGCATAGCCTAGTAACCTGACAAATTCGCTGTAAATCATCAGTGACACACCGAATTAGAATGTGATCATATTTACACATTTTGAAACCCTGTAATGACTCATCTCTATGCCATTAAAAGTTTGCACTTGATAAATTTGTGTTTGCCTGCGTAAGAAGTGCCACGCCGAACACCCACAGGCTGCTCGGTGAGCTCGCCCTTGCGCCCACTCCTGCCGTGCGCCCTGGCGCGTCGGTCGCGCGGGCGTGAGTGGGGTGGGCGCGAGCGGGAGCCTCCTCCCGCCCCTCGCCTCTCTGCAAAGGGGCGTTTTGCAGCAATGCCAAATAGCCGCTGCGGCGGCCCTTACGTTCAAGGTTGCTGCGCCACAGAAAGAAGTGCAGGCTGGTTCCCCCCCTTTTGCAAATAGAAATTCTTGTGTTTCACAGAGAGTTTTAACATGACTTGTCCTTGCGTTTTGCAGCATGCTGGGGGCGTGCAGTCGTTAGACACGGCGGTCCTGTGTGTGTCCTTGCATCTTCATCCAAGGTGAAGAAGGTACTGAACAGTGAATAAACTAGTTTAATGAGCACTGCTCCAAACCTGCTGGACAAAGCTATTAAACAGGGAGGGGGAGGGAAGCTTGGCTTCACGTCTGGGCGTCCCAGAAGCAGTTTCCATCATAATATCGGGCTAGGGGCTCTCGCTGTGATGTATCTAAACACTGGACAAGAAGGTCTCCTGTTACTGGGGGAAAAACCCTTGGAAAAATCATGTCTGGCTTATTCTGATGCCTGTTGGTGTGAGTGTGTCTGGCACTGATCCTGAGGCCGGCTTTGCACAGGCTGAACTTGGTGATACTTGGTAGCGGTGGCAGGATCTGGATCTAAGCTCCCGAGCTCACTGCAGCCGCATGCCTGTCTGAGGCGTCTGGCAGCCGCGGGGGTTTCCTCGCATAGCTCGCCTGCAGCGGTTTCAGTTACTGCTCCCAAGTTAGGTCTCCAGGGCCTTGTGCATCCGTTGGAAGTGCCCCCAGTTCCGGGGGACCTTTGTGCCTTTATGTTTCTGTCGTGACCAGAAGCCAAACAATAAAACTGCCTTATTTTTAAGGGACAAAATCAAAGCCTCTGTGAGGAGCCCTGGGCTTTGGCCCCTCTCCGCCGGGGCCTCGTGCCCTCCCGGAGGGGTGAGCGCCCGGGTAGGAGCCCGCCTGCCCCTCCCTCTCCTGGCTCGGCTCCAGCCGTCTCCGTCTGCGCACGGTTATTACTTCAGCATCCAGCGTGTTTTACTTTATATTCATTTCTTTTGCACATACCGGCCCACTCACATATTAGATCCAAATCTTTCTCATTTCTGCCTGTTGCTTGACGAGGCGGCGAGGCACCATGCGCTGCGTGTTGTGACAGCCGCCGACGGGCTGCCGCCGCGCTGCGCCGAGCAGCCGGCTCTGCTGCGGGGCCCTTGCCGCCACCAGCACCGCCACGCGAGACCGGAAGCGCCGGCGGCCTCCCAGCTCCGAATATCTCTTACCAGAGCGAGGAGGAAGGCGCGCGGGCACGGCCCTCCTTCCCCTCAGCCCTTTGCACCCAAAGCTTCGCCACGGGCTTCTTGGATGTTGTTTTGGCGGCACCCGCTTCGGGCTGCTCCCTAGGATCGGTTTGGGCTGCGTGTCTTGAAATAAGGGGTGCAATGCCTGAAATTGTGGGGATACTGAGCTTTTAAAGGGGTTTTTTTTGGGTTTTTTTGTTTTTGTTAAGTGTTTGACCATTTTTATAGGGCTGTAGCTGTGCTCCTCACAGAGATGAGACAAGCTTTAAAACTTGATGGGAATTTAAAATTGCAAAAGCAGAGGGAGGGAGGCTCATATTTGAATGCCAAGGAGCTTGTATTGGTGGCCCGGGAAGGCAATAGCAGTGCACCGGTTTAGTTTATGTGATGTATATCTGCTGCTGTATTTTCTCTTCTTAGCATCCTCTGAAAAAACTCATTTTTGTCGTTACTGTCTTTCCTATTCTTGAACAACCTAGTCAAAAGGCTATAAAATAGTTCTGTTGGCTGGTAGAGCCTGATTTTATCTAAATTTTCCAGGGAAAAAAGCTGGGGCAACATGCAAAGGGGCTGTTTTAAAGTAAGTCTTGGTCGCAGGAGGTCTGTGGTACAGCTGTGTGTTAGTTAATTATGAAATAGAGAAGCATTTTTGTTAGCGCTCAAACCAGGCAAGGTGGGGAGGAGAAACTGCGACCCAAACTGAAAGGCTTTTAATTAAAACACCAGATTAGATCAACAGGTGATTAAATCCTATGGCGAAGCAGCTCGCGCTTTGTTCCCATACGCGGGCGTGCGAGGAGACTTTCTGCCAGGCGGACGCGCCAGCAAGCGCAGCGCACCCAGCACCCGCGTCTCCCGGGGGTAAAACTGAAACCAAAACCCTCTTAGACACGTTTCAGAGGGAGGAATCAGATTAGCTCAGGTTGTTGTGCATCAGGGGAAGAAAAAAAAAGGAAAAAAAAAACCCATTGGCACTGATATTTTTGCATCCCCGAAGCGCCGCGTTAGGATGCGAGCAGGGCGCCTCGCGAGGTGGAAGCAGGCGGCCGCGTTTCTGCCCTTCCTGCTGTTTTTGCCCATGGCGGGAAGGGGTCTCGTGTGACCCCGGGCGAGGACAGATGGCGGCTGGGCCCGCGCGTGGGACGGGGAGCCGGGAGCTCCGGCTGCTTTTCCCGGCTGCATCAGACACTTGCTATGCGGCACCACCTCCGCCTTCACCCACGTCTCCTCCTCCTCCTCCCCGCTTGCTCGCTGCGCTTCCCAGGCCTTTCACCTCGCCGAGCGTGCTGACGCCCCTCCAAGCCCCACTCCTCCTCGGGGAGGCGGTGAAAAAATATTTCCCCATTGTAATATGGTATGGTGTTAATTTAAAAAAAAAGAAAAGAAAAAAAGCAAAACAAAAACCAAATGGTTGCGAAGCCAAGTCCCACCACCCTCCAGCTGTTGTGTTTTACGTCTGCTGAAATGCTGAAACGGTCCTTTAAAACACACATGTCTAAGTCTGTGTGAATAACATCACCCCTAAACTCGTAATTTGTTGTGAAACTGAGGATTCTGAAATTCCTCGCAGCCTTCTTGAAACTTTGTTTTTTAGACAATGCTCCATAGCAAAATGAAGTTTATTTTATCCTATGCATGTATGATAATTTTAAAGAAAAACTGTGGGTTATTTATCTTTGGACCTTCTCGATGGAACTGAAAGATGCATTTGAAATGTTCCAGTTTCCCTAAATCTGCTTTTTTCCATTGAGATCTGCTGGTTCAGAAAGGCTTCAGCAAGTTCTTGCAATAAGGCTTCCCCGAACACGTGAGGCTTTAGCAGAAGTCACTTGAAGGTGACGTTTGGGAAAGGCCGTGAGTGGTAGAGGTATAGAGCTCCGTGATGCTTCAAAAAGGAAAACAATTTTAAAATTCTGAATTAGGAAAACCCTTTTTTCATAAAATTGAATTTTGGAAAATTCGTTTTAGAATTTTGAGGAAGAATTGCAGAATTTGTTGGCGTATGGGGATTTTTTTGCCATTATGGTATTTCGTGACATATCTGTGAAAGCAGCACTTACAACGTGTCAGGAAATTAGAAGCACGTAATATAGCATAAGAGCTGAAGCAATTTTTGTTTTTTATTTTTTAATTAAGAGCAGCCTGCGCTTGATACTGATTAAACCATCTTTCCTTTCTTTCTGGATCAAAGCGCCTCCTGTTTGCGTTGTAACGAAAGGGTTCGACAGCTTCACGAGGGCACCAACAGGAGACTTTGATCTGGAAGGGAGGGAGAGATGTCTCCGGTAGCACCAGACAACAGCTGCTCTTTGTGATTGTAATGGAAAATAAAATGAGAATTTTTCAACTATTATTCTTGTCATAATATGACATGATACAATAACTACTTCTGACATGTAATTTAATAGGTAAAAATAATATTAGAAGCAGGAAACTCCACGAAACAGGAAGGATGTTTGATGGCGAAGCCACCTCCATGCAGAAAGCGGGAAAAGCAAGTCAGAGGAGGGATCCCGTGGAGGCTTACGCTTATCTGTTCGCTTTGCTCAGGAGTGTGGATGTTTGCGGGGTGAAGCCTTCCCATCACACCTGAAATCATGCTGCTTGCCCACATGCCACTAGTAAGATCTACCCATAGCAATAGCACTGTCGTTTCTACACCAACACATTTTGAAAGGGAAACCGCGGAGGAGAAGCCGCTGCAAAGCGTAAGGAGGCTGCGGAGTCGCCCCCGCCGCTCGCCCGAGCCTCCCCCACACAAAAACGGGCTTTTCCGCTTAAACGTTCCCAAGGAGGTGCATTTTGAGGCCAGGCCGCGTGTCCTCGGCTGCCTTGCCTCCTGGCTGCCTTCCTCGTCCAGGGAAGCGGTTTGCATCGATGGGCGGCCAAAATACTTACGTATCTTAGGTAAGATGCCACCAAGGTGGGCTGACACGCTGTGGAGGATGGAAGCTGTCCCGCGGTCCCGGGTGCGCTTTGCAGCTGGGATGTCTAACCGCGCGCGCTCGCCGGCTTGCTTTGCCGTGGGGCCGGGCGAAGCCTGCTGCGGCAAAGGCTGGTGGGGGCTGCAGCGCGCCTGCTGGCAGTGCCGCCCCTCTCGCGACGCTTGCTTTTATTTTCGGAGCACTTGGGGTTTTGCATGTGTTAGTCCCACAGATGCCATTTCGCTTTCTCCCAAAATAAATTTGCAGTTTTTGTGGTTGCAGGGGGGAAAAAAACAACACTGTGAGTTTGTTTCTTATTTCCATCGTTAAATACAAAACAGAAAAAAACCCCTTTGAGTTACGCCGCATCGGACACAGGTGAGCATCCCCCTGGCCAAGAATATTTGCAAAGAAAAAAAGCGACACAAAGCAGAGCCGTTGCATGAGGCCCTGGGCAGGCTCCGGGTTTGCAGGGCGGGTGCCTGCCCGCTGCGAGCCCCCACCGCAGCACGCGTGCCACCCCCGCGCACCGCCCCCACCATGCACCGCTGTCACATTGCCGCTGCCGCGTGCCGGTGGCAGCCCCCGGCGCCCGCCGTGATTAATGCCGGCAGCGCGCGCCAGCCGCCAGCGTTCGCCTGTATGTCAGACAAACAACAGAGATGTATAGGACTGCTCAGATAAACAGTAATATCTCAGCTGCTCCAGGATATCTCACCCAGAACCGGTGGATTGGGAGTAAAAGGGGGGAAAAGGGGCAGTTTTGTGATTTTTTTACGTTTCCTTTCAGTTCTGCCAATAGGTTGGTTACGGCATTTCCAACCGGGAAGAAGAGTTTCCCTGGGGCCTGGGTGGCCGCGGCGCTGCCCTGCCCTGAGACTTCAGTGGCCACAGACAACCCTTGTGCCTAAGAGCCCTGGTGTCCTCGGCTTCGCAGCAGGCGCTCAAAGATCGGATTCAGCTTGCGCCAAAACTAGTGAAAATTGGCCTGGGCCCAAGAACATATTTTTCGGGCTGGCAAAATACGCTGTTCTCCTGGACTCGTATTGCGTTTGCCCAGGGATTCTCCGATCCAGCAGCTGAAATATGGGGAAAGTGTGATGAAGCTGAAACCAAATCCTGCGATTTTTCCTCTTCCCCTGCCGCCTCCTCCCCTCGCCGCCTCCTCCCCGGTTCTCCTGGAAACAAACAAAACCGGGGAAAGAAAGCGCACAAAAGCGGGGAGGGGGCAGGCAGACGGGGCTGATCACTCCCGAAGAGTTACATAATTACAGGCTTCCTGCGAAACCATCTGCTTTCTCCTGTTTAATTTTTCAAGCGTGTCCGCGATGAATCCAAGCATCTCCGACGGCACGGCGCCCCGAAGTGCGGCACCGGCTGGACACGGCTGCAGAGCGCCGCTCGCTTCTGCGGCGCCGCGACCCTGCCCCGAGCCCGCAGAAAGCCCAAGCGTGCGCGTGTGTGGTGGCTCTGTAAGTCCTCCTGGCACTAAATAATTCTGATTAAAAAAAAAAAAATAAGAAAAAAGAAAACCCCACTCGATAAGCACGGGCCGAATGCTGCGTCCGCGGGGAGCAGCACCACGGGCTTAGTTGGTAGTGCAAATTCACTCGGTTCTGCTAATAATAGTGAAGTGACCGGGCGTTTGCTCCCCGGGGCCGTCGTCCTCAAGGGGAGCCGGAGCATTTTGTTTCAGTGAAAGATGCTTTTCTTGGCCGCTTTTATCTCACTGAAGTTTCTTGTTAAATAGGTTCAATAGAAGAAACGCTAGCCACAGTTTCATACAAATAAATCATTTGGAGAAGGAAAATTGAAGAGACCTTCCGTCATTAGCAGCCATGGAAAGAGCCGCCACAAGGGGCCATTTGGTTCGCAGGCCCTGAGTACTGTCTCTCAGGGGCAAAAATCATCAGAAATGAATTTTCTACCTTTAAGAAAAAATCAGGCTGTCCTTGGGATGGCGACAAGCGGAGAGAAGGGCTGCTTTCTCCCAGCTCCATGGGGGCAAACGGCGGCCTCGAGGTCTCCCCTGCTCGCCTGCTCACGCTCTGGTGAGGGCTGTTGCCTGGAAGGGGCAAGTCCATGGTCATCGGCCTGGAAGGGGCCAGTCCATGGTTATTGGCCAAACTGCAGCCCGTTTTGCCCCCAGGGTCTCCATCAGGTAGGTGGTGGCAGACAGGGGGGTGGACACCCTGGGGCGCATCCTGCCACGCGTCCGTGAGGGTTCCCCCCTGCTGCGCGGCGGGACCGGAGAGCTCTGCTGCGTCGGGGCGCGGGGGGGCGGGCGGGGGGCGGCTGCCTGGGCGTGCCGTGGGCTAGCCAGAGTCGTGCGGGCGCGGAAGGGAGCTGGCGCCTATCATCTCCAGCTAGCGTGGTCTGGATGAGGAGGTCTGGATGAGAAGGGGTTTGGGCTCCATAGGGTCTCATGAATAAGAGAAGCTGTCGAAAACCCCGCTTCTGCGGCGTTACCCCAGCCGCCTGGCCGGGATGCAGTTCACCTTACCGTGGCGGCAATCTGCCGGGAGACAGGGCCGCTCCGGTGGCCACCGCGCCCTGGGGCTCCAGCAGCCTCCGCGGCAGACGGCGGGGGGCTGCCGTGGGTCCCCCCGGGCACCGCCGCGATGCGCCCGCTGAGAGCGGAGCTTGCTTCCGCAGGACATCTGCTGGTGGAAGGAGGCACGGCTGCCTGCACGAGTAGGGTGTCTGCTCGGGGGGGGGGTTAAATTTTTCCAAAAAAAAGCCTATCTTTTAGCATTTATCGGTATCGGATTGGAGGTACCCTGAGTCACTCTGGCAGGTTAGGACGGCTTTAGTCCAAAGCACACGCATACAGGGCATCTGCCTCTGCTTGGCAGGTTTCTGTGTTTCTGCAGAAGATGAGCTTTTTAGAAAACGACTCGCCCGACTAAACCTTGATTTCTTTTGGCTAGGACAAAAATTGCTCCAAATGTGAACCAACGCAACGCAGCCTAACGCAATTGCTTCAGAGAAAGGTCAAAACGGGGCTCCTCAACATCACCAGGGCTTCCTTCACACCTTCTCGCTTTAACGTAGACATGGTATCAGCTTTGTGCAGCCTTTACGGTGCCCCAGCTGCCCGCTGCGTCGCAGGCGGGAGGGCCGGCGATGGGCAGGGGGTCTGGCATGCAGGAGAGCGAGCCCCCGGCACGCCGGGTTTCTGACCTCCAGCGTCTCGGCCAGGACGCGGCAGAAGGCTGCAAATCCTTGATTTGCAACGACACTGTATTCTTCTGCTGGCTGTTTAAGAAGAATATCATTCAACAAACAGTAGTTGAATGCATTCACGTCAAGTTAAATCCTTCCTCTAAAAGCTTTAGTTGTCAGGTATTCATTAGAGTGAGTTTCACATCAAAATGATAGTCACTAATACGGTGAAAACATCTTTTATAGCTTTGGGGATTTTTATGTTGCATTGTATAAATGCCAGATCTCCACTGATACAGAAAGGTCTTCCTGGACCCACATAGTTGATGTGAGAATGTGTTTTCCACCTCCTCTTGAGGAGATGAATACTACGTACCAGTGCCGTGTGCGGTAGGAACAAGGATACTGTTGAAAGTCTTTTGTGTAAATGGGACGCGATGGGCTGTACCTGCAAATCTGGTGCAGCGTTCTGACACTTTCTGCAAACTGTTTTCAACCCTGAAAATACCAAAACTGGCGTTTCTCTTTTGTTGTCTCCATAAGGTGACAATTATCATTCTAACTAATGTAACTTTTTTTCCAAGTAACAGAGCTGAAAGATAGCTCTGGCCTAGGAAGTCGAAAGTGCATAGCAATCTGGATGCTTCAAGTCTGGGTTGCCTGGATGCTTTTGAGAATTGGACTGATATAGAAGACCGCTAGATCTGCATCGGGTAGGAACCAGTCCTCCTTTCCAGACCCCAGCACCCGCCGTCACCAGGCAGCCTGAAAACGTGGCTCACTGCAGGGAGCTGCCCTGGTGGAAACGGCAGGTGATGGCAAAGTCCCGCCGCCTGCGCCGGGAAGTTCACGTTAATGGTGGCGGCAGCACGCGCCGTTCCCCCGAAAGTCGGGCAGGAGCCTAAATATGGAGCGAGGCATCACTTCAGACTGGCTGTTTCTGAAAATCCTGGCCCCGGTTTGTGAATTGATGGCATTGCACTTTCGAAGAGCAGATGGTACTAGCTGGTGATCCAGGACAGCTTTTTTGCATTAGTGTCAAAAATAGCTAAGATGCCAGCTGTATCTCTTGTGGGTCAGCGGAGGTGAAATCGCAGAGCGATGTGCGCAGTACTGCAACGCACAGCGGCAGGGGAAAACCAGACATGCCGCTTAGCAGCACGCAGTGCTTTTAGATGGCTTTAAACTGCTAGCTTCCCACCTCTTTTGGAGCAGACCGACTCCTCGCGTGCATCGCCCAGCGGTAAGCTACGCCGCCAGGCACTGTAAAGGTGCCCCTCTGTGCAGGCTCAGGTTTTACCACGGCGCAATTCAGCGTTTGCGTCCAGCCCGTGGCGTTGGTGGAGGACGGCGCTGGAGGTGGCCGCGATGCCGGTGGGGGCTCCCAGAGGTCCCAACAGCTTGGCCGCTGCTCCAGCACCCGAGCTGGAGAGATGGCCAAGACGGGGGCTGAGCCGAGGCTGACGGGACGGGGATGCAGCGGAGGAAGGGGATGCAGCGGAGGAAGGGGCGGCGGTGCCCTGCTTTGCCTCCCCAGTAGGGCTGGTTTTATAGGTGCGTGTGGGAGGTCGGCCAAGCCGATCTGCTGAAGAGCAGGCAACGTAAGGAAGAGTCTGACAGTGTTTTCTGTTTATTAGAAAAAAAGAGATTATTCCCGTTTCTCCGCTTTCTGCTCATTTTTACATGTTGCAGAAGTGTAGTCGTAATCTTAGTTACAAACCACAGGAAGGTGTTGCAGCGTTAACGAAGATGGTCCTCTTTGGCTGGTTTATCTGGGTGCATACCCTTTTTCGACTGAAGGAAGCTATGATGTATAAAAAAGAGAGATTGCATCATGTAGGATGAAAAACGAGCTGTGCGTGCGTGCAGCAAAGCCGGTGCACCGGCACAGCCTGCTGGTTTCCAGCGATAGTGCAAAAGGCATTTCTTCAGCGCAAAGCAAAACTTTCCACAGCTCTCTCCTGCCTTTTCATCAGCCACGTTAATATTTTTCCCATACTGTTTCTTTTCGTTTGCAGTTCTGAAAGCAGAGACAGCCCGTGACCTCTGGGTGGCTAAGGCGGGATTTCCACCAGCAGGGGCAGGTGGCTGAGCAGGGGGCTTCGGCAGTAGAGGCCGGTGCATCCGAAAACCTATCGACCAGATCTCTGTAAGAACGACCTTATAATGTACATAGCCGGAGTGGCAAAGACTTAAAGTAGGTTATATGTGAGATGTCACACTTGCAGAGCTCGGCAACGCTGTGGGCTCAGCCACGCACAGAATTTTCCGCACGCAGAAAATTACCAGAATAGCTACAGCAAAGAAAATAAAAAAGACGATCTTTGCCTGTGCTCTGGAACCCCTCCCAGACGCCCCGTGCGAGCCTCGCCTCTGGGCGCCTTTCTGCAAAAAAAAAACAAAGCGGGGGGCCATCGTGGGGGCCTCCAAGCTTTCCCGGCTCCCGGGGGGCGAGAGGCTCTTACAAAGCACGTTGCCCAATTCACTGTCTTCGGGAAAGAACTCGACGCCTCTGAGAGGGGAAAAACCCCATCATTATCACAGCGCTTCACCTTGCATCCAGCCTTTCTCCCCGTGCCGCGACCGTCGCTGGGGCCCGCTGCTCGGGGCGGGGGGGCGGCGCAGCCCGCGGGCAGTGGTGCTGCGCCCCGGCAGCGGCGAAGCCTCCGTCCCCTCCGCACACAAATAACCCGCTTTTGTCCCATGAGGAGGCCTCTGAGCTCATGAACAAACGTTTTTCCTATGCTGTCGCAGAGGCAGAGTGGAAAACTTTTGCACGCCGCTGTTTATAGCGGCGCCTGGCTGACGCAGCTTTGCTTGGGACCGCGGTGCCGACGAGCGGCTCAGCACGGGCACCAGGCTGTGGCTGGGCCTTTCGCTCCAAGGGGGTGCCGGCTGGGTTACCGGTGTTTCACCATCCTTTGGGAGACCCTGGCGATGCTGGTACTGACAGAGACGCGCGGGTGCCGGGCTGCGGTGTCGGCGCGTGCGGCAGCCTGTGCCTGCGGGCAGCTCTCCCTGCCAGAAGGGACGGGCCTTGCAGCGCCGGCCTGGAAAATGACGCACTTGCTGCCTTCTCTCGGGTTAAATTTGTCAGGGACGTTATCATCGCCTTCAAATCTGTATAAACCTACAACGAGCTTATAATAGACTGTGGTAAAATAGCCACAGCAAAATAACCAGCAAATATAAGAATATCCCTAATAGTAATAACCCGTGCAAATATATGTTTGCTTATATTTTACAGCATTTTGCATAACGGAACATAGTGAGTCCGGAGCGTGCTACGCGCTTGCAAGGCCTGGGAGGCGGCTCCCTGCCCCGCACACCGGCGTGCAGGCGAAGGGCGGCGGTCGAAGCACACAGCACGGTTTCGTGTTTGAGCACTAATGTTACCGACTGCATCATCACCTTCGGGGCACGAGGCGGGCGCCAGGGTGACGCGTTTTCCGCGGCTGGGGTTTTTGCTGCTTTCCATGCGGAAAGCTCCCGGCAGCAACCGCGCGGAGAAGGAGCCGGGGCTCGGCCTCGGCGCCGCGCGCTGGGAAGCCCCGGCTGAGCTCGGCCTTACGGCAGGGAAGGGCTGCGCCTTGCGCTGCCGGGTGGAGCGGTGCCTCCGACATGGCCTGCACAGCAGGAAGCACAGAGACGGGCTCAAACAGTCTGAATTTTGTTACAGCAGGTTTTGCTCTGTTTTGCCCAAAGACCTCGCTGCTGTATGGTAGAAGAAAAAGCAGTGCTCATTTCTGCATACCCAGTTTGTGCTGTTTTTATGGCACCTTCCTTTCTCTGTTCTACTTCTCTTCATATATGAAAAAATGTGTTATTTTGGATGAAGCCGTAACCGCTGTGCACAGTGGTGCTGCTCGAGGAGGTAAGCAGAAACGGGCGCTGAGGCTGGCTGCTGCACAGCGCTGTGCCCCCCCATTTTCCTCCCGGTCCTACAAAACCACGGCCGTGTCCTCCGGCAGCCCTCCCGACCCGCAGGCCCCCGCCCCGACGGCCGCAGCGGCGCTCGCAAGGCAGCCGCGCGGTGAGGGCGGGGGGACGCGGCCCGCGGTGCAGCATGCCTGGCCGCCCTCCGCAGCGAAGCGCGTGCTGATGCTCAGATACCGCTGCCGATTACCAGATTAATTTTGGGCGGAGGAGGAAATCCACCGCTGCCTTGGCCGGTGCCCGCGGGCTCCTTCAGTGCCGCTCGCAGGCGGGTGCCGCCGCCGGCGCCGTGGGGCTGAGCCCGGGCTCCCAGCGCAGCTGTGGGGCTGCGGGGCAGAAGCGGCCCCGGGGCGCGGGAGGGAGCCGACGGCGCGCTGCCTTTGCCAGTGCTCGTCAGGGGTGCTCGGGAAGAGGACGACACGTAGTAAGATGACGTTCTGCAAGACAGATAACGAACGAAGCAGGCAGAAGCCGTAAGATGATGAATATCAGCTTGTGTCTTCTGCTGATGCAGTTTCTTTTCCAGTGACATTATTCCGACCAGATGCTCTTGGGGGTTAAGCAACCACCACATAACTAATGGGCAAATGGGATTTCAGCCTCGAAAGTGAGTCATCTCCAGCTGAGGAGGACACAAAGGCTGCCTTCAATTGCATTACACAGCAGAGCGGCTCGCACTTCTAGCCTGAGTTGTCAGCCTTTAAGCAGAGAAATCATGGGCCTACAGGAAAACCAGCAGCAATATTGCTAATCACTTACAAAAAAATGGTAAATGCTGTTACTGTACTACTCCACAGTAACTGAAGTTTGCCAGCTGCTGCAGCAGAGGAGGCTGAAGGCTGCAGAGACATCCAAGCCACCTGCCAGCCACCCTCAGCTGCTGGAGATTATGATGTTCTCTGCCATGTTGCTTCAACTCTCCTTTGAATCTGTGTCCTAAACTGAAATTTTGGGCAAACGTTTAATCACCTTTCTGTAGCCGTCAGTGAGGTATTAATTGTTAAGACTTTATGGGTTAGGGTGCTTGGTGCAGAACAGCTTTCTGCAGTGCATCACCCCCGCGCGAAGGGCTGGGCACAGCGTTCCCCCCCGTGCTGACGCTCTGCTGGCCTTGAGGGAGCCACGGGTTTGAAACCTTAGGGGTGGGGAGATCCAGGCCTGTGCACAAACACGGTTAGGGTTAAACCTGGCTGCCGACTTGAGCACAAGGTACGATATATATGTACCCGCGGTCGGACTATCCCTCTGTCCCTTCCTCCTGCTGCTCAGTGTTGGTATCTGCAATAGCTGGAGCGCTTTTCATCCTCACATAGCGTTACAGGCCACGGGGCTGGGACAACAGCTGGTGTTGGCCGAAGGCTTGGGAGGGGGCTGGCGGGGCGGCTGCGTGCTGCTCCTGGTGCCTCGCGCGAGCGTGCTCGGGAGGGAGGCGCAGGGACCTGGCCCGGCCTCCTCCACCGCGGCTCGCCGCCGGGCGCTGTTTGGTGGCACTTTCAGCATTTTCCCTACCGCTCCTGCTACGGCGATGCCGAGCGGTCGGGGCCGGGGTCAGAGCTCGGTGGAGTTGAGCGCTGTGTGAACGCGTGGCAGAGACGGGCGCTGAAGGGCTGGCCGCCTGTTGCTGGTGTGCAGAGCTCATTGCACAGGCACTACCCAGGCGCGGCCCTCGTTTGGTTTTTTTTATGTTGAAGTCAGTTGGCATTTAGAAAAGGAAAAAAGAGGCATTCTGTTTTTCTTCTCTCCGGTCTGATACTGGTACAATAGACACCGGAGTGTGGGTCTATTTTCGTAAAGAAGAATAAAGACAGTGGGACTAGCTGGGCGAAGCTGCGCACAGCTTTCCCATATATGGGAACTGCCAGAAAGTGCAGTTCTTCAGCGAGGCTCTTTTCTGCAGAGAAACTCATAAAGCAGCGTGGTGATGTGTCATAAAGTAGTCAGCATGGATGGCCAGAACAACAACACTCCTTTAAATAACTTTGCAAAACCTCTATGTGTGGAGGCCACAGGCTTCTTCTGAAGAGCAGTGGGATATGTGCAATCACGCTGAAGAGAAACTGGCAAGTTTGCCTGAAAAATGCCCTCTATCATAACAGCTAGTTTGCAGAGTCTCTGTGCAGACCTGTAACGTAGGCAAGCCATCCTCAGCTGGGAGCTATAAGCACTTTTGGGACGATCAGGCACTTCCAGCTGGGTGGAGAGAGCTCGCTGTGGCTCCTTCCCATCTGCTTAGGAAACGTTCCTGATTGTACCTCCTGGTCTCCAGCTCGTCTCCCAGTTCTGGCTGTCACCTCCAGCTCCTGGACAGGATGGGTCCTGCTGCAATCAATAAGAGGCCGATCAGCCTGCCCTGTGTGTGGGGGGGATGCTAGGCTGGGATGTGCTCTTGTGCTGTGGTTCCCTTCCCTGGTGAGCCTCGTGTTAGTGGGAGCTGCGTCATATCAAAGACCTTTGCAAAGGCTGCTGCCTCAGCAAACAAGGTAATGCATATTTTTTAATTAAGAGAGTAAGTGGTTATGAAATGTTCCTGAAATCTTCATGTAAATAGACACTGACAGCAATGACTTTGTGTGAAGTAAATCAATCTAAATAGATCTGTTAATGTCTACTGCGCAGCCATGTGGCTTCACTGGGCTTTGGTGTTTTGGCTGCCACAAGGCAGCGGTTGCAGGTGCTGGCGGAGCTGGGATTTAATGAGCTGGGGCCTTGGCACATGGATATAAGGTTGTCTTTGTACCTACGGCCGTCTCCCTGAGCAAAGCACTGTGGCAGTATTCCAGCAGCTCCCAGGGCTACTCGTGCTTCCTGCAGCACCGCGACTGCAGGCGAGTAAAACTTTCTGGCAGGCAGAAACTGAATTTGCAAGTTAACTGATGTAGGGAAATTCCCTTGCTTAATTTAGAAAAGAAGGGCCAAAACTGAGAAATAACTGTGCGCTTGCCATGAGCGGACCGTCATCCAGCACCGGCGCGTCCCCGACCCGGCCGGCTGCTGACCCTGACCGCAGAGCGGGCAGAGGCGCGTGAGCCGGGTCGGGGTCCCCGGATGCGCTGAGAGCTCACTCAGCCCCTCTCCTTCAGCGCTGAAGGGTGTCCCCCTGGAACAGGGCACCTCTGAGGAGGGTTGTGGTGCAGCCCGTCACCGAGGCGCAGAGCCTGGTTAGGGCTTTCCGGGGAGCCGAACGGGTGCAGTTCCCGAGCGCGCCTCGAGGGCGAGCGTCCACCCGACACGCGAGACCTGCTTGGGAGTGCGCTTGCGTCCCCCCCGCTGGAGCTGCGGCCGTGCCACGTGTAGTGGGCTGTTATGTCACCTGTCCGTAAAGCTGGAGTAGCTTCTGAGAGGTAATAACAAAAAGTCGATGGTATTAAATGAAACCTACGGCTCTCCTCTCAAAAGGAAAGATGGTCTGAAATGGGAAAAATATAAACTGCTATGTGGAAAAAGTTTGGTTGTGCAGAAGCATCTGTCATCCAAGCCCTCGACTGGGTGAATGAGCTTAAAGCTACACCTCAGGAGAAGTGCAGGGAAGCTTCTTCATGTTAAGCATGTAGGTAAGGGGCTCCGTAACGGCCTGAAACACCATCTGCTCCGCCCCGGGGCAGGAACGCCACGCCTTGCCTTCCCTCTTAGCAGGAGATCTTAGCGAAACCTAAGCCCAAGGAATTGCAAATAATAAGTCCTTTTCACAACACTTCTATTAACACTGTGAAAATCTGAATGTGACTCAATCGTTGTTTAATCCTCCTCAGTGCTTGGTGCGGTGCCCTTTCTCCTGCTGGGCTGCTTCCCTGCTCGGCGGTGCTTAGCCTCCCGCGCGTGAGCACGGCGCGCCAGAGTCTGCCCCATCTAGAAAAGCGATGATATGTTCCCCGGGAGAGCTCAGCCTGTGTGCTTCAGTCTCGGGCTGAAGTTCATAACTGATCCTCCTCACGAGTAAACCACATGCTTCTGGGAAGATGGCAGTGCGTGAAGTGCGTTCCTGCCCGGAGCAGATGGCTCGGGTCTCCGTGTGGAGCACTAATGAGTAACCCCAGCGCGTGGGGCAGGAGGCAGGATATAAGCCCTTCTGTAGGAGCCTTAGCAGGAGCGACCGTGCCCGGCAGCCGCTTCGGCTCTCCCGTGGAAAAGCCGGCGCTCCGCCGAGACGCCCAGGGTAAAGCTGCCGCAAGACAGGGGCAGTTGCTGATAGCGCTGTAGCCGGGTGCAGCTCATACGTCGTGCATCGCGCTTAAGGTCTTGCGTGGTCTGACTGCATTTAATCAGCTCGTCCTGGCTCTCCTGCTGTTTGGTCAAGCCAACCATCGCATGGCTTGGGCCTAAGCGAGAAGGTGCGGGAACAGAGGAGGGGCTGGGGAATTCTGCTGGAAGACCGTGAAATCATGACTTTCAAGCCCAACAGTGCTGCTTATTTCTGTGTAATTAACCCTTGTTATCAAACAACACTGGAGGCAGCTGAGCATCATACGTTCCCCCTCGTTACTGAAGTGAGCTGAGAGCTTGTTCAAGGAAATGTGGGTTTCTCACTGGTTTAGACCAAATAAGCCAAGACGATAGCTGTGACTATCCTCTCCAGGTAATGTTTCATCCGTTAGTCTTTGTCGTGGTTAAGAAACTGTACCCAAAACACTGACCCCTAGTATTTTGCTGCTGTCCTTGGATGACACGTACCAGCCTGGAGAAGGGTTCTGCAGTTCCCTCTGTCGGCCCGGCCTGGCCCGAGGTAAGCTCGCAGCTGCTGCTCCAGCTCAAGTGCAAGCTATCTTTGGATAGGGCTTTGAAAGTCAAGAGTTCAAATTATGCAACTAATACATTTGAAGGGTTCTTATAGTTGCACATGATGATGTGTTTCTCCTGATTTTAAAAGCTTATTTAAATCACACAGGGAGAAAAAATATTTAAAAGAGACATTATAGATGAAGGACACAACTCTAATTTATGACGTGATGTAGCAAAACGCAGGTGTTAACTACGTAGTCATTCCTCGTATATTTTGACCGTATATTTCAAACATGCAGGTGGCTCTGAATGGCGGCCAGGATGCTGCTGCAGGTGCACCAAGTTCTTGGATCAGTGAGATCCAATGAAACCAGGTAAAAGGGGAAGATTTGTGGTTCCCTGGGCAATGTGGCATTGCCCATGAGTAAAGCTCACTGTCTCATATGTGGTATCACTTCTATTATGTATTTTGACACAGCCTGTGCTCTCCGTACGAGCGTTCCTGTTTTTTCCCCCATCTGAAAAGCTCCTTGAGACAGGGATGCGAGCCTTGGGTGTGGTAGATCCTCCTTCCTGGTGAAGCTCCTTCTGGGTCCACCTGCAGCCCAGACACGTAACCAGCACCGGGGCTGTGGGAGCCCTGGAGACCAGCTGGGGTATTAACATCCCTGCCGCGAGGGGATGGCGAAGCACGGCTTGGCAGCCTGTGCTTGGCTGTGCGTGCATCCGAGCTCGCTGCTCAGGGGCTTTGAGGAGCAACGGCTACTCTTTCTTCCTCTGATAAGCCGTGAGGCCTCCTGCCTCACCTTAGGGCTTTCCTTTTGTCTGTCGTTTCTGTATCCTTGCTCCAGGAACAGAGCGTGCTCTCTCTGCTATATGCATTTTTTTTTTTCATGTTTAAGTTTAATCAAAATTCAGGGGGGTTGGGCCTGACTTTTTCACGTGTATTTGCATGGTGGTTTTTTTTTTTTTCTTCTCAGTTTTCTTCCTTCCTTGCTCATAAACCTCTCTGCCCCATGTCCTGCCAGAGGAACTACTGCATCCGAGATTTCTGCCCTTCCGTCCGATTAAGGTAGCCTCATCGCTTTTACGTACGTCTCGAGAGCCCGATTTCTCAGCTGACCGTCCTTAGCTGCTGTGTTGCTGCAGTGAGTCGTGGCTCTAGTTTTGGCACCTGCCAACCTGAGCAGAAATAGTTGTTCTGCCGGACGCCAGCGCCAGCGATCCACCAGTGCCGCCGCTGTGCCATCGAGTGTCCTGTGCTTTCGCTCCCTGGTCAGTGGATCTGACGCAGAGGGCACAGCGGTGTGGACGGCAGTGAAGTCCTTACGGCTTGATGAGGCTGGCGACGCGGTACCGCACAGACCGGGCGCCTACCTTCGCGTTTCCTGTAGGCGCCCGTTGCCCAGGCTGGGCTGAGACCTGCGCGCTCTGGTGCTGAGGTGGGGGCCGCAGAGCGTGTCATTCAGCTCGTCGGTTATCGTGCTGTGACCTTTTGTTTCTGGCGTAGGCAGCTGCGTGCAGCTTTTGGCTGTGTCGATACCGGCTCGTCCGCCTGGACAGCTTTGCGGTAACGCTCGCGCTACAAATCCTGCCCGGCGTTGCTGCTCTGAGAGGCGACGGCTGAGGAGAGGGTCGAGGCGGAGCGCCTGCACCTTCTGGTGGTTTCGCCCTCTCGCCCGACTCGTTTCTCGGGCAAGTCCGGTTGCGAGCAGCCAGAAGAGCGGAGGGATTGCTCCCGGCTCCGCCAGACCGCCTGAGCGGGCCGGACACGCGCGGTGTCGGCGGTGACTCGCGGGGTGATGTGTCAGAGCCGCCACCTCCTGCGCCGGGCGCGGCGCCAGCGTGAGGGCACTGCCTCGCTCGCTCGCTCGCTCGGGAGGGAGGGAGGGCGCTGCCGTCGTGGGACCCGCGCGGCAGCGGCGGCGGCTGGCGTCGCCCGTGTGTCGCGAAGCGCTCGGTCGCAGGCGGTCTCCCGGCAGCGCTCGCGTGTTGGCATCCGCGTGTGGTTTGCTGTTCACCTCCAGGCGAGCAGAAAGGATGAACTCTTCCAGTGGCCGTTCCCCCCAGCTCTCGGGGATGATTCAGCACATCCAGAAATGCAAGTGGTTAGTGAAACCATCTGTGTGGCCGCAGGCGCTTGCTCGGCAGAGGACGCTGGGTCTGTGTTGCTATGGCTATAGCGTTATAGCCCCTTTTGCCGTGCACTTTTTGGGGGGCGTGAGAAGCGTCCGTGGTGCAGCTGTGGCGCGAGGGCGACCTGGGGGCCCTTCCCCAGGAGCGGGGCTGGAGCACGCGTGCCGAGGAGAGGCCGGGCACGCTGCCCGGGTGGACGGGGCCCGGCCGAGCCCTCCCGAGGAAGCTGGGGGAGGCCCCACACAGGTCTGTTGTAACCCGTGGGATCTAGAGCCGGGCGGTCGTGTGTGCATTTGCGTGGGGCTCGCGTGCAGGAGGGCGGCCCGGCCTCACCGCGCGTCCCCCAAAGCGCCAAAGGGGCTGAAGGGGCTCCGTCCTGCCTGGTCGGAGAACGGCCGCGGGGCTCGCCGAGAGACCGGCGGCTTCCAGCTCACAGCTGCTTCCAATAACTTTCATTTCCTGGATAATAATGTTCATTTCCTTCCAGATTTTACTTGCCTGGGAACACAGTAACATCTGCTCCTCTGGGTTGCGTGCAAGATGGATTTCCTCACGGGAGAAAAGGGTGGTTTTTCTTTTTTCTTTTTTTTTGTTTTGTTTGTTTGTTTCTCATAAGTGTTGCTTAGCTCCGAAAGACAGCTATAAAAACGGTACGTTTGCCTCTGCGTAGGTTATCGGCTAAGCAGTTCCAGCTCCGACCTGCCCATCACGCCAGCAGATGCAGGCGGCTGCAGCTGGCAGCGCGGCGGCCGCCGGCTCCACGGGTGGGCGGCCGTGACGTCCACGGCCGGCCGGGCTCGGCGCAGCGTTGACTGCTGCTCTGTGCCGGCGGCCTCGTTCCCCTGCTCAGTGGAGGCCTGACGCTTTTTTCAGACTTCTTCTACATCTTTGCGGAGGGCATTTATATAAATGTCCCTCTTCAGGCATCACACAACCCTTTAATGAACTTGCACAGACCTTTGCGCGCATGCAAGCTGTGACCGCGTGCATTGGCTGTTTCCTGGCATATCCATCTCTGTTCGACCTGGGGCAGTGCCCTGCGATCCCTCTGCCTGCTCCGGTCTGAGGTAATGCGTAACAGGCTGCTAGACCATTTAAAAATGATCTGCTCTACCCATTTGCAGCTCAGACATGAAAACCGCTGAGAGTTGAAGGTCAAGCAGTGTAGGTTCCAGCTGGAATGAGCAGGCTAACTTTATATATATATATATATATATATATATAACTCTGAAATATGCATTCAAAGGTTACGCCTGCAATCGCCTAGGCACAGCTGCCTATTACCCGTGCCCTTGGATGGAAAAAAAACACAAGGTAATACAGGTACAGAGCAGCCAGCTTCATCCTGCTGTGGCCAGTCTGCTTCGGTGCAAGCCGTTTTGGGTAACAAAATCCATAAAGTGGAGTTTCGCCAGTGCGCAACTTAGGATTCGGGTCACGACCGTCCGGCTGGATGGGTGGTGGCCACCAGGTGACTGCACGGCTGCTGCCCTCACCACGTGCACACAATGCTCTGCTGGCTTTTCCTAGGTGCTCTCCTGAAAGTCTCAACATGCCCATAAATAATGCCTGGAAAACAGAAGTGCACAAGGGATAGGAAGAAAACCAGCAAGAAAGCACAGCTGTAACCATAGCAAAGATGCTCAAAGATGCTGCTTTTTCTCCTCTCGGTAATATTTAAAACAAAAGTGTTTGGTCCAGTTGATCTATTCAGAGGTGCAAAAAATCATATCGATTTTTTTTTTCTTTTTTTTTTTTTTTTCTTGAACAACTAGTACTCGTAGAGAAGAGAACCATTCTTAGTGGTTATCTTATTCAAAGGAATGATTTGAACTGATGGTAACTCTGAACAGAGTTTAATGCCCTTCAAGTCTGGGGTGCATTGACAACTGAGCCAAATACTTGGAAAATTAGCAGCAGCGTTCCCTTACGCAAATCTTTCTGCTTTTCCTGAAATACAGAGTAATTACACTCATCTGGTGGATGTGTCGGTTCATCAACTTCATAAGCTAATGGTTCTCAGTTTGCAAATTGGTATTTATATGTAAATTAACATTTCCCTATTTGTTATTAAAATAAAGGGTATTATCTCTATATTCAGGATGTTTTAGATGATTATTACTCACTAGCATGTGAATTTTGATTGATTATTTCCAGTTCTGGTAATCATTAACAACTACTGGTAGTTTAAGAATGACTTTTTATTTCAAAGGGTAGGATTTATCTGGCTTTATATCCAGCCACACTGAGGAGTCGTCACCTTTACCTCTTTAATCCTACTGCTGTATACAGGATAGTACATTTTACTGTTCATGTTCTTTCAACTCTGAATTTCTCCTTTAGTATTAATAAAATATGTTGACATACCAAACAATGTAGCCAATAGGTAAAGCGGAACAAAATGAGTCACCATTTTAAACTATTTTTTTACATCATGCTTGCTCTATTAAAGTACATCAGAAGACACACTAGGAGATGCAAATTAAAGACAGATAACCAGAGGAAAAACTTGCAGAAAGGTACATCATGCTTGCTCTATTAAAGTACATCAGAAGACACACTAGGAGATGCAAATTAAAGACAGATAACCAGAGGAAAAACTTGCAGAAAGGTACAAGAGAAGTTACCAGATGATATAAACTGGGGATGAATTGTATAACTGCATGAGAATACACATAATGAAAGTCCAACAAATAAAACAAATCCAATGCAACTTCTTGATTAAACGTAACTATGACAGAAGAATAGTTGTAAGTAATGTATTGTCATCTTCATTTTGAGAACTTTCCCAAATTGGCTTTCTGTTCATTTTCAATACTGGATTTTAGGATTCTCTTGAATGTTTAAATTCCTAATAATAAAAAGAATAACTTGTATCATCCTTTATTAATATAACAGCCTATAGCAGCCTAATACAATAAATATTTTGAATGTTGTGACTGCCACTACAAATATCACTTTCACTTTAGAATTATCTCGGTGAAATCCATAACTAAATGGCTTCTCTTCTGCTGGTGAATAAGGAGATGCTTCATGTAAATTAGAGAAGATAGTTTTAGTAAAGTGATTGGCAAATACAGAAATTTATTATTGTACTTAACCCTGTCAGTTTTGGAAGGACCCTATAAGAGGATCTTGGTGCAGCTCTCTGTGAAATACTGGGTTTTAAAATAATCTTACTATCCTGTACAAATTTCATGTAATGTTAATACATTGGGAGATACGAAAGCACTTATCCAAAAGTGCACCAAGAGAGGGAAAAGTTCTTTTTTTATTTTTATTTTCTTATTTGTGATTATGTCTCTTATAAACTGTCATAAGAGTTGCTGTTGTAGCAGACCAATATAGACTTCAGAAAGGCTGAGAACACTTATTTGTTGTAAAACTTCTAGCAAATGCTCTTATTCTGAGATCCAGAGCTTTACCTTGACCCTAGCCACTCCAGAAAACCTTCATAGGAAGTAATGAATTTTATACCTGGTATAACTAAGTGTAATTATGCCTTAAAATTGGCATTCATTTACTGAGTTAGAAGCTGGGCTTAAGTGTTTCTCAGTCATCTTGACTGGCTTCAACTAATGGTGTTTATTTGCAACACCTCCAGGACGTTGCGGGTGGGCCGGAATATGAAGACACTTGCCCTATCTCGAGAGCTTGTAATTCTGCAACACACATGATGCAATAAGTCATCCAGCCACACTTCTATTTCCTCCCCGGGTTTTGATGTTTTCTTAACTACAGACGCGGATATTTACATCTATTCTGGATACCTATTGGCCCAAGATACATTACATAGTTCATTTTGCACATGTTGTCTTGAAGTCCCCTTTTAGAGCAAAGTGTCTTCCCTAGCACAGCCTGGTTCTGATCTCGGCATTCAGATGTGCTAGTTCCCTTTCGACTATGTTTCAGCAGAGTCAATCCCCAAGTGTCTAATGAGAGTTTAGGGTAAAGCAGCAAATCTAGTGAGGAGTTTGAAGACAACAATTATATCGAGTGGATTCCTGGCAGACTCTGCTAGGTTTGTTCTTGAATTAGGCCCATGATGTCTTGGATAATTACTGTAGAGTACTGTAAGGTTTTTTTGTGTGCAGGTATGTGGCAGTGTGAGGGATGTTCAAGCAATTCCAGAACTGCTTATATTTCCTCCTGAAATCAGTATCACCACACTATCCAAACAGTGGGCTGCTTTGGCTTCTTACTCTCTCAAAAGAGTATCTAGTTGCCTGAGGCCATGCTTGTTTATCAAGCTACTAAATGAAACTTTATCTAAATATTCTAAATATCCAAACACTTGGTCATCATTTAAAAATTGCCTGTGACAGAAGGCTATGAAGTCTGTAGTCTGGATAACATCCCTTTCCTGTGGTACAAGGCCAAGTGTACGGATAGAAACAAAATTATCGAAACTTCTTGGCTACTGCTCTTCTTTTGAGCCATCCTATACCATGTCTAATTCAAAGCTCCTCAAAACAAGCTTCATAGATTTGTTCTCCTCCTCTCCCTCAAAGAGAAGAATTGCCATTCATGGATTTTTAACCAAGGTTGTTTCATTCACGTGGTTCACAGCAGGACCAAACTAAACAGTTGTCTCCGAACAACTGTGAGGGGGTGATAAGCTACGGTATGTGCGTGGGAACAAATGACTTTGCCACCAGAGATAATGTAATGTGAGAAATGCTCCAAATTTCAACCAAGAACCCAGTCAGTCAAGGCAGCAGCCTGCATGGTAGAGCCTCGTACCGCATGGAGAGGAAACTCTGCTGAAGACTAAAAATGCTGTTTAAAAAGTTGAGATTTTTTTTCCTTGTGCATATTTCCATCGACTTGAAGCGCTCCTGACTTTGGTGAGAGTTGTTTCAAGCCTTAAGTGTCTGAAAAGATGGAGTGTTATGAAACGGTTGAAGATAACATCAAGATGTTCTGTGACAGCGATTAACTTTACACAAGCAAAAATCCTGTGCTTTCACAAAGGTGACTTGCAAGCACTTCAAATGTCTAGCTTCTTGCTATGCTGTATACATAAAAGCACTAAATTTGTTGTTAACAGAAACACATGCTTAATCTAGGCTGGTTTATAAGCTTGATTATTCATCTTTTTGTATCTTTGAATCCAGTTTCATAAACGTTCAGTCACCGTTGGCCTACTGTTGTGAAACTGTTCAAAAGTTCTTGTCTAAATATTAAATAACCTTGGAGCGTAATGGAACACTGCGTGCTACTGGAAGTGCTGCTGGTGGCGGCTCTGCAGGCCCCAGGAGCGTCGGGTCGGGCTCGCCTGCGGTGCTCAGCGCCCGCTTTGTCATGCTTCCTTGCCTCCTCCATTTTACCTGCTTAAGCAAGTTGGGCATTTCTATAGAGACAATTAGAGGGGAGAAAGAATAACCCCCCTTCAAGGTAACAGCATTCAAGAGTAAAAAAACATTGGACGCTGTTGCATTAACCTTTATGGGATTGTTTGTTTTTAAGTCAAGAGGAGATTCACAGCAGACGCCAAGGAAAGCTGAGCCCTAAATCACCTGAAGTGTCCATTCTTCTTCCCTCAGCGCTCCAACATAAATGTTTGTGTGAGAAAGTAACAAAAATATCAGGGCAGAAAGACGCAGTGTGTGGTTTTGCTATGCTGGGCATTAGTCTGCCATTTCAGAGGTACCTTTTTTTGCAGGAATGAGTGTTATTCCCTGCACTCTCGCAAAGTGGTTTCTATGGAGCTCCAGAGGACCCCTCTGGAGGCTGGAGGCTCTTTAACTGTTTGCATTACTGCTTGTGTTGAGAAAGCACCCAGTAATGGCTGGCTGCTTGTTTTGCTGGCTTGGTTTTTTTGCAGGATGGATAGCCCTGCTCCTAAGCCTTGTAGGCTTAAACTTCTACTTGGCTGCGAGTAATTTCGGCCTAAATTCATGAAAGGGCAAAAATAGATGTGTGAAGAGAGGGTTTTCCCACTGGGGAATGTTAAATGGGATTGATTCGTGTTACTTTGCCTTACAGACTGCATTTCTCCAAGTGCCTTTTCATAAGGCGCTTGAGTTTGCAGCTGAAAACAACCATTTTTGGAGCAGGTGTGTCTGTGGTGCACTGTGAGCTTGTTCACTTTAAGGCTTGTGCAGCACGTTCCTGCCTGCAGATGTTCCCAGTCGGCCAGCTATGGCCCAGCACCGCTTGGCTTCGGACCCGCTCACCCAGCTTGTGGTCAGCCAGAGCGCTCCGACCTTCGCTTAAATGCAGGCCTGCAATTACGTGTCCATTTTAAAAGCAGGTAGAAGTGAGTTCATGTGCTCCCTTGAGCAGCCTGTTCTCCTACCCCCGTGCTCTCGTAGGCACGGCTGATGCAGGCTTCTGGGGTGTGATGGACCAGCTGCACAATGTTGTCACTTGTTTCTATTCACTGAGCTAAAGCAACGTTACCAGCATTAATATTTGAGGATAAGGAACGCGAACAGAAGAGTCAGTTTTGCTCCCACTCCCTGGCCTGCTACAATATCAAGAACTTTGTTGCATTTTTGCAAATGTTGCCTGAATTAAGTGTCAAATATAATTGCGTCTGGAATGCATAGTTTTTTTTGACATTGCAATTTAGACATATATATTTTAGAGCAAATATTTTGCAGTGTCTTGGATGCCTCAGGAGATACTTCTCTGACAGGTAAGCTATTGGCTTCCGAAGGTGAAGGTTCTGACATGCAAAGAATTTCACATCTGACAAGCACTATGTGCAACATTGTACGTGAGGAAGGACTGTGCTGTCTCACTGGAGAAGATTAAAGGAAACTGATTCCCAAAAAGAACAATGGGAAGAATTTGTGGCTAACAGACTGAACAATTAAAAACACAATTCAGAAACTACAAAGTATATAATTTATGCATGTAGTCGTGGAAGAAATTTTGTCCCAGTTTGTGTGGTAGATAGGCAGGCAACATAGGAATGCAGAAGTAAAGAATTAAGGTTACCAGTGAGCCCACTTTTAACATTAGAACTGGAATAACTTTATTATTTGGGCATATAAAATGCCCAAATTCGTATATTCACATGGCTTCCCTTTTGATATTATAACTGGAAAAGACATAGCAATTTATGCTTTTTAGTGTATAATTAGTGCACTACCTGTGCATCATTGTTCCCTACAGATCTGAATGCATTGTTCGGTTGTATCTTAAATAAATCTAATTCCATTTTCCCCCTCTAAATACCTCTTTTCATTGTTTAATTTCAAAGCAGTTAACAAATGAGGTCAATATTGCAAACCGAGCCATGGTAAGTAAGCAACCAAGACATGCAATCAGTGCCAAGAGTGGGGAATAAACTTGTCTCTCCTGAGACTCTGCTGTTGTGCAGTGATTTTTCAACGGCAGACAATCTTCCCTAACAGTCAGGTTAGGAAATGAGTCAAAAGAGAAATATTTTAATGTTATCAATCATTTTGTTAAAAAGTTAAAAAGTTAAAAAGTTTTGTTAAAAATTTTTATTTTTAATTTCTAGTTTATGCAAAATCAAACTACGATTCCATGGCTTTTATGAGTTTCCTTGATTTCATTCCACAGTTTTGTATCAGTCTTTGTAGGTCGTCTTCAGTAAGAGGAGGAGGAGGAATATCAGTTGGTAAGATTGAACATCAGTCAATAAGAATCAAGACAAGAGGACGGATGATCTTTGCAGATCACCCTCCTCTCACTTGCTTCCTCTCAGTCACACACATTAACAGAACATCCTATGTTGTCTCTTAATCATGTCTGGAATGTCTTTGGCTCTTTTAGTCTCTCTTCATGTCTGTCTCAGCACATTCTCTAAATATTTTTGTTGCTCTCCTTTCGATTCATTCATTACTGTCTGTATTTGCCTGGAATGAGGGTGATGAGAAATAAGCTGTGATCTCATTGATGCACTAGACTTGGGGGAGATGATTTTGAATTTTTGCCATTGCTTTTCAGTTTAGGTTACTCTCTCAATTATTAACTTTCAAGTAAATTCTTCCTCTGAATCTTTCCTCCTCATTGGATTTCTGAACTATGCCTAAATGTTTTAACCCCTATTTCTTTAGATTAAACAGTAACTTCAGTTACTGCTTATGCTTCTGTGCTCAGAGGAGGCCATTCTGTACCCTCTGTATAGCCCAATATGGATTGGTTCTTGCAGCCAACCACCTTTCATCTGAATCAATATAAAAATGTTATTCACGTGTATGGTATGTTAGCCTCACAAAAGGAAAACTTACTTTCAGAAACGGTACCGCTTGAATCAGTAGAAATACTTGAACAGGGTGAAGATTGCAGTGTCTGGTCCTCAGTTCTCTTTTGGGAAAGCATTACCCAGCAACAAATGAAGTGAAGCCAGCATAACCATTTATAATAGCAAAGTAAACAGTTCATGTCGTAGTCAAGATAATCCTTAATTTCTGCAGCTTATCTGAGATCTGCCTCGCCGATCTGATGGGAGGATTTAACCTTCCTGAAAGCTGTTATCAGTGTATGTGCTTGAACTGGGAAGACCTCTTTCCACCTGCTTTTCAGAGCCCTTTCTCCTAGAGGATTAATCTATACCTGTTTTAGAAAGAAAGAATCTCTGAAATATGGATTATTTTTAGAGGGATATACTGTGAATATTTTTCTACATTACCGATTAAGGAAAATACTTTTAAAAATGGACATTTACAGGATCCATATTTGTTTTTATAGAGGAACCATGCCATCTTAAATAGTTTCTCTTAATTTCTGTCTTACAAAGATACATGTATCATTGCGGAAATTAAAAAAGAATTGTTTGCTTATGGTTACTGTCAGTTGCGTAATCAGCTCAGAAAATAAAAGCTATGGGGAATTTTAATTATCAATTTCTTTGCACTACATGGAAACCGATTTTGTAATTTTCTGTTTCTCTTGGGACGCTATGTGAAACACATAAAGGCAGAGCAGATGGCCTATCTTCTCTTACTAAAAAGACAAGTAATATTCTGTTCAAAAGGGAAGTCTAAAAAGGGTTTCACAGAGATATGGGCTAGCCCAATCCAACATCTGGATTAAAACAAAAATCTGAGCAAGTTTAATAGGTTTAATGTATAACACTTTTCACAAGCAAACAGCTCTATTTCTGATGTTATCCTTACTATGTTTCTTACAGCCTATCTTAAAAGAAAAAAAATCCACCTTTAAATTAAGTATCTCTAGTATACCCTCTCTTTGTGAGGAGCAGAGAGAATCATTGTGTGAAGCTTCTTAAGCTTAGTAATAGTAAGATAAAGTAGTGGTTGCCTGAAGCATGCAGCAAAAGTTCTCAGAATAGGGAATGAGTCACTTGCCCTTGAACTTTGTGAATCCGAAACTATATTTATCATATGCATTGTTCCCAAGCTGTGCATTTGTAGTTACATACTGAACAACTTCACATACAGGGCAATTTCTAGGGAGAGAAGTTGAGGATTAATTTCTTGAAGTAAGTTTCAAGAAAAAGTTCGATGAAGAAGGCTTGCATTGGGAGATTACTCATGTGAGGCTGATAATAAAAGTTTAAATAAAGGAATAAAGCAATACCATATGAAGTAAAAAAAGGAAATGAGTAAAATTAAAGAGTTCATATAGGGTCAAAAATGTGTAACACAGGGTACTGTTATGAGGAAAGTATTTTTATTGTTAATGTAGTACCTTTTTTTTCCTTCCCACAACCTTATGAATAATGTTCTGAACAGAAACCAGAGTAGTAAGCAGAAAGATCCAGATCATTACATTTTGCATTCTTCCTCTTCTCCCCCCCCCCCCCCCCCCCCACAGTATAAGAGATGAATTAGCCAAGTTTTTCAACCAGGTCAGTTGATCATCAGCTGGTTTGTGAAAGAGTGCTGCTGTGGCACCAAAATTTCACCTTGGCAATGAAAATCAGCGGGGAATCTTGTAAGTGTCTGTAAGGCTGTGCGTTCAATTAGCGACCAAGTGGAAACGTGCTTGCTGTCTCTGTCTCAGAATAGTAGTCCCTGCAGAGAGAATGGAAAAGGGGCTTGAGATACTTCTACCTTTAGAATATTTTAAACAGCGGAATTTTAAAAAATGTCTCCTTAAGAGAAATAATAATATTGGGCTGCAGGATAAAAGACACAGTCATTGGCTTGCCAAAAAGTCTTAGCAAATGGAAATCCAGAGTTAGTTCCAGGAAATGCAATAGGTAACGTAATAAATATGTGAGAACTGTAGGTACTTTGCATTTTTGTATGTGAAGTAACTGTAGCACAGGATTACACATCCCACTGATATTTCAAGTTTCCCTGTTCAGTGGGAAGTAAAACCACTAGTGCACTGAGGCTCATCTTACAGGCATAGATTATTAGCTATCTTTAAACCTGCTTCCAAAAATTCTCATGGCTGTTATGATGATTTATTAGCACAGGGAACTCCTGTGGGCATTTGTGCTATGGTGTTAGCATAAGCTAAGGCTATTCTGAATGTATGTTTTGTTACGATTATTTAAAACTTTAAGTGCATAGACAAGCAACTAACAAAAAAACAACTTGGTGTTTTACATGGTTCTTTAAGAGCAATTTACTATGCTTTGACAGCTGAAGCTTTCAGTTTGGAAGGTAGAAAATAAGATATCAGTATCTTCAGTGTAAAATATTTCCAATAGGTTGCAGTAAGACCATTTTAATGCAGAACTACAGCCTTCTGAACATAAAGATACAAGAGGAAATAAACTTCAGTGCGTGGTTAAATTGTTTGTAAGGAATTTGAGCAGTAGTTGAACTGGGAACTCTGAAAGTACTTACATTTTTGCTCACTTACGGTTCCTGAAAAGAGGGAAAGCTAGCAGCAGTTTAAACACTGACTTCCACATTGGCATTATTGACAAAGAGGACCATAGAGATCTTGTCTTCCAACGTTATTTAATGTTATTATAATGGATAGAGTTTACTAATATAGATCTGTACTCATCTAGGTCAAATTTAGCAACCGCTTATGTGAGCAAAGTAAGTTTCACCAAGTAACTGCAAGATCTGCAGCTTCCACAGCGCTATAAACTGGCATGCAGCACGTTGGGGCGCTGGGACAGAGGCTGAAGTGTACTTAAGGAGGGACACTACGCCTTGCCCTGAAGCTCTCCTTACTTTCTGCTACACTTCCCACGCTGGCCTTTGGTATTTTGTTATTATAGGTCAGTGGTTCATTTTCACTCTGATTAAATGCTTGATGATACGAACATAAGAATGGCCATACTCGATTCATCTCGGTGTCCAGGTCTTTTATTTCTTGTCTGCCTTTTTAAATCGATTTGCATGCTTTGGCCTCCGCAGTAATCTGAGGCAACGAGCTACGCAATCCAATTTTTATTACAAGTGCAGAGAAATCCACAGTAGATGCTGCGCGTTAACGCAAGCATGCGGTCCCCAGGCCCCGGGAGCTGTTCTGCCGGCTCGCCGTGGCTTTAATGCACCTCTGCTACCGGGACCTTCCCGCGGCGTGCGAGGGGAGAGCGCGGCCTGGCCCCAGCGGGCGCCGCCGCCGGGACGGGCACCCCTCTGCTCCTCTGCTCCCGCAGGCGGCAGCGCCCTCGAGAGAAAAAAGGAAAAAACCCCACCTGTAACCATGGCAACTCGCACTTGACACGAGCCAAGCCGCTTCCTAACGCACTTCACAAGAAACAGGAATAGAAACCCGCGCCGGGGCGCTGCCGGGCCGGGCCCGGCACCTCCCCCCCCGCCGGGGCCTCCCCCGCCGCCGGGACCGGCTCAGCGGCGGCCGTTACCCGCCGTTTCCCCTCGGCGGCGCCGCGGGGGCCGGAGCCGCCCGAAAATGGAGGCGCCACGGGGGGGGGGGCGAGAGTCCGCTACGCGGCACGCCCGGCCCGGCCCCGCCGCTCCCTGCCGCCCGCCCGCTGGGGGCGCCGCGCCGCCGCTCCCGTGTCCTCGCCTGCCCCCTCCTCCGCCCGCGGCGCCGCTCGCGCCGGCCCCCGGCGGGGCCCCCCCGCCCCCGCCGCGCAACGCAGCGCAACGCAGCGCAGCGCAACGCAACGCAAAGCAGCGCCGGCGGCCTCCCGCGCCGAGACCCCGGCGCACCGCGGCGGCCCGGCCCGCCGCCGGGGCGTGGCCGCGCCGGAGTGGCGCTCGCGCCGGCCAATGAGCGGGCCGCGTGCCTGACAGTTAGGCGCGCGCCGCCAATGAGTGGGCCGCGGGGGCGGGCGCGGCGGGGCGCGAGCGGCGCCGCAGGCCGGCGGCTGGGGCACTCGGCGGAGGGAAGTGGCGCAGCATGATGCGGCTGTGGCGCTCGGCGCTGCTGCGGGAGCTGCTGCGGCTCAGCCAGCCGGGGGGCCCCGCCGCCGGCCCCGGGCGCCTCCCGCCGCCGCTGGCCGCCTTCGGCGCCAGCCCGCCCGCCTCCCGCCGCGGCCCGCGGCTGCCGGCCGCGCGGGGCTTGTGCACCCGCTCGGAGGGGGCCCTGGAGGAGCCGGGCAAGGCGGCGCAGCAGCCGCCCGCGCCCCCCGGCGAGCCCCCGGCCGGCGGCGGCGCCAACAACAACCACGGCGGCGGCGGCAAGGAGCTGGCCGGAGGCGGCGGGGGGGAGAAGTGAGTGCGGCGGGGCGGGGCGGCGGCGCGGGCCGCGCGGGGCCGCGAGGGATGCGGCGGCGGCGCCGCGTGAGCGCCGCCCTCCCGCGGGGGGGCCGGGCCGGGGGGGGGCGGCAGGTGCGGGGCGGGGGCGCCCCCCCCCCAGCCGCCGCAGGGTCCTGCCGCCGCCGGCGGGCCTCGGGGTGCGCGGGCGCCGCTCGCCCGTGCGCCTGCGGAGCGCGGCGGGGTGCGGCCGGCTGCGCAGCGCGGCCTAAAAACACGGCGGGCAGGGAGAGCGTCGGATGGGGAAGCGCCGGTTCCTGCCCGGGTCGCGCTGGCGGCCGGTGCCGCGCACGTGCTCGGAGCCGCCTCCGCGTCTCGGCGGCCGCGGCGTGGCGGCAGCCCCGCGGCCGGGGGCGGGGGGGGTCGGCGGGCGCTTGCGCTCGCCCCCTCCCCGCGCGCAGCCGGGCGGCTGTTGTAAGGGCGCTGCCGGCGCGAGGCGCTTGTCGCGGGGAGCGGGAGCTGCGTCGCCTCACGGGGCGGCCGAGGCAGCGCTCGTGCTGCGCGGCTCTGCCTCGGGGGTGGCGCAGCGGCTGCTCGCCGCGTCCGGCTGCGCCCGGCGCGGCGGCCGGTGTGGGCCGGTGGCACTTGGAGGCGTTTGCGGGGTGCTGCTGACTGTGCCCCCGCGCCCGGGAGGTCCCGGCTTGTGCCTGGGTGACAGAGGTGCGCGAAGGTAGGAGAATGACGAGACCACGTATGTTTTTGAAGTTTGCGTTCCTTCCGTTAGGGGTTAAATACTCCCACAAGTCAGGGGCAAGTGCATCACCTCCCATTTGTGTCCCTGATAACGACCAGCAGCGGCTACCTGGGACAGAGGATGGTGGCAAGGCAGACGTGGTGGTTCCTCCCTTGAATGCCCTGTTAGCCTCCAGCGTTAAGCGGTTCTGCAAAGGGGCTTTTTTTTCTTTTTTGTCTCCTAATTTGTCTAGTAGCTTTTCGAGCCTGTGCACACTTAATGTTTGATAACCGCTTACACAAAGTTTGACAGCTTGACTGCAAGCCCTGTGAAGACTCGTCCCCTTTGTGCTCGTCTGGGACCTGCCCCCTTGGCCCTTTCCTAGACTGCCCACGTGTCTTCCCTGTGCTCCGTATGGGGAGGCGTGAATAAAATCTGTAAAACCAGGCTTCTTTCCGATGCTTTGCTGCACATATTAGTTGGAAGAAGAAAAGCAAAAAACGGAGGGAATAAGACCAAGAAAGGGTATGGTGCTTTAACAGTGAGCAAAGTCATTGTTAAGCTGTTCCTAGGAGGCAGTTTGGAAGAGATTCCCCAAGGTCAGTCTGGAAGGCTCCAGCCCTTAACTTGCTTTAGTTTTGGGAGAGTTTCTCTTGTACGAGCCAGTACTCGTTCAGTCCGGTAGCAGGGGAAAGAATCTGTCTTGTTTTTCTTTTTCCCCCTCCTCCCACCAAATATTTTGCTGCTTGGCTTGGTTCAAGCCTTTTGTTTCAGTGGGATACAGCCTTCTTTGACAGCAGAAATTACGCTCGATGCCTTTAAACTCCTTTAATAAATCTATACATGTGTTAGATTATATAACTGTGTATAATAATACATATCTTATGTATTATTGTTATTAGATTATATTATTGTTTGGTATATTGTTGTATATGAAGCCTGTCATTTGAATTAATTCTGTGCCTAATGTTATGGAACAAAAAAGTTACTTCTAAGGTGGTTCAGGTAGGTGTGGTTTATAAAGTGCATACATTCATTTTCAATGAGAAATACATACCGTGCCATTTAAAAACTTCAAAAATTACATACCCACTGTGAGGGTTTTTCTTTGAATTATTAAGTAATGTGTATTTCATGGTAGTCGATATATTGGAAAGGTGATATATCCAAAAGGTGGCGTTTTCTTAAACTGAGTATTTGTAACAACTTCCATCAATTAGGGAAATAGTATTGTTTTTAATATATTTGGAAAAGCTGTAGAGTCATTAAACATTTTTTGAGTATTTCTTTCCTTTGACAAAAGGATGTATTTGAAAGCCAGATGCTTGTTCTTTGAGCCTTACCGCAAAATATACAAAGAACAATCATCTAAAGCATTAAAAAAGGGATAGCTATGCATTTAGTTAAGAACAAAGAAAAAAGCTGGAAGCGGTTTCTTTTCAGTTCAGGCTGTGCAGGAATTCCTGGTGGCACATTAGCCAAATTTTTGGCTAACGTGGATCAGCCAAACTGCTGGATACTTCCGTTCTGCTTTTCCTTAATGCAGGATTGTGAAGATCTTCCTTGATCATCCGTATGTGGTGCGGAGCACGTGGAAATCGTTGCGGTGTTAAGGCAGGGTGTCGGATTTGGAAGGAAAGTGAAGCTCTCTCGGATGGTGGACTAAATTGACAACTGGCCTGAGTTGATGTGGTCTGTTCAGATTCCAGCACTTGCCATCCTGCATTCACACTGCTCCTGCAGGTGGCTTGTGGGCAACTCCCTCCCTGCCTCCCCCCCCCCCCGCCTTCTCTTTGCGCTTCTATTGTAAGGCCATGGATCTAGGATACTGGGATAACCTGCAATGCCAAAACACAGAACTAAGATTTTCCTTGCTTGGTTGCTTGCTTAACAGTCTTGTACACAGAGAGTAGTAGTTGCCACTAAAAAGTTAAGATGTTTCATGCAAAGACTGTGCAGAAATGTAGAACAGATTAATCCCTTGTAGGGAATAGTGACTAAATTATGGGGCCTGTAGCTAAGGAAATAACTAGGATCCCATTGCATAACCTGTTCATTCTTCCAGATCCACTTGCACCTTTTTTCCTAAACATGTACCCCCACCCCTTTATTCTGTGATTTCCAGCCTCCCCTGTACATATTCACCTGAGACTTAATAAATTTTGGAAAGCAAAAATATTTGAGGTTAACCTGAGAAGTGGTTATAGACCACTAATTTTGACTAACAAATGCTGTAGATTAAACTGTAATCGTATCTATGTTCATGCTTAAATATTTAAGAAACAGTAATCTAGCAAAATCCTAAATTATAAGCTTGCATAATATTTAAGTGTCTAATTCTACTTTCAGTATAACTGTGCATTGTTCTTTCTACATCTTATCTTGGACAGTTGTGGGACCAAACATAGTTCGTTTTCATAAAAGCTGTTTCTAAGTTACGAGGGCTTTAGTAAGGTGAGGGGAAGGAGCAAAGCTTGAGCAAGTCTGATTTTTAAAGTACAATTAAATTATAGTAGTGATGGGTATTAGTTTATGGAATACAATAAAATGGTTAGCAAAGGTGTTTCATCACTTTCTTCTTAAATTGACAAGGGAGTGGTAGTGTTGCTTTTTGAGGACAGAAATAAACTTTGGAAATACCTCTTTACTTTGATATCCAGGCTGGTTTACAGAGGAATAACTATGTAGTAACAGACCGTGGTTCATCTCACCTCGACTGTGTCAACAGAGAGTGGATACAGTAACTCGCAGATGCAAGAAATTATATTCGACCTTGGTTTCCGTCAGACCATTGATAATTTCCTTAGAGGCTAACTAAAGTTTTGAAGTAACAGATATTGTTTTTAGCAAAAACACTTTGATATCTGCTAAAACGTGACCGTCTTTGGTATGAAGGTTTATAAATATAGCTTTCTATGAAACTTGGGAAGTTCTTAGGCAAATGGTTACCCACCGTCGTTAATGGGATCAGTGCCTGGCCGTGCATGTGGACATGAGCTAGACATTCATGTTTCAGCTGGACATCAGTTATCTGTAGTGTTGTGGCAGCTTCTGCAGGGTGCCTGCTTTATAGAGAGTAGATTCAGACTGCAGGTTGCACCTCACTTGTAACTTTTAATTGTTGTGAGCTTATACTGATGTCTTATTGTTAATAATGAGGTCTGATACTGTTATCAGTCTTCTCATATCTTCATATCATTCACGATTTTGTAAATCTTCTTCTGCATTTTATCCAGTTACAGCGTAAGTGTAAAGCATAAATGTTTTTCTAGGAGAAGGCTTCCTTGCTCCAGCCATTCATTCCTGTTAGATAGCGGAAGTGATAGTTTCATCAGCAGATTAGCAGCCTGTGTGAAATGAATTGACACTTTCAGTCCACTATTTATAGATAAGTCGGTTATAATAATCTATAAGGCAGTTGTCTAAAACAGGAAAAATCAGCCACCTTATTTAATGCTTAAGCTGCTTTATGTTGTAAGAAAGAATTATAATTCAGCTTTTATAAAAATAAAATTGTCAACGTAGGACCTCTGTGGGTCTGGTAGGGACAGCAAAATCCTCGTACTTGTGGTTTCTGCGTGCTACTTGTGAAAAGTGGAGCATCGACCATATTCTAGTCTACAAAGTGGAGTACTACTGAAGAAGTCTAGTTGTAATATCCTGGTGCTTAATTATTTTCCTTTTTCATTTTTTAACTTGTCAGAATTTGGCATGACTCACAAAGCAGAGAATAAACTGGAGTTTCCACTTTACCTTGATTGTGAAAATAGCAAGTTCCCTTGACTTCAAAAACATAGCTCTTTACAACCTATGCTGAACAACACTGTCTTGCTAAGTGTGCTCATGGTGCCAAAACATTGCTTTTAGGCTAAGCAAACATTAGTTACTGACATCATTGACCTGATAAACTGCAGAGCAAGCTTTTACGCCTCTGTTTAACTGATAAACTTTATCAGAAGATGGGCTATCTGAGAAAGAGTAATTTTCTGTAAATATATTGAATGCTGTCCTCTTTGCTTTGGCAGCCAGCACAGATCTATTGTTAAATTAAGCTGACTGACTCAATATGGAGCAGCAGCAGATGTGAAAGATATGGAAACTATTTCAGGAGAGAATGCATATGCTATGAAAAGTGCACATCTAACAGATGTAAATCTTATGAAGAGGCAGAAAGTCTTGGTCAAATATCTGAAGTTTTGTTCTGCACCCTTCCAAGGAATTCCACATTTGGGACAGCTGTAAAATTCTGCTTAATAGTTAAGAAACTTGTAATGAAGTTGATTATCAGTTATAAATTTCTTAATATGTTTTCAAGTTTTTTTTTTTTTTTTTTTTTTTTTTTTTTTGGTCAAAGTGGAATATGGATTTGGATGTATGCTATCAGATCTTCAGCAATCCAATAACAAGTCTTGTAGCAGAGACATTGCATAAAACATTAAATTATTCTCAGCACTTTGGGGAGCTTACCCATTTATACAGAGCATTTAAGTAAAATCCAGGGGTGAAGACTAAATGTGTTACTTGGCATAGCTTTAAGAAAAGTACATAGCTACCGAGCTAAGGTGCAGATACAGGATGAAAGTTTTATTGTTATGTTGTTTTGGTTCTGTTGGCTTGTCTGGAAATGCTGTTCTCAAAAGACTGGAACTGCAACGTGCAAAATGGATGACTTAAATTTTCTTCAAGAAAAATGCTGTTCAGTAATTTTCTTGAGGTAGTTGTGAGTGTTTGTCTTGGTTGAATTGCCAGCCTGTCTATGCATTAGTCAGCCAGACTAATCCAGACTGAAAAACAAGGGAAGTTCTGTTGCCTTACAAAGCTGTCTTCTGTTCTTAGTATGTAGGTATTAAATTGGAAAATTAGAAGTGAGATTTTTACTACTGTTTTTTACTGCTGGTTGTGAGGAAAGGAGGGAGATGAGTGTAATCAAAAAGGCTGTCTTCAAAATTTAAAAAGTATTTAGATATAATCAGTTTTTTATTAAAAATAATTAATCATCAATCTGACCTGCTGTTGAACTAGAGTAAGCTAATACTGGGAGAGGAGGAAGGATTAAGTCTGCCTATAAGGTTGCATTGGCTACCTAGGTTCTATGTCTGATTGCAGTATTTATTATTGCACTTATAACCCAGAAGTCTGAGAGTCATCTTTCTTTACATTTCAAAGAATTTTTAATCATGTGAAAACTCTCATGATCTGAGTTTTTTGCTTCTTTTACATACACGCATGCATGCTCTCTCTCACACACTCACAAAGTTATAGTTTTAGGTAATAACTTTTATCTATTACAGTGTAGTAACAAAGTATTCCCGGTATTATTAGATCATAAGATTGAACTTTAAAATTGATGGCTAAAATAATTTAAGACTATATACTATTCATTTTAGTTAGATTACATTTTACTAGAATATGATTTTTGCTTAATTATTTTTTTCATTGGCTTTGTCTAGAAACAAATCTAAGCACTTCAGGGGACTAAAAGGATTGATCTGCTGTTTGTTGTCACTGCCTGTTTGGAAGTGCATACTGCTAAAGTAGGATTGCAACAGTCTGTTGCAATATGTTAGTTACAGGGGAACTGTAAAGAGTTGAGTATAGGCTTACCTTCCTACCTGCTGTAGGATACATTGGAATATCAAGGAAATATGAAACTGTTGAGGTAAGACTTTTATGGAGCTTCAGAAGGTTTTGAAGGAGAACTATCAGTATCATAGCCTTCTTGGAAGGAGTCTTGATACTTAATCTGGTAGATTTCCTTCACATTTCACTTAAAATGGAGATCTAAGTTGTGAAAAGATACAGGCATGTAGGTAGTACATCTTGTGGAATAATTTTAAAGCCAATGTATTGCTGTTGCACGCTGATTATTAGAGATGAACCTGTACTGCATGTTAACTCTGCGAAGTCTGCATGCTGAGAGCTACTGCTTCTGGTGCCTGAATTTGTTCAGGTTACTGTATTGTGCTGCAGATGGCTTTGCTTACTTTCACTGTAACTGATGTGACTTACATAAGCTTTTGGAAGAGTAAAAGCCTTTCAGGTATTTCTTGCATCTCAATTTCAGTCATTAGTGTTAACTGACAACCTACTGGTCTATGGTCAACTTTCTTTGTTTAAAAAATGTGGTTTCTAAAAAATAGAATTTTTGAAGAAAATAATACATATGCATTATCTCTTACTTTTTCTAGTCTGTGGAGTTGTGTCAGTCTGCTCTTACAGTATTATTAGGAGACATGGAGCTCTGAATCTTACCAATGCTTTATGCTCTGTACAAGTGACGTTTCTATCTTCTGTACCATCAGAAAGAGGGAAATGTGATGAATCTGCTGCAAAAACTTTCTAAATATAATCTTGGAAATAAACATATGTCAGTAAAAATATGACTTACTTTACAACAGCAAAGAAATATTTTAACTGTATCTTATGTATGCTGCTTCTGATACCATTTTTTGTGTCTCAAGCTGAACTAAACTTTGAGACTGCAGCATCCTTTGAAATTAAGGGTAGCAGTTATATTGATGATAAAAACTTTTTGTGAACAATGCAAAAATGTGTGTATACACATATGTATATATATGTATATATATAGGTGTACACACGTGCACACACACACATGCACACATATATAGACATTCACACATGCACTAAATTAATCTGTGCCTGTGTTTTCTTTCTTTCAGCAAGGTGAAGCAAGGTCTCCTGCCTAGCTTGGAAGATCTTCTCTTCTATACTATTGCGGAAGGGCAAGAAAAAATACCAGTTCATAAATTCATTACTGTAAGTTTACTGTTCCAAAGTGCTGTATGAAAACTATTAGAAGTTTTTTATTATTATTATTATTTTTAATGTTCCAAATGCAAGAATATGACAAAAATAACTTCTGTTATGCATGGTTAGCCACAACAAGGATTGTGACACTTCCCCCGCCCCCCCCCCCGTTGTCTCTGAATCAAGTAAGAGAGCTGCCAGGACTGTACTGGTATTGTTGTTCACTTATACAGTGAATGTAAGAGTATGCTTAAAAGGGTCTATGTGTATGGTTAGGGCTGGGTAGTATTTATGATTGTGTAAAATGTAGCTGGACTGCCACGGATATCAAAACTGATCTTTTGACATCAGAAGTAGCCAAAATGGCAAAAGGCTCAAAAAAAAATATCAGCATGTCCTTATATTGATAGTCATGCAGTAGCAGATGTCTCTTGTTTTGGTAAATAAGACTGAACAATAGCTTTATTGTAATAACATATTTTTTTCATTTTAGTAATTATTGTTTTATTGTAATAGGCACTCAAATCTACAGGATTACGTACATCTGATCCCAGGTTGAAAGAGTGCATGGATATGTTAAGACTGACCCTTCAAACAACTTCAGATGGTGTTATGCTGGACAAAGACCTTTTTAAAAAGTAAACTTTCTGTTAATAATGTTACTGTACAATTCTGAATGGATGTTATATGTGTATTACTGACTGCTGTCTTAGGAGAGACATAGGTTATATAAATCAGTGTGTAATTAGAAAGGGGGTAAAACCCACATTCAGTCATACTGATGCTATTTTCATGTTAAGTTTGTTCTGTGGCTTCATGAAATGTAGCACAGTGTTGTTGCCACAAAAGACTTCGGTGTATCAGTGTTACTTGCATGTGTATCTGATCCCATACTGCAACTCTGAGTTGGGTGCCAGATAGATTAATTGGTGCAACGTGGTATATTCAGTATGAGCACATAAAACTTCTCACTGCAACATCAGCTTTTAACCTTCTGTTCAGTGGGCTGCTTCTGTGTAACGTAAGATTTTTCAGAGCATTTTTGGCATTGAGTTAGGAGCATATATGGAGTTAACTCTGAATATATGAAAAATAGAGAGGTAAACTAAACCTCAAGATATGTAGAGATGAGAGCACTTAGAGCTGTAGACATTGCTTTGGTCTGTTTTGGAAAAGATTTATGTGAGATATTTTACTGATACTTCTGTTTAAGAAATGTCTGTAGTCGGCTAAACAGTATAAGCACAGTCAGCTTATCTTCCAGACACACTCATCCACTCCCCTATTTACAGTTTATTTTGTGTGCCAAAGATTGTAAATTTTGGGACTCAAATCTGGAAATGGAATTTTTAGGCTGTTTTTGAGCCTGTATTTCTTTGTTCCCTGCAGGGCAAGGGACATTGTATCTAAAAGCTGCTGCTTTCATGAAGAGTATACTTTTTTCAGAATGGTACATTTCTATTATTCTGTATTGGACAAACATTGTTTGAAGTGGCGAAATAGTGCTATTTAGTGCTATTTCCATGTTACAGAGTCAGAAACTTTCTGGGTGTATGGTTGGATTTGAAAAATGCTCCTGCTCTTGTACATTACATTTACACCAAAAGGGCTTGTTTGTATTGGTAGACTAGAAATTCTGTATAGGCAAGGGCTCTATATTTAGAACAAACAAACAAACACACAAGCAATTGCTAGTTAGATGCTCAAAGACTGGATTATGTTCTACATCATATTTCTAGGATTTGATCCCCTGTGTTAGGGGAATGCATGTTTTTATGGTAATTTGTGGAAAACTTACATGGCTGCTTCTTGTGTAGGAACAGCTTTGTACGTGAAGACTATAGAGAAGATGGAAAGGTGATCCCTTTTCACATAGTAGATTTTCTTTCACAGCAAGTGTTCTCAACCTGTTTTTAAAAATATGGATTAAAAAAAAAATTGTTACCTGTTCCTCTTGGGCACTCTGCATTTGCTGTTTGGAGACTCACACAAGATTCTTTGTTTTTGCTGTTTTTGATTTTTCTTATCCAAGTGTTTAAGATTTGAAATATAGTCACTTAACTGCTCAGCTGTACTTACCTCAGGACTTTGAAGCTTCAGTTCCCAAACATAGAAGTTAGTGAGGTAATTCTCCTGTTGAATTTGAATTCAAAGCTGTTAAAGCAAAGAAAGCAGCAAGGGTAAATAACATGGAGTATTGATAGCAGAAGCTTGGCTAAATCAATCAATCCCAGTCCAAACTACTTGTAAATTATTTTGGGTCATGCATCTGTATTGTGTATCTTTATAAAAGTAGTTTAGGACTTTTTACTTGTTCTAAACATTAGATCACAGTTTGATTACAATTGCCTTATTGTGAAGGTTTTGGCTTTTCAATGCTCTGCTTTTTAAAGGACAAAAAGAGATAGAAGAAAATCTCCATGTTACAGGCAAAATGACTTGGATTTTTCATCTTTTATCTCCAGAGCTGCTGCCACTGAAGACTTTATTGATACACATGTTTCAGAGGGAGAGCTTGACAGATTTCTTGAATCAACTGCTTATGATGTATCTATGTAACATAATACATAGTCCTGGTAGCGTGATATCTCATTGAGAAAAGCTTGCTTAGTGAAAGCAGAGCAGCATTCCAGTTAGCTTGCTATGGGTTTTGTTTTTGTTTTTGTTTTTTTTGCTGCCCATGTAGCTATGGTGTTACATTTAAATCGAATTACTGTTAGGTAAAACTTAATCTTCCAAATTTGTTTGACTGCTTATGCACTCTAATCTTCCTCATGAAGTGTGTGCATGTTATGACATATCCTAATATTTAGATCTATATTTATAACATTTTAGCTAATCCGTATGAAAAATTCTAATAATTTTTTTAAACAGCTCTCCCACTTTCCCATAGCTTTTTCTTTAACTCACAGGACTTTGCTAACTGGAAAAATGCTAACTGGACTTGTGAAAGCACTTTTCCATAACTAATAACGCTTTGGTCAGCATCTATGGCAAAAAAAGAAAAAAAGCAAGAAAAGCTGTGAGGCATTTGGAATAGGCTTATTTTGAAAAGGGTGTAAACTTGAATGAGATAGTACTCAACAGGTACTATGTGAGTTAAATTTGTTTCTCTTTTAGAGTAACTTATGTAGACTATATAGCCTTAGCCTTTGTCACAAGGCACTGCCTGTCCCACTTTATTGACCTTGAGTTGTGGTCTTGCTAGCCAAATCTCCTCTGATCTGCTGGTAGGAAGCAGCAATCTGGATGTGTTCCATTCTAGGCATAAACCTAACAATCTGTTACTAGATCTCAGACTGGCTTATATATTTTCTGTGGAGCTCTTATGTTCCTCTCTAAATCTAGATAGCAAATCCTGAAAACTTTCATTTTTAGATACACTTAACCTAGATATTAATAAATGTTTTTATCCTATTAGTTTGATTAAAAAGCTTTTGTGACTGAAGACATAGAAGGCTCTTTAGCTGTGTTTAATATTAATCTTATTTATGAAAAGCTATTAGTCTTGCATTTATTTTCTCTAAAATGTCTAAATATATTAAACATTTGTACAAAACTACTCTTGCTCGTGGGAAATGAAGCTTCACATTCCTTGCTGTAGTGCTTATACCATAACTTTTTAAACAGAAAGATTTATCAGGTTCTCGTTCTGCTGTATAGATAGTCTAACAACTCCCTGGAAACTGTGGGAGTTCAGAGTAAGTTTTTAGCAGATTTCTACTTTGTGTACCTTGCAGATGAAAGCAATAATCAGCAATCTGAGTCAGAACTCAAAATAAGAGAAAAATATCTTGGGATAAATGTAACAAGTTGCCAGCAGAAGGAACAAGATGGTCCTAACTTTGTGCTAGAGACTGAAGATTCAGTTTTCATAAAAATTGCGTCTTAATCTTCTGTTAGAAAGTTGTGGGGAGAGGGGTTTGTTGAAGAGCTTTCAGTTGTTGGAGGGGTAATGTATTGTAAATTTCACAGAGTTTTGTCCTTCTCAAGGATGAAGTAAGCAAACTCATTACAAATGTGTTGCAAAGAACAGACTCACTGCTTTCTTACTTACCTGTAGAATATTCATGAGAAAGTCACCTATGAATAACTATTCTCTGTGCTCATCCATCTTTCTGATGGGGATTCATTGTATTTAGTCTCTGGATTACTCTTTGGAGAAAATTGCTTGTTGTGGTACAGCACTAATACATTCCTCTGAATTATACCTTGCTGCTGATGAATGGGCAGGTGAAACATATGCACATAAGAGACATAAAAATTGCAGGGTGACTCAGAGTCCCTGATGAACATACCACTGTCATCTTCACTTTGCTTTATTTTGACCTTTTGTTCATGTGAAGAGCAGTGTGATAGTATTGTAACTTAAATGTACTGGGAGGATTTTACAGTTTGAAGAGATGTTTTCACATGGGAGAAGAAAGACTTGGACTGGCATTTGGCCAGAGAGAATTTGTTAGGATGAGATTATAAAGTTTGGAAAATGGAAGCGTTCGAGAAAGGAGCATTACCTGTTCATATGTGGAGGATAATAAGGGCTATGTTGCACTTCCAGTTTCACTGTAGAGAGACCTTCACCTATACAAATAAAAAAATACATGAATAAATGTAAAAATTCATTTATTTAAAAATTCTTCCCTGTGAATTTTTTCACGTTGTTGCATTCTTCCTGAGCCTCAGACCCTTCCTTTCCAGGGATGCCTGGAACGTAATTTAGAAGCATTAGTGGGGAGGATATGTCAGGTGCAGAAGATGAGAGGCTGTAAAGACTAGTGTCCTCTGCTGACTGAAAGTATTACTGCCCCATTAACTGGAGCTTACTAAGACCTCTATGGCTTTGTCCATGCAGTAATTGTTCCAAATGCACACCTAGATTCAACCCCTGTATTTAATCTGTTAATTCATTTGATTTGTATGGATTAAGGAGTAACAGGGATAAAGACACAGATACTGTCCTAGTAGAAGTCTGGGAACAGTAACTGCTTGCAGAAGTATGGTAATATCCTTAACCAGCTCCAGCTTAATAATTGAGTTATTGAAGTGAGCATATTAGACTTGGTGTAGAGTGGTAAGTGTATAAATGTGTCCTGTTGTTTCAGAAATGTAATGTGATATCAGAGGACTACATTTCAGTGCATACTGCCTTCGAGTTATCTTGCACACTGTATTGTTGAGTCTTTCTAAAAAGTTACATGAACTTCTAATTGTTTTCTTAGAAGAGCTTTTAGCACTGTCTGAGTGATACAAACTATGTTGGAGCGCATCTGAAGGTTAAAACTCATGCATCTATATGTTGTTATTTCTTCTGCACCCATAGCTACCATGACTGGTATTAATTACTTTTGAAAGGGGGGTGCTCCACCTGGACCTAGCTGATTGGAGGCTGCTGGGAACAAAAGTGAACAGGTTTTTTGCAAGCCATGTAACTATGAAAAAGGAGTGGATAAGCCTGACAAAGTATGATATAAATTGCTGTTTTAACAGGGACTAACAAAGTTCATTACAAATTGGACAGATTGAGCAGTTCTTAAGATGTCAACATTTACACAAGAAGCTTCGCTACTGTTTTCCTTTCACTCTTAGAGTGGTGCATACCAGTGTTGGAAACAGTTGTCAGCTGAATTTGAGATAAAGTTTCCTAAGTACAAAGGAGTTTAAACTGAAGCCTCCAAAGAAGGAGGGGGATTCAAGGGGAAGATAATTCTGTTTGCTGATCTTCATGCAACTTTGTTTTGAACTGCTAGTGATTTTTAATAATAGGATTATTGGAAGTAAATGTTCTAACCAAAAGTATTTACTAAAAAATTACAGTTTTAACTTTTCGGAAGTCCTTGTTGGAAGAATACATTCTGCTTTGTAGTGCAAGTCTAGACATTTTTAAGTTTGAACATTTCATTTGTCTCAATTAACAATGTTAGTGCTTTCTTCAGTGCTGCCAGAAAGCATAATATGAATGTTTTAGGAAGTTACTGTTTCTCTGGTGAAACCTTCCCTCCTCTTTCTTTCACTGGGATAGAGCTGCTAATACTCTTTATCAGGTCATGTTTCAGCAGATACAGCAATGTCTGCCAATTCCTCCCCTGCTTCTGCTCCCATTCATAGCCACCACCCTTCCACCACACGCACTCCCCACTTGCAACAGCAGGTCTCTGCTCCTGTTTTGGTCCTCTGTTTCTCCTAGATAAGTCTTTTCTTTCTCACTTCATCAGTTTTTTAAATGTACCAGATGGGCTGATATTTAGAGGGTGTGGATAAAACTGTAACTGTATTTTGGACAAAATACAACAAGGATCACCTAACTGGTGGTAGTTTGAAGAGATGGACTTCAGGTACTAACTGTTAAATTTTGTTTAGTTTAGGAGTTCTTATGGAGTCCTTCCACTTTTTTTTTTTTTTTTTTTTTTCCTTCACCTATCCTAATAGGCTATATACTTTTTAAACCATTTTAGTTTTGTTTGTTGGTAGCTTTTTTGCCCAATTCATGGTGAAACCAGTTGGAAGTGAGGGAAGCCAACCTCAGCGGCCTGATCTAACTTTGAAATTAGCACTTTTTTGAGCAAGGGCTGGATTAAAAGACCTTTGTATAGTGATGATTCTAAGAAATATGTGGCTTAGATTGCTTTTGGAAGCTTAGATGCTACCTGAAGGCAAAATGTAACATCAGTGGTACCTTGCAGTACAACCTTAGAGTTGAAACTTCAAATAAGAGATTTGAAATAAAAAGGCATAAAAGTGAACACAATGAAACAGTTATAAGTAATTTAAAAAACTATAACTTATGGAATGGAAGATTCTTTCTAATGAAGATGTTTTCTTGTAGACACAATTTCAAGGGACTGCCTGTCTTTATCTCAGTGGCAAGTACTGGCTATTTAGAGTAGGTTTTTTGACAATTCTTTGTCAAAATACTAATAAACTTTCTTGCTTTAACATTTTGCAGGTGTGTACAAAGTAATATCGTATTGCTCACTCAAGCTTTCAGGCGGAAGTTTGTCATTCCAGATTTTATGTCGTTTACTTCGCATATTGATGAGCTATATGAAAGTGCTAAAAAACAATCAGGAGGAAAGGTAACCTGTTTGTGTGTCTGTGTGCACATGTGCATGTGTGTATGCGTGCCAGTCTACTGTTTGTTTGTTCTCCTTCAGAAGACGCTAAGGCTAAAATGAGTCACAAACAAAGTACAGCTGTGGCTTTATTTTTTGAGGTGTTTTGAAAATGGAATCAGACTAGAACACACTGCAGAAATTCTTTGAAATCTTTCAACCAATGATCTTTCCAGACTTCGATTTGTTATTAGATTAATTTAGAAGCCTAGTTTCATTCTTCTGTGTATTATCACCATTCTGAAACAGTGTCAGACTACTCTAGATTTCTTGAAATTAATCAAATTCATTCATTCTTTGTTAAGTAGAGAGATTTTTTTCCTTAACATTTAAGGAAAAAGTGAAACTGTTAACTTGATAAAAATAGTTTTGCAAGTTGAATTATGTCTGCAATGTAACTTGTAAACTCTGAGAGAAATACAGCTTGATCTTCCTATGATTTTTTAAAAGTTTTGAGGTCAGAAAGATAGAATAGCATGGCATTCTTTATTTTACATGAACTATAAAATTGCTATATAATTTTGTGGGACTAAACTTAGCCTGTAAAACTATGCTATTCTACATGATTGGCTGGGTTGTGTGACAGGCATACTTGCCAACACCATACCTGTGTTCATTAAAGCTTATTCTAGTTCTTATTTTCATTAAATTAATTGAAAAACCTGAACATTTTTACAAGCTAAAATTTTGTATGATTTGAAGATCCTAAATATGCATTTAGTAGGACATGAATTCCTCTTAGAACATGTCGAAGCTTTTGCTTTCACTAGAAAAATACTTCATTTGGTAATGATGTAATGAATATAATAATGAGGTTTTAGACTTGCTGTGTGATCATTAGTAGAATAATTGTTATACTTGACATATCCTTTCCATAGGTATTTGTTTTAGTTAACTAATAGAGGAATAACATTTAACTAAGTACTTTGGATTGTGTAAAGGTCTCTGTTCTGTTTTGTGTTGTGATAGGTTGCTGACTATATTCCACAACTGGCCAAGTTCAGCCCTGATTTGTGGGGCGTGTCACTTTGCACAGTGGATGGGCAGAGGTATCTTTTAACTTCTAAAATTTACTGTTTCCATGATTTAAACTATAATGCTGTATACAGCACTCGGTGATATGTTATGGTTTAATGAAAAAGCTGTGTTACAGTTGTTAAAGAAGTAAAATCCCCATGGTCATCCTTATTTTTTGAACTTTTTTTTTTTTTTTTTTACAAACTTTTCTGTTGAAGCTGGCTTATTTTGATACTTGTTTATAAATATTATCTATATACTATTTATAAATAGTATTTAAGGCTGGATTATATTGTACTGAGGAACTGAACAAAATGATAAAGCTGTGTAATTTTGGTGATTGCCAAAGGATAAGACAGAGACAACATTTTTGTTGAGTTAATCTTCAGAAGCTGAAGAGCTTTGTCTAATAGTACCATGCCTGAGACTATTTAAAAATCTTTCTGTAGGTTGTAATGTACTATAAGATCTGCTAGTTTCTTTTCTACATGTTAATGTTTTTACTGTAGCATTATTAAATGGTCATAATACATCACTAAATTTTTGGAGTCATCTTTTTAAAAAAAAAAAAAAAATCCATGGAAACTGGAGACAATTTAACATTATTTACTTTTCAAGTATGTGAAACTTTCCTCTTTAAGGGTGTATATACATCTCAAATATAGGTTTTGGTTATACTTGGATTTTTTCCTCCTCTTAAGCAGAAACAGTTATGAACTAAATGTAAAGGAGTACCTCACACAGTTTAGCTGAGAAGTAAGGTAAATTATTCTCAGATTAGATGACATCTCTCTGCTGTACTGCAGTTTGATAAAGATATACTACATATTATGAGTACTGCTTATTTAGGTGTTTTGTGTCCACCAGATGAATGGGACATTCAGCTTGAGAGAGCATCAGGCTTGCTAATGGTGACTATTGGTTTTGAGTCGTTTTAATGTGATCTGTTATGATTTATATGCTTGTGTTTTATTTAGCCATATGATCTATAACCTCTGGGGAAGATTTCTGCAAGAGAGTTGAGGTGCATCTCAAATATATTATTTTTCTATCAGCAAAGTGTTACACTTACCTGTCAGCTTCCTACTTAAGTGGCTGAATTATAATCTATATTTTTTTTTTATAATGCAAAAATGATTTTGTGAATTTCTTTGGATGTTTCTCAAACTTTCTGCAAATAAAACAAGCAAATATACTTCTGATTTTGCCATCAGACATGTGGTTGCTTGGGTCCTTTCATTTTGGATGAGGCATATGCTGCTTGTAAGAGTCATTGTTTTATGCAGTCTGAATTAGATGTTGAAAGTAAACTTTCTGAAAGATAGAATTTCATAATTTTGATAAAGAGAGCTGTGCTTTAATCAATAGGAATGCAAATTCAACTATTTAATTTCTGCCCTTGAGGTAAAAAACTTAACTGGATCTCATCTTTGTTTATGTAGACATAAATGTGGCTATATGCAGGTTAACTGTACCAACTATTGAGTATACAGTTTGCAGTTAAGTAGGATAAGTGCAGTACTAGAGTTTTAAGGTGATTTTTTGCTCTGGTACAAACTCATCTCTGAATTTGCTTCTATTTTCTTGTATCTGTAGCAATGTGCAGTTAATGATACCTTTTTATTTAGTTTATGGAGGCAGTTGATGACACTCTTGCATCTTTTTGTTCTTTTCTTCAAAATGTAACTTAATATTTGTGGGTTTTGTTTTGTTTTTGTTATTAGTCCTAGTATGTTGAAGAATGGATGCAGCATTTAATATTGCTCTTGCCAGGTGACAGGCAGGAAATTTTAAGCATCTTCATCTGTCTTTTTACCAGGCATTCTGTTGGAGATACCAAAGTTCCATTTTGTCTTCAGTCCTGTGTGAAGCCTTTGAAATATGCTATTGCTGTTAATGATCTTGGCACAGAATATGTGCACAGATACGTTGGTAAAGAGCCTAGTGGATTAAGATTCAACAAATTGTTCCTGAATGAAGATGGTAAGAGTTGAATAATATTTAATAATGCAAATACTCAATTTTAGAAAACTGTAGAATATGCTGCCTGATTTCTTTCAGTTCATTTGTACTGTATCCTCTTAAGTCCTATTATTAGATAGTGTCCCAAAATATTTTGCCCTCAGCCAGATAGGCGTATTCTGTGGCACTTGGTTTTTGCCTCATTTAAAGTGCTAGTATAAGATGCTTCATTATTTCTTTCAATTTGCTTACGTCAAACTGTAGAAAAAACAAAGCATTTTGATAATGCACGTATTTGGAAAAGTATATTTAAAATTGTGCTTTTATTTAGTAAAGTTGGTGGCAAGTGTTTCTTAATCTTGCCTTCTGTAAAATGATGGTGAAAGAATCAAAGCTGTTAGATTAATTTTTAAGAAACGTGTGTACCACTTGCCTTCTCAGCCCTCTGAGCAGCAGTTGCTGATGCCAGAGGCCAGTGCTGGCTGGCTTGCAGAAGTAGCAGCTGAACATGTCTTCCCACAGATTACTCTAAACTGAATTCGGCTACTGATTCAAAACGGTGATTTTTGTGGCAGGAATGCTTTAGCAAGAACTTCTTACGCAGTACCTATCTAGATTGTTCCTTCTTTATGTTATGTTAATACTCAAGTGTAAAAATGTTGCTTCTAAAAGCACTATGGTAAAATCTGAGGAGGATAGCTCATGTAGCCTTAGAGGAAGTACTGGATGTTATCTCTGAAAGACAAATGTTTCTAGCAGATCTTGCTCAGTATGAGGAAAGAGTGTTTCAGTTGCCATGGTATTGCAATTAATATTTACTTAATAGCATATTTTTGTCAAGGAAATATATTGAATTCAGACTTATCAAATAAATATATTAAATTATCTTCTATAAACACATTTAATACATACATTAAAATCAGCTTTCCAAACTTGCATGTAAAATAAGTCTTGAAAAAGTATCCCTTCTTTTTAGGATGTTAGGTGACAGTGAAGAAATACCAATATCATTAAGAGGAAAATCAGCATTTTGTCAAGCTTTAGTGTTGTTTGTTGTTTTTTTTAGTAGTATTCAAATATGATGTCTTATAATGTGCAGATGTCTGTGTTGCATGCTCTAAAAAGAGTCTAATATAAAAAGTTTTGTTGGTGCTGAATATTGGCCATTTTTTTCCAATGGCTAAGTATAGTTGTTCCATTTCTTTGTTTACCATAAAACAACAAAAGTGTAGTAATTTCTATTTTCTCTATGGCTGGCTTAAAATTGAATGATGAGAGAAGAAGAATTACTAAGATGTATTCTTTTGTTGTATTACTGTTAGACTTAAAAAGCCTTTATAAGTCTGCCATACAATAAGGGAATGGGGACTATTGAAATTTTTACCAGCATGCATGAAATGAACAGATAGGACTAACTCACATGATACAAATCTTAGTTTTTTTTTTTTGTGTGTGTGTGTGTGTGTGTGTCTGATACAACTGATGTGAAGAAAGTGCACCAGATAAAAACCCGTTCAGTGTAGTTCAATGCAGTCTGTAAAATGGGAGGTAGAATTCTAATGAATAGGAATGTTTTGGTTACATGGAAGAGAAATTGGGATTCTGTGAGTGGAAAGGAAAGAAGGAGGAAAAGATTATAGTTTATTGTAAATTTAAACTGATGTGTAATGTTTGGGTGTGCAGAGTATTTGATAGTTTGAACATACCTTACCACTTTGAATCATCAGATTTGAAAAGGTACAATACTTATTTTATCCATTTGCTTTCTAAATAATCCCATGTAGTTGGATTTCACGTTCACAATCAGGACTAGTATGAAGTGATATGCAGCTACTGAAAACTGATTACTTGCATTTGAAGCTATTTTTATATTTAAACTGCATTAAAATTTACTAAAATAAGGTGATTTTGTATTTTGTTGCTTGCTAGCTTACTGTTGAGATTCAAGGGAGAAAGAATGGAGAATATTACAAGACAATTTTAAATAGGAGTTAATGCCAACTTATTAAAATGTTACTAAGTATCATGTACATTTTGAGTGAGATCTGTGCTGTGTGATGGAAATCTGATCATTCTGCTTTTCTGTTTAAAAAGTTTTTAATCAAAGGGAATGTATCATCCATTGTGCAGTTCAGATTTCTGGAGGAATAAAGGAATTTGCATGTTAAGTATAAATAAATTCTTCTAGTTGTTTGAAGTAGATCATGAATTTCATATAGCAAAATGTCTGAAATGTGCCTCAGCAAGAATAATAATTTGATCTTTGAGTAGTTGAGTAGTTTACAGCTTTTTATGCTTATCGAGTGCCTGATGCAGCATGTCTGACGTTACTCATATATGCACACTTAATCTTTTATCAGTGCGTAAGTGAACTTCTCTTGATGATAAGCGTTTGTAGAATTTAGTTCCATAATAAAGGCTGTGTAGTAAATGAACAAGGGACTGGCAGGAGCTTGTTACTTTTATACTGGTAAAGGATGTTAACCAAAGATTCTTTCAGTTTCTGTATTAGACAAGCATGTTTTGATATCTGCTCAGAAAGGAGTTGTCATGATGAACTGTGTTCTGTGTTTTAAAGCATCTCTATTGTGTACGTGTGGCAACCGCTTGCTTTTCTGCTCGGACTGCAAATCAGAGTCGCACAAGAAAGATGTAAGGCCAATAGGTGGATGAAAAAGGTCAGAAGAACTGGCAGAGGAAAGGCAGTGTGATTTAGCTTACGAGGAGAAAGGTCTAGTTTGGATATGGTATAATTGCATGGCAGGCTGCTAGAGCAGTCATGCTAATTGTCAAATCGTTATGAGCTATAAAACCAATTATTTTTCACTACTGTATAGCATACACAATAATGGATATCTCTTTTCAAAGATTAACAGATGAGTCTGTCAAAAGTTGGTTCGCCTGTCTGGCAAACTGTTCCAGTAATAATACCAGCCTTCGTTCTTTGTCATTGTGTGATGTGGAATACCCTTGCTGGTGGCACACTGTGAAGTAAATCAATAGCTGCTACTGTAGGAGACCTGTGTGTGGCTTTTTTTTTTTTTTTTTTTAACTTATTTTATATATACTAAATGTAGTATGAGAACCAATACAATCCTAAGAGGGGGGGAAAAAACACATTTGGGAAGGGAAACATTATCGACAGGAACTGGCAGTGTTCTGATTTCTCTTCTTTGAAATTAGCAAGAATCTTTCAGAATGTAAGATTTTTATTTAGGCATCCTGCCCATTAAAATGTCAAGGAAACTGAAAAAATGCCATGTATTATAAATCTGTACAGAGACTGCTCATTGTAGCTAATGACAAAAGGGTCATCCATTAATCACAGATATTTGTGTAGGAAGTGTTTGGATACTGTTGCTTGTATAAATACTGAAAATTGCTTTCCTCTGGGAGCTGGTACCCTGATAGGTTGGTTCTGCTTAGAAGAGTCAGAGGTGGGTTGCTGAAGCTGTCCTATGCAGCTCTCTGGGCATGCTGGAGGGCAGCACTGGGAGAGACTCTCAAAGGAGAGCTTTTGTCAGTGCGGTAAGCAGGGTACTGTTGTGTCCCCCCCCCTTAGCTGGGCAGGGCTCCAGCAACAGTTGTTCACTGCTGCGGGACAGGGAATGACTTCACTTCGGAAGAGAAATCAGGAAAGCCCACATTTCTATTTCATCAGAAGGTTCTTGCCATTTTTCATGTGAGGTCAGCAAATTGCGGTATGGTGGTTGAAGAGTGGCCAGAATAGATACGCTCTAGTTTGAGATGTTAAGCAGTGAGAGATGGGGCTTCTCAGTCCAGAGTAGAGGAAAAATAGTCAAGAATGCTTGTGATGTTGAAGGTAACTGGTGACATCTTCAAGGAAATAAAATGCAGGAGACTTCTAAGGGGTATATTTTTTGTTTGGGTCTATCACATTGATTAGCTCTTGAGTTGCTGACTGGTAAATGAACATTACAGGTCCTGTGCATGTGGTGGGGGTTTTGGAATTGTTGTTCAGTTTTACTGTATGGCAGACTGGAACCATGGAGGTGTGCAAAAGAATCGAGAGCAAAGCATTTATTAAGAAAAAAAAACTTTTGAGCATTAGTCGTGTATGGTTAAGCCATGAACATGTTTATGGAGTGGAGTGATAACCTGATGGTGTTGATCAGAGGAAGGTGAAGAAAATCAGAAGCATGGCTAGGGCAAGACAGGATGGTGACAGTGTGCTCTTGGCATGTCTGAGGCTCGTTCTGTGTTGGACTACAGTATGAGGAACGTGGCCAGCAGATAAAGGGAGGTTTATTATCCCTCTCTACTCTGCGCTGGTGAGGCTGTGTGCAGAATTGGGAACCCTCATTCAAGGGGGATGCTCACAAACTGGAGGGCTGCTGTGGTGCTGCAGGGCCCAGTGCACGTAACCCACATGGAGAGGTTGAGAGGCTCTGTTCTGGGTTGGGCTGGCAAAGGGGAGGTTAATGGCTTGTGTGGGGACCACTTAAAACTTTTGAAGAGCAGTCACAAAGATAGAGACATGAAACTCTTCTCGACAGTGGCAGATGATATAACAAGGGGCAATGGCCCCACACTTTGACTTGGGAGGTTCAGGTTGGATGTTAGGGAAAACTTGTTCTCTAGGAGGAACAGGATGGTTAGAGAGGTAGTGGACTTACCATGCTTGGAGGTTGTTAAGACACAGCTGGACAAAGCCATGGGTGACCTAATCTGGTGCTGCCATTAGCCTTGCTTTGGGCGTGAGGGTGGACAAGATAACCTCCAGAGGTCCCTTCCAGCCAGCAGTCTGTGGTGCTGTGAATTGTCATTTGACTTGCAGCTTCTTTTCGAATGGTGTTCAGGTTTTTGGTCCCTAAGGAGGCTAAGTTAGGAAGCTACTGAAATGATACACTTTTCCTATTTGGACTCTTCTGTTAATCAAAAATCAAACATACTTGACAGGGATCACTTGCATTATTGACATGTGAATAGAATAGGACATGTGAAATACATGGATCTATGTACAGTCAGATGAATGAAAATGGGAACAATTTATAGTTATCTTTTGCGGGAGACGTAAGGAATGGCACAAGCAACTTTTAAAATATTTTAGTGTATAGAAAGTAAGTTTGTGTTTTAGGGGAACCTCAGTATTTTTGGTTTAAGGTATCGGTCTTACCCTTCCACTAAGAGTAACTTGAAATAAAAAAAAAAAATCTTAAAAATACTAGAAGAGACTTGATGTTTCCTTCTTGGAGATTAGTCTAATAGTTACAGATGATTGTTTGAGTGCAATTGACCATTACCCAGCCTAATTTTCATATGAAAATAGTATATAGTGAATGCTTTGTGCTTTTAAAGGAATATTTTCCAGATTTGGAAATAAAGTAACAGCACATATAAGGAAGAATTGAAACATGCTACAGTATTAAACGTTTGAGAGTTGACTGAGTTTTCCCAGATGCCAAATCCCTTAAAAAGCATTCTAGTTAGAAAGGAACAGTGAAAATCTTAAGTTAAAAATGAAAGAAAATAAAAAAGGGGGAAACTACAAGAGGTAGATGTTAATGAATGAAAACTAGTAGTTGGGAAAAGCAGACAGCTGATAAGGAAAGCTTTAAACAGGAAAAAGAAAAAAAAGATTGGTGGTATGTTCACATGAGCAGCCAGGAATGACTGAGAATACAAAAATCCTGTTAATACGAAGACTAGTGATAATAAGAAAGACTTAAGTATAGCAGGTGCAAGGCAATTCTAAAATAAAATAAATACATCTGAGGAGGATAAAATTGTCATTTGAATTCCAGAAGAAAGCAATAGAAACGTCTGATTTTTGAGAAGACTCCAAATTTTGTATTTATGTTTAACAATAAGAAAATTCAAGAGTTAGGAAGAATGCTTTAAAAAAAAAAAAAACTTTTGTATACTTTGAAAATCAGTGGGACTTGGCAACTTGCTCAAAAAATTGCAAAGTCATTTGGGGGTCGTTGTGTTGGTCAAATCTTGGGACATTGGAGAGAATTCCAGATTTTTAAGAAGTGCTGCTGGATTTTAATGATGAATTCACTGGACTGCTAAGTATTACTAGGCTGAATGTGTTCTAAACTCTAAAATCTTTTGCACAAAATTTACAAAAAATTGTGTATAATACTGGATTAGGATGCATTTAAATTGGGGTTATATTTCATAATCATAGTTTTAAGTGATATGTTTTGTATTTATGATTATTTTTCACTTATACTTGCCTGGTTTTATTTGACAAGTGTGCCTGAGGATATACCTGTAATTGACACATTTATTTCACAGACAGGCCTCATAACCCTATGGTGAATGCTGGAGCAATTGTGATCACATCCTTAATCAAGGTAAAAAGTTCATATTTAGTTTTGCTCGGAGTATTTTAATAGAGTATAGAAAGGTGTCTTATGCAGATTATGAACTGTTTTCATTTTATGTGTGCAATGGCTGATTGTGGTTTACTAATTAGCAGATAGACAAGCTCTGATGTTTTTGAAATAGTAATACTTCCAAACAAAGGCAGTATTAGGCTAACCGTTTTTAAAAGAAGTAATGGTGCAGCTGAAAGACTGTCTTTCTCCTTAGTATTTTTATTTTTATTTGCTTTCCTTCTTTAACTGCACAGCACGTTGCCAGTTAAAGCAAATGAATTAACGAGACTGATTTTTCTCACTCAGAGATCATTTGTGTGATTTCTTGTGAGCTTGTATCTTTTGAGAGAATTGCCTGATACTCTTAGCATTGATTAGTATCTCCTCAGGAATGCACTTTACAAAACTCAGAAGTTTGTTTCTGAATGTCAGATGTTCTTGTATAGCATAAAATTACAGGAATATTTCTTGCTGTGCAGTAGAAACGGAGGATTTTATAATTTGTGCAGGGGCTATGCAGCTATATTCCCGCACAAATGTTATTGCTGAGTTTGTCCACTATTTAACATACTGTTCAACTAAATCATGTTCAGCTTATATAGTTTCTCTTGGGATGTTAGATGTGCTCTCTTAAATAAGTGTGTTTGGAAACAGTTGCCTGTATTTTCCTGAGTAAATCATAAATAAACTGAATAATGATTTCAAAATCGGTAGTCCATGATCTTGCAACTTTTCAAAAGCATTTTTTTTCTTAGAGTAGCTGCGTATAATCTGTTTTTGAAGTTATAATGGTGTAAATTTAATGCAATGCTAATGTTTACCAGATGCTTTACCTGTTATTTTTGCTTTTTTTTTGGTAGTCACTGGTATAAAAATCTAATTTTTAGAATTGTGGATTTCTGCTTAGAATTCTAGGGAACATGTCAGTCCCCTGGAGTTTTAAAGAAGAAATTTTAATGCTGTTACTTAATAGATCTAAAAATTTTGTTTACAACCTTTGTCTTGGTTATGTTTCAAAGTCCATTAGCTACAGTGTATTTCCTACCTCTGATTCCCAAATTGTTGACTTTAAACATTACTTAGATGATGATTTTTCTGTTATTTTATATTTAAAGAAGGTGTAAGAACTCCTGCTTAAAGACATTTATCTTTAATAGCTGTAGGTGAAAGAAAATGGCCTTAAGTATGACAGGTAAATTTATTCACATTTAATATTTTTTTAAAGGTTGACTGAGCATTGAAATTCACTTTGATAATAGTGAATTTTAAAATCTGAGTTAATAACCCATTTGTCTGAAATGTCAAAGTGCTAGTCCTACTACAACACGCCAAACTGGTCATAAGGCAAAAACACAAGAGTGTCTCTTGCAGAAGGCACATAGAGTTCTTGATAAATGGTGTACTTTTGAATAGATAAAACATTTGTTTACTGCATGCAGTTGTGATATTTGTTAGAAGGCTGGGGGGTGGTTTTTGTTGGGTATTGGGGTTTTTTTCTGTAATGTTCTTAAGAGTATTGCGCTGCATTGACATTTTTATGCATGTAGTAACTGCACGTCTTTCGGACACATCACACTTATCACTTCATTATTTGTTTTCGGAGTGATAAAATACAGATTTTTTTCATGTACTGCTTCCACTAAGATGCCATTTATCATATGAATAACTAACGAAACTAAACATAATTCTGAGGAAATTGCATACAAAGTCACAGGTACAAACTTATTAAATAAGTATCTTTTGTGAAATAATTTATCATCTACAATTTAGCAATCTTTCTGCTAATTTTTCAGTGATTTAAATAATTCAAGTTTAGGTTTGAGCTAATCTAAGACTTTTTCTTTTTTTTTTTTTTTTTTTTTTTTTTTCCTGGAAGAAGTGGCTTAAGTAATCCATGTACTGCCCTCAGTTCCTTTGCCTTCATTCTGTTTGATTTAAGGTGTTGTTTACATATGCTGAAGACTGTATGTGGCTCTTATAGTCCAAGACAATTACAGAATTATTAAGCATAGTCAAATACATCATGTGTGACAGTTTAATGCTAGCATGTTGATAGCTATGGAAAGATTATTGCTGTATTTTAGTATTAAGACTGCTTTTACCATTTTGGGTATTCATTACTTTATCTCTTTCTGTAAAACTGATATTAAAAAGTCTTAAAATGTGCATCCATTCCATTGCATAGAATTTTTTCAGCGGTTAATATGCATCATCTTGTACATAACTGCCATAGACTCTGACTGATCTGATTATGGTTACTTGTGGATAAAAGAAGAAGTTTGGAGTAATTTCTTTTTCCCATTCTTCAGAAGATGTAGCACCTTAGTATCTTAGAGAAAAAAGTGTTCCTGGAATTACCTACCCAGTTCTGACTGCATTAAGAATTAGGCATTGCACCTTGAAACAGAACACAGACCTGAACTGTAGTATTATGTTTAGTACTTGTTGATAAAGCCTATGCATATCTTAAGTTGTACAATTTTTTTGGCTTGCTTAGGCATGACTTCATCAGGTAGTTTTATTGGCTTACCTGATTTCTCTTCTGTCATGTGCTTGGAACTACAATGTATTTACATTTTGGTGCCTTAAGTCATGGTTCTGTTCTAACTGTACTTACGTTACACTCCACAGACTCTTCCAGCAATTTAAAGTATGTAGGTACAATTAAAATGCTTTAGCATAGAGGGCATCCTGTGGGCCAGGTTTAATTAAATAAAAATAATAATAATAAAAAAAAACCCTAAGGACCTTTTTCCCTTGTTGTCTGTAATTGTGCAGCCATCTGCCTTTGTTACTAGCTATATAAATTACACATTTATAAATTGTATAGTTTTAATAATTATATAAATTGTTATCCAAAGAAAGCTGTAGTGGCAATTGCAGGAGTTTATGTGGAAAAGCAGTATTAGATAAAACAGTGAATTCTTCGGCGTCTCCAAGGACATACAAGAGCTTGAAACAACAAAATTCAGCTCCTGTACAGATTCAGCACACTAACCACCTACCTTTCTGTAAATCACATTGACTGAGAAACAACTTTGCTATCCTTAATATAGATAGATTTTAAAACTTTAATCTTCTGGGGTTTTTTTGTTTGTTTGTTTTTTTTTTGGTTTTTTTTTTTTTTTTGAAACCTTGAACTCGATTTTCAAAGTTTATCAACTCCAGGAATATTAGTGACTGTCAACAGTTGCCTACTTCCATGTATCTTTACTGACTGGGGAGGTAGTGCATTAGATATGGAAATAGTGCAAATGAGAGCTGAAGAGGAAGGCTTCTGAGCGAAATATGTAGAATAACGCAGATGGCTGTGGAAGGAATTGCCAGAGGACAAAGGATTGATCTTAAGTCACTTTTGTCTGCTTCAACATTCTATCTGTAAATAAAACCTTTCCTACTATTAACCACAAAGGTTTGGGCAATTGTAACCTATATAAATCCCCAAAGTGCTGACTACCACATATAGAATCTTACACAGACCCTAAAGATACTTGAATGCTCAATGAAGTGAAGTATTCTGTGCTAATGAATTCATGTGGGAAGCGTTCAGATACGTTTTGGGGGGAATAACAATATTGATAGTCCTTGCAAAAACTTAGTGTAGGAGAAAACAACAATGCTGAACTGGCTGACCTTGGAAAAAAAACTTATTACAGTAAAAACTTCTTGGTATGAAGTATAAAAAGCAGTGTTAGTATCTAATATACTTAGATTTTAAATATACTGGTAAGTCAGAAAATAAGTGAGGCCACTAGTAATGGAAAAAACTTGGCCAGCTGTAACAAGGGGGACTGTTTGTTCTCAGGATTCAGTTATTGGAAATCTATATAATCATGATCTAACCCGTGAGGGGAAAAAATGCCTATTTTTCATTGGGTTTATTTCACAGTATAGTTGCAGTAAATAGTACACATTTACCCTCTGCTACCCATTCCAGTTATCCTTCCTGATGGACTGATATGTAAATGTACATGCATGTCACAGGTGTTTGCATTTCAATCTTCTCTAGCAGATACTTGAGGGTTTGTTTTATTTTTATGAAGTTTCCTGTCTTCCTGGATTTTTCATTTCCTTGCAGTAACTAATTCTGAAGAGAACATACATTCACATTATTCTGCCCTATTACAACCCAGATGTATTATGTATTTTCACACAGAATATGTAGTAATATGTACTTTCCCCTTTTGGAGTGATATTTGAAATGATGTGTGGTATTCAGTGGTCACATATTAAAGTATTTAATACCTGAAGGACACATAAATAATTCATAAATGTATTTTAAATAGTATTGTTCTTGGTGGGTCAAATATTGTGTGTGACATTGTGCTCCCAAGTATTTCAGAGTTGAAAATGGCATGCTAAACAATCAAGACACCAGTTCTCACAGCTCATGCCCAGATTAACAAATAAAAAAAGCGTGTAAGTACAGAAAGTTAGAATAAAGCCATTAAGAGTTAACTTAATGTAAAATGCACAAATGTGAAAACTGTATTCTTGCACTCTAACATAGTGTTAGAATTTTTTGTGAGTTTTCAGCACACTGTAGTATTAGGTTATAAATTTGGCTTTAAAATAATCCAGAAATTAATTTTTATTATTTTCTTTTTTAAGTGTTAAGATGCAGACACTCTTATTATTTTGTCTTGGATTCAAATTGAAAAATTATTTTAATGAGAGACACATGGTAAGAGCTTATGTCATCTAGTCATGTAAATGTGGAATGCATTTCGATTAAAAAGTGGCTAATAGTAACTACTTTTCTAATTAACGATACCTAATTTTGTTGCAAGCTCTGGTAAGTATCCGTGGGTCTCTCTCTTCCTATGTACATGTAGATACGCATCTGCTTTGTATTTTTCCAGTAGAAATACAAATAACAGGGCGGCTGGTTTAGACAAAAGGAAGGTCACTAAGATCCTGACATAGTTGAGAAATTCAAATTTATGATGGACAGCCATAGCTTCCACTGTGTTTTCGTATGTTTAAAAAAGTGTGTTGAGCTGTCTTTTGCAAGTTTGAATTTTCTATCAGACTGCTTCAATCTTAACATTTTCAATTTCATTTTGTATTCATTTAGAAATGTTTTCCATATGTATATACACACAAGCATGCATACAGTAAGTGTGTATATGAACATATGTTTTAGTATATGTATTAAGTGTTTGTGGAGATAGTGCATGGAATGTTTTCTTTAATGTCTTAGACGGATGAATTTTATTTATTTAAGAAGCAAATGCCTTTTAGAAATATTCCTCTAGTCTCCCCAACCTCATAAGCTTATATAATCAAGCTAAAAATATTAAACACTTGAATAAGAATAGAAGTTTTCTTGTCTCTTTTATTTGTTTAAATTATTGTGGAAAAGGTGCTCAGTATACTTAATGCTAGGATTTTGTATCTGTACTTGAGTTATAATCATAGACTGTGTGTCGCCTCAGTGTCTCTTCTGTTTTTTAGAAGGAGGGTAGTGTACCTCTGTCAGCAGCTGACAGCAGAGAAACTATAGTGATACTTTTTTTAGTTGTCATATGTATGGAAGCAAAGTTTCTTGTTTGAGTTATGCGTTATGTTAAATACATACTGCCATCTTGGTTATATGATTACTTAGGCACAGACTTTAGGTATACGAGCAGTCTAACTTCAGTAGCACTGCTCTTGTGTTTTATATAAAGTATCTGTACAAATGTGTGGAGCATCAGGGAATAGAGATATATCATCTGAGTTGGTATGCAGAAGATTTTCTTCCTAAGATGTATGAAATTAGATGCAACTTTTTAAAAGAAACCCTTTTTTGTAAAAGGCTAATATGAAGAAGCTTGTACTGGGTCTTTTGCCCACTGACTTTATATACTGCTAGTGAAGTCAGGTTTTTGTTGAAGGGCAGGGGATTTTTTTTTTTTTCAACTGGGCAAAAAAGGAAAAGTGAAGTATTATGTATTTATATTTTTGCAGAAAGCATGATCCCTTTCTCCCTCTTTCTTTTTTTATAACAAAAGAACTTGTTTCAATTTATTATAAATGTCTAACCATACAATTATCAATGCAGCATCCCATAACTAATGCTGACCCACTTTCCCAGAAAAGATGTTCATTGTGCATTTGAAAGGTTGAAAAGGTTTTTGTGGTTTAAATGTTGTTACATATTTTACAGCATTAGGATCTATGGAATATTTTGACAACTGCAACAGTTCAATGAAGTTGGTAATTTCTTCTTTTAATTATTTTTCATTGAACAGATTTGGAGTTAAATTTTTAAGGCTTATGTTCTGGTGTATTATACAGGAACATTTTGATGAAATGTGTCATGAATTTTTTTATCTTATTTATTACTACAAATTATCTAGCTAGAGATCATTGACTTTAAGAGTGAGGTTATTAGCTTTTAAGCATAAGGTAACCACTGGCGCATAATTTTGACAAAACAGTGTGGTGTTCCTTTCAGCTAGTGATCGTACGTGTATGACTGCACATCCTGTTGTAGATGAGCTGATGCATGGGCTTCACAGATTATCTGCAACACCCTAATCCACATATTGAGTGGGAAACGAGACTGGCTTTACGCATTTCATTAAGTAAAATACTGGTTGATTTAAAGCTTCAGTTTTTTCCACTTCCTTCCCTGCTCCCGTACTAAGCATAGTGCAAGTAGTGTCTTGAATTGCTTGAGATACCTTAAATAGAAGGTTTTATTAACTAAATAAAGTATCTTTAATACTAAAATTATTTATAAACTCATTCCCATCAGATGTATTGTTTCTATCAGTTTGTGATGCCATTGTCTTTTTTTAAACTGCTTCAGAGGCAAGTACTTGGCTACTTCAAAAAAACACAAAACCCACCCTGCAGTAGAACATGCACTGTTTTATTATTATTATTATTATTATTTATTATTTATCTCCCTGCCCCTCTTTCCACTTATTGCTGTAGGAATTTGTGAAAGGTGAGCTTTCAGAAACTGTTGAAGAATCAATACATCTTTAACTGGCAGTTACTAAATTTAAAATTATTCTGAGGAGGAAAAAAGAAAAAAATCACAATCCCTCTCTCTCCCCGAAAACACTGAAACAAACCAGCCCTAAGAATAAAGTTTCAGTAGTATCCTTATTAAATCAGATTTAGGGTTTTCTCCCTTATATTGTTAACAAAATGATGAAGTACTGTGTTTTATGATGTAAGATTATTTTTCTAACTGTTTAATTTTTAATAGGTAGAGCATTAATCAGATAATAATCAAATCAGATATTTTTGATTCAATGCAATTATTTGCATAGTAAGGGGTAGCACTTTATTTTAAGTCTTCGATCCAAATTCTTAGTATGGGCACTTGCTGTGGAAAAAGCTTTAACCTCAGTAGCCTGAATTTTTATATGCTCAGCTCTGGTAATATAAGACTACCTTTGAGTAACTAATCTGAAAAAAAAAAAAAAAAAAAGTTAGTGTTTTCATTATGTTTACACTGATAATAATTATATTTATATGTTTTTGCTTTAGCTACTACATTTACTTTTAATAAATACATAAAGTTGAATAGAGAGCACTTAAAATAAAGCATACCTTTTTCAGTTTAAATTCATTTTCAAAATGCAGGTGTTTGATAAGACATCTTATAGGATTTTTTATTTAAATGATAATTAAAGCTTTTACTTTTCTAACACTTTAATTTTTTCATTAATATGTGGAATAATTGTAGTACCTTTATATTTAAGTAGCCTCATACCTTAGTTATATGCAATAAAATTCCTAATACTGTTAAGTGAACTTCTTCATTATGTTAACAGTTTTTGTAAATTATTTTTTCTTTTCTTGCAGCAAGGAGCAAATAATGCAGAAAAATTTGACTATGTAAGTGAATGTTATGACATTCTTATGTTTTTCCTAATTAAATTCAATGGTGAAAATCTCAAGTTGAAATTTTAGTCATTTCAAACCAAGCTTCCTGTTTTTTATCTGCACTTGGTTATTTAAACATCTAGTGATTTAAATTTCATCTGTAAAATTGTATTACAAGAGAGAGGCTTAGTTAAGCCTGGATTGAAAGTTGATCAGTTATCACGTTTTAATGTCTGAAAATGTTAGAATGCCTTTTTTTAACTCTCTCTCCCCCCACCCCCCCAGGTGATGCAATTCATGAATAAAATGGCGGGTAATGAATATGTTGGATTCAGTAATGCTACGTGAGTATTTCTTTTATTTACTTAATGCAGTTAGGCAGAAAATGATCTGAACTGATACTTGGCCTTTTGAGCTTTCAGCAAATATTGGTTATTTACACTGAAACCATCATTTCACCCCTAATATTTAGGGTCTGTGTTTGGTTTAAAATTATACAAGAACAAAGTCATGTATGTGTCTGACCAGCACAGTGGCTAAATCTTGCATAAAAGTGTTAGTTTATATCTTTGAAATTTTATTACTCACTTTAGCACTCTGCTGGTGCTATTGCAGTGAGAGCTGTAAGCACAACTCTTACTTTCCTGGCATTCATATTAAAAATTAAACTGTGCATGTTAAATGGGTGCATATCAAATGTTTAGGAAGCATACTTTATGCAATTGGAACTCCTTATGCTTTTTTGCAATGTGTTTGAATTGTATTCTAAAATGAATAATTCCCCCCATTGATTTAATATATCGCATCCTGGAAGCTTATTGAGGCAACGTTGTGAAGATCTTAAGAATGCTGTGTAGCAGAGTGCTTGCCAGGGTACCAGCTGGTGCACGCGTGGAGGAAAGAGGAACGAGATAACTAGTATTTTTGCTGAGCATTGTTAATGTAGAAGGGCTTACTATGAAAGATATTAGCTTTCATTAAGACTTCTGCTATCTATATAAACATAATAGAATAACCAGATGGGACAGAATTACCTACGTTTTATCCTTTAGGTTTCATGCTTAACTTACTCGTCATGACGCACAGTGCAGCCCTAAGCCTGGTCACTAATTGAATTGCAACTCAATCCTCAGATTCCTCTGTGGTGTGATCAGTGTTGTCAGTGAATGAGCCATTCATTACAGCTTGCTCTCGGATGTGCTTCCGTTCTTCTGTTGCCTTTTTAGAAACACTTTTAAGAGCAGGATCTTGAACTTTGCCTTATCTGCAAGTCGGCTTACGTACGTGTAGTGAGGAGTACAGCACGTACTGAGACGTTGAAGTTTGTCTCTAACTTAAATTTTGCACTGATTAACCTCTACTGGGGAAAAGGTGTATAGCTGATTTGAACTGAACTGTAACCAGGACTAAAAAATCTTTTCATTGAAAGGACTTCTATGTCTTTATTTTTAGAAAGATTTTGTTTTTAAATCTCTGGTTTCACTGATTGCCTCCTTGAACGATGTGATCATAAACCAATACCCTATCTTTCTTGGAGCAAGGGGAAGAAGGTCTGCGTGCTGCTCTTCCTAGTTTTGTTAAGCAAAAAAGAAAATAAGATGCAGGCTGGAGGGGGAAGAAAAGAAAAAAAAAAAGTGTGTGTGTGTGGGGGGGAAATAGGCCACTTGTGTTGGTCAAAATGCAGCAAATCTTCAATCGTGACTTACGGGCTGACAGAGCAGAGTATTCACTCAGGGCAAACTTTGTAACTTATTTTCAAGTGCAAGAAAGGAATGGTGCTGAAGTTTTCCCTTTCCTCCTCCTATGCAACGTGAGGGAACTAAAAGTGGGAAGAGCTGGAAGACAGAAATATTACTTGTTTTTGTCATCTTCTTGAGCATTGAACTTGGGCCTAGTCAGTAACCTTTTCAGCAAGGAGCTAATACGAATGATAATTCCTTTGAGTGTAGCCTAGTATGTTGTAGAAACTGCTTATACATCCCAGTAGCTACAGCCTGTAGGGAAGCTACTGAGTCTGTACAGTGGTCTACTGGCTCTCATACATATCTACTCTTAGATGTCTAGAAAGTCTTTTTCAGCATATTCTTTACAAAAAATGGCATTTTCTTAAGTCTTCTGGCATATAACAGTATCTCATTTTTCAGGGCAGTTTTTCTACTTTGCTAAATTGAGCTAATGTTGAGACTTGTGATTTAGGAACTTGATGGTGACATTGTGTTACCTTTCTGATGTGTTCATAGGACTACTGATAAAATCAGTGGTCTAAAACCAAAAGCATCTGTTGGAGTCGCAAGGTGTGTGCTAGTTTAACTTAACAAGGAGTCTTTATTGGATCTTTATAGGCAAAAAAACTGTAGCATGGGGAGCAGAGTTGTCCTCAGCAACTAGTGTCACCAAAGAAGTGTCTTAATTATATAAGAAGGAGAATGCAAATAGTTGTCTGCTTTTACAGGAGGACTGCACTTCAGAAATCCCTGTTGGCATTCCCTGTTACTTGTGGTGGCACAAATAGCTTGCTTTGAGTAGGTTTAGCGTAGCTCATCCTGAGTTACCACACATGCTTTTATGAAGCTGTTCCTGCTTTGTTATTCTCAGTGATAAGAAATGAGTATCTGTGCAGCTGCAAATGCAATAAATTGATAAGAAATAAATACATAAAATGTTTTTTAGTCAGAGCAATACAAGTTTACAGATCAGAAATTAAGGGGTGGGAAAAGTCAGCAAGTAAAGCCCCTTTAAAATCATAGTACTTTTACACTGTTCATAGATCTCATTTATATTTGTGGTTATTGCTGCAACTTGTTTCTTGAACAGATTTTCTGTTTTAAACAGACATATGAAGAATAGCTCAGTTAGCTGTAAAAAATAAAATGCAATCCAGAAAGTGAATGTTCTATTAAATATTTAAAGGCTACAAGCTTCATTAGTAAGATCTAGCTACATAGCAACCTAAATTCAGCTTTCAGCTTTTAATTTGTGTCTGAATTGGAGCACTGACATGAACTGTGCTAGGCAAATGGTATATTCCAATTTTCAAGATCTTACTATTCTTATTTAACTGGCAAGTTTTGTCAGTGACGTGCACCTGAAGTCAATAAAAAATATTACCATTGACTTCTGATGGAACAAACTTGGAGCAATGAAAGAATAATAAAGATGTGTAACTATAGAAAATTATAAAGTCACAACATGCCACTGTTTCTTGCTCTCCAAAACAGATATTTTGAAACAATCTACTTTTCTTTTGCCTTTTCTCAAATTTTACAGGCTTATTTATGCTAGATTGCCAGATAGTTTTAATAATTACTGATGCTTTTTATTCCTCATTTCCAAATTCAGTTAAAAATTTTGTGTTGTTCCTATAAATACCTTTCTTCTGCTCAAACACCTTAAAATACGGATATCTTCCTGTTGGATTCAAGAGATTGGGAGCCTCTTAGTCCTTTCTCTGCAGTTCTAGGTAACAGTGTAGTGGCTAGATTTGCAGCTGTAGTAGGTAGTGGTGACGTTTTCCAGGGACTTGGGACTCCTTATTGAGCTTATTCGTTGCTGTGTTCTGGGGGGAGAGGGTCTTTACATGCTTCTCCTTGGGCTGGAGGTGCTGGGGTGAGCATATATGGCAATTTCTATGTTCTGTTATTATGACAATTGTGTTCAGAGAGTAATGTATTCTTTACATGCAGTTTTATTGAATTGCACTGTGCTTCTCTGAATTTCAACATTTTCAAAGTTTGACATTCTGGATTTTTTTATTGTTTTTGTTATAAGTTTCCAGTCTGAAAGAGAGAGCGGAGATAGAAACTTTGCGATAGGCTACTACTTGAAAGAAAAAAAGGTTTGTTATTCTTATTTTTTAATCCTATATTCAAGGTTGTGTGTTTTTCATAGTCTTGGCCTGTGAAGTTTTTCATTTATTCCAATTGATGATTTACAGTGTGGCATAATTTATTCTAATGTTGTGTATGTTTTAGTTCTGCTATGCAAATCAGTCTCATTTGGAAAGAGTGTATATACTTGCATAATTTTAATAGAATACCCTTAATCCTATCTCTGTATACTAGTCAAGGTAAAGTAATATTTTACGTAGCCTAAAGTTCATAATCTATGCAGTACAACAGATGGCTTTACAAAACTCCAAGGTGCTTTTTGCAATGCATTGATTTAAAGTTTCTGAAAGCTGTATTGAAAGAGATTTTAATACCTAGATTATTCTAGATATTAAAACTGCACAGCATTGTATTATTTTTAAATGGGAAGTGATTTAATTTTTCTGCTCTTCACATTTAAATAAATGTTTAGTTTTAAAATCTGACCAGTGTTTCATATACTGACAAGAATATACCTTAATTTAAGAATATAGCTTAATTTTTTTAACGCTAAAAGATGTGTTTAAAAAAATAATCTAGCTAAAGACACTATTTTTTTTTTCATCAGTGTTTTCCAGAAGGCACAGATATGGTTGCTATACTAGACTTCTATTTCCAGGTAACTGACCCTAATAATTAAAACTGAGATTTGTAACAGACTTGGAATTACTATTATAGGCAATAGAAGCTAATCTGTTCATAGATGTGAAGGTTATAATGTCTTACAGTTGAGCTTGTCAGCATTTGTTAAACTCTGTTTTGAAATGGATGATGTACATTTGATGTATCTAGATTTCTGTTTGTTCAAATGATGTACTCAAGGAGTCTTTATTGCTAATGCAAACTAGCAATAGCCTTTAAAAGACTGGTGGCTCTAAAGTGTAAAATGTATTGTATTACTTAAGTGAATTTGACAAAAAATTTCTACTTCTTTGGGTTGCTCTTCTTTAGTGTACTGTGGAGCACATTAAACTCCATGTCTAACTAAAATAGTATGTGCATGCTCTATTGTAAACTCAAGGGCAGTGTTATAAATACCATGGTTATCCCCTTCTCTTTGGCAGGGTGATTTTTTTTGCTTGTGTGTGTGTTTGTGGGGTTGGGGGATTTTTTAGGTTTTTTTTTTTTTTTTTTTTTTTTTTTTTTTTTTTTGCTTTCCATTCAGCAAATTATTTGCAACTGTCACAAAATGAGAACTTGGCAAGTCTGAGGTATTTCCTTGGTAAGGGTTTTCTAACATTAAACATTCCCAGTTCAGTCAGGTCTGCTGCATTTAGTTCTCAAGAGGCAGAATCTCTGACTGATTCAGTCTGTCTGGGATAGCTGGAAAAAAATCTAGAGTTCAGTTCTCAAAAGGAATGTGTTTTTGATTCTTGATACTTACCTGTCCAAATTGCAAACAATAAATTTTATCTGAGTTTCATTGTATTGGGATGTGACTGCTATACTCTTCAAATCAAATGACTGTTTGTAAGGTAAGCTGTTTGTAAATTAGGCTCACCTGACCTCATATTAATTGAGATGCAAGCTAACAGTCCATTCAGTGGCCAGTTGTTGTTACAGAATAAAACTGAGAATTTATTTTAATATAGTGGTTAAACATGCCTTTAAAATACTTCCTATCCCACTGCCCCAAATCCTGATACACTTCTGAGTGCAAAGCTAGTCAGAAGTTAAGAAATGCCAAAACTAACTTTGCCAGTGCAATTTTAATTTGGCCTTATAATCATGCATTTTGATTTCCAATTTTATGACTGTGCAGTGTTCTTTTTTCCCTAGCCCCTTTCCCCCCCCTCAGTATTCAGAAAAAAAGGGCTCATACATTGAGTGGCAATTCAGTGTTTTCTTTTCCCCTCATTGCACAATGCTTGTTTTCCTGCATGCTACTCAGATTCTACTAAAGAGACTGAAATATTTCTTTTCCCTGTGTTTTCTGTAATGCTCCTTCCTCACTAGCATAATCGGGAACTTAGTGAACAGCAATAAACTTATTTGCATACCATCTCTCTGAAGTGAGGAAGAACTATTTGCATTTTAGAGAACTGAGGTACAAAATCTAAGTTTAAAGTTTGTAGGTGCTTAAATTGAGAACCTAAAAATACTTTTAAACATATGAAGTGTTACATAATGCCACCTACTTGCAAAAACACAGTTGCCATTTTAAATGTGTCTCAGACATTTTCTGGATTTGCAACTTCAGATGACTAGATTGAGGTGTCTTGAGTTTGGCACTCAGAAAATAAGGATTCTGCATACACTCATGAATACTTTGCTTATGTAATTTTATGAAGTAAGACTATTCGGCCACAGCAAGAGCACAAACATTGATTTACCTACTTTTCAAAGTAGCATTTCAACCTCAGGTTGAAACTGTCTTTTGATTTCTGCTTTAAAAAAAAAAAAGTGACAGCATCCCATTTATCACATTTCCTGGTGCATTATCAGAGTACTTATACTCTGCCCTCAATGAAGCAGGGATCCTGTGAGAAAATACTACGTCATCATATCATTTATATATCATAAAGTATATATGAGAGGAGGCTGAAAGAGAGTTGCATCAGCAGGAAATGCTGGCAGTAAGATTTCTAAGTGCTAGAGTTTGTAGCTTTAAAATGTCCTTTTAATAGATGTATGTGGTTTCCTAAAGCTTTAAAAAACCCTCAAACTCAGATTGAGAAAAAGTCATTCTGTGGCTTTAGCATTTAAACAGATGCAACACCCTGAGATGGTTTATTACACCTCTTTCTCTCAAAGGAGTGTCATTGGGGGAAAAAAAATCAAGCTGATAACACTCAGTATGTTAAGTCAAACTGTTAAGTAGGATTATCAACACTGACACCAGGATCTTGTAGTAGGAAGATTCAGATAGTACTAGTGGATGCTACTAGTGTCATCTGTAAAAAATGTTATGCTACAGGCTATTTTATGTAATGTTATGTATTGTTAAGGCTATAGCTAGCCTTACTGTGCTTTTGAAGCTTCATGCTTCTTATAATCTTAATCTCTCTTTCATAAGCTTTGCTCAATAGAAGTAACGTGTGAATCAGCAAGCGTGATGGCAGCAACTCTGGCTAATGGTGGCTTTTGCCCAATCACTGGTGAAAGAGTTCTGAGTCCTGAAGCAGTGCGCAATACCCTGAGTTTAATGCATTCCTGTGGCATGTACGACTTCTCAGGGCAGTTTGCCTTCCATGTAAGTAGTCTTCAGATATTAATTATATCTGTCCAGGAAGATTAATCTGTGCTATTCTGTTCCATGTTCCAGACCCTCCACCCCACCCCTCCTTCTTCCAGTTCTTGGGTTGTTAAATGAATTGTTTAGAAATTGAGCACAACATATGGGAAAATGTTGTCTAGAACCCATGATGTTACTTGTATACAATACGTTATAGTACTTACTCTTCTCTGCTATTCACATCTGGGCATCCTTTTCATCCTGAAACATAAATATTGTCACTTAAGAAAGGCTCTTCATGAGAGTTACAGGTGATTAATGCAGATGTAACTGCGACCAGCATAATTAAAGAAATCCTGATTTGGGGGTAGGGGACAGAGGAAACACAGTCAGTTACTCTGTTTTCTTTGACTCGGGCTGTTTCTTAAATTGTTCTCATATCTTGTAAAAGTGGCTGTCATATGCAGCGTATGTACCATGTTTCTGCTATTTTCCAGCAGTACATTTCTTATAGGTAAGTATTTAGACGTGTACTGTATCTTATTTGTGTTTTCTTTGTTTTAACTCTTTTCAGTATTTTTCATTGCATACATGTGAAATTGGTAAAGTTGATGATGCTGCTTTGAGCAATCTAAAAGTTGTTGCTTACTGAGCTATGGGGATATATGATACGTTAATTCCCATTTGAAAAAGGCAACATCTTTATCTACAGACTGTAAATAGGTTGTTTGATAACTGTATTTATGGACACTCCCCTCCCCTTTTTTAAAACTTTTTATTTATATTGTTTTGTACCACTTCATTGTCGTAGACTGTTTGTGACATATTACGTGTGTGTGTGCACTACTGCTTTGTTATAATAGACAGATTTGGATTATCTTTCTTGCTGTACTACTGACTTACTGTGTTATTGAAAGCAAATAACTTAATGATTGCATGCCTCAAATCGTGATGAACTGTGCTTCAGGTTATCATCTGTCTAAAAGGAGATAAGTAAAAATGCTTTCCCAGCTTGAAGTGCTTTCCAGAACTACATTTTGAAAGTGCTGCATAATAATATTTAGTAAAATGCTGCGGCATTGTCTTACAGAAGTTAAGAATGTCTGCAGGGGACACACATTGTCTGGTTTTCTATAGGTTGGTCTTCCTGCAAAATCTGGAGTTGCTGGTGGGATTCTTCTGGTTGTTCCTAATGTTATGGGCTTGATGTGCTGGTCACCTCCTTTGGACAAGATGGGCAACAGTGTTAAAGGGATTCACTTTTGCCACGTAAGCAGCTTTGCCTTCATCATTCTTTTTCTTTTGCAACTGATGCCTACTGAGCTTCAATTAGCATTGCTGAGATCTGGCTGAATTAAATAGTGATTTAGTTTTCCATACATACCAAGTTTGATCTGTTCTAAGGGTGGACATCCTAGAAAAGGAGATAAGTTTGCATTCTCTTAATAAATAACCTCCAATTCATTTTGTGAGCATTTAGAAATAGTCATTTTCATCAGTATTTCTGAAACATTGTGGAAACATTTTTGATGAAGAATACTTCATGATGTAATGATAAGCTGATCTTCTCTATGCTACATCAGAAACTGTAGAACTTCTATAGACTCTTTTTTCTCTGTAGTTGTGAAGTATACAATCTCCAAAACATGAGAGAAACAATTTTTACTAATGTATATACAGATGTAAAACATAAGTGCTAGTATTTATTATAATTTCATGTGCACGTAAGTATCATATATGCAAAGGATAATGTATGTTCTCTAAATATTTGCAGGATCTGGTTTCTCTGTGCAATTTCCATAACTATGATAATTTGAGACACTTTGCGAAGAAGCTTGATCCTCGCAGAGAAGGTGGTGATCAGCGGGTAAGTTAATATGTATTTTCAGTGAGTATTATGTGTAGATTTCAGATGAAAAATAGGAAGATCTTCTCTAAATGTAGAACTGCTCAATGACATGTATTGCATCAAAACTTTCAGATAAATTAATCAGTGCACTTTATTAGTGGACACTTACATGGGTGGACCACACTATGACAGGGTTTTATAAAATAGAATTTCATCTTAGATTTGTAGTTCTAATCATCTCTTGCAGTTCTTCTCTCTGACTAAAATAAGTATTTGGTATTTGATAGAAGTCACAAAGTGTTTTACTATTCTGGTTGCTTTTTAATAAAGATTTGACCAGCTGGTGGCTTAGTCTTTCTGTTCTGTGCTACTGTGCATGAGATGTATGTTCAGTATTTTTCATAGTGATATCACTGAGACCCCATTTATTGGCGAGAGCTGCACAGGCAGTGACCTCAGGCCTTATGTTGCTGTAGACCAGTGCCTGTTACTAAGGAGTGGTATAAGCAGTCTCTGGGAAGGAGCTGAATCCAGTCCAGCTACATATACAGAAAGACGGCAAGAGTGTGAGGATGCTTGAGATAGTTAAAACATTAATGGTAATAAAAAGCAAAGAAGTTTTTCTTAAGGCGTGGAGACTTTCATAGGAGAAGATGTAGAATCATTTCTAAAGTGCTTTTATTTGCATGTATACATCTAAGAATTAACCAATTTGAAGTTTGAACTGTTTATAACTGGAAGACAGAAAATAACGGTTTATATGTGAAGAGATGAAGAAAGATAAAGCTTGAGTCTGTTAGCATTGATTGCAAATTTGGGTTTTTTTCCTTCAAATACACTAATAAATAATATATGTTGCTTGAACAACTAGCATTCCTTTGGACCAATGGACTATGAGAATCTCCAGCAAGAACTTGCTTTAAAAGAAACAGTATGGAAAAAAGTGTCACCTGAATCAAACGAGGACATCTCCAGAACCGTAGTGTATAGGATGGAAGGTCGGGGAGAGCAAAACTAAAGGAATGGGTTCTAGTTTCATAAAATTCTTCATTTTAAAACCCTCAAGCATCTCTAGATTTAACTCTGATTTGAATACTGTTTGCCTGGTATTTCATTTATATATAAATACTGTATAAATTCTGTATGCTATACCAAAAAGATTGTTGAAGCTTAAAAAGACGCATAAACAACAAAAACCAAAACTGTTAACTGACTTTTGTAGTTACTTAAAGCACGCCTACTTTAAAAAGATGAATTTGAATGCTTTGAACGATATACCTCTTTTGTGTATATCTGTGTACTTTGTTTATATCTGAGAATTTTAAGTAAATTAATTTTAGCACTAAGCAAAATAAGATGTGTCCTCTGATCAGGTTCAGAATGTAAAGATACAAGAACTTTAAAATATAAAGTAATAGTAAGATCATAAATTCCCAGATAATTGTATATTAAATGGAGATAGATTGAGTCTTGTTATTACTGTATCCTTTTTTAAGACAGACAGTCAAATTGTGTTTAACAGAAATGGATCCCTCGATTATGCCATGCTGTGAAAATGATATATTTTTGATAAGATTGTTAGGAATTATTAATGCTAACATTTGAATAAAAGAGCAAAAATGGTGCCAGGGGAGGAGGGGGTTGGGAGAGGGGAAAAGAAAAAAAACCCTACCTTGTTTGCAAGATAGTTAATGTAGCAGAGAGGGTTTTTTTTACCAAACTATTCTGAGTGTCTTGTTAGCTGCTTGTACTGCCAGTTGGTAGTTATGACTCAGACTGCCTTACTAGTAATGCTGTGCTCCACCCTCAAGAGGAATGTAAGCAATTTTAGAGTGGTAACCAACTGAGTAGTGAGCAGGAAATATATTAAAAGTAAAACATTTTGGTCAGATTATTAAAACTGTTCACAATTAACTTTTCAGCAGCTAATGTGTGTGCATGTTCATATGAATATATATGTATGAACAAAAGTCTCTTACTTATACATGAGCAAATTTAAAGTTATCATAAACTGCTTTTTTAAAAATATGATAGTGAATTTGCACCTCTGTCAGCTTGCTAAGAATCAGGACTTCTGTTCTTTTACAGGAAACTGCATCTGTTGCTCCAAATTATCATTACTGAGATGATCTTGGACAGGTTATGTGAAATGATCTATAAGTGTTGAATAGTTAGGCTCAGTAGGCAATGTTGGGCAAGGGCACAGACTTACTAAATTCTTGACACTTGTAGCTAATTCATGGTTTCTTAACGATGCTAAATTTCTTTGAAATGTTGTTCTCTATCTGTAAAAAGTTTTCCCCTTTTTAAGCTTGCAGATAATTTGACATATTCTCTGCTCTTCCCCGCCCCCCCCCCCCCCCCCAATACATCATAGAGTCCTGGTTCATAAACTCTGGGACTTTTGTCCAAGTAACAAGCAATTATATTCCTTCATCTGTGTAAGTAATAGCTCACTGAGAGCTCTAAGAGGTGAGGATAGATGACTCCTTAGTAAACCTCCCATCCTGACACCCTCTGCGAATCCCCTTCCCTTTTTAGTTTATCTAAAACTCCAAAGTGTTAGTTTTGCGTGAGGGGAAGGTTATTGCTTTCCTATTCCTCTCTTTGTCCCATCTGGCAGCCTGAATCAAGGAAGATGCATAAAGCAAAGCATATGTTGTTTGCGAATGAAAGTTAGTCTTAATTACTCTGTTTAGGTATTGTTAGTCTTGCAAAAACACTTGAAATAATTTATTAATGAATTTAATAAGCTCCAACTTAGCCTCAAATAATCTGCCTCTAGCAATATATTGTAAATGGATTGGATTTCTGTGTGTGAAGCCTATTATTAAAAAATTTAGGCAAAACAATACAGAAAATGACTATTCAGTGTATTTGAAGTCCTAGTGGAATGAACAGGTAAATCTGTGGTGCAGATGTTGGTAATAAATTGCTGAGTAATAGCTATTTTATGATCTTATCACTGATGTTTAGGGTAGGTTTGTCAGTGCTTATCTTGAAAGTTAAGTGAACTAAGGTAAAACAATAGTTAGAAAGACATAACAAGTATTCACATCCTGCAAACCTATGTGTGTTTACCTGAAAAATGCTCAACCGAAAGAGGGAACATAACCTGCCTGTGCTGCTAATGAAAAGAATTTACAGTAATGAATACATGTTTCTTTTTTAATTAAATCAGTAATTTAATCAGCAACATGTATGATGCAGGATTTGCTTGATGTAACTCTAGACGCATTATTTTCTGAATTTGGCAGTGTTTGGATCTAATCCTAAAAATGCAGTTGAAGATAGAGAAATTGTTCCATCTAGTTTCCAACTTTAAAATAAGAAGCTTTACCATATTTGTGTGTGTAAATTACATACAAAACTTGTGGTAGAGGCAAGTCCCGCTTGGGAAGTATAAAATAAAGGAGATGACTAGATCTTAAATGTGCTTGATAAGAATATTTAGGGTACAGCTTGCACAATCTTTACTTTAAGTATATATATTACAGTTTTGTAATATATGCTTTTGGAGCCTGTCTTGGAATTGAAGCCAGCCTCTAGTTAGGAGGGGTTAGGAAAAGACTCCCGTGGACCAGTGACTCTAACCTGCGTTCACAGCATCTTGCTCTGGCCCGACGTGTCTGCGAGTAGCCCTTGCCAGTGGCAGGAGGCACCGGTGGCCGGGGCTGTGGCTGGGTCCGGGTCTGCCGTGCCTGCGTTGCGCAGGGTGAGCGGGTCCGAAAGGATGTGGTGATAGAGGCTAGTCGCTGAATGTTTGAAGATGTTTTCAAGTCTGCAACGGTTTTAGTGTCCATCTGTGCTACAGTAATAGCAATTCTTGATATTCAAGCATTTTAGCTGTGTGTGGTTTTTTTTTTTTTCTTTGTCAGCATCATTAACATTTCATTAGAAATGTAAATGCTTTTTAAAATTTTATTTTGGCATTTGCGCTGTACCTTTTTGCTCAGTTGTTAAGTTACTTGTCTCGTTTTTCCATTTTCATTTGCATTGTATGTTATTTATGTATCTTGATTTCCAGCATGCTTATTTTTGTATTGTTTAATAAATTTATTTTAAGCCAATTTTATTGTATTTTTTTCTCTCAATGGAGAACAGATTTATTCAAACACATTTTTGAGACTGAAGTGAGATAGTGAGCACTCTTGTAAGCAATGATAAAGTTCTGAAAAAGTATTTAGAATAAGCAAGTTTAGTTAAATCAGACACTGAAAACATTCCCAAGATTTCTCAAACATTTTGTAGAGAAATTCTCATTATCTTTCTCTTTGAACTGTTATCTAAAAGTTAAAAGTAAAAACCATAGTAGTTCCCCAATAATGAAAAATGTAATCATGCAGTAGGATGTTAATGCCATTGTGTATCTGTGTAGTTCTGAAGATATTAATCCAGTCATTTGGAAAAAGTGGTTAGTGTTTCCAGTGCCAGAATAATCACTGTTGATACTGAGCATTTTGAAGTGTAAAGCTTGTATTAAATCACGTGTAGCAAGGAAGGTGTTCCAAATAATATAACTTTGTAATAGCAACGTTGGGGTCTGAACAATTGTTACTTGCATCTGTGTTTCTAAAATCAACAGAAAATTCCTGGCAAGGCATTAATCCTTTGTCACAGGCTTGCTTTTTTCTGTGTTCAAGATGCTAAATGGTAGACAGATTTACCTGCATATGATTCTGGGGCAGGAATTTGTCCTTGGAGAATGCCCTAGCGGGGTTGGCCATAATGATTAATTTAGTTTTTCTGTAGATTGGTTTATAAGCTGCAGTTACTGACACTGTGCTTTTAAAATGAGCGTATTTGTTGTATGCAAAATACTACGGATCAGAACAATTTATGCTCCAAAAGTCAAAAAGACAAGGAAAGGTAGAAGGGTAGATGTGAAAAGAACCACAGGTGATTTACTGTAGAATTTTTTTTGCTTGTTGTTTGGTTTTCACTGTGCATTTCTTGCCAAAGACCATTGGGTGGGTAGAGGAATAAAAAGGGAATGAAGTCAAAAGTCATTGTGTGTGGGAGTGGGAAGTTGAGCTTGATTAGTCCAACTATGTTTGTTACTTTAGAAAATTTGCTCTTATTTCTCCTGGTCTTGATACATACATGTCATTGATGCACAACAGCTAGGGTGTGAGCAGAGTAGTTACGAACTTTATCATTTTATATTTAGTGTTTTGTTTTTAGTATCCTACACATTGGGTTTAAATATTTTTGTACTTTCATGTGGTAAAAATAAGGTGGGAATTTAAGGAACAGTTATTCCAGTGAAAGAGTACTAGCCTTTTCTCAATGGAGTTGTTACTGAGGTCACTCAGTAACAATAAACCTAACAATTTACCTTCAGTGCAGAATTTTTTTGCTCAGGAATTTGAATGTCTTGGATGTCTGTGGTAATTGCATGAATAACAAGATTCTGCGGAGCAGCTTCAGTTGAATAGTAATAATAATAGTACATATACCTGTCTAATTACTGAACTGTGGTAGGTGCTTTGCTAATACATCTTCCTAAAATCCTGAAGATTTAATAGTTTTCCTTTAATAAAAAAAAAAAAGTTGATGATACTGTAAATCAGGTGAAAATCTAACTAAAACTTGCATTTTTTTAATCACACTAATATTTTTGTCTGTTCCAAACTTCTTGTCCTGTCTAGATAACAGATGAAATAGTGTATGTAATAGCATGTTTTTAAAAGATGGGTAGCGTATAGGTCCATCTTGTTCCAGGAATTTAAGTCTTGGTGTGTTGATAGCTTGTTGTAGCTTAAATCATAAAACTACTTATTTAAAATCAAGCATAGTTTTAGATTTTTCATTTGTTCTTTCTAGAGAATTTTGTATACAAAATAGAAATGTCCTTTTCCTTTTGCTTTTCATGCAAGTAGAAGGTAATTGTATTATTAACTTCTAATACTGCTTTATGCAGACTTTTGATTTCACTTGAATATTTAACCATTTAAATTCTTTTTGCAGGACTTAAAATGGCACTATTCTGCACATAATTCAGTTACTTCTGAAAATAACCGCTCTGCACTTCTTTTTCCCCTCAAATGCACAGCAAGCCTTACATTATTAGCGGTCACATCTGCCAGTCTCTAACCTAACCTCTGCTTAGGTCAGTTTAACTAAACTGTAAAATCAGAAGCGTGGTGGTGGTGAGTTTTACACCAGTTTAATTGGCTTAAACATAATTTTAATTTAGGCAATGAAGCTAACACGGAGGCCTGACCTATAGTAAGGTTGTTATGGTTAACTGGATCATACAGATTTTAAAAACAGAAGGGTGCATTTATGTGTTGGGAGAATATAACAGACTTTGTCACTTTAGCGCTCAAGCTTACCAGGAAGCAGGGTTCAATGAAAGACAAGGAGAAAAGGAAAGAATTTTAAAAATGCTTCTACTCTCCAAAATGTTCCAACCAACTGTACTTACACGTATTTTATTTAGGCACTGGGCATGCAGGAGACCATGTCTGTTCTAAGGTAACACTTTGTGCTTTGACTGCTGCTTTGCTCTGATTCTGACCTAACTGGTGTGTAGCTGGTACCTTCTGTAGTGCCTCCTGCATATTTTCTTGATATCATTTATGCTTGCAGAAGGCAAAAGGTGTCTTCTGCGTATCTTCTTTCCAGACTCCCTCTGGTCCCTTTATCTGATCACCTACAGCAGATCTTCTCAGGTTAAATGGCCGTGTTACTTGGTAAATTATAGGCAGGCAGTGGTAGTGCTGCTTCTTTCAGAGACCAGTGTACCTTAGTTTCATGGTTACTTGGTCAGGCTTAGAATAAATTACAATTTTACTATAGTTGTACTTCTCTTTATCTCTTTGACTTGCAGGATCATGTTTTTCAGTGCAATTGCTTGGATTTGATTCTTATTTTTACATTACTGAATATTACTAGACTTCTAAGTAATCGTTCTAGTAACATGCCTGGCATATTATTTGACTATTAAAAATATACATGTTTCATAGCTTGTATTAATTCCCATTCTCATTTGTATTATGTGCAGCCATTTAAGGATTAGAAATGCTTTCAAATTTTATGGAAGAAGAAACCATATTGAAGATCAGCCTTTTAAAAACAATCAGCAGTTGTTACTTTCAAAATTGATCCCCCTTGGAAGGTCCTTTAATAGCTAAGTGCAACTGTTGAGTAGGATTTTCTCTTGAGTTGCTGAACAGCTGGTATATGAAATTTAAAGTATTTGTTTTGCAAAATTCTTGTGTACTGACATAAAATGGGAATTTATTTTTATACTATATGTTTTCTTAGGACAGTTTTACTTTGCTGGGTGCCATCTTTGTAGCACATTTGTATGACGTGCGGGAGGTTTTAGTGCCTGTAAGCAACCAAGTGAACACTGTAGGCTTGTAGAAAAATTGAAGTTGGAAGGGACCTCTAGTGATCCTCTAGTCCAACCTCCTGCTCAAAGCAGGTTCTGACATTAAAGTTGGATTGTGTTGCTCAGGGACCGTGCCGGTCACATGTTAAATCTCTATCGATGGAGATGCCATAACCTCTCTGGGTAGCCTGTTCCAGTGTTTTGCCAAATTTTTTCCTAACATCCAGTTGGAATTTTCCCTTCTTGCAGTCTGTGTCTTTTCCACTGTGCATGTGATGCTACTATCATGTGGAAATCTGTTGTCCTGTTGGGGAATCCTAGGAGCAGCATGGGTGAGAATAGCCTTTGGTCAGCAGTTACTAACATTTTGCCTCCTGTTGTGTTTTCCTACTGAATTATAGTATTTTTATAAGAGATCAGTGAAAATAAAATGATGTAAGAATTCAAACACAGTAGCCCCTTCATTCTCTGTTAAAATGTACGAGCTAAATGCAAACTCAGAGATAAGTTATTTGCTGAGGGAAAGCATGTTACTTTTAGGACTGCTTGTGATTGGAGTAATTATTAACAAAACAATGAACTAAGCATACAGAGTTGAGTGATAGGAAGAGATAATCTTGCTTGCTTCCTGTTGATGTGATTCACTAGTCACACTTTTTCCTTGAGGAAGACAACTTTATTGTTTGGTCAGGAATTACTCATTCAGTATCTTTTTTGTCTTTTTTTTTTTTTTTCCTCTCTGCACTTGTAGACCTGGTTTTGGTTGTATGTGTAGCTTTAGGTTGCCGTATGATTTTTATTTTTATACACTTTCTAAAAGGACTTATTTTTTAAACAATTATAGGTTTGGCAAGATTAAATACAACTAATTAAAATGTGATCTCAGTCTGAGAATGAACGGTTCTGATCACATGTGATTTAAAAAATACTCAGACTAGAACAGCTGTAGAAAAGGATTAAGAAGTGTGAGGAAATAAGACTCATTTCTTCATGAGAGGAGGCTGAAAAAACTTGGTATGTTTTGCCTGATATAGTAAAGCTTGATGGGGAATAAGGTTGTTCTGAGGGTCTGGGGAATAAAACTATGAAGACAGAAGATCTGTTTAAGCTAATAGATACTCCTGGTGTGACTAAATAGACTGGAAATTAGAAGGATGTTTCTAAACTATCAGAGATAAGCTTCTAGAAACAACCTTCCCAAAAGAGTGGAGTGCAAATTTCCGGTAAGATTTCACCTCTTCTGAGTTCAGCCTGTAAGGAGTAGTCAAAGTCTCCTACCTGTAAAGTTTAGGTAAATTTTATTGAGAACATCCTCCTGTATTCTGGAAATAATTCACAGCTCTGGGTCTTATACTTTGAGCAAACCCCTGTCCATAGAGTGTGAAGTATCTGCAGCCAGGAAAGCAGGAGTGTTGCTCTACTCAGTTGTGCAGATTTCTGTCGTAGTCAGTAGGTCCTTGAAAAGACAGACGTTCTTTTGTCCTGTCTGCTTAGTACCTTGCTAAAGCGTCAATCAGCATTCTGCTTTATTCATCTGATTATCGCTGATCCCAGTCCTTTGGTCCCTAAGCTTGCAGTGTTAGTAATGTCTGTATCCACTACTTCAAAGGCTCTTGTTTTTCTCCTATATCCAGAGAGTCAACTAGACAGTATTCATTCCATTCCCCTTGTTAAGATTTTGTATATGCTTTGTATGCTTTTAGTTGCAGAAGAGTTTATTGTGGTTAATCTATGACAGGACCAAACAGGAACTACAGAAATCCATATCATGAAATGATGAATCTAAGATTCCTGCCATGGATCTCTGCAACAGTTACTATTCTACCATTTTGAAAACTTCGGAATTTCCAGTTGTCATAATTTACTGGCAAAACTTTACTTCACTGCTTACTAAGCAATGCTGAAAAACTTTCATGGCAGCAGAAAAAGCTTGCCTCCAGGAGAAGCCTTTCTCTCCCCGTCGCTTTGATGCTTTGAACATGGCAGCAAGATTCAAGTGTTTCCACACAAAATACTGATGGCAAATGCATATTGCCTAAAATTGAAAATTTGCCTCATCTTCATCTGCTGACTTGAAGGGTGAAAGTCTTTATGTCTGAGGAGAATGGTCTGTGTAGTACTCCTCTATCATGTCACTCATGGTGGACAATGCAACAATGACATCTTTGGTCATCAGGACAGGAGGGGAGGTCAGATTTTCTATTATTCTCTCATGTCAGGAAGTTGCAAGTCTGTGGAATTGGTTCTTTTATTATAGTTATTCTGATTGATTTTTGCTAATGAGGTCTTCAAAATCTTCCCATAAATCTTGACAGCAAGCAGCTTATGAAGGTGTTTTGAATACCGTCAGCATGTGAAATCAACCAACTTTAGGCCTCGTGTCCAGTGAATGAGAATTACGTTATTTTGTTTCTGATGGTGGCGGTCTTATCAGTAGTTTCCCTAATTCTGTTGTCTTGAAAAGTAAAAAGTGTATCAATTCTTATATCAAAAGAAATCAGATATAGCAGGCAAAACTGAATGCTGATCATACCAGTATTAGCCTAGCCAAGGCAATTTTGGTACTCAAGTCTCTTTCCTTTTTCCAGTATTCTTACCTTTTGAAATCAACATAGTTTCCCTCAAAACAAAGTTCATAGTTGCAGATACTTTGTGCTTTGCTTCATGCCTAATTATGACCGAGTAACATTTGAGATTAGCTGCTCTTCTACCAGACTTGTGTATTTTCCCAAGCACGTGTGTGCATAGGGAGGAAAGCTGGCTAGCTGTCACTACATCAGCATTTAAGCCCCCATGAAGCTTCAGCATTAGTTATTCAAGAATTCCTGTTACTACTGGAAAAACTTAAGATCATCTATGAGCCGTTCAGGGGAATCCTTGTCAGAGCAATATTGGCTCCGTTCATCCTTGTATCTGTTTTTAATATTCTGTACCATGATCGTGTATATGGAAACCTTAAGGCCTTTGTGCAGGAAGTTTCCTCCCACTAGAGAAATTTTTTTTCCTGGGATCTTAACCTAATACTAATGGAATTGATGGGTCTGTCTTTTGAGCTCCTAGTTGCATGTTCTTTATTTCCTGTGTATCCCTTCGAACAATCTTCTTTAATGGTAGTTGTATCTACTAGAAGGGGAAGGACACAGCCAATCACTGAGGCCCCCTTTCCCCCAAGCTTCTACTGTTGTCGCACTGAATATCCCCGTCCCTAATGACAGTACAAGAAAGGAGGAATTATCCCATACGTCCTGGACACTTGCAATATTACTTAACCTTTTCTACATCACAAAAATTTAAATGCTTTCAGTGTTTTTGTTGTACACAGGGATTCAACTAAATTTCTGTTCATGTGACCCACTCTCCCATCCTGGAGTTCAAGAGCTGGAGTCAGTACTGGTGAAGGACTATAGGGGCGCTGGGTGATTTGGTTCATCCACCTCCGTTTCGGGAAGCAGCGGAGGGGGGGGAGTGTGGTAGTCAAGGAGCGTTGCTGGCCAGCGTGGTCTGGGCTCACCCCATGGGGTTTGTGCATCTCTGGATGGAGTACGTGGGCATGGGCTCTGTGAAAGAATCCCAGTTATTGAAGGTAAGTAGATGTTTCATTTAATTTAGCAAATACTTAGTTTGATTATTTCTTTATTCCATTTAATTAGACTATTTGCAATTTAAACACAGTCAGCTTCCTAATGCTTTAGAATTAATCAATAGCCAGAAAAGTGTCAATAAGCCACTGCAAATTCAGGATATTCTTTCTCATGAAATAAGCTCTCTGTTTCGGTAACTTACCATCCTCAAGGACAGTTCAGTGATAGTGTCATTGTGACTGCCTTTCAGGCATGTGAGATGAGCCAAACGTAGTATGAAATAGACTGTACTATGGATTCGCACAGAATGTTGAAAATAAATTTAATATTTAAAATTCCATTTAAAAGGTGTTAGATCTCATTTATTGTTTAAAGATTAGAGAATGAAATTTAATCATCTCAGAGCATGCAGTGGCCGAGTTAGTAGTAGAACTGAGCTTAGTAACTTAGTCCTGTCCATGACTCTTAGTTTTGTTCTGTGCGCACTGGGGGGATTTTTTTTTTTTTTGACGCCGTGAAGTGCTGCTCCTGCTGCCTCCTGTCCTGTTAGTATTTAGATGAGTCAGCCTGCTCACAGATAATAGCAGAGAAGAGGTGTTTTGAGGAGTACTGCTGAGATAGACTCTTTCCAGAACTTCGTGCCTGCTTCATGGTTGTCTTATGAGCAAGAGCTGATATCGCATTTTAGTCTGTCTTTCATAGCACTAGATGTGGCTGGGAAAGAAGGTACCTCCTGCTTACAATTACTGTTTCCTGCATGCTTGTTATGCTTTTAAAACTTTATGTAAAACAGCACAGTAACATGTCCAAAAAATGACAGTAGGACAAACAAGTGTGGTACTGCACTAGTTTATAGGGAGTATCATTTTTGTAGATGTTCTTCACAATCTAGATTACTTTAAGGTATTCTGCTGAATGAAGGATTTCAGGTAGAGATGGGAAAAGAGAATTTATTTTAAAATACAATATTGATACTCTGATTTGCAAATTCAGGTTGTGCTTGCAAATTCAAGTACTGCATAAAGTAGTACTTTTGCACCCCCCCTTTTTTTTTTTTTTAAACCTATCTGAAAGATTTGAAACTAAAGGAAATGCAAATGCAACAAATCCATTCAATGCTAACAGATTAGCAGGTAGGAAAAGAGGGAAATTATTTCTAATCAGATCTCATCTCCAGGAAGACTGCCCCTTTTCTTTTGTGACTTTAGCCTATGCATTTTTGAGTAAAGGAAATTGGTTTTCTTGGGTTGAAGGAAGAGGTTTATGGTTTGTTTGTTTGATTTTTTTTTTTTTTGAGTGTCCAGAGAAATCCCCTATGTATATGTTTAGTTTTATTAGATACTTTCTATATTCAGCAATGTGCACGGCTACGGTGACAGCTACTAAGCTATCAGTGCAAGCTTGTTTATATCTCACTGCTGCTATGTCTGAATTGGACCACGTCAAAACTCTTCTGTTTTCAAACTTTAAGAAAGACGATTTTAGGACCATCAAGTGTTTTCTCAGTACCTACTCTTTACTTTAAAAATACAGAAATCAGAAGGAAGTGAGTTGTCAGTTTTACTCTACAAGATTGATTTTTGATTTGAAACAATAATCTCAAAAGTTGAATTTCGGTTAAAAAACACTGGAAAGCTTACTATGACTTTGACGAACTCGATGCACAATTTCAAACAAACAACCCACCCACCCCCTTGGGTTTGCTTAAGTTTTTCTTTCATGCTGAGTTGATTTATTTGCCAGCAGACGGTAAAACCTGTCTCATGCCTTTTCCCACCTTCCTCTGTCTGTTGCCGAAATGCTGCCTCGGGTGGAGGTGCGAGAGGCAGCGGTGGCAGCCGTAACCCTGCGGGCCTCGTGCTCTCGGCCGCTGTGGTGCGGTTACTTGCTGACCGCTAGCTGCTCTGGGCTTCGTTTCCCCTAGCGTATTTAGCAGCTGCTGTAGAGCAGTTGCTGACTACTGCCATCCTGATCTGTAGTTAGCGCGATGAGTTAAAGGTTTAAAAAGAAGGTATGTTTGATTTACAAAGTTGTCCAGCATGGTTGTATAGTTTCTAATGAAACGTAAATTCATGAGAAGACGGTTATAGTGGCTGAAATCGTGTGTTCCTTGTGTTTCTGCGTGGTCGGCGATAGACGGTGCCGATGCAGCGAGAACCCGTGTAGGCTACCGAGCGCCCTGGCAGGTCTTGCTGCGGTCGCGGCCGTGACGAGCTCACCTGCCTGAGTTCGGGTTGAGCGCTGCTGGTACTGCAGTGCCGCGCTGCACGGCTCGGCGAGCCCTGGAAGGCCTGCTGTGAGCCTCCCTGAATAAGCGGATTGCTAAGCTGGCCTGGGGTTTTTGCAGCTATAGCAGTACAGGTGTTTAAAGCTGCTTCAGGTATGTATACGTGAAAATACAGCCTCTTGTTCGGCTTCAGCCTGGACAACTCAGCTTCATGGGACTAGATATTTTCAGTGTATACACAAATCATGTTTGAACACGACTGTTAAAACTGTAAGGCAGGTACTGAGGAATAAATAAACATTTCATGAGTCTGTTGGTTTTCTCCCAAGAGCACCAGCTCTGTGAATAATTGCTATGCAAGCAGCATTGCGAGTTAATTCCACCACGGAGGCTCCAAAAATAAACTCCGTGGTAGCAGCTTTGAAAGTTGATGTTGCAGCCCTGGCTCCAAAAATAAGCGTTGCTGCCACAGCTCCTGAAGCTGGTGGAGCTGGGTGTCATGCTGTGACACACGCGCCGAAGAAGAGCTTGCACCACCTAGAGGTAAAGAAACGGCAGCTGGTGCGTTAGAAAATGGATTAGAGAGAAATGACGGTGGCGTTCACACATTTCCTGTGTGAATTTTTTCAAAATACAAAAGATACTATAGCATCTACAAATATTTAGTCTTCTGCACTCTTTCAAATTATATCAGGAAGCTAGGATCAGTAATGTGGAAAATAGGTTTAAAATGAAAAAAGATGGAAACCTTCTGAAGAGGAATAAAAGTTTGATGGAAGAGCTGGTCTTGGCTATATTTTCAAATATTTGTGTGTGATTAATAGGTGCAAGTGTATGCATTAGTTCATTCACATATCCTGTAATTGTTTGTAATATAATGGGGACAAAGACTTTCCCAAGGAATTCTGACATTTTTGAGAGCCGTGTATTGGGTTAATTTGAGGGCAAAAAGCTGTGTTACCACGGCAGTTGGCGTTGCATTGGTGTCGAGGTGGTTGTGCTCTGTTGCTGGTTCCCACCCAAGGAAAACCAGACCCTTATTTTTGCACACTTCAAAAAGTTATTTTGAGAAATTCTTTCTTATGTAGCATTCAGCTTTCTGTAGATTAATATAGTTTTTGTGGTTTAATTCGGGGATGCATAAAGTGACTTCATAGAATATCCATCCTTAGAAATACTGAGAACGGGGCTGTGAAGTTTTGTGTCTCTGCTTTTACCATACGGCTTCAGAGCTGGCCCTCGGTGGAGCGGGGGCTTCGACCGCTTCTTCCCAGCCCCAAATGCTCTAAGTTGGGCTTTTGTCTCCAGGCAGGCTGCTCGTGCTGTAACTGTCATCTAACATCTCTGTTTGTTATGTCAGCTGTAAAATTGAGTTAAAGTTTAGCCATGTTTTGAGATCTCCGCATGCAAGGTGTTATAAACGTGTGCTTTTCCAGCACTGACAGTGTGGACACCTAAATATCAGTTTCCGTTCTTTAAATATACTGGCTTTTATAGGGATCTGTTTGTGCGGTAGCTGAAAAATTGGCAGTTGTAAAAGCTGTAAGAAACATCGGGGGGGGGGGGCAGAAATTAAATGATTTTGAAAAACTGACCTGGAGGGGCATGTTTGTTTACAATTCAGTCTTCATTTTTACTTTTTAAAAAGTTTTTGCTTACCTTTTAGGTAATAAAAGTCACTCAAAAATGTGCCCAAAGTCGCTCCCCAAAAGTGTGCTCCTGGCGCAGCGCTTTCAGCAAGAAATGAGTTTTTAGAAGGCACAGAGACCACTGAATTGTGGCTTCATTTTTTCCTTCCAAACAGCTATAAAAGAAGCCTTGCTTCCCTTTTTGAAGCCTCCAAAATGAGGGGGGGATATCAGAGGTTGCTGGCCCTTCTTCTCCACTCGCTCAGCTGTGTTTCCCCGTGTTGTATCTGCTGTCACCATGCAGACATGCGCACGAAAATGAAGGTTTTGAGAAACAACACGCGTTCAAAGAACCTTTTTGTCCAATATTTTGAATGTCTTTTTCAAAGTTTAACCTGTGAGATTGTTTATAAATATGGTGTAAAGGACTTCAGAAGGGTTGGGATTTTTTGTTTGTTTATCCTTGTTTGTATCACCTTTAGCAGCACCATTTTAAGCTGTTGTGCTTGCCTGTATTCCTAACCACCGCGAAGAACACTGAAGTCAGAAGTAACGTTTTTTTTAGTCTGTCATGTTTACAAAGTGATTTGGGGACTCTCAGGAAGCAGGACACAGTCGTAAATTAAAATCCAGGTTCAGTGACCCTTTTTGTTAAGAGCTTCCCATGGAATTAATCCAGCTTCGAGCTAAATTAATTTTTTTGAAAGGGATTTTCTTCGCCCGGGGCGCCCAGCTGCGCGGCTCAGGTGCGGCACAGCGCCGAGGCGGGCGAAGGGGGCCGCCGGGCTCGTGCGGCCGGCGGGGGCCAAGCACAGGCAGAGCCCCGCGGCTCGCTGCCTCTGGAGCTTTTTCCTGCTGCCCCGAGTTCCCTGCTGCCGCTGCGTTGCTAAAAGTTACTGGAGCCACTTGGTGCAAATGTACCCACCTTACTTTTGAGCTAAACGACAGTAGTATAAAAATCTTGTCATTAAGCCAAGCTCCTTCCAGCGGGGCGGCTCCACAGCCCCGCGGGAGTCGGCGCGGTGCCCCGGGCCGAGGTGGCGCGCGCTGTCGGTCCGTAGCTGTCGGGTGCGTCAGCCTTTCGCCCCGACGTGACGCTGGAGCGGCGGCTGCGGCGGGGGTGTCTGGCTTTCGAGGGCCTTCCCGCGCGTGAGCTCGTGGGCAGAGCACATCAGGTCACTCTGCGCTGGCTCCAGCACCTGGAGTGATTGATTTCTGTCTCTGGGCCTCAGCTTTTCACCTTAAAGAGCAGGTAACGATGGGAACTCGCTTTTTCGTGAAGCGTTTGGAGAGATCTGTCGGAAGGCACTGAAGAGGAGCCAGGCAGTGAGACACATGTTGTTCTTGTACATGGGGGGGGGAACGTCTAAACTTGCTTGTGTCAAGATGATAAATGGTTCCATTTCAGTCTTCTGTAGAAGCATTTCATTTATTTATTTATTTATTATGAAACACAGATCCCGTTTACTCTCTGAAAACGTAACCTGTCATCCCTAGAAAGCCCCGAATACTTCTTCTATTCCAGACATCACTACAACAATTACGTTACGTTTGCTACTTCTTGACGAGCCTCACTAAAATCTTTGAGATGTGATACTTGATTAAAATCCAGTCCTACTCAAGGTACTGTAAAACAAAGATGGTTTTAGAGATCGGACTTCAGCCTCCTGCTCCCTGGGAGCAAGGAAGTCATGTCAGACTCTGCACGGCGCAGGGCTTCCACGTCTCGCTCCGGAGAAATCCCCCCCGAGTAGGGGCGGCACGACACTGCGCTGGTAAATCTGTGCTGGGGGTTGTTCACTGGCCACCCGGACACTAAGGCTGTTCCCTGAGCCTTCCCGCGTGGCCTGGGTTGGAGTACGCGGCTCAGCTGGTCAAGTCAGAGCTGCTCTGTTACTCCGTCTAGTGCAGTTCCCACGTACCACTCGGATCTGTCAGATAATGAGATTTGTTGAAATTTTGCTTGTCACAAGTAACATCAGTATAAAAACACTGAAACTAAGCTTTCTCGTCAGGTTTTTCTTAGGTACACTGAGGAAGTCAAAAAAGTACACTGCTGTCCTGTCTACCAAAGTACTTTGAGAATGTGTTTATTATAAGCATTAAAAATATCAGGGACAGCAGTGTACTTACTTTCCATAGGGATTATGCTCCTGAAATAGCAAAACAGCCTGTGGGTTTCGCCATGTTTCCTCAATTTATAGGCAGTTTGTTTGGGATTTGAAGGAGATTTGTTTCAAACCTTTAGCACAATCAAGCTTACAAGATATTTAAAGTGCAATGTGAAAGCATTAGAATAAGAACCGCTTTAATGCTTTGTAACTTCCAGTACCATATTTGTGCCTTTTTTTTGGCATTTGATTTGTGACCATTTCCTGAATGTGTGTGTTGGTTTTTGGGTTTTCTTTTCTTTTCTTTTGCGCCCCCAGTGTTTTACCTGAAACTTTGGTAGCAGTGGTATAACACAAGGAGAAGGCTTCTGGCCTCTCTGGAGCCTGAGGTCATTTCTGATTTGATCCAATACATATATAGAAAAGGTATTCTCTCCATTTTCCTCTTTTTAATCTTCATACTTATGGAATTGTATGCAGTAGAAAACACTATTTTAGGCCAGTAAGCTGAGAGTTGTGGGGATAGGAAATTTTGGCTTACATTTTGAAGACTTGCCTGAGCTTTGCTCTTGATTTTATGACAGGTGAAGTGAGACCTTAGGCAAATACAAAGCTTCTGTCTGCAAGTTCTTTTCTTGTGATAACTTCTGTTTTGAATTCAAGATGTTTTTTGTATTTGGAATATTTTACATATTTGGGTTTTATTACTGGTACTGTTGTTTCCTACTGCCTTTTAAGCAAATTTATGTGATACCTTATAAAATCCATTAATTTTTTTGATCTGTACTATGCTGCTGATAGAGTGGGGGGAAGTTGCAGTGTCTAGTTGTGTTGTGTTGCTGGCAAATCCAAACTAATTTCTCCATAAAATTGCTAGTCTCATTTGGAATGGGGGAGGTAACCCAGTGGGGGATTTGTTTCAGCTATGATGGCTGCAGTCTGTCTTTTTTTTTTTTTTTTTTTTTTTTTTTTTTTTTAATCAATCATTCCTGGCCAGTTCTTGATAGTTCTTCTGCCATAATGGAAGAATTATAATTGCAGATTTTTTTCTCCTGCTTTTGTATCCCATTATTTTTACTGTTGTATAGACAGCAGTCATATTTCCTCTCAAATTTTCTTTTTCTGAACTAAACAAGCAGAGATATTTTTGTCTGCACTTCTATTTCTTTTTGTTCTTTTGATCAGTCAAGAAGTTGATTTCATAGTATGTGACCTTGGATTTTACAGTATTTCTCTTAAGAAAGGAGTTTTACCTTCTCCATGATTGCTAAGTAGCGTGGCCTAAGATTAGATTCCTTTGACTTCTTTCTTAGGAATCTAAGTTACCCTTTGTTCACATAGATACAAAAAAATAAAAAGGCTTTTTAGGAAAATATGTTTAGCTGAATCCAGAGTAACTCTTTGCCCCAGCTGCAAAGTTATTTTTGGTAAGAAAGGAATGTTTTTAATACACATTTACCTATCTCTGAAACATAAAAAGCCCAGTCAAAAGCATCAGTTAACCTCAGCAGTGGTGCAAGTGAGGACAGAAAGCCCTTTGCTCCTCCTGGTTCAATAAAATGAAGAGTATTTGGCACCTGCAGGATAGAGCCTATTATTCTTAAATTTCTAAATGTAACCAGCCTGGTACGCCTGCAGGGGACAGCAAATCCACTAATGCTCGCTCCTCTCCAGGCAGGGAGCACTCTTGAATCATCCTGATGAAATTTAAAGTTTACTAGACTAAATTCCCCTTTAGTGCTTGCATTTAAATACAGTCAGCAGCCCGGTGTCCAGGAAAGCTGGAGCCTACCATATAAATCAGCTCTCTGCAACAGCCTTTGCTTCTGGTCGGAGCAAAGTTTGTATCGGTGTTGCTAGAGGCAGGTAAAGGAGCAGGTAGGCTCTTACGTCGGATGGATCTCGTACTGCAGACGGAGCAGGAGCTGCAGGAGTTCGTGGATGGCTGGAATAAGGAAAACGTCTGGTTTTCCCCGTGTGTTTCCATTCTGGTCTTTGTGCCTGGTGCATATTTGAGATGTAATAAATAGGAAGCAGTTCCACTACTTTGGTTTATAGATAGATATTTGCTATCTGTGGCAGTGTTTGTGAAACATGCTGCTGTGGTACGCCTAACCGCCTATCTCGCCCATTTTAGCTGTTGTTAAAACTTGCAGAGTTACCGTCGCCATGATGTGTTAATAATGTAGGTAGGACAAGGCTTGTAGCTAGAAGTATCACTTTTCTTTTATTAGTCATCAATATAGCTGAGAAAACAAAGTACTCTTTGCCTGAGATTTTACCTATGTTGATCTAGAAAGATCCTATCTTCCTCTGCCTACAAACCTTGCTTTTCTTGTACTTGTTCGCTACGTGACAAAATTGCTTAAAACTGTTTATTTGTAGAAAGCACCTATATTAGATGTATGCTAGGAAAACCTGTGATTTAATGCAAAACCAGTATTATTTCCTCTCTTCTACTAACATAGATTTCTGTTAGCAATCGGAGGATTGTAAAAACCTTACTGTAAAAACCTTACTTTTCCAGAATGACTTTCGTTTGTTTATGGTTGTGAGTTGTGCCAAGCGATGCAGTCTTTGTAATTCAACATTCGCTATCACTGAGCAATTAAAGAGAAAAACACAGTTTGTCCACACAGCGAGGCTCTTGCGCTTTACCATGGTAGAATACGAATGCACATTACGGTTCCTTACTGTCCTTTGGGACTTCAGCCTTGGACAGACAGACATAAAAGTACCAGTAACAAAGCACATTGGAATGGATTCTTAAAGCGTTTTTACACTTTCCTGGCTACATTTTGCAGTATAGAGAATAAAATGGACAAGTTCATGAGCACTGACCAGCTGACCATGCTGGGCTTTCTGGGTTTTTGTTTTCTCTTTTGAGTGAAGAAACTCAATAAACTGGACTTCATCTCTCTTCACAGGTAAAGTCTGTGATAAATCTGCTGTTTGCTGCCTACACGGGGGATGTGTCTGCGCTCCGGAGGTAAAATAGTGTGGGGCTGGGGACAGGAAAGCCACTTGTTTTGTATCTGCTGTTGTTGCTTACTTATGAATAAATGCTTCTGCCCATGATGGGGAAATCAGAGCTGCAGTAGGGAGGAAATATGTTCTATTAACATGCTTTTAACATCTTTTAGTTACTGCATTTTAATTGTTTTAATTGAATGCAATAATTAAATTGCATTCAACAAAACAAGGAGTCAGATAAAATGCATTTAAAAAAGGTTTGAAAAATCATACCTTTGCACAAGTTTAGAGAGAGGTAGAAAGATGTTAAAAAACAAACAGCCAAAACACAAACAACAAAAAGTTGTACTGTATCCCGGCAATTTGCTATAATCCTGTTGCTCTCCTTTTCTTTGGATCCTATTGAATTAGCTTTCCTTACTGTTTCTTTTTATAGTGATGGCACAGAATTCCAGCTGAATTCTAGCCTGCTTTTTGATTCAATTAAGAAACTGCCAGAAAAAATCAAGTTGCAAAATGTATGTTGTCATTGGAGACATTAGGAAATCTAGCTTTGATTTCTAATCTCAAGTAGAATCTGGCAATGTTTAAATCAATAGTAGTAATAGACTAAATAAACATATCAATTTGACTAGAATACATTTGAGTATAGTTAATAGGATGAAAAAATATGTATAGGTTACCTCTGTCCCTGAGCAATATAGGAAGATAAAAGAACTGTTCCAGTACCTGTAACACCGTGCAGGATTTTCAGACTTGAGAGTCTTCTCCAGGTTTCCTCAGCTGACGTGAAATTTAATTTGCCTTACATGACATAGCTTGTCCATGTTACATCTTAAATCAGATGTGTTGGCTGTCACATACCCTCCAATGATATTTTAAGAATTGTTTTGCTTTGACAACTACAGGTCAGAAAGTAAGTTAAACCCCTACTTTATTTTCAAAGCCAAAGTAGCAAGAGCCCCTTTCAATGTGACTGGAGATATGATGTGCTTTTGATACCATTTATTCTTTTGCAGCAGATGTTTCACCATTTTAGCATAGTGGTATTGTTGCATGCTGGTTTTGTAATTGTTTCTTTAAGTCTACAAAACTTTTCTGTAACTTTTTTTTTAGATTTGCTCTATCAGGAATGGATATGGAACAAAGAGATTATGATTCACGAACAGCATTGCATGTGGCAGCTGCGGAAGGTACTGTCTTCTCCTGTATAACTTGCTATCTGTTAATGGGATTTGATCAGTTATCTTTCAAGTATCTCCACTCTCTCTATATATGTTTTGTTTTAGTGTGTGTGCGTGTGTTTATGTATATATACATATACCCCCCCATAAAATATTTTTTATATTCATATAAATAAAATTACATTACATAATTCTGCTTTTCTTACAGGACATGTGGATGTTGTTAAATTTTTATTGGAAGCATGCAAAGTGAATCCTTTTCCCAAAGACCGGTAGGTGTTTGTACTGCCACCTGGAAGGAGAGATGCTCTATTAGCCAATTACATAAGGAGAATTATTTATTAAATAATAGTGGAAGTTATTCACCAAGTATACTGAAGCAGAAGGAACAGAATCCCACTTGTTCTCTGTAGACTTTCCAGAGAATGTGGAAATAAAAGGTGGTGAAACCATTATAATCATTATTTGAAAGGTTATGCTCAGCTGACAAAGTATTTTCAGTTACTGAACTTAGTGTGTTTTGTGGACTTAATTATTACAACAACATGTAAAGAATCAGATTTTTTGGTGCTTTCAGCTCCATACTTGCATGCTGATCTTACGAATACTGTGTTCCTTCCTGCAGATGGAATAACACTCCTATGGATGAAGCTTTACATTTTGGACACCATGATGTATTTAAAATTCTTCAAGAATATCAGGTCCAATACACACCATCAGAAGACTCCAACAATGGAAAGGAGAACCGAACGGTTCATAAAAATCTAGATGGCTTACTATAATCATCCTCAGCTAGATCCTAAGAATCAAATCACTTACCTATTTAATTGTGGTATACATAAGTAATGAAGAGCGTGTGTGTTTCTATCTGATAGTGGTATATATTTTACAGAAGTGTCTGTTACTTCAGTGTTATGTTACAGGAGTTTCTATACGCACAGGACAAATCCAATCTCTCAAAAGACAGAACCAAGTAAGAATCTCCCTCCATAATGTGAGCAATATTACCTCATGCTGCATACAATTGATGTATAAAAATATTTAGCTGTTGTTGGCTTTACTGTGCACTACTTAATTTATTTTTGTGTTCTGTGTGAACTCTAGTCTGTGGTCACAAATTTTCGGCTGAATTCTTGTTTCTAGAGCCCTGTGTTTCCAGTATGGCCAAGCTGAGCCGGAGTACTGTCAGGTCTAAGTGTCAGTGAGGTTTTTTGAGAGCTGAGGGTGCTGATGTAGATGTAGGCTGGGTGTGTTAAGGAAGGATCTGCACTCAGCTTTATAAAAAGAATTTCCACACAACCTTGTTTACATAATATAAATATCAAAAGAATATATTGGCGACAGTTGTCAATGGTCTAGGCTTGTCCTTAGAGAGTCTTGTCAGGGAATCTGTTTTAAGGTTTGTTTGACCAAATGGCACAGAGGAGTGTGACTTGTAACATCTAACAGTGTCTAGTGTTCTTTTGAGGTGTTTTTTTCCAGATCCCTTTGTCTAGTTTCCCTCCCCTCTCCATGTTCAGCTGCTAATGTACTTCCTCCTCGACTGGGGAAAGCGGGTGCTTCCACTCTATGCAGTTGTGTTCCTTGCAGTACGTTTGCACTACAGCAAGCCTTGACAAGCTGCAAAAACCCCATTTTGGGCTTAGCTTTGTTCTTGGCAGTTACACCAGGAACCAGTGAGGGGAATGTAAGTATGTGAAAGGCAAGGTACTAAACCAAATATTATATGTAGATCTGATTTAATTTAGGCTTGTAATAAGGAACACGGATGGAGTGAAACAGCTTTAAGGAGCATAGAGCCAATCAAAGCATGAGCAGAGCAGGAGATAAGCCAAATTTTGGGTATGCTCTCATGTGCTAGGATCAACCAAGGAGCAGGATATTTATATTGGTGGAATTACACTGGTGTAAAACAGGAGCAGCAGTTCAGCAATAGGAGCGTAATTCAGTGATTCCTTTAGTGGTGAACTGTGGCCACTAGCGCCAGCGTGGCATGTGCTACATCATGGGAAATACAGTTGCAGATACTTGCTGTTTGCAGAACTACTATGTTATGCCAGTTCCCTATCCCATGTGCAATTGTTTTTACCAATAAAGTGGCACAAAACCTCAAAAGTGAGCATGTAAACTTGAGACTTTGACATTCACAAAACACGACAGTTGTTGGACACAGATTTTAGGCATGAATCATGCAGCACATGGAAAAGGAGATTACACTTGAGAATTGAATATATGGCTATTTTTATCCTAACACACAATGTACAAGTCATTAATAGATTTTGCAGTTCAGATTCTCTGTGTTTAGGCACCAAAATCCTCCTGAAATAATGGCTAAATTATTTTTTAGAATGGTGCAGGCACTTTATACAAGTAATCTGAACCACACTGTCCTTCTTTTGCAAATGGGAAAATTGAGGCATAAAGAGAAGTAAGTTCCCTGGAATGACCCGGCAGGTCGGTATAGTTCAGAGTAAATCATCTTGAGTTCCTGTACAGTCCTCTAGTCAATTTGCCATACTGCCTCCTCCAGGGAGGAAAAATCAAATGGAAAAGTGCTTGATACTCATCACAAGTAATGACTGATTTCATGATGGTATCTTGGAAGAGTCCGAAAGTCTAAAGCCCTGAAATCACATTTCCAAGCTTGCCAGCATGGTTATCAAACACTTTTTCTCCAGAATCTTACTGCTCTTAAGCTGCTTTTTTTGCTGAAGATCAGCTATTTTTCTGAAGACTTGATATCTTTCAACTTGTTGTTTTCATGTCCTGTGTCACAGCCACCTCAGTTCTAATCAAGAACTAGAAGAAATGGCCTTTGGCTCCTTATTGGGCCAGACTGGTCGCTGCTAAGTAGCACAGGGCCTTTTTTTCTCCTGCACCCTAAACTAAATCCCAACCTGCTTTCTCTGGCAAGAGATCCATCAAAATTAGTATAGAGGAGTAAAGTCTTTCAGATGGACTGTAGTTTAGTATTCTATATCTCACTGCTAATCTGATTTTTTCCATGTTTTTTTCTATGAAAACTTATCCTCTAGGTTCTCAGAAAAATATCTGATTTAGTTTTATTTAACTAAAATTAAATATGCATTGCTCAAACTGACATTTTAAAAAAGTCAGGTATATTATACACACACACACACACATATACACATATATATATATAAAAGAAAAACACAAAAAAGAAGGCATTTTAACTAAGTAACATAAAGATCATGGCTGTCCCTGAACTTAATGCTTTCCTGAATCATACTGAATGCTTTTGGCCAGAGTCTTAGCTTCAGCGCATTTCTGCTGGTTAGTTTTAGTATTTTCTCATTATGAGAAGATGCATTACTTTGTAATGCAATAGTGTCCAATTTAGTGGTTATTTAGACATGGAGTTACTTATAATATATGCAGTACATTGGTTTGGCTGTTCGTCTTTCATGACACTGACATATAGATTTTTAACGTAAATAGCTTTTGGTTATCTCATCAAATGCTGACTTCCTTATGCTCCAAAGAGGATTTTCCCCCACTCCTTTCTTTTAATGTCATGTACGTGCTTCTGTATCACAAACTAAAATGGTTAAGCTAACTTAATGCTTTGTACACAGAAATATTGTGCTAGTCTTAGCATTAATTAGCCTATCTTTGTGAACAAAATGTATTGTTTTTTGGTTTTTTTTGTTGTTTTTTTTTCTTCAGAGCTGGGTGGGCTATCAGTGACCATACTTACTGGCAGTGTACTTCTGGTCATTGTAACTGGTTGGGCTGATCTTGACTTCTAGATTCTGTATTGTGGGGAATAGACAGTGATGAATGTATTTCTAGCAGTTTCCCATGAATGAATCTAAATTTGAGCTGTACTGGTTCTGAAAATGAAAGTTATTTATTTTAAGAAATACAATCCAGATGGTGTTGCTTTTTACAGCATAATAAATGGGAATACAAAGAAGGTGGTGGTGGTGCTTTTTATTTGTTATCTATGTGATTGCAATTCAAATAATCATTATTAGCTTCAGTCCTGGGGAAGGCTGTCCCAGAAAACCTACTCTGTTCATTTCCATTCTGCAATGCCTACAAGAAATCATAATGAGTTTTATATGATCTCGCTTTTTTAAAGCAGACTCTTAGAACCATGTCATTTCACTGGTTGCTTTTTGTTTGGCCACATTCCCTCAATGGCTTCATCTTTCTCTTGCCTACTCTTCACTCCTATCCCTTATCTCACCAACAGTTTTTTTCCTTTTATTATTCTTCTGCCTGTGTAAAGTAGTATAAAAGTCTGAGTAGTGTGAGACAAGGGATCATGTCACTTAACAGCCACAGAGGAAAAATGATACAACAGTGGCCAGTTTGACAGACTCAGCTGACAGCTAAACTCTAGTTCAATTATTTTCCTGTTTAACTTACATTTCAACAGAACCAACTTGTATTTCTAATGTAATTGAAAGATTCACAGTGATGTGAAATACGCAGTAATAAAACAATTATTTTAACAGCCCCTTCTCTGAAGCCATATGCTGAGAACTCTGTCATGCAGACTGATTAGCTACAATGCAATTGATTAAAAACATTTCTATTGCCTTAAGTCAGAGATAAAACTGCTTAGTAGCAAAAACAAGTTTAAATTGAAATATGCAGTAAACTCAAAGATGCACCTTTAAAACAGTAATAACTAAAACACAAGAGGAAGGACAAAAGTGCCAATGGACACTTCAGTTTATTTTAAATGGCAAAAGAATTAATATTCCACTGGAAAAAACCACTGCTTTTACAACTATTGCCATTTAAAGATGAAACCATGAATAATAAGGCCATTGCTTTAAATCTCACAAGAAAATATGACTCCATTAGATAAAATATAAAAGTACTGAGAACAAGAACTTGCATACAGAACATGAGTACAAGCTGCAGCTCAAAGAACAGATGTTTGATTCCATATTAAAATCAGAAGATACACATTCAGCTATTTAATAGAACTAAAGTACTAGGTCACCTACTGTGGTATTCTGTACCACTGTTAACCTCAGTAACCTAGGGTACTAAAATAAGACAACTTGGTGACACTTTCCATTTAAGTACATACTTTGTATGTCCTAGATCCATTAAGAATTTCTTTCCTCTCTAGCTTTTGCAGGGGGTACCTCAGTCTTCCTGGGCACAATGCCCCCAAATTCAACCAGTAATTTATTTTCTAACAGGTGGCTAATTGAGTCAGCATATCAATGGTAGAAAAATACCTCTGCAGCCTCTGTAAGTCACATGTGCCAGTGCTGTCCTCCCAGGCGGTGGGAATGGCCAGCAGTAGGGCCAGGAGTAGCACCTGCACCACAGGCATGGAATCCAGCAGGTTCTGCGGTCCCTCTCATCAGCTGTGTGATAACACCTGCCACCGGTCCAAGGCACCATCTGCTTAGGACAACCCTGTCTCTTAACTGTGAGTTGTGAAGGATCTTTGAATGTGCTGAGAAACAAATCTGTTGCTCCTCTTACATCCTTTAAGCACTCAAGTTTGCATGTCCTGCAACCATTACTCAATATAAATTTAACTTCACTTTCCTGTGCCTTCTCCCCAACTGCAAATACATTTCTTCATCAAAGCCTGTAGCATCTTATAGCTATTCAAATCCACAGTTAAATAAATGCCCTGGTTCATACTGCATAAGAAAATTAAGTGCTGTGCCACCTGTTATAACCTAAATTAGGGAGATGATATTACTGTAAAAAGAAAAGATACTACTGACCAGATCCTATCTTGGGAGGTTAAGCAATGTGAGTAGCAAACTCAAACCCATTTTGTACTCTAAGAGTAGGTTCTCAGTTTGTTTGACAGTGCTATTTGCAGACTGCAGTCATGCTTTCTAAGGCTTCAATCTTAACTCTACGTGGTGACCTGCATGCTCAACATGTGCCAATGCAGCTTTAAGCTGTTTTCCAAAAAGTGTTCTTTGTGAAAAAGATTGTGCAAAGACCTTTCAAAAAGACCTTTCATTAAGAAGCAAGCAAAAATGAAATGCAGGTACTTTTATGGATCATGTTCTCCTGCAGAGCAGTAGGCCATGCCCTTAAAAAAAGATGGAGCTGAGACAGACTTTAATAATATACAGATTCAGTGCAGCATAATACTTGCAGAGTATTTCTCTGCTCCCCTTTTTATGCTGTTGGAGAAAAGTCAAAGCTGCAAAACTTTTTTTAGAAGTAGAAAATTCAAAGCTGCAAAACTTTTTTAGATGTAGAATTGGGAGATGGTGCAAGCTTTCTGAACACAGTCTCCGAAAAAGAACTGTCTCTCCTTTGAAGCCTTCTATGTACAGCCAACTATTTTAAATGTTAAATTTGATTGTTTCACTTAAACAAAAATCCACGTTTCTCCCATCTGTCTCAATGTCCTTGGTGAGGACCTCTCTCATTCCTACTCCTCTCTTGAAAAGATAAGTATTCTCCCTCTCTTCCTGCACTCTGGCACAGCATCTTGTTAATAGAAAAATTCTTTAACAACTCACAAACGAGGAAAAATGCACATAAGAAGGCTACTCAGACTGCTGTTTATATTCTTACTACTTAAATATCTTAGTTAACAGATTAAAAATGGCTACTGGACCTTCACAGTGAGAAACTGATGTGCCATGAAATAGCCAGAGCCTTCCAAAAGAATTGAAATTAAGCTTGATGCTAAGCTGCTGACTGTGGAACAAGATGACAGAGGCATAAGCTACTCAGCTGTGCTAATGATGCAGTAGAGAGCTCAAAATTTAAGTTGAATATGCTGCACACATCTGTAAGAAGAAAAGCACATATTAACAATTACAACTCAAACCAAGTAAAGCCCCAATACTTTACAGTCTTTGCTAACTACTGAACACAAACATGTCCTTCCCAAATAGCACCCTCCCTTCCACTCCCTAAATACCACACAAAGAACTACAGCCTACTCCTTCATCCCCTCCTTTCTTCCCCCTACAAGACAAAGACAGGAAACTTTGCTCTCCTCTTCTTCACTCCTATCACCACAAGAAAGTATGAAGAAGAAAACTCATAGCATTGGGTAAGTCACCTCCAAACACTAGTAGAATGTTTAACTGTCCAGATTCCCAGCTTTTCTTACCCATTTGAAGAGAGCATACGGAGGTATTAGCTTGCATTAAATGTTTGAAGTATTTGAAGGAGACCAAAAAAAAAAAACCAAAAAAACCCCCACTTTGTTGCAACTCAACATCCCCTCCCCAAAACTCTGTTTTGTAATACATACCACCGTATCAATCTCTGCTGGGCCCACCATCCGAGATACCTCATCAAACTCCTCAGGAGACATGGGGAGGAGATTTTCTGGAGACTGGAGCCTAGAAGGGTGGCTGATACAAAGAGAAGAGCAAGGATGGCCTTAAATAAAGTGGGACACAGCTGGGCTACCATGTCTGGCTCTGAGTCCAAAAGTTCCACTAATGGGATCACCTTCACAGGAGACTGAGCCAGTGATAAACACACCGTGCTCTGCAAAGCCAGCATGGCTTTAAGCGAAAGCTAGGAATACTCAGTGATCTACATTCAACTTGACAAGTCTTTCAGAACTTGCTTTTCAAGAAATAATGTCATTACAACTGCCAGTAATTTTCTAGGGTTTTTACCTAAAAATAGTAAGTTTTTCAATCACAGCAGTGCATGAATATGGTGTGACCACATTCTCAAGCCTCAGCAGAAGGAGACAAAAGATTTAATAGGGACACCTGCACCTTAAATATTGTGGAGACACACAAACTACAGCTGAAAAATTACATTAAGTTCCTAGAAATCCAGCATTTTTGTGCAAACTTACACTTCAGATACAGAGATTAACTCGGTCTTGATGTAGCCATTTCCCTTGGGACTATCCAAATCCATAGGCTCTGCGGCTTCAAGGAGAGGAAAAAAGCAGGAAAAAAAAAAAGCAGCTGTTTTTAGCAAGTTTATCTCACATTGCCCATCTTTATTGTTTCAGAAATAAAGCTGGTCACCCAGATAATATGCAAGTCTCTCTCATGCATTTTACAGCACTATGGTTAATTCATTTCTCTTTGGTCAGTTTTTCCTTTTCCCCTGTAGAAAATGGGGAACAAAAACCTCCCCTAACATTTCCTGGAGGTGTATCAATATGTGCTGCAAGGCCTAGCCAGCCAGTATCAGTGCAGTGCAATAGTCACGGTTCTGGCTGTTAGCGGGACCTTGTATCTCTCATAAAAACTGAGTTAGAGGGCCAGAAACAATTCTGTTCTCAGTTTTTGATCTGACTATATGTCATGCTCTGCCTCCTTAAAAACAGATTTTTTTTTTTCGTAACCTTCTAAATTGCTCAGATGCCTATTCTCACTTTTCATCTGAGAAGCACTCAAGCATAGGTTAGGTGGCCAAGACTTTCAGTCCAATTGCTACCCTTTCTTTATATGCTACAGAATTATCCATTGCTGAAGTATCTGAAGAATAAACTGCATGCTTACACCACATTAGCCAGTTATAGCACTCACCCTCCTTAGGTCTGGAGTAGTATTTGCCAAAGGCATTGTCTTTGGGTATATCTGGGTACAGAAACCTCAGTGGATTTTCAGGAATGTTTTCAGCTGCCATCACTTTGTAGTTGCGAATGATATCAGGGAAAGTAACAGCAGAAAGCTCCTTCTTGGTGTATGGTTCTACTGAGTGGAACTGCAGCTCTACAAATGAGAGAAGATGACTTAAAGATGGTTTCAAAGCTTTATGAGAAACTGCTCACAGAAAGTGCAGCTGCACCCACAAATTCAGAGGTCAAGTGAACAGAAGGCTTATGTGAATGAACCTCCCACGCAGCATAACCATTTACAACATCCATTTTCAAAGTGAGCACCACTGTTCTGCAGGGTAGGAAAGGAGAGGGGGGGATAGCATATAGTAATGGTTCTTTGTGCATTTTGGGGTGACCTCTCCATAGAAATTAACTGCCATGTTTCTCTAGTGCAAGCTGTCCTACCATTTACTGTAAATAGTCCTTTTCAGCTTGCTTCCAGAAGAGACTATTTAAACCTTATTACCTACTAGGAAGTTTGATCCTAATAGACCTCAGGGCTCTTACAAAAAGAGAGAAACATAAAGACTCCCCTAAAGCTCCACATACTCTCACTTCTTTTTTCCATCTTTGAGTGTCTCAGGTATGAAGGTAGCAAAAAAAAAAAAGGAGGAGCTCATCCAATTATATTAAGCAGTTTCTCTCTCCACCTGCTGTAGATCTTGGGCTTAGTCAAATAGAGTGTCAACAGCTGTGGCATGGTGGGGGTGGGGGTGGGGTGGGGTGGGGGGTTGGGGAAGTCAGGTCAGGTCATTTAAGTAGAATGATTGGCAGGGGGAAGGACCCTGATAAGACTCAGAGGTGATTTTGTCATGCTGAAGTTTCTGAGTTCCTAGGGTCTCTGAAAGAGGGTGAGAGAAGCACTCTAGCTACCAGAGGAGCTTAGCTGTTCATCTGTCCCTTTCTGGAAACAGGAACAAGAAGAACTACTAGGAGATGGAAGTAAGTGAATATGTGAATTATCTGGGGAGAACAGGGAAAGGAAGGAACAAATGTGATGGACAATGAGTAAAAGAAAGCAGTCTAAGAAAGTAATACTGTGTACCAGGTGAGGCAAGGGGGGAAGCACAGTAGTATGGGGAGCAGGGTGCAGATAGAGTGAACTGCCACAGGAGAGAAATCTCTGACCAGGAAGGTGATAAGGACATGAAGGGAGAGACAGATGTGCATGTGCTAACAGTGTATTGAGAAGAGGGAACTTAAGTAGGCAGGGGAGGCTGTCAAGGCAGTTTGTCCTCAACAAACTTCTAGGCCAAAAGTAGTATCTGAGCAGGGTTTCTAGTCCTGGCTGAAACTCTGAACCATCTACGGTGTGCCTTATGAACTATGGCAGCTAAGGTACGTGTCTGCTGTGGTTTGTGGCCTGTTGCTTGTAAGGATGGTACTACTAGGGTGGTGTCCTGCATTAGTGCTCAGCGTGGAAGAGAAGAGCAAGAAACTTTCTTGTTCTGATGTAAGCTTATGTTCTGAAGACAAAGATATTCTCTATTACTGGCTTACCGCTTTGAGATCCTTCGACCCAAGTAAATGTGATGGCACCCTCTCTGCTGCTTTCACTGAATCTTAGTAAAAATGTCCCTGGACTCTGGTCCTTCAACAAAGCACGTTCTTTCTCTTTACTGATGAAACCCATGATGCAGCTGTAATGTTGAAAAAATCAGATTTACCTCTCAACATGAAATCCAAGCTGTACCAGTCTAGCAAGCAAAACTTAGAAAGCTTCTATCACTTAAAAAAAAAAACAAAAAACCCTAAAGTATTCATAGCAAGCTTACAGAAGGCTTTGTCCTAGGAACTGCTGGGAAAGTAGCAGTAACACTGGAAGGCTAGAGTTGTACTGTGGAAGCCATGAATCACCACAGCTTCCCCTCACCACTCTCTCTCTGTTGCCTGGTGGCTTGTCTGAACTCTGAATATGAAAAATTGACTTTTGCTACCAGAACTGGGGTATAGAAGCAGAAGTCAAGTTAGGTGTGTGCACCATGGTCAGGTGCTAGATAGCAGCTTTAATGTTGAAAGTGTATTAAGGAACAGTTGCTACTTTTCTTTTTGGCAGACGAAACAAACTAAGCTTGCCTGTTATCAGATTACACCCATACAGGTGGTGGGTTTTTTTTAATTTCCTTGTCCATATTTCCCAGAGAAGCTGTTCTGCCTGTGCTATTTCAACCACCAGACTTCCTTGTGCTTAGTGTAGGCAAGAAGGCCACTGTAATAATAACAGCTAATGGACCAGTCTGAACAGGTACTGGGGGGAAGGGGAGCCATACAAGCCAGTGCCAGATCATAACCCTATTCAAGCCCCAAATGCCTTTCTTCAAAAGGTCAGAATTCCTTTGAACTGCTTATTCCTCAAAATATTCCATAAAGTTTTGAACAGTAACTATATGGCAGCACATCAAGTTAGGGAATGTGCTCTCTACACAAACTACTAAATAAGCAATAGTTTTTACTTAGAAATTTCAGGAGCTGTAAGCTGTGTCTTGTTTTTGTTCTGTTTTTCTAAAATAGTGTGGTTCAGATAACAAATGTATTCTGAGTAGTAAATACCTCCTTAAATGATAAACTCTTGCCTTCCCGTCCCCCATGTATGAAGTGGAAGAAAGGTAAGTGTTCTTGAGGCTGTACTACTTATTCCTTTGTATACAAGGGGAGTCATTATCCTAATGAATACTACATATTTGTCAGTCTTTTCTTTTCAAGTATCTTTGCAGTGTTTCTTCCCTTCAGTTTCCCTTTTTGCCTTCCTAGGAAAAAACAAAGATCTGTGACTTTATTTAAAAAAAAAAAAAAAAGGGAGTAACTGCTAAATCTGATTTTGATCACATTTAGGATTTAACTTGCTTTTTTTTTTTCCTAATTAACACTTAGATGGGGGATTGCTCATAACCAAGAGGCAATGTAATGCTGTTTGAGACTGTATATAATCAAAGCCATATACAAAAAGCATCCTGTAGGTACACAACCATACCGAGATGGAACATAAAATAGGAGAGAACTACAACTCTGCTTCAGTAGCAATGACAAAGGTTCCCTTGGCACTGGAGCCCATGGATCTAAGAAATACCTAGACTAAAGTCTGAAAATGGGATCTCTTGGCAGTGCAGAGAGCCCAGCAGCTCCTTCTGCAGTGCTTAACAGAAGCTAGACACCTCTGTAGACCTGCACTGCTCATAAGTGCTGCTCACATGCCCCTCGAGAGAAGCACAGTCTCTACCCTGATCAGAAATGCCTGAGCTCAGAAGTGCCAGTTTCCCTGGCTTATGGATATGACTGGGAAACAGCTGGAGTGGATATCTCCCAGATGGGCAAAGCATGCTCGGGGAGGAAGGCAGGCATGCACAAGTTAGTACGCTAGCTTAAGTGATTCTGGCACCTCTAGATTTGACAAATGCGAAGTTCTGTTGGGTGTTTGTCATCTGCTTGCTGCACTTCAGGCAGTGAAACAAGGCTGTATAGTACACAGACTAGATAAAACTCTCATATGAAAGTAGGAGTTAATAATTTGGAGCCTGAATGTAGCAAGACAGAGTAATTCTGCTGTTGTAGATTCTGCAGACTTGCAGGATACTAGGATGCTCTGCTGTGAGCAAGCTGTGCACAGGGTTTCATAATATGGCTGAACCTAAACAAACAACTAAAATACAGGATTGTGACCTTGGCTGAATCTGCTTCTTGCAGCAATACCAGAATTCAAGGTTTACCAACCCAGTGTTAAAGGGCAAATGGAACTGGTTTTCAATCTGTCAGTCTTACTACTTTCTACTCTAAAAATCAGTAAAGATTAATTTCTGGACTCAAACTACTAGTAAAAAGTTCAGAGTCTGGCTGCTGCCACCTACAGGCTCTCAAATGCTGGGCTGTGTGTGTGTTTACTATGGATGATTTCTTTATGAATTATTCTTTGTACTTTAGTCTTCCCTGACAAACAGAAAGAGGGTCTGTTCTAGGGTGTGAAGAAAGGTTTTTTTGCCTCTGCTTCAATTATATTCTAACATCCAAGGCACTGCTCTTCTGTGGTTTTAGTGGCACCTCAGATGACCATCTGACACTTTTACTTAAGCAGTTGCATCAATAGAGATGTCCTCACTATTAGAATTTTGTTTTCCTAGACCCTTTTGGTTGCAGGTTCCACTTTGCTGGACCCAAAATAACAGCACAAACAACATCACAGCCTGAGGATGCACCTGCTAGCCTAAGTGAAAGGCTTGAGACAATGACCACATCTTTGTTAACTCCACTCAGATCTTACCCATCATTCCAGAGACACAGGAGATGCTTCTTAATAAGCTCCAAGATTCCTTCAATCCACAGCCAAAAGGGGAAATTTTTATCATTTATATTTTCCTGAAATTCAGAGTGTGGAAAAAGTGGGGGAGGGGAAGAATAGTGATAATGAAATGCAAGTCTTGTTAGGTTGGGGGGCGGGGGGGGAAGGGGAAGCAAGCAGGCTTGTGATCCTGTCCTAACAGGTGCCAGCATCTTCCTGCTTTTGTGCATTTCCTAGCTGTGTTTTTCCTCCCCCTCCTCTGCTCTCCCCCTTCTGTTCTTTGCCATTTTTCCACTTTCTCTTAGCTTCATAGCTTCTGTCCTTTTGAAGTAGACTATTGAGAATGAAGCATATACTGGATCTTAAGGCAAGCAGCAATGTGATGTTGGGTAGAGGCCTGCCTGAGCCTATGGTATCCACAAATGTGATCAGACACCTTTCATGCAGCTATACTGGGTTAAGAAGGCAGAAAAGGCTCTGAGTGCAGCCTGGGCACTGCCCTTACTGGAGCTCTCGGACACTCAACCTGTTCTATAGGGCTTTAAAGCAGGTTCCTTGGCAGAATGGGTTAGAGGGTAGAGCCACCTTCTGTTTGGACTTGGATTTCCATTCCTCTGGACAGGCCCTTACTAATGAACCTGAGTGCTTGCAGGTCACCAGAGGTTTGCCACTGTTTTCCCCTGGGCTCTGCTCCTTGTTCCTGTCACCTGCTGCTTATTCATACCAACACATATCATAGTGTTTAAAGTCGAAGTGTGGGGAAGAGTCATCCTATCTTACTGCAGACTGCTGCAGCCAGGGTTATGAAATCTCATGATGTGGCTTTCTACAGTCATGCTAACCCTCTTGGCTACCCTGTGTTAACCCTCACCCTAACTCTGCTGCTCCTGGTCTGGGAAATGCTTTTCACTAAGATGGAAGAAATGCTCATATTGCTGTTTTCTGATGCTTTTGGTAGTGATTACAAAAGGAAAACTATTCTATTAATAGCCATCTCAAAATCATCTACCACTTGCTGTTACAAGTCCTTTTCCCTCCTTCCCCTGCTACTTTAACCCCCCCACCAAAACCCCTTACAACTACAGGAACTCTAGAATAATTAGTGTAAACTACTGAAAAAGAAAGCATCCTGAAAAACAAAACAAAGCTCTGTATTCTGTCTCAATTTTTAAACTGAGTTCATACCTTGCAGAATCTTGTCCAAGGAATAAGGCCATCATGAGATCCTCCACTTGTTGGCCCTAAACGGAATAAACTGACTTCAGTCACACTGAGTAAGTTACTTATGGAAAGTAAATTACCTATAGCACCAAGATCTGAGTGTTTGTTTATAACTCTCTTAGCTCTTGGGCTAAGAAAGAAATGAATAGCTACTGTATTTCCAAGGCTAAAGCAGGGAGAGCACAATGGCTTGCAAGGTTTCCCTCTGGAAACATTCACTGCCTAAGAACGACAAAAATCTATTTTAACAGGCCACACAGAGCAACATGGACTTGCATAATGGAATCCAATTCATTTTGATAGTTGCTACACTGCTACATGTAGCACTTCTCAGTTTTAAAACACTTCCAGGAAAGAGATCCAAATCATTCATCTCTCTTCTCCACCAAAACAAGAAAATTGCAAGGCATACTGCTCTTCTGTAGGAGTATAGTAGACCCTCACAACATCATTCTAAGACTAAGCACTTCTGCTGTCTCAGTTCTGCTGACTTGCAGGCCTCTAACTCCTGTCCTGCTCCTGGCAGGCCTAGTCTCTTCATTCCTGTTACAATCAAGTGGGCTTTTTTCCTCTTGTTCTAATCATGTCAACCATGTTCTGTAGTCACTTCCTAACTGCAAAGAAATCTTATGTTGTGACTACAATACCTAGAGCTTTGCTGCCCTTGCCTATATTCAGGGCCCAATTCTTTCCATAGCATAGTCAGTAGACTATACTATGGACTTCAGTTATGTCAGAAAACAGCTTTTCTTCCTTCTCTCTAAGAACAAATTTAATTAGGAAGCTTGTTTTTCATACTGCTAGTATTAGAGACCAAGATTCTGTCAAATATTGCATCACAAAAGCAGTATGTGAGTTGTACCCTGTTAAACTTCACTTGCTTCTGAACTCTACCCTTCTAAAGACTGGAAAACACTTCACTGCCACATGTAATATTGTGTGAGGAGGGGAAAGGATTGAGAGGAAGTAAAAAATCTTAAATGCAGAAAATATAGCTTCAATACAAACAGGCCATTACTTATTCAGTAGAACCAAAAGGTATAGAGTGCTGAAATAAGACCATACCAAGTAGCTTCTCTCCAAGCATGCTCAACTGATCTGCATTAAGTCCTCTCTTTGTTACAGAAGAAAACTGCCAACTCAAAACTTCAGAAAGTTTAGACCACTTTGCATAGGGTGGATTCAGAAAGAAGGACAAGTTCTAGAATGCAGGGGAAAATAAAACATATAGTTAGGTAATTTTGGAATGGAGGGGGGAAAACTTTGCATAAGTGCATCCTACCAAAAAAATGCAGATTTGGGAATGGATGTCAGCTTGAGACAGATCTGGAAAAGAAGGCTGCTATTCCGATGGGCACTCTTTACCAGGAAAAGTGCTTGCTTTTGGACATTAATATTACCCAATGGAAGAATGCTTACATTAATCAAGTGCAGTGGATTTGAATTCTCAATTATGTATCTGGCTTCTCATTGTATGCTGTATATGCTGAATACAATGTATAACATCCTTACATGTGTTCCAAACACTGCTTTTCTTAGGACAGGAGAAATAATTCACCCTGCCTTCCCTTTCACATCTGAAAGCCATTAAGGAAATCATCTGCATTGGAAAAAACTGCATAAACCACTTTATATAAAGATAATCCTTGAAAATTTCACATAGTACTTCTGATATAGAGTTAGGAACTGTGGAAGAAGTTCTTCCACATAAAAAGGACCAAGAAGGGCATAGGTTTTTGGTTGGTTTGTTTTTGCAAATACCTTGGGATCAGTAGAGAGCATGTTGAACCACAAGATAGAAGCCCATCCACTTGGCAGCTGGCTCACATTTGAGATCACAATAATAGGAAGGGATGTGGTCTGAAAGATACAGGAGGAAACATGTCAGGCTATTCCATACTCTTGCTGCAGTCCTCTAGACTATCTACAGATGAGTTTCCATTACAATTCCCTGTGATCATAACTAAACTTTTCCACTCAAAGTTTGCATGCAGTGGTGAGAATTTCAGTATGATGAAGTACTAGAAAGGAAGATTCAAGTGACTTGTCTGATAATTTTGACAGTGGCTTTCACTTAATATTAGTTATTATAGCATGTTTACTAATAACAGTTCATACACTGCTTCTGAAATAAGTGTAAATTGATATCTAGAGAACTTAAAACACAGTTAGCAGATGTTTTGCAAAGTATATTCCCCTGCTTCTTACACAGAGATTGGAGAGCATTCTTGCTATGCAGAGATGTTGTGAAGTGTCATCTGTGCATTTGGAAATAACGGAAAGTGCTTAATATACAAGTTTTTTAAAAAAAATGTATGTCATTCACTCTGAAAATCTACAGGGAGTTAATTCCAGTTACCTTCTATTTAAGACATACCTCTAGATCTATTACCAAGCCAGGCTGGCACAGCTGCGTCTCAAAGCTCAAAGAGTGAAGTTCTTCTGTTACAATGAGAGGACCCTTTAAAGACAGAAAAATCATAAATTTAACTAAAAATCTGAAACACTTGTTGGAGGATGGTAGCCTTACTATCTCCTCCTAATATTGCATTAAATAATGTTCAGAAACAAACATTGCAGTCTTACTTGATTATTCTAGCTGAACCAGTACTGCAAAACTGTTCCCTTTAGCATCTGATAGTTGATACAGACTAAGTCCCCTATTAATCATTCTTCCCTAAGACATTCAAATGAATGTTTCAAGGAATTAAAATAGCTATCACAGGGCAGAGTTTTCTTTTCTTTTTTAATGTAGTAGTCTCCCAAATTAGACAAACTGTATTTCTCTTCCTTCCGGCCTACCTTTCAACGAGATGCTTTATCAGGACCCTAATATTTAACCTTTTACTAAAACTTCCAGGGGTAAAAAGTCCATTTATATGGGGGTCTGTGAGGAATTCATCATGGCAGAACCTTCTCTGCCTAAGCATGAAGAATACTCACTTCTCTAGAGACTCCTTGCTCTGGGATATCCCTTGCTCTGGCCTTCATAAAGTTTACAAGTTACAGTCAAGAGACAACGGTAACTTCCTACAAACTGTTTGCCCCTTTGAGTAGGAACTGCCTAGGCATCCCTTTTATGGCTGCTATTCAGAAGCCACAGAAAAATCTGTAATTGGTGGAAAGTCCCATTACAGTTAGCTGCCAATGAGGGAAAGTCCAAGAGAGACTGTTCTGGTAGTAGTTCCCTTTTCTGGATGGCTCTTACGCAGATGGATCTTTTTCTAGAAGTACTGAGCTGCTCTACTATTAATGTCTCATCTGATGTGTTTCTTCATGGTGCTGAGTGGAGCTCTGTCTCGAGTGTTCAACTGACTTTTTGGTTATTATGCAAAAGGTCTACCGACAAAGTGCTGCTTACCTCATTTGTTCTGCTTCCTGCATTTTTCTGTTCTTTCAATTGCTGCAAACAAAACAAAGAAAAAATAAATCACTCATCTATTTTAGCCACAAATGAAAGCGGGTAGGGGATGCAAATGCTTGTGTGCCTTAGTTGTTTAACTGGATGGAAACTTGCTGCACTAATGTCTGCACTTATGAGGCTCCAAGTTGTGGAAGACGAAGGATTAAATCATAGGTAACCACTATCCTTTATGAAGCATTCAGCTGTGAAAATAGTTGCTGCAGCCTTATGATGCAATGCCTTTGTATGAGAGGCCTTACAGGAACAGAAGTAGATGAAATCGGGAAGGATCAAACAAAACAGTGGTTTATCAAAATACCTCTCTGAATTTGACAAACTCTGGATGTTGTTAGTGACTGTACTGGACGATGAAAGGATGGGGGAATTCCATGCCAGCTGGTTCAGGGCTAAATGCAAGTTCCTTTCCGGTTGTTACGATGCAACCCATCTCTCTATCTTACATCAGTAGAGCAACAGTGTTCCATAGTGTGCTGAAAGCACGGATTTTCTTGTGGCAGCCCCCCCTTACACAATTTTCTTCTTCCAGTCTTGAAGAGCTTTAAGCTACTCCAAGCTTTCTTACACAAACCCTCCTCTGAAGGGCCCAAACCAGCATTTCTAGGCTTCTTTATCTCTTCCTCCTCCAAGGAACCCATTACTATGTAGACATCACAAGAGCAAATACTGTTTGCCTTTCTGGCTATATTTCAGGATCAAAAGTAGTACTACAACTCAAACAAGCCAAAGATTTCAAAAAGGATAAGAAAAAGAAAGAGAAGCTTTCACACTTCCTCTAATACAAAAGTAAACAGTGACTTCAATATTTAGAACAATTTGTCTTCTTTGTACCACACCCTCTGCCTGCACAATTGGATGTGGCAATAAAAAAAACCCTACCAGGTGTCTGAATTCTGCTGCTAGACTTCCATTAGTAGATTCTTCCATGTTCATTACTTTTGTGTTTGTTCCCAAAATATTAAATTTCCTGAACCTTCACAAAGAGAAGAAAAAGAATTAGGAGCCTCAAATTCATTGAAATTACGCAATAATAATATGTCAAAACATGGTGCCACATACCCTTTGACCGAGTTCTTCTCACTTACATCTCTGTCAAAAAAAAAAAAAAAAAAAAAAAAACTCTTAAAACTTCTGCAGACACAGAATGTGGGTATTTGTTTTAGTAGCTGACAGCTGAGAACTGGTGAAATGCTTCTGTGAAAACTTTTTCTCTTGTGCAAAAGAGAAGGCAGTAAGTTCTGGCAGTCAAAACAAACATTGCATCACATTGGCTATCTTTACTAAGGCTTAAAATTTGCTATGGCGGCTTTATGGAAGTAAGTCTGTTCTCTTACTACACAGCTTGTAATTCTGCTCTGAAACAACCAATATAGCAAGTCTGAAAGGAGATAGAGAATGACAGTACTTTCATACAGTCTGAAGAAATTACATTGCTTGAATCAGTTCTCCCACCTCTGAGTTTTACTAAGTCATGTAATTATCTGAGGCACTTCTCAAACCCTGTTTCCAGATCCCTGTAAGAATTTTTTTTCCCCAACCCTACCCTCCATGCAAGTTTCTGGGCCCCAGAGCTGTTTCAAGTAAACAATGCCCCCTAAAGACTCAAATCAGAAGACAAAACACCTTTCTTTTTTAAAAGCACAAACCCCTCTTATGACCTTACAGCCACTGTCCTGATTTTGGAGAGTCTGTTAGGTGTCCTTCCTCATCCCTGGCCCGTTAAAACAAGTGTTGAATTCATCTTCTCTGTGTTCTTTATAAAGAGTTGCACTTGCTTACAAAGGATTGGTAGAAGTCTGTTTAGATACTCAGTGAAAGCTTGCAGTTATGTCAAATGCTGTTTAAGGGAGCTAGTCTGTGTTTGTAACTCAAAGATAGCTTTAGGATAGCCAGATTCCTCACTAGAGGCTATCCAAAAAGTAAAATATTTTTGAGAAACAACTGAAAAGTAGGGAAGCTGTATGGGGCTAGAAACAGCAGAGTTCTCTGCTATGGTTTCAGCTAGTACTAGCCTGAGTGAAACATCCATAGGAGAGAGAAAAGTGGTCTGCAGTGCATGTGCTGACCAAGCACTACTCTTTGCCCAGACTGATACGGTACTGAGCTCCTTTCCACAAACTTGAGCAGAGCTGGTGGCAGGAAGCTGAGGCCTTCCCTGCTCTGGGCTGATGTCTCTAATGGGGAATAAAGGGGAAGGTGTACCTGCTGCCATGGAGAACCAGCATGCTCCTGGCCAACTCCAACACTAAGACATGATTGCCTTTTGGATTTTTCAGCACAGGGACTGCTTACCATTAGTATACACAGGGATAAGAAAAATGCAACATACTTATCAAACAAAACTTTCACTTTCAAGTTATAGTTCAGCTCCTGCAATTTCACCAGCAATCTGGAAAGAGAAATTAAAAAAAAAAAAACTGTAACTGCAAAACACTTCGATAGCTCTGCTTATTACAGGTTATATTTAAACTGCACAGCTCAGGGCCATATATGGGTCCCAATCCTGCTCCATACAAGATGGTATAGATGTAATGACAGGATAAATTAGCAAGGCCCATAGATACTGCTCCCTCTTCCTTGTCTAGAGATAAGACATTAGCAAATAAGTTATTTTTTCACATGACAGAATGGTCTGCATGTGTCTGTTCAGCTATTTGGTTGTTCTCATATATTCGATACTCCTAACCCCCTAGTAAAGGGTAAAAACTTAAATGCAAATTAAGCTTTGACGGAAGGCATCCCCAGCCACGGAACACTTCCCTTCTGCCTGTCCCTGACTTGGGCAATCGGCCTACCATGTAAGATGTGCAAGCCTCTTGGCTATAGGAAGTCAATGAAATGAAAGTTTTACCATAAAAGAGGAAAGGGGAAGGGGAAACCTACCTCAACTTCACAGTAAACTGTACTCCAGTCTTCAGGACTAATGGCCTCTGAGGATGTGTTGGCATGCAAGGCTGCCTCTCCACCACAAAGGAGCTATGGGGAAAAAACAGATGACAACATTTATTAATATTTTAAGGAAGAAGAAACTACATATAAAGTAAACTTAAAGGTGACTGACTGATACTACTGTACACTTTATCAGTTCATTGTTTCAGTCTTTGCAATGTCTGTGCATCGATTTCTTTGGCTTTTGTTTCAACAGGGCTAAAAAAAATTGAAAGCATAAATGATTTCATAAGGGTTGTCTTTTTTTTTCTAAATACATTAAAGGCTTGGGGAGGAAAGAGTGCTATTTCAAACTTCCCTGAAATCAAATGGCATGTAAATACTGTGATGTAACTAGTATAAGCTGTAAGTGCCAAAAATGGCAAATGAAGTGATTCTCCTCACTCCTTAAACTTAGAGGTATAATGTTGTGACTCAGTGCTCTGTAGCAACACAGACCTAGATGAATTAGCAGGAGATCTGATGAGGGCTAGCAATCCCCAATGGGACACAAACTCCTGAGGTTGATCTATTCTGATGCACCTAGTGCTCCTCTAAGTTGAAAAACTGCCCAGTGTTTTCCAACTGAAGACTAGTACTCAAAGGATTTGAATGGGACTTAGAAAGCCTATGTTTTAGTTTTTAGTGGTTTTAGTCCCCACATAGGGGGGTTACCTATTGTAGATAAGTCCCTGCCCATGCTCTTGTCTGCCAGTTTGCAAATCTTTTGCAGCACAAATTGTTGCCTACTGTGCATTCACAGATTGGGACTTGGTGTAAGCTGGTAGATGCCCTGCTTATCTTTCATCAAAGGGCCTGTAGATGGGTAGAGCTGGACTCCCTATGTGGAATCAAGGAAGATAAGCCAAGAAACAGATGGAGAGTCTGGCACATTTATCTTGGGCATTGCTTGGTGTAGATGGCTTCTTGCCTCCGTTTACTTGAGCTTCCTTGCAGGTTTGGGGCCAAAAGCAAGAAATGGACTAATAGACTAGGAGTCTGATTCTGTTATCAATGCATATTGTAGCAGATCTCATACTGACTTAAATGATGACAGACTGTTAACCCTTTCTACAGGCCTACAGGCTAAATCTCAAAAATGGTCCTTTAGTTTAGTTTTTGTGACAAACTGGAGAAAAGCTCAGAAAATGTAAAGTTGGTGTGCTAAAATATTGAGGGAACAGAAGGGAAGAAGCTCCCCATGTATTCATTTCCACAATGACAAAATGATCTTTCTTGTCTGTTACCTCTGGATCAGTTGTTTGAAAAGACTGTATGTTCGGTCCTGCAGAACTTGTTTGTTTTTTGTGATGGGATCAGGGTCGTACGTAAGTTTCTGCTCCAATTCCTCAAGCTTTTTGAGCTGCTGACGAACTTGCTGTAGACTTTCAGCAACAATGGTGAACCTACAATTACACATTATTTTTAGCATGTTTTTCTGCTGTAATAATGCTGGCCAGATGACTGTCCCTAAGGACTATACAGTGCACAGAGGACACTTCTTGCTCATTGCAGATATCATGAGGTAATAAATTCACTGAAATGAAGTTATGCTATGACAAAATAGATAAGTACAACATAATCAGTACATCTGGCAGATTTGGTGGTGTTCCTTCTTAGCATACTTTAAGGCTCCTGTCTAGTACAGCTGCTGACTGGAGACTTACCAGCTCTGTAGCTGGTCAAGACAGGCGTTGGGTGGGCCACCAATACACGCAGTCTGTTGCCTGTGTTTCCACTCCACCAGCTCCTCGTTAATAAGAGCACTCTGAGTATGCTCTGTGGTGTTCAACAGCTGTATTATTTTGTTCACCACTTCCTACAGAGAATGAGATTCAACTGTTTATAAAGACACTTCATAAAAAAACAACTGTCTTGCAAAACCTTGCAAGGACCTCAAAGTAAGAGCTACTGTCAAAAGAGGATGTTCTTCAAGTCCTTTTTTACCTGGAGTATTTGCTAGATAAAATGGAGAAATAATGCATTTTTAGTGACACTGACTTCTGAAGAGCTAATATCTCATGTCCTCCAAGTGGATAACTGGATCAACCAGTTCTTGCTCTAGATTTGAGTACTGCAACATTAGTGAGCACATTCAACTCTAACATGGCTACAATTTTTTAACGATCTTTCCCTCAAGAACATGACTAATATGAGACTTCCTGTCATTTTTTTCCTCTCAGCTTTACCTGATGATGATAAAGTAAGGTTGCTAGGAGAAGAGAAACACAACAGTTTAAAGTGATTCCAGATTTTTGGTAATAATGCTAAGGGTGAAATCTTGCTTCAAGTAATAGTAATAAACAAGCTTTTTCTTTTTATGATTTGATATGTCAACTCACTGAAAATGAATGTTTGAAATGAAGTGCTGTTGCCTTTTGAAAGAAAAGAGCACTACCTTTCTCTTGATGTCAAGTAATAAAAACATCTTCTTGAGATTCAGCTGTTCTTTCTTATATTCATCCTGTGACACACCGTTGGGTTCATGCTCTGTAAAATAAGTTCAAATTGTAAAGCTGAAGCACCTCTACAGGTTTGCACAGAAAATCCAGAGGATGCCTGATGAGATAGTTCCATGAATGCCTGCAGTTGCAGTGAGGAGCGTGATGGGTTGTGTCCTTGTAGGAACAGGAGTAGGAGAAATGCTGAGAGAAGGGGGGGATCTAACTGGCTAAGGTCAACTGCAGTATATCCTTAAAGTTTAAGGGAGGAAGTTCTGCCTTCTAGATTTTTGGTTCCTCTTTTCCCCCTTCTGAAAGGGCAGAGTGCACCTTGCACACTAATGCAAAGCAAAGGCTTTTTGCCTTTTTTGTGAAATAACTGAGACATGAGTTTGCTTCTTTCTGATACCAAGAATCCAGTTCAAAATAATGATAGTGTGTGTATGTTTTTACAATACAGAAGTTTGTCCTCATGCTGACTTCAAACACGAATCATTCATGTCACTTAACCTGGCAACTAAAGTTAAATGTTATTTCAAGGGAGGGCATTTTACAGCCTCCTGAGGTTAGCCCAGCCTGAGAGTTGCTATCTAGTCTCCCTAGCTACTGCTTCTGCTGACTACTGACTTTACGTTAGAGGCTCTTGACTGCCCCATGGAAGTGCTACCAGCCCCCAGGTATAAACAGGGCAAGATCTTGAGGTCAGTGCTTCTCCTAGTATCTTCCAAACACATCTGCTGAGGGCTAGCCAACTACCAATTTGAGTTGGAAACTAAAGCCTTTCTAGAACAGAGTAGTCAGAAATAATGAATCTTGGCTGTATCACCAGAAATCCCACCAACTTACCTGGCACAGGGTTAGATTTGTCTGGGGAAAGAAATGTAGGACCCTTTAACTATTTCAAACTAATGTGTTTTTGGTTTTTTGGGGTTTTTTTTCTTTCCTTGCATAGAGGAAGCATGTGAAGTTTCTGCACAGAAAGGTATTTTCTATCTTAGATCTGTCTCTAAACATGAGGCTATATAATGAAACTAGTGTTGAGCACAGCTGCATGTGCTTCTCTTGGTAGATAAGGATTCACAAACTTGAAGTGGGAAGGCATGTGTGAAACAAGATGGCAAACTTAACTATTTAGATGCGTGGTTGAGTGGTCCTAGAGTCCATAGGGTTTGCTATTTCTAGCAGCAAAGGGATGTAAAGTGCAAAGGAACGCTAATATTAACAAACAACAGGCTGTCTTACTTCTTTTAAGAATAGACACAGAACACAATTTCAGGAAGTTTCAGCATAAAACAGAATTAATGAAGAAGGGATGTGAGCAGTAAGTTTGACTGCTTATCACTAATTTTAGTTTCCTGACATAAGACAGCAGTGTTACTCTTATCAAGTGCATGCAATAGGATTTGTCCTGTATAAGATTCTCACCTCTGTTCTGCAAGGTTTTACATTTAAAGTCATATTCATCCTGCACATCCTCTAACGTCTTGATGTCTTGCTCCACATCCTATAAAGCATGAATCAAGTTGGCCACAATTATTTAATATTTTCATATAATGCAAGACTCTCACTGGTTAGGAACTAGCTAACACTAGCTATTTATGCAGATAAATTCCTGTTTTATAGTAATGTCTTCTCCTGGAACTCTTTAACAAGAAATACCCCTAAACTTAACTGCCTCCTATTCACCCTCCCCATTCTCTGCTAACAAAAATCTGTTTATAATAAAATATGGAAAAGCTCTCATACAATCTAGCCATATAAGTTCCACAGAATTTAGGAGAACTTAGGCTATAGAAGGTAACATTTGGGCCAGTAGCTAGCATTTCAGACAAACTGTCGTATGCTCAAGTATTGCTTGGAGAAAGCTTCCAGTTGCTACCTTATTTGTTCTGTAGACAGTAACTATCTATATGCTAACTGAAAATCTAGCTTCTAGTTAACAACAAAGTCAGTATATAATTTCTTAGAATTTTTCTTCAGATGCTAGCATTTGATGGCTAAACACTTTCATTGTCAAAACTTGAGCACAAGAAGGCATTTTAAAAAGTAATCCTATTGCTAAAATAGTCAGATGAGGGAAAAGCCCCATCTGTATTACTTAGCTATTGACAAATAACTACTTACTGTTTTCAAACATTTGCTGGTGATAAAGTTGAAAACCAATTATCTCAATCTTATTGTTACTTGCCATTAAAAGTCAATTTTATATACTGAAAGTTTTTAAACATTTATGGATTGACAATCACTACTTTAAATATAGTCCTAATTTGACTTTACTTACAATAACACTGTTTTTTACAGCCTTAACTTTTGCATCAAGCTCCTTCTGTTTGTCCAGCATCCCAATCACAGTGTTCTGTATGCTCCCCACTTCCATCTGGGGGAGGCAAGCAGAACAACAACAAAGTCATACCAGGGTGAAGAGTGACAGCAAATATGTATTTTTCTCATTAACATAAATTAGTGGCTTTTGGCAAATAGGCTAATAAAGCATGGTTATTCTGATAATTCATAACAAGATTTTGTTTTATAAACTAGAGTTCAAGTGAGTTTGCAAAGAACACAGGATTAAAAGCTTCCTTTTGTGTGGTTATGCCTTTTTTTAATCATAATAATGCTTTAAAAAAATCTGTTTACTCTTTGCACAAATTCATTCTTTTGTTTGATCTCTTCATGTAATTTTAAGGAAAAAAGCAACAATGCTAGAAAAAGTTGAATCACATCCACATGAAATGTAAGACATGCCCATACAGGGTAAGGGGAAAAGAGAGAAACAGGCTAAGAGCAAAAACCAAAATAGGTGTGTGTAATAGGGTAACCTAGTATGTTAGAAACTCATTTTGTCCAGTGCAGGGCAATCTGGTATGCATGTTTTTGTAAGGATTGTTCTGATTAATTCTTTAACTTAAGCTTAGGTAATCTAAAGAATTCATTTCTATAAACTGGGAAAGGTCCCTCTTCATAGATTTAAGTCAGACCACTAAAGCAATCCAAGCATACTCTAACATTTGGGACTCTCCTTTTATGATGCTTATAGTTGTGCTTGCTTCACGTTTTATCTTCTCAGCTTTCAGAAATGAGAAACTTTAATAAAAGGCAGAGGTAAGGTGTGGTGTTGTACCTAGTGTCAACAATAAGTGCACTGTATAGGAGTACTTATTTCCCTTTTTCATCCCCCAGAACATCTGGCATGATAGAATGGCAGTTGTGTGGGTTTTGTGTCATGTAGCAGAGCAAGGTGCACTGCAGCTGCAAAGTATCTGGGAATGGCTTTGTCAGAGTTGCATTTTTAAAGGAGCTATTCTCAACAGTGCATTAGCTCCCTTGCTTGAGCTTATTACCAAGTACTCTCCCCACTCCCTACAACATGTGGCCAAAAATTTGTCATAAGGGAGGTATTTCAGTATCAAAACTCAATGGGCTTGGCCAGTCATTGTTTTGTTCCTAAATAAGTGGATTACATCTAGCTATATAGATTGCATGCCTTTCCCAACTGCAGATTTTTTTTAATTGCAAAACAAAGATGCAGCATCAGAACAGATGAGGACAGAGAATAATATGGCTTTACCTATGGTTCAGAGGGAAGAAATGGACTTCACTTAAAGAAATAATGAGAGAAATACTCAGAGGTAACTGGGAAGAAGAATATCGCATCATTTTTTCCAGAGACAGTCCAGAGAAGTACCAAAGCTCAGCTACTCAATACAGAGTAAGTTCAGGAGTAAAATGCAGAAGGAAAAGATAAAATCTTCTTAGAGATAAGACAAGCCCTACTTGTTAAACTGTAATAAAACCTGAGCACATCAAGCTATACTACAGTAGCATGGAAAAACAGCTTAGCTTTTACACTGCTCAAAGGAATAAGATTTACTTCCAGCCTCTTTTTCCCTTCAAATGATTCAAACAGCTCAAACAATCCACACTGTGCAAATGGTGCATATTAATGTTCATTCATTCACAATGTTCATGCCTTTAAGAAACACGAGTTGTTGGGCAGAGGGAGGATGACCTGCTGTTCTTTCAGTCTTCCTTCCACTCCATTTGTCTCAAGTAATAGAAGGGGCAGATACAACAGCAGTAGCTATTCCAAGACTAAATTACCTGATTTGACAACTGGGCACTGTTCAGTATTTTCCTCTCCTCTTTCAGACAGTTGTAGATAACCATTGCCATGTGTATTGGGTCTTCTTGGAAGTGATCCTGACATTAGAGACAGTCTGTTAAACACGCATACCCTGAATCTCTTGTCCTTGAGCAAACTGCTTGGTAAAAAGATTAGCAAGTGACTATTGCTTAAGCTTCAAGGGCACACACAGGCCATGGTGTCTTCTAAGATTATAAGTAGTGCAACAGCTGCAACTCTCACTGTTTAAAATAATGCACTACTTTGCCAGCTATTCTACTTCATTAGTATAAAAGAGATGAGACTCAACACAAAACAATGGTAAACAGCTGTGTTTGGGAGAAGGGAGATACTACACTATAGGCATAGGGAGAGCTCATCCTCTCCTGACAGCCACACCTCTGCTCCTTTGAGGTGTAGCTGCTGGATTTGAAGGGTTGTTGCTCTAGTTTGACAGGTACAGCTCTTGCTGAGGCACGTGAAAGAGAAAAGTTTGCTGTAGCTTATGAACAGGGCCAAGGCTGGAAACAATATTTTACATACATAAGGTTGAAATGTGTTTTGGATTAAGTACTACCCTGCCCAAGATGCCACTGCCCCAGGAATCACTGAGCTGTCCCTGCCTTCTTGACTGATTTCTATCATTGCTGGTATACAGTTATAATGAGATAAGCACAGTGTGGTCATGTTCTCCTGCCCTCCTCAGAAAACACTTCCCCAGTGGTGATCTGTGGTGAGGATAAGCTAGCTATGTGAGAATAGGCTGCAGGAAGGGTGACTCTGTGGAAGATACTCCAGTACAGAGCCCTACAGTAGCTCCTTTTGCAGGCTTTTAAAGAACAGAGAGGAGGGGAAGACCAGCTAAGGAAAAATAATGAAATCAGCTATGGATATATTCTGCAGTGCCATACTCTACGCAAACTGCTTTGGTCCTTTTCTTTGTCAGTACAATATGGTGTGCAGAAGTGGTATCTCATCACAAGTCCTTTGCTATCAACTGTGGTTCTGTAGTTACATGGAAAGGATTTCTTCCCCTGCTTCCCCCTGTGTTTTTTCTGCTGCACCAAAGACTTGTTGGGATACTGACGAAATTGATTGGGAAGGGGTAAGGTAAATGAAACTTCATTTATAGAAGTGCTGCCAAGTACATGGAGTAAATACCTTACAAAGTACAACTTTTTTATTTCTACAGTTCTCAGAAACAGTTTCTAACTGTAAACAATTAAAAACCAAAATAGAGTATGTTTAAATTCTGACTTAAATTAGGTTTCTCACAAATATTCTGCAAAAATATCTCATGTCAAGGTAGTCTTAGAGGGATCCAATTGTTACAACTGAAACAATCTAAGCAAATGTACAAGCATATGCCCCAGGCATACCTGAAGATTACGTTTGCTTTTCCTTATGTTGTGTTGCAGCAAGAAGTTGTTTTCTATCAAAAATCGACTAAATTGATCATCAAGCTGTGACAACAGGTCATGGAATAGCACCGTAGCAAAAGATACGTTGTTGGCTGCATGTTCCCTAGAACAATTTAAGGCATGCTTGTGTTAAATATGCTTTCAACAGGTGTTCAAGAAACAAAATAGTGTACTATTTTTCTCCCTGACTCCAGTTGTAGTTTGTAAGCAGTAAGAATCACTTGTAAATGCAACCAAGTTCCATTCCCTCTTAACTTCACTTTCTGTGATTCAGAAATGCTGTGTTTTCCTCTATAGTATTCTTGCCACATACTGTGTAATTTCATTCACGCGTTCCATGAGCATCAGAAAGCCGAAAGCGAACCTGATGCATGTGCATGTTGTAACTCAGTTTTACAAGAAGACGCTCCGTACACATCTTGGCAAAAGTTCAAAGCCAGAAAACAGTGAGACACAGACACCAAGGTAACATGTCTGTCCTAAAACAGCTGCTTCCATGACAGACCAATCAAAGGAAAAATGGGAATACACTTAGTCTAGATATCAGGCCCCTCTAGAAAACCCTGAAGAGGGATGGGAACAAAGAGTAGCAGACGCACAGCTACTGGATGTCCTTACCAGCAAAGGTTTACCGAGCGGCTTCCTTCCCCAGCACTTCTCTGCTGCCTGTGACTCTGCATGGGAGAACTGCTTGTCATGTAACCTGAAAGTTAATTTCTATGCACATCACCACTAGTCCCTCATGCTTACCAGTCTTGGTTTTCCAGCCACTGCGCCAGGTACTGTCTGATTTCCATAGGAAAGCTGTCATCATACAGCTGGTGAACTTGTTCCAAAAACTTGGAATCAAGTTGCTGCAGTTGATACCACTGAGTCATCCTGGAAAAAAAAATGTAAATGATTAATATTTGGACTGAACTAGTGAAAAGTCACTCACTTAAAGTTCTCATTAAAAAGGGCAAAATTGAATGAGCAGGAAGGAAAAGTGTTTTCAGCAAACAAAAACGTATTTTGTTTTCAGATGTAACAGAAAAAGCTAATCATAAGAACTGAATATGACTTTTTCCATGCCTGTTTTAATTTTCTAAAAAAATTGCAAATTAAGACAGTCACCATACTATTTCATGAAAAATAACTCAAAGTTAAATCACACTTTATGGAAACTTGCATTTCTTTTTTGCTTTGAATCCCTGTTCACAGCACTTAGGGTACTGGTAGTGTTACTATTTTTCTATGTTTTCTTCCTTAGTCCTTGTTAAGGGGATATATCCCTATGAGTATCCCTACACTCATACGCATGTATGAGTAGCTGTGTGCCCTATACCTGTACTCAGCAGGATTGAGATCCTGTTTTGTCTGTGCAGATATACTCCCCACTGATCCCAGAGGTGGGAGAAGTATGGCTGAAAAACCAAGGGAACCTCTAGCGGCTCACTTTTAGGTACTATGTGTGTCTGTACTTACCTGCTCTGAAGATGGTCTAGACCTCAGGTTGCTTTAAATGGAGAAGTATTTGAGACATGTTCTCTTCATATTATGTTTTAGTTATTATAATCAGATTTTCATGCTGAATTTGTCCTCTCTGCAGTAGACATGGGTTATCTAGAATTAACTAGTATGGCTGAGAGAAGCCATGCTGTACAGTCAGTGCTTTTATTACGAAATGGCTGTTAGCTCTGATGTATGGACTCTTGCTACAAACAGTTACCTCCTCCTTCCTGGGCTGCAGGTTAATGTCTTGCAGTAGTGGCAGGCAAAGATATGTCCAGGGAAGAGATGCTGAGCTCAGGTGGAGACATGTAAGCCCACTTGCATCTGTAACCTCTTCAAAAAGGTGATAAGACCTATCCAAAGGACAGTGCATCCTCTGGGGTGAAGGAGTACCTTATATGTGGGCTGCAGCCAAATCCATTAATGTTTGTATGCCAGATTCCTCAGCTGCTGTGCTGCATATAGTCTGTGGGAGAAGTAAGCCTGAGGTAAAAATGCTGCGATGTTTAAAGTAAGGGCTCTGGGGCTCTTTGGTGTGGGCAGGATTCCAATTATAGGTAACACAGCAGTTAATTTGAATACACTGTAGTGGCACCAAGGCAAACAGTTAAAGCATGACATAGGTGAGGAAAGCTGGAAGGGTGTATCTAAACACATGAAGTTATTTTATTTTTTTTCTTTTTATACTGCTTAAAGAAAGCTGTAAGATACTCCAGTCCTCCTGTGTCTTAAAGCAACCAAATTGCAAAAGGGCTTAGGAAGCTTGGCAAAGGACCATCTGAATTGTGGGTTAAAGAGCAATGTGATAGTGTAGCAAATATGATCCTTGGAGATGCAAGCAGGGAAACGCTGATGAAGTGGGGAGGAAGTCCGTACCACTTGTGGAGAAACTGTGACCGAGACTGGTGGTGCAGAGGGCTCAGCCTGGCACTGACAAGCGGGGTGCGCGAGGTGGGAACGCCTGCTTTGCTCTTTCGTCTCCCCTTGGGTACTGGTGATGCAGCCGCCGTCCGTGTGCCCCTCTGTGGGGAGCACGGGCCTGGCAGGGAGCCCCTTCTCCAGATCACCTCCTGCCCCACAGCCGTGGGGCTCATGTACCGCCAGCAGCAGCTCCGGTCCCGCCGTGAGGCGACAGGGCTTCGCCTCCTGGCGAACGGCCGCGCTCGAGGGCTCCTTCCTCGTCGGCTGAGCGCTACCACCACCTAGCTCCGCTGTGAGCGTCTCGTAACGACTCATTTTTAGTATCGCTTCGGGCTGCCTAGTTGACCGCCGGGAAAGCGGGCGCTCGCAGACGGCGCCGGGCGCAGGGCACCTGTCCCTGCCGGCTGGGAGCCCGCCCCGCCCCCCCGCGGCTCCCTGCGGGCCGGGTGCCAGGGCAGGCGGGCGCGGCGGCGGCAGCTCCCCCCTTCTCTCCCTGCGCCCCGCCCTCCCCCCTCCGGCCCCGCCGCGGCCGTTGGCCCCCGCGCGCCGCCCGCACTTACTCGGAGACGAGGCCGCGCTCCAGGTCTGCGCCGCGACAGCCGCCTGTGCCGGGAAATATCCGCGAAGACGCGACCCCGCGGCCCGCCCGAGGGCCAATGGGAGCCTCGCCACCGCCGCCTCGGCCAATGGGCGCGCGGCGCCGCCGCGCTCGCCCCGCCCCCTGCCCTTGCTCTCCCGCTTCCGCGGCGGGGAGCCCACTTTGCGGGCAAAACACCAAGTGCGCGGAAGTTTCGACCCCTTAGGGAAGCAGCTGTACAAGGGCTGCAGTGATGTTGCCAGTAGTAGATGAAGCAGAAATACAGTGCACAACGTTGTTCTAGGGCGTAGGCCTCCATTTTTCTTGATTTCTAGCTTTTGCAGAGTATTAGCACAAAAAGTTAAGTGTGGATGGATATATGTGAGAGAATATGACAGCTATCAGTAAGGAACAGAAAGGTACATGACATCTAAGAAAACCTCTATGAGTAAGTGGGAAAGAAAAGTGTACGATGCTGCAGAAAAGGTAGCCCACGGGAAGGAGGGTTAAACTGTCCGAAGTAAAAGACTGCCATTGCCTTAGGAGGAAGGACTGTAAAAAGCTCAATGCATGTACATCTCTCTCCTTGGCATCCCAGTGATTTTGGTTTGTGTAAGAACCTAACCACACTTGCTGTTTGCTAGACCCTAGCCAAAGATCTAGGAAGCGTACGCCTGTTCTCGAGGAAACTCCAGGTTTAGCTGCACGTTACTCTGAGTGACTTATCCCTTTTGCAGCGCCTCTGGCACACAGTGATTCCCCTCCGCGTTGTTCACAGCCGTGCTCCGGGCAGGATGCCGCTGGCTGTTTGTGCCCCTCTCCTGTTTAAAGCCCGGTGCCATTCTTCCCTCCTCTCTCCGGAAAAGCACCGCCAGCCTGCTCCTCGCACGGCCTTTTAAAGTGACCCTCGTAACCCCGCGCCCCCGACCCGCGGCACCGGCTCCATTTTGGTGGGCAGGGGGGAACCAGCCCGCCGCCTCCCGCCGACCGTCACCAGAGGCCGCGTGCGGGCGGCGCCGGGGCGCAGGCGCGGCTCCGGGCGGGGGGCGGGGGGCGGGGGGGAGGCGAGGGCCAGGAACAGCCGCGTCACGTGATTTCGGGGAAAGGCGCCCGGGAGCCGGAACGGGCTGGCTGAGGGGAAGGCGAAAGCGAAAGCGAAGGCGGCGGCGTCTCCCGCCCCCCCCTCCCCCCCGGGGCGCGGCTGCGGCCTCCCTGAGGTCCCCGGGCCGCCGAGCCCTCCCCGTTGCGCGGGTCGGGGGCTGCGGGGGCGATGTGTTTAAAAAATTCCGGGGTAAAAGTCTGTATGAAAGGCGCACGCCGCCTAAGCCGCTGTGGGCGGAGTGGTAGTTACGGACTGGCCGTTGAAAGGGCAGCGAGCCGGTGAGGGCGGCCACCTCCCCTGCGCTATCTGCAGCGTACAGAGGGAATAAATTAATATAATTAATAGGCTTTGTAGGAACGCAAGTCGGTATCTTAGTTGATAAACTGCAGTCCAGTTTTCCATCTAAGTTATAGTGACTTTAAGAATGAGAGCTGCAGACAAAAGAACGTTTTTAGTCTTTCCTGCCGTTTCGGCAGTTGGGATCCCCCCCCCCGCAGTGAATTGTTTTGGTAGTTTTCCTTACCTTGTATCCCCTCCTTCTTACAGCTGTTACTTGTTAGGACAGGACACCACTACTCACAGGTGGTCACAACCTGTCCCTAGAGCCTACAACAAAAGTTCAGGCTTTGGTGCAGTGCTCCAGCTACAGAGACCTTTTTCTGATTTAGTTTGGATCCCTCTCTCCTCCTTGAAGTCTTAAAGCCTACCGAGTACTGGATACAGATTTGGGTGCTTTTTAAATAAAATGACGTAGCAGCTGTTAACTAACAGTTTTTTATATTTGTTTAATTTGAATCATGGTGATATGGCCAAACACAAAGCACTTACATGATTTTTTTTCCTGTTATTTTTGACTTTGCAGCTGCAAAACATGGTGAAAGCACAAGACAGTTAGTGAAAGTACATTTCATCTTTTCTGTCAGTATCCAAATGTCCCTTTCAACATTTTTTTTCTTTTTTTCTTTTCCTCATTCCACTTCATTAGAGCGCTAATCTTACTCATACTGACTTAAAGACAAAATTCTAACTTTTTATGGAAGAAGGCTTGGGTTTAACATGTTTATTTTACAGAAGATGACTTCTGTGTTTCTTAAAAAGCAGTGAACTGAATTAAAATTGCATGCATTTCAATTAAATGTTAAAACTACCTTTTGCAAAATCTTTAGAAAGAACAACGAAAACAGTAATACCAACATCCAATCCTCAATTCTATCCAGTAACACAAAAAGTACTGAATTCAAGTCAAGCTAAATAATTGCATTACATGGGGGGCAAGGAGGAAGCAGAGAGAAGATTGGTCTACATGTGATGTTTGAACCACTAGCCTTTTTCACTGTACTTTTCATGTTATTTAGATGGTCAAAAGTATAGTGCATCCCCCATTTTGTTTGTATTATAATTGCAAGAACAGATAAGAATGAAAAATCATACAATAGCTGATGCTAGGTGAAATTATATTTTCTACTTTGGAAATCTGTGTTACTGCTTGTAGTTTAGATTTAAGAACAACAGAGAGAAAACAAGCCTCTATTTTCATTGTACCTTGAAAGATTCCACAAAAGTCCAGGTAACTTTAAGCCAAAATCTGTTTTTATTCATATCAGTCATATAAATTATAGAGGTTACCAAACTATATACATAATTGCCATTGTCTGAATGAGCCTGTATACTTGTAAGACAGTGATCATGGAATTGCCAGTTTATTATTCTATAAACAGGTTTTTTAGGGACAATATTAAAAAAAGAAAGTTAAACTGTGGCTGAAAGAAAGAAGAATGTTTTTAAAGGCAATTTACCATTTACTCAAAAACTAGTTACTCAGTTTATTAAATGAGTCTCCTACTGGAATGTGACATTCTGTCATCTATTGCAAGTTGCCCTGTGGTCAGCAAATGATGCAGCTCTTCAGTAATTATTTTTTTCAAACTGTGCTTCCCAGTGTACTTTTACCAGATAGCATCCAAACTCTGCACCAGATCAGGATTTTCTTTGTAGGCTTCCTGATAGCGCTTACTGCAGTATCTGAGTGCTACATACCAATAGATTGATCTCTGCAACTATCTCGTGAGAGGGGGAAGTTTTACTATCCCTGTCTTCCAGTTTTTGACTCCACAAGCCTTGTGTCCATTCACTTTCTAGAACTCCCTTTTCTTCCCAGCCATGCCTTCTTCCCTTCCACGGCTTTTGCTGTGCAGGGATATAAACATCTGGCCCTCTGTGGTGAAGGTGGTTCATCTCTGGAAAAAACAACCCCCAGATACCTATGCGACAATCAAACTCAGAGGAATGAGAATCTTCTCTTTAAAATAGAAGTCAAAACAACAGTATACAAAAGGATCATTAAACAGAAGCCATTTCGCAGAATAAATCCTAATTTCTCCCCTAAACCTTAATCTCTTTAGTTATCCCCACAGGCTGCTTTCAGGTGGTTCTCAGAAGCAAAATATTTTCTTCTTATAATGTCATATTTACAGCAATTCTACAGCCATTTATTTTACAAATCAAATTTGTGACTACTGGACTCCACTGAAGTCAAAGGACTTACAAGCCAGAAAGGAATTGGCCTTTTATCAGTGAAGACAGCAATTCTGAATTCCAGGAGGCTGTTTGTAATTCTACCGACACTGCAGAAAAGATTCTTGGTTTACATGTAATTGAAAGCAGATTGAGGCCCAAGAGTAGCATCGCAATGGTTTTCAGGAAATGGAGATTTACAAAGATGATAAACATTGACTTCATTTAACCCATGCAGTGTCCATACGATTCTTTGTTTTTCCAGTACCTGAACTTCAGTCAGTTGAATAAGGAGAACTTAGCTAAAAGAAAAGAATAAAATTATCAGTCTCAAGACAGTTACTGCTGCTCATTCAAAAATAACTGGAAATCAAGCCCTCTGTGGCTCAAAGTAATTGCAAGTCTCATTTTCACTCTAATAAAAACTTGTAAGGCTCTGAAGATCCTCCTTCTAATTCCTCACAAAATCTAGTAATACTCGTTTGAAAAGACTTGCTGGAAAAAGTTGCAATAAAAAGTACACATCTTTTTACATGAACTTTTGTGGTTCTTGAAGTCTGTGGATACGTAGAGCAAGGTTCTTACTGGACTCTTGTTTTTCAGATGGGTATGGGAATCTGGAGTGGGGGAATGGAAAGGGAATCCAACAAGACTGCAGAAAGTATATCTTGCTAGGACTGAGTTACTGAATTGTAAGGTATTTTCTCCTGCCACAGCTTTCACTCTTGTTCTCTACATCTCACACAGTGATCTCTTTCACTGACATCTCATGGAGGAAAAGTGAAGAGATACTGTTGCTTTAATAATGCAGATTGGCTGTTTACTGTATTACAGTATTACTGTATTGCAGCTATTCACCAGATTACATAGACTACATTGTGTGAATTTGAGATGAATAAAGAAAAAACTCCAAATTTGCCTCATTTTCATTCAGCAGAGTAAATTAAAAAAAAAAAAAAGAACGGAAAAGAGAAGTAGGAAATTGTCTTGAAATCTTCAAAGACTACTTTCTCCCCTAATCACTAGCAGAACTTGAAAACGCATCTAGCAAGAGCTTCCAGAAATCCACCTACCATCTGGCAGCACTGAACTAGTTCCCTAGTACCCTTAAAAACTGCAACATGATTATATTTGATTCTCCCAACTCAGCAGCAAACACTTTCTTTTTGTGACCCCAGAAGATGGTGCTGATCACAGCTGGTGGTTTGGAAGGTCCTGACAGAGCTGGTTTGAGAATTACTATGCATGCGAAAGGAAACTGAAAATGCTTGGTAGCTAATGATAGACAAAGTGAAGCAAACTATTCTTTTCACTGCCAAAACTTAAAGAAATGCAAATGTATACGTAGTTCACAAATGCAGTTTCTAAAGTCAGAACTGTTTTCATAGATATAAAACAAATGACAGATGAGTGAAGACATGTCTCAGATTGGGTGTGGTATGTTTTAACTCAGAGTTTTCACTCAAGTTGGTATTTCAATTTTAGCTGATGTACCAGTTTGTTATGAGTGGTACCAGAAAAAGAAAGGTGAAGCAAAGAAATATATTTTGTTCTTGGTCAGATCTTCAGTTTGTTCTAAAATAAAGAATTCCTCTATTTATACTTAAAGTTCTATTGTGTTTCCAAATAATTTTTGCTATTTATATCTCCTGCATTGATTAGATCATTGATAGTCAGGATTCTGGTTTATCTTTTGTTCTGATTGGGAGTGAGGAGGAATGTTTACACAGAGGCATTTGAAGGTGATTTGACAGGCTTTTAAATACATAACCAGTTTAAGATCATAAATCATTGAATATATTGAAAACTGAAAGTTAAAATGTAGTATTTAAAAATGGATATTTTCTTTTAAAGCTGTTAAGGCCAAACCACTGCTGCATTTCCTGACAGAATTCTGCTGGATAGATCCTCAGTGGGTATAAATTAGTGCCACTTCAAGCCATGATTACTTAGGCCAGTTCAGGCCTTGTAATTTGAAAGCTGAAATGGTCTATGGTGTAGAAGTGCAGAGTTGGGAATACAATTTCTAGTCAGTAATTAAAAAAGGAAAATATTTTTAATATAACATGGTACACTCTTTCCCAAATCTTTCTATATACTCTTAATGAATGTTAGTTTTATTTACTAAAAATGTTTCAGTTCACTTTTAACCTAGCTACCACATGTAGAAACCTACAGCAAGAAAAGTTGTGCGAATTTGCTGATTTTTTTTAATGCTCTTTGTGCAGCTTCCCTCAGCAAAACTAATTCCTTTGTATTATCTATAAAATTAGTGCAATTCCTATGTATTTGTGAGTGTAAAAGCTTAATTAATTTGTGTAAGAACTCTTTGCATTATGAATTTCATGGTTCACTGGCCAGCATATCGGACAATTTCCTATAATGCAATGCCTCCAAGTATACTGTAGCATGTTGTCCTATTTAGAAGGAAATGTCTGCGTTGCTATTTCAAAATGTATTAAAGCAGCTGACGAAAGAGCTCTAATTCTGTCATAATTGCAAAAGCCTATTTTATAAGCAGCATATGTATTGTGTATGTTCCATTTGCTTAGTATTAAATTATGAATGGAAAAGTTTGCAACGTACCGCTGTCTCAATCACTGTGGGACTCAGGTGTTCTCTCAGCACAGCATAAACGCTTGGAGACATAGGAAGAAGATCTGATGGAGAATGTGGATCTGTAGAATCAATTAAGCTTAAAAAAAAAAAACAAAAATAATCTTAAAAGCAACTTAAATCCCTCTAATTTGGTGCATAGCAGTGGAGTATGATGTATCACCGATGGTGAATGCTTAATTTAGTTAGTTAAGACTGTACTGGGGCTTGCTGTTAGCTCTGTAAACATTTGCCAACAACCTGGTATAAATTTAAAAATGGAGGAGATATGACCAAGGCAAAGAGATGTTAAAACTGACTCTGTAATAACTAGTACTGGAGAGAAAAAGAGGACAACAGTGAAAGGTGATGTAAATCACAGTACCACAAAGTCTGCATTACATTTTTACAAATGTTTTGCCACATGGATGGGAAAAGCATGCCAGAGGCGAAGTTCTTCATATCCCTTTCCTGTTTAGCAGTCCTTGGCCAAACAAAAACATGTGTTGCTATCCCTAACTAGTTGGATGGGGGAAGGGAGGCAGAGAAAAGTTGGAAACAGTATGTAAGCTCACTGAAAATAACATTCAAAGGGTAATAAATCCATTAAGTTACTCACATTTTGGAGACTGGGATAAATACAGAAGGAACATAACCTTTGACTCCTCCTTCAGAGGGCTTTGAGACTAAAAATCAATATTACAGAAATTAAATATGGCCTAGCAATATTGCTATTTATTGAAAATTGATTATCTGCTTTAAGAGCTGCAGACCATAAGATATTAAAAGAGAAATGTGCCTGTTTAAATAAACAGTCATAAAAATGAGGGAAATGCCTGAGATTAGTCTTTGCATTCATGCCTTAGTCACAAAATTGTGCTCACTTGATAGGAAAAATACCTGCATCACCATCTGAGACTATCATATAGTAACTGATGAAAGCGATCTCCTTAGGACTTCAAAAGAGAATACTTTGTTACTCTAAAAGCTTTGTATGTCTCAGCCTTTAGATTTCAGTTCCATGAATGCTTGCATGGAGTCTTATCTATACAGATAAAGCTTCAGAGGTATATTTTGCATGAAATTAAACATATACACAAATTTTTAGAGAACTGGAGCAGTAGGCAAAATCCACTGAATTAAAATGAAGAGGAAAAGCACTTGTAGCCTCCAAATATCTTTGAGTAGTATAAGGACTTGAATTAAAATGGAGTTGTATCCTCTTATACTGGAAGTCAAGAAGAATGTGTGTAACCTAGAAAAATCATGGCTTTTTTTTTTTTTTTTTTGGAGGGAGAGTAAGCTCGATCTAAAATGGGTTGACTTGTAACTCAGACAGGAAAGAGCATGGGCCTGCATCCATTCAGAACTAATCCTGTCTAGCCTTTTTGTATTTTCCAGTGTATTTTCCAGGGATTATACTGCTGTCTGGTTGAGGTGTTAAAGTGGGTTTTCCACGCTGTTTGGAAAATACAAAATTACTTGAAATTAAAGAAACAGCATGCTACAGGATTCCACAGTTTTTAAGCAGATAAGTAGGATGACTTTTCAGTTTCATCTTCTTTCAACACCTGAGTACTTAATTTTGTGTTTGTAATGTATTGCTCAGAAAAAAAAAAATCCTTCTTTTTGACTCTTTCTACCCTAAGAGCTACTTCTTAGCTTCTCTTAAGTATTGATGCGATAGCCTCTAATGTAACCTCTAAATCCATGGATATATTTGCAAAATGAAGCTGTATAAATGATACACATTAAAGCAGTTCTTTTGAAGGTGTTGATTAAAGGAAGCATCTGAATCTGTACCCTTCCTCCTCTCCCCAAATTTATTGAGCAGCCTGTGACTTTGAAGTTGCTTTTCAGAGGAGGTAAATAAAGAAACGGAGCCCAACCTTCATTTGGCTGACAGCTGTAGTGTTTGCCAAAGGCCTTATCTTTGGGAATGTCTGGATACAGATACTTCAGAGGATTTTCAGGAACGTTGTCTGCCATAATAACTTTGTAATCTCGCAGTATGTCAGCAAAGGGCAGTGCAGTTAAACGACCTTTATTATAGGGTTCCACAGAATGGAATCTTACTTCTCCTGTAAAAATACAAAGGCACCACAGTTGCTGATAAGGAAAATAGCTGAACAGCTGTAGCTGGAACATAGTTCACCTTTCTTATGTAGCTTACACTGGCATGAGTTTTACTTTTTTTTTTTTTAACCAATATTAGCATCTTTCAAGTTTATGCACATACGGAACGAAATTTAATGCCTGCAGATATCTAATGAATTCATATATAAAAGTATAAAGAACTGGCTAGTAGGCACTCAAACTGTTGATCTGTGTTTCAATAAATATGATGCTTGTATCTTGCCCAAAACCAAACGAAGCCATGACAGACAAGCGTTATAAACCAAAGAAACTGTGGCTCTGTACTGCAACTGTATCGCAGAATTTGAGCTCTATGTTGTTATTATTTTTTTAATCATACTTACCATTTTCTAATTGATCCACCCAGGTAAAGGTAATTCCACCCAGATTGCTTTCACTAAACCTTAATAAAAATGTTCCTGGTGTCTTGTCCTTGAGCAAAATTCGTTCCTTCTCTTTGCTCACAAATCCCATTATGTAGCTGAAATTTAACAGAAAATCATGGTTTTACTTTTAGAAAGATTATAGATTTCATTCTGTGTAATGCATCTGGCCAAACTTTATACAGCAATCTAGGTATGTGTGGAAAGCCTGGTTGCAGAGACTTATGTGGTCTTGAAAATGTTACAAAAGCTTCACATGAATTACATGTGGAATATGGCATTGAGCTAAAAGAACTATAAAACATAATGAAATTCATCACAGTACTTGATTGTATGCTAACAGAAATGACAAAAGAGAAACCTGAAACTGTATTTTTAATAGATTCAATGGTGTTCCCTTTTGGCAAAATTTTTGAAAAGTTATAGAACAGGAAGAAGTAGGCAGAAGTGTTCTAGTTTTTGCAAATTCTTCTCTGTATAGCTAAAACTGAGCTTAATAAAGAAGGAAGAAAAAGCAGAGAAGAGATCAATATACAGCTGTTTTCTTATTGCTCACCCATCAATCCAAAGAGGAAGAATGTGTTTTTTAATTAAGTCCAGTATGGCTTCGAGCCAAACCCAAAAGGTAAAAGACTTTCCAGGTAAATGTTCCTAATGGTAGAAGGGGGAAAAAAGGCACATGAAAAGAGCACACAACATCCATATGGCATGTCTGTCTGAGTTTCTTGAGAATAATCTAGTCTGTGTTCCAGTGAGAATGACAAATCTGAATTGCTGCTCTGAGTTACATTTTTCAGTCTGATGAAAAAACAATTGATTTTTAAAATATGCATTGGAAATGCCTCTTTTTTCATTTTTAAAGAAAAATTCACATTCAATGTTTCTTTCACATTGCGAATTTATATTTTGAGAGAAATGACAGGGAGAAAATTGAATTTTCTTCCAAGGTTCTATATGTATTTAAATAACATAGTTAATATGAACAAAATGGATTTACCCTTCCTTCTCAATAATTTTGTCCGTTCCTGTCAAAATTACTGAATATATTGACTGACTTGAACTAATTTAGGCCACAACTGAGCATATGGAAAAATTCACTTATTGTATGCCTTGACAGCAAAAATTTACTTATTGCATACTTTGATAGCACAATCTGTATTGATCATTTACAGAAATACATAGGGCATACCTGAGTATAATGTTTTCTAAAGTTCATGAATCCTAAACTGACTAGAATGGTCAAAAACTACTGACAGTTTCATATCTGTAGTAATGGAACTAATTAGATCTCTCAGCCAAAGCTTTAAAATTCTAGAAATACTATTTTCATAATTATGTTTTTAGAATTGATGTGATTTTGCTGGGCCTAGGACTCCCACAGATGGAAAATGGGAATCTTTTCACTGACATCAGTGGGATGGAGTTAGTCATCCATGCAGGCAATGAGAAAAAGAAGAATCTAGTTGTACTTTTAGAATCTTACCTTGCAGAACTTTGCCCAGGATAGTTGATAATCATTGTAACTGACTTGTTGACCTAAAAGCAAAAAAATAAAAATGTGAGTCTGTTTTTCTGAAGCTTCTGCAATACATTTGTTTGACATTTGTATAGTTAAAAAAAAAAAAGTATCATACATGCAGACTTGGAGAGGGATTCAGAGGGGCATGCTAAGGGACTGTAGATGACTGTGTACATGGAGAGAGCGTTCAGCTGCATTCAGCAGCTTCTATGTATCCTTTAGAAGGTAATGCAAATGATAGCTTTGGGAATCTTTGCTTAAAGCAATCTGGGACTTTGTTTCTGCACCATTATGTGCTCAGTTCCAGTTTTTAATGAGAGTTTTACTTCTCTTGGCTTTCACTCTATCTTGAACTTCAGTGTTCTAAGATTTATTTTCTTACCATATGTATGTTTTTACTGGTTTGCAATGGCACCTCTCAACTCCACTACCTCTGCTAATGAAGAAACATCCAAGAAAACATTAGAAAAAGTAGCTTTGTTACCCTGAGAAATCGGTCTTAGCTTCCTAGCTGTGAAAGCAGTAGAAGTTAAGATTCTACCCAGTCTTTGACAAATGCTTTTGTTCTTGCCTGACAGTAGAGGTATTGTTACACCTTGTGCTTTCAGGAAACCAAAATTCAGCTTGGAGTTTCTACAGCTTACGACATGTTTTATAATTGCTTCTTTTCAACAAACACATCAAACTTTCTCTAATTCTGCCAGCTTTCCCTAAGGCCTGTGCTTTCTGGAGGACAGTCAGAATGAAGCGTTCAACTGTTCATCTCACTACTGAACTTAAGCCCTGCAGGGCCTCTTTTCTATGTCATCATCAGTGAAGGATGGATTCCAGAACTAATGCGCCCAAAATGACAGGTTCTCAAAAAAAACAAAACAAAACAAAAAGCTCCCCAAAAACAAAACAAAAAAACCCCTAAACCAAACCATATAAACAAGCGAAAGGACTTCTTTTTGATTTCGAATGCATGTGATCTTAAGGAAACAAAGTAAAGTTCAGTGTAACTCTGATGCCCTCTTTCTTCAGCTTAGCAGCATAGAAGTTCAGAAGTTGAATCACTTTGTGGTAAGAATAAGCTGACGTGTACTTTCTTTAAAGAAAAAAAACTGTCATAGTGGCATTTTTGAAGTCTGCACTGGAAATGAAGATCATGCTAAAAGTTATTACCTGTGACTAAGAAACATAAGAGCCTAAAAGCAAATGCAGTCTGTACATTTCTGTAAACTTACCTGTCAGTTTTTCTGCCAGCATGTTGAGCTGCTCAGAATTGAGTCCCCGACCAACATATGATGAAAACTGCCAGCTCAGTACTTCTAAGAGCTGACTCAAAGTGGCAGCAGGGGGATTGTTAAAGAAAGACAAATTCTGCAACAGAATTAATGCTTTGTTTAGACTGTTAGCAACCCTAAGAAACACTACAGGGTGCAAAAGAAAGCTGTAAGTAATTGAGCAGAATTTAGAAGTGTTAAAAACAGTGCGGGGATGGGAAGGGAGATAAATTGGAGCAAATATGCCCTAGCCCTCCCACCCCCTGGCACCCAGCAAGTTCCACTCGGGTGGCTGAAAAGAATAAGGAGAGAGGCAGAGACAAGAGAGATAATGAAAGTGTGTGTGCGTGTCCTGGATAATAAAATACCTTGCTATGTTTCTGGTAGCATCATGTGTTAGGACAATGAAAATATGCTTAAAACCTATTCAATAAATACAGATATTTTCACCATACTTTAATATATTTGGTACATGGAAATCTTAAAATATTAGGCACTTGTATAGCAATATATTGTTGAATTATTTGGCTCAGTATAATGTTTATACAGGTTAAAAATGTGTATAAGAACAGTGTACGTGAAGAAAATAAGGCCAGTGTAAGAGGGAAACACAACCTTTTTTTGTGTTTGAATGTATTTGGCAGCCAAATAATGGAAACTTGAAAATGCAGGAAGCCAGTGTTTGCAAACTGAAGACCTACCTGAGGATCATTGGTTGATAGATTGTACCAAATAATAGAAGCCCAAGCATTGGGTAATTGGCTGACATTGGAAATCATAACCACTGGCAAAGAGCTTGTCTGGTGGAAAGAAAGAACAGAGTATGTTAATGTTGCTGAGGAAAATGTTAGTGCTGCATTATGTTTTGTTTTCTTTTAATCTTGTCCTCCTGCTCCTTTCCCTCTTGTCCTCTGCCCCCCCCCCCCCCAACACTATTCTTTAGCCTGGGATCTTCTAGTTTAGTAGAGGAAGGACAACTGTCACGTCTATACTTTGTTTAGCCTGCATTTTAAGACATGGGCAGAGTTTCAGAGGGCATTCAGGACTCAGGTTAGCTGAACCTAAGTAGCAAGCTTAGCTGTAGCTACATGATACCTTTCTTGACAACTGTACAGAACAAACTGCATGACTGCCTGCAGCCAGAAAAGGGATTTGTGGTAGTCCTTGTCATTAGAAGAGATTCTAAAGATCATGTTAGGTACACAGGGATATCCTCAGCCTCTGACTTGCAATTGGTATCACAGACTTTCTCCAGTGCCATAATTTATCATGCTTAATGAAGGGGTGTGCCTACCAGTGAATAAGGTAGGGATTTAGTCACTCACTTCAACAGATCTTACAGTCTTTGCTTAGCAAGGTGTATTGCCTTTGTGTAGCTTTTCAAAATTATGATGAGAGCCAGTATTTGAGCTTCTAAACAGAAACGCTAAAAATTGTTCCTGTAAATCTCTGTACGTTTCTGTCCAGAAGTCCTGGAAATCTTACATCTGCTTATGGTTACTGCTGAAGATGGGATCGAGGATAGACAGACCTGTGGTCTGGCCCAACATGGTTGTTCTTATGTAAGCAGCTGGAAAATATTTTTTATTCTTGCCACAGAAAATTGGCTAGAATACTCACTTCCAAATTTATAGTCAATCCATACAGGCAGACCTGTGTTTCAAAGCTGATGGAGTGCAGTTCTTCAGTCACCATGTGAGGGCCCTATGTGAATAAGTAGATTATAAGATTGTGAATGCACATTTGGCATTTAACACTGTCTTGGTACTCCAAACTGCTGAGATCACATAACATTCAAAGAAAACACGTACCAAATTTATAAGTAGAGCAGGAAAGGAAGGAAATGAAGAAAATCATTTGTTTGTTAAACTCTGTGACATTTAATCAGTCCAGAAATCTGGTGTTTTTTTCTGAAGAATCTAAAAAAACACACTAAGCATTGGCAAAGCAACACTATTAAACTTTTAAATTTTGTTTCTAACATTTAAAGTGTTACTTTTAAACATGGTGTTGCACATTCAAAAATTTAGCATATTATTTTTTGTGTCTGATGAAGATTGTCTCAACTTTTTTTCTTTTCTTAAAGTTTATTTACTGATTGACAATTCTAATTTAACTAGAGATGTTAAACTTCAAACTAGAAATAAAATGAAAAACAATTACAGGAGTTAGGTCTTTAATGACAGGTAGGTCCCCATCCTAGGACACTTTTTTTAGTATACTCAGATGGCACTAGTTGAAGGACTAGAGGCCTAAATCATTACTCCAAAGTAAATCTGGTATAAAAAATAAGCTTTTTCTTGAGAGAAAAGAAAATCTTTTTGGCATGGTTGATTAAAGTTTGTAGTAGATACTTTTGGTTACAAACAAGCACAGCTCAGTAAAGATCAGAATCTCTACCTGTGGGAAACAGCTCTTTTGAAATTTGTTTTGATCCCCAGAAGTCAAACTGTAAAAAGCTTTTTTTCCTTTTCCTGTTTTTTTCATTGTCAGACATTTGTTTTGTCAAACTTTTTTAAAGGAACAGAAATCTTTGTGTTCCTGAATCAAAATACTTCCATTTCCATTTACTAAAATATTCCACTTTGACCCAATGTAAAATAAAACTGTTCCTTGAGGAAAGTGCCTCATGGCCTCATCTTTCCCATGAAGCACCTCCTTCAGGACATGTACAGGACAGCAGAAGATACTGTATGAATGAGGGGTTGAGACCACAAGAGAGCCTCAGGCATCTGAATTATGAATTTGCCATGCTACAGGAAAATGCAGCCTAGAGCTGCATCCATTGAATAAACTCAAATTTTTTAATACAGGTAGAATCAATCCAACTCAAACTGTATTGCTGACACAAAGTTGAAAAAGATTGCTGAAAATGCCCTCCCCCTCTCATTATGACAGTGCAGTAACCAAAATTTTCCTATGGAAAAAATCACTGAGGCAAAAGGGCTTATCTACATGAAAGTATATGGAATATGACCTCAAATATAGAGAGCTTTCACTTGTTTTTTTACAAGGTGAGCCATAACTTGCAACTATACTCTCAGCTTACTAAACATCCTATAACAAACCAAGTTTCTGTATTATCATAGGTGCTGTTAATCATACAACTTGCTCACACTAATAATGATTGCACAGATTGTGTTTGAACAAGGAGAAGTTCTATTTGAGGAAATCATTTAGCAGGCAACCATGTTACAGCTGTCTTCATTCTCCATGGCTGCACATTTATATATAGCTATATATGCAGAATACATGAAAGCTAGTGTAAAATGCTACCAAAAGTAGAACACTAACATTTTTACACCTACATCTTCTGCATTTGCTTAACTTGATGCAAATGACTTTGTAAGTAGTAAAGTAATTGGGAAGTGGGTTTTGAGTTTCAGTCTTGCTAATCAAGTTGTAAGTTATTCCATTCAGAAACACAGTATTAAGCATGCACAAGTATCTTTTGCTTTTTGGCTAAAATTATCCATATTGATCACATCTTTGTTTTGTACTTAAGGACTACTTGTAATAACTTTTGTACTTGTATAACTACATCTATTATGGTTGTGATATGAGGGTTTTTTTTTTTTAACTTACTAATGCAACTTTACCCTCACCACTTCTACTGTGTAAAAAAGTTACACTACTATTATATATCTTAAACCAGTATAGTCTATTTCACTTCCTAGGTAAGGATATGGCATTCATATAAGCATTTTATATAACTTCATTTATCTCAGGAGACTTTAATGTTTTGGTAGCACTGACAGTGACTGAATCATTGGTTGCAAGCTTCTGACTCTTGCTTCAGAGGTTTACCTGCAGATTTTTGCTGTTAAATGGCAATGCTAAATTAATGGTGATGGTCCATGGCCACCCTAGACTTGCTATCTATTTGTGTTTTTCCCCTCCCTCTCCACTGTCTTCAGTTGCTGGATAAGGACATGCCCTGTTCTCCTTCTCAGGGGAGTTCTGCTTTCCCTCATGCCAGGAAAGGATGAGGGAACCCCTGACTTGCAGTTCTGCCCCGAGGGGAAATACACCTGTGAAGGCTGGGGCACTCAGGTGGACAGTTGTTGGTAGGAAGTCAGAGCTGTGAAGTAAAAAGACATAGGGTAGAGCTGTGCAGAGGGTGAGAAGCAGGGGAGAGGAAGAAGTGCAGAGCAGAGATCTGGATGTGAGGGGGACTGGGGGTGGCACAGGAAGGCGGGAGTGCTCTGCAAGGTGGGGAGCGCAGAGCATGCAGTTCTGCATGTGGGTTAGCGCTGGCAAGTGGGAGTCATAGGATGGAGGAATAACACGGAGCAGTGGAGGCTCAGTGTCAGCTGTGCTGCAGGAAGCAGCTGTGTGTTGGAATGGATGTCATTTGCTTTGGGAAGTTGGAGCATAGGTACAGAATACAGGTGTGCTAAGTATGAGGATGTGTGTGGTATAGCCTGGGATGTTGGGGTGAGAGAAATCTATGCTACAGTGCAAATTCTCAAGTTATCTGAAAATCCCAGTTGGCCCTCAGTCAGGAAAAGGATACCTATCATTGGCCTACATTAATACTATATATTAATACTATAATCCTATTCTCCAGAAAGCAGGAATGTACAGATTTTGAGCTCCTCTGCTACGAGACGATTGCTTGCAACACCGGTTCACTTTACATGCCAGCTGATATGTGCATGTCTTGTGAAGTCTGGATACTGCAAAGCTGCTGTTTGTTAGGTCTAACACATCATAATATTAGGTAACCACAAGAGGGGAACATAAGACTAGATTCAGATGACTACCAGTAAACTAATCACACATTTGGTCCAGTTGAGGCAAGCAAAATTCTTTGATGCAAGTATAATTAAACCCTTATTTCAGCTTTAAACTTGGCCAACAGAGTATATATTTAAAGAACCATTCCTATAGGAAAACTGTATTAAATAGAAAGCTCAAAAAGCTTATTTTTTCAAAATGTAAATGTCAGACCAAAAAGAAGGCATTAAAGACGAATGCATACATTCAGATTATTACTTCCTACCTTCATTGTAACTTTTTTAATACATAAATTTGAGGCATTTAATCAAAATTTCTATGAGTACTTACTTCTGAAAATTTCTCATTATCCCGTCGTATGATAATTGGGTCCTATTCTTTTTATAAGGATACTATGTATTTCAAAATATAATGTACTTGAATATGGTTACTGTATGAATTAAATAAAAGTAAATACAAAATACATCTGACAGTAATCAAAAATACTATGTAAATTAATCCACGAACCTCATTTCCTTTGCTTCCAGCACTCGATTTCATTTCTTTGGGTTGCTGTATAAAGCAAAACAGTATTTATGTAGAAAAGAAATTGCAGACAGAAGTACATAAAGAATACCATTTGTAACCATGATATTCTTACTGTATGTGTATAATTAGGATTTGTTTACAGTATATGAATACACTCTAATGAAGGCTCTGATGCTGTGCCTTGAAAAGTCCATTCAGTAAATAATGTCTTGATATTTTAAAAGAATTTTTTAAGCAACTAGCTTATAATAAGGTTAATGTAGTAAAGCTTTAACTAGGGTGCTTGCTAAGTATGTAATACAGCATAGAAGTAAAGACTTTCAACCTCCAGTTTCTTTTGCAAAACTACAATGATACACTGCATCTGTTGTTAAGCCACAAAAATACCAAAAGTGAAGGAATTTACTTAGAAAGCAAAGCTCATCAGGATATTAGAGAAATTACAGTAAAGCAGTCCTGCAAAGGACAGTTATCTCAGGCATTAATTTCAACCAAATCTAAAACATTCCATTAGATATTTCCCATAGAATTTATTTATTTATTTATTTATTACAAAACTCAGTTTCTTAAGAGCTGTGTAATTCAGCATGACTAGTCTTTTCCTTTACTGGCATTAAAATAAGATTTGCTTTGTCCTTTCTGTGAAAATATATATGTTTATCTTATAGAGGAAAGGAATAGGGTAAAGAGGTTCTAGGAGTAAACTTTCTATATAAGGAAGAAAAAAACAAATGTATATTCAAGAGTAGTACAGTTCTCCTTGTCTAGTTTTAAGGAGTATCTTATTTCTTTACCAGAGGTGCATAACAAGAAAAGAGCAAACTTACCAGATGTCGAAATTCTACAGACAGACTTCCATTTGCTGATTCATCCATGTTCATAGCCTTCACGTGAGTTCCACATAGAACGAATCTACGATTACTAGGGAAGACATTACACTTATGTACTCAATGGCAAATAATATCATATTGGATAATTTAAGAAATGTCATATCTTATTTTCTTACCTTACAGTTGAAACATTCCTAAAATAGAAGAGGGGCAGGGGGAGGAAACAGACTTGTGAATCAGTGAATGTGTAAACCATACTTACATTGAGAAACATGTTTTGAGACTGTAGATTTTGCTTTGTCTGTTAAAGTTAATACGTATTACCACTACAAATGCAATTTTTTAAACAAATAACTGAAACTTCCATCAGTTAGACATTTGCATCTGGTGAAATTAAAGTAATATATTTCACATCTAGCCTTTTTTTCTGCCATGGGAAGGATATGTGGGAATTCAGAACTGCTATGGTATCTAATTCTTTGCATCAGTGTATTCTGGGAGAATATGAGCCTGTGTACAGTAAGTCATGGCATGCTGGGGGAGAACACGTTCACAGCAGCAGACTGGACAGTACAGAGTTTTTGTGAGAAAGTTCTGTCCTCTCTCCTGCTCCTTCCAAGACAGATGTCTTCCCTCCTACCTTTGGGCTAACACCTGTGTCTTTGTGGTGAATTTGATCAGAGCATTTGGGGGGGCTGCAGAAGTACAACAGCCTGAACAAGGGAGATGGCAGGTATTTGTGGCTGGGGATAAGCTTGTGGACAGTAAGGACTTGGATCAGCTTTGCTGATTTTGAAGTCACATTTTGATGGCAAGTCTTCTGCCCCATGTTTTATCATGCTAGAGGGCCCAGATCTATCTATAACCAAGCTTGCTCTATTGTCAGGAGTATGGGTATTGCATTGTACTGAAAATAATAAGCATTGGTGAGAAGATGCATCAACTCAAATTGAGATACTTCAGGTACCATTAACACTGTTCTCACAAACATAACATAAACAGGCTCTGAGATGCCTTTTTCTCAGAAAATTATAAACAGCCAAAGAAGCTGAGGAAGCTGTTCACTCTGGATTGCTCTAAGAAATAATGGAGGCATGAAGGGGTACTGAACCCCTTACAGAGGAGGATTTTATGTAACAGCCTTAATTTCAGACAGGGGTAAAACTCTCTAAGCTACCATAGCTACTAATTACAGCATCAGCTTTCCAAGCACAAATATCATATACTAATTGGAGCAGCTGCACTGAAGGTACTGGGACTATTAACACAAGATAAGCAACTTTTCAAAACAATCTGTCCATAAACGGAATACAATTTAATTCAAAGTTTTAGTGTGATGCTACTATTTGAGACTGAAGAATTTCACCCAAGTCTTAAAACAAATCCTAAATAGACTTATTGTCTCCAATATAAAAATATCAATTAAAAGTAGAAGCTTTTTTTAAAACACAGAAAACCTGTCCACTATTTTTCTGAAACAAACGAATTTCCTTAATGTTTCAACTTCTTTTTGTTTTTGTTTTTTTTCCCTTTTAAAGGGTCTTCTAAATCAGATAGGGTAGCAACTGAAAAACCTGTATTATTTCTGTAGGAAGAGAGAGTTGTCTAATACTTCGCTTTAAAGTTTCTTACTTGTCAATAGTTGCTTTCACTCTGATCTGGTAGTTCAGCTCTGGCAACTTAATTAGCAACCTTTGAAACAGAAAGTGTAAAAGTGAACAATCAGAATCAGAAACTCTTATAGAATAAACTTGTTTGTCAACAGAAAATATTAGAGACCAGTAGCTCCACACCAAAGTATTTGAAATGATTATAATCTGAAAACAGATTGAGCATCTAGGATTACATCATGATTCAAAGGGTCCCATACTCAGAAAGGATGAGCTGATTCCAATGGCAAGTCTTTTACCCTCCCTCCATGTATATGAAAAAGTTAGTATATGTTTGAGGGAATGGGTAGAGGGATGACAAAAAAGATCACCAAGAGACAGACTTTGCATAATCTGCAACTGCACTGTACATGTGCACATACTTCATGTACCCTTTCCATTCCTGACCCCAATAGGTTCCATACGTTCTTGCTGCTGCTAGATGGAAATGAAATGTGAGTTCCCCTCCAATCTTGTCTCTTTTCCCAAAGAGGGCAAGGAGCTAGTGGGAGAGAAATAATTTCTGTCATGGAGACACCAGAGCCTCCAAAATTTCCTAAGAGCAAGAGTAGCTCTGAAACTATTCTAGTATTGGCCTGTATGATATGGATCATTATTTGCTTAGTTTGCAAAGTCATTAAAGCAAGAATCCAATACATACCAAATCCTGAAGGTGCTGACTTTTGCCCAAAATCTGCCTTCCTTCCTTACACTGATTTGCTTCTTATTGTCACTTATTATGAGTGTCAGATTCTGCAGCATTTATATCTGCACTCAAGAAAACTCTCACTGGAGTCGAAAGGATCTCTGCTCGACTCTAAACAGAATTTGCTCTGCTTTGTTTTTAAAATTCAGAAATGGTCTTCTAGGATAAAATGTACACAAATGAAGGAATTTATATGAGATTTCCTTTCCTTACCTTAATTTAACAGTGAACTGTATTAAGGTTTTAAGAACCATTGGTCTCTGGGGATGTGTTGGCATGCAGGGCTGCCTTTCAACCACAAATGAACTAGTGTGAAAAGAAATGAAACAAATAGACTGATAGGAATATGCATAAATGAACAGTTGTAGTTAGGGGTAAAAAAACACTTATCTCATTGAGGCTTATTTCTCTACAGATGCTGAAGTGCGAGGTACATATTCCAACTCTCAGTTCTCTAAAAGAGCTAGTGGTCTAACTTGCAATTGAATTATTCCCAGAAGAAATAGATATTTGGAATATATTAAAGCTCAGAACAAACTCCATAGTGCTGAGACATTGCATTCACTTGGAAGACCCAGACATGTATCATAACCATAAAACTAAACATGAAAATACACTGAACCTAGCTCCAGTGAAATTAAATACTTATTTTCTTCGTTTTCATTTTTCAAAAGACAATTGACCATGTTTTCTTTCAGACAAAGCTAACAGAATAGTCACTTGTGGTATATCTCTAGGATAGCCAATACGAAAGGGAGGAGGAATAATGACAATAACTATTTTATAAGTTAATAGATGGGTCAGTTTGGGTGGGAAGAATGTCTTGGTGGGGGGGAGGAAAGATAAGGAAGGAATTGACACCCATCACTTTACTACAAGAACTCTTCCCAGCAGTATGTCCGTGACTCCTACTGAAGTAAGTGGATTTTTTGTGTTCAACTAGAGGCAGAACTTGACCACAAAACTTTAAGGGCTACAAATGAGAAGCTGCCTGGTACCATCAGCTTCTATGAGTTTTGATTAAAGGTGTACATACTTTCTACACTAGGAACTCAATCTTTAAAATCCCTGCAGACTCAACCCTTTTTCATTTTTTCATCTTAACAATATAGCCTCCTTATTGCCAATAAACTGTGTCGGTTCAAATTAATAACGTAAATTTACAATAGCTTACGTACTTCCGGAAAAGATTGTAGAGCAGAAAATTGACTTTTTCCAGCAGCTGAGGTCTTTGCACCGGGATAGGATCCCCATCATAAGTCAGTCTGGTCAACAGTTCATCCAGTTTTTCCAGCTGCCTTCTAACTTGAAAAAGACTCTCTGCCAACAGTGTAAAACTACAGCAGGACAAAAGATTAATTTGCATTCTTTCATGTAAACTACTAATTGGAACATAATGGATACTAAAGTTCTTGCTTAACAAATCGTAATCAGTACTAATTGGTGCTTTTTAGCTTTATACAAACTAAAGTGCATTCATTATCTTTTGACATGAACATATAAATATATTAGGCAACTCTCCTGCTTTATTTTCAAAGATAAATACTTTCTCAAAAGGCTTCATTGACAGCAATGCAACACAGTCTGTGATGAGATTTAGAACTACATACGTGGTCATGACTTGCATGCAGGGCAATTGTGCCAATTTTATTTCTGTCCTACAGCTTAGTAGTTTTGCAAAATATGCTCTTTAAAAGGAGAACATTTATATAAAAAGAACAAGTTATCAAGTCCAAGGAAACAAATTTTTCAGAAATATAAAAACCATGACAATGAAAATCAAATCCAAATGCACTTGATAACAGTTTAATGGGATATGTATATAAAAAATCATAATTGTAAGCTATTTTTAAGCAACTTCAACAGCATAAAAATACTTCAGTGAAAAAAAACACAAAGGTAGAAAGCAAAAAAGTTAACTTTTTATTTACATGTAAAAAAATTAAAGTTCGTGGTTTTCTTTCTTTTTCTTCTCAGGGGAGAAATGAACACGACAGTTACATTCTCTGGCTGCACTATCTTTTTAAACATAATGCTATTTGGTTTTACTTGCAATCAGCTTGTTTAGAGTCATGTTCTATTACCACCACAAAAAGTACTTTTGCTATTTAATTCCTGCTTAGTTTTAAGTCTGGAGGAGTGATGTACTTACTGAGTCAAAGCATGAAGTGTCTACCCTGCTCCTACCTAGACAAAACTCCCCCTATCCTTAGTGACAAACTCAGTCAGCACAGTTCTTACTCAAGCAAAACTCCCTACAAGATGTGTATCATGTACCTGGAACAGTCATCAAACCAAAAAACCAAATAACCAACTGCAATGGCTCAGTCTCAGCAGTTCATTGTGATGTTATTCATTCCAATAGCAAATGTTGTCTATCAAAACCAATTGCATTTTAGTTATTTATTTGCTTAGCTGCTAATGAATTTGCTGCTGTTGCAAGGTAGCAAGTCAACTGATCTAAAGGGATCATGATTTCATGCTTACTGTCAAGCAGCAGACTTCCTGTGGTTTTCAGTAGAAACATATGCTAAATGTAAACTTACCAGTTCTGGAGCTGGTCAAGCCCACCATGGAGAGGACCTCCAATGCAGGCAATCTGCTGGCGTCTTTTCCAGTCTAGCAGCTCTTCAGTCAGCATGTTGTTCATCAAGGCATCAATTTCATGAATTACACGGCCTATTTTACTGAGTACCTCCTGTAGAATAGGAAAGTTGTCACAAACTGACCACAGGGAACAGCCACAAAATTCAGCAATTATCATAGAGCGCTGATTACATTTTTACATTATTTTGAAAGTAACCCTATTTAGCCTCTACCGTGCGTTATCTTCTTTTTAACTCAAAGGTGATTGTGTTCATCACCTGTTGTACTTGAAATTAACCCTGAATATTGATGAAATCTGCTTCAGTAAAACTTCTTTTTAGGGGTGGGAGGGGCACAGAGATTGTTGTCCTCATTGGAGGCATACCACCTCCAGGATGTTGACATTTGCAAGCACTGTCAAGGTCAGAAAGTCCTTCTTTTATTTTGTCCAGTAGCCAATGTATGGATTTTTGTTTTGTTTTGGATTTTTTTTGTTAGCTTGCTTGCTTTTAACCGTAAAAACCACTCAAACAAATTACCTAAATCCGCTGCCTTCTGTACAAGCAAGGAACTGGTCAAGGGAATCCTGATCATAGTCATGTCATACTCTCTGCACTGCTGAACAGAGGAAGGTACTGGGTTTTTTGGGTTTTTTTTTGCAATTATTAATTAATTTACTTTGAATACTTTTTTCTTTACTTTAACAGGCATAGACTTCCAATTAAGTCATTCATGTAGCACAGTACATAAGCCATGTGTAGCGATGCCCTCACCTTTCTTCTAGTGTGTACAGAATGATGTCCCTGATTGAGCTGTTACTTAATTGCCAGTTTCTTAACTGCTAGTCACAAAAACACCCCCACAAAACCTTTCAAACATACTCCATTTGTCTGCTCTTTCGAGAAGAGGATTTAAAAAGGGACACACACACATTAGATTATTCAGTGTGGGAATAAGAGGAGAAAGCAAACGAACCACAAATGACAAAACATGTTACTAACCTTTCTCTTGTAGTCTAAAGTATTGAGCATAGCCTGCAACGTCAACATTTCCTGTTTAATGAGGGCACTGTTTTTGTCACTCTGCTCTGCAGGGGGATGAAAAAAAAATCAGCTAGTAAATTTGGGGTAAATGTGTGCGTGGGTGTGTGTCTGTGTGTTTATAGTAAGGGGAGGGGGAAAAACCATGAGCAGACTGCAGTGTGAAGTAGTGAAAAAAATAACTGTAGACATCAGTAAATTATGTAATACTGTATTTCATTTTAATAGACTAACTTTAATACAAATTTAAGATATGGATTTATGACCTCACTCCTTATATGCGTATGTGCATACAGAACAGGAAAAGGTAGAAACAATGCATAAAAATCTACAAATTTCTTCTTCATGTGCATACTTGTGCCTTATATAAGTCTGGCTTACATCAATGACTGACCTGCTGTGCAGTACTGAAGTGTGCTCATGGTGTCAGCTGTTAGACTAAAGCTCTTTGGACTCAGTGTGAATTACATGTCTGGTTGAGGGAATGAAGGTTAGGCATTTGAAATGGAGATGAAGTGTTCATTACTATGGGGATTTCAGCAGTGGTGAGTACTCATCACTGGGTATTGCCCCCTCTCTGCAACATTTTTCCTTCTTTGGATCATGCATTCATTCCAAGCTCGCACCATTTTTTTCACATGCAGACTGTCCCCCCACTCCCTCCCATTTTGCTCTTCTTGCATCTTTCATGCTACCTTCAAAAAAGAACTTGGTGCCAACTGTGTCTGCTGAGCTCTGGATCGGTGTCTTCCCATTGCATCAGAGTATGTGTTTCAAAAGAGACAGACAAGTAACTGATTGTCAACTCAGCCACAGCAACTGCTCACACACGTTTTAAGGCACCTCAAGCTGGCTGTGCTAGCATATAGCATTTGTTGACACTGTCAGGTTTTCAGCTCTGAAAGTCATTTAAGCAAACATGTTTTATTTCACAAGTGGGGCAGGTTTCAAACATCTGCATGGTCAATAATGATGGCTGAGCTGATGACCAGCAACTCAAACTATGGCGAGTTGATCTCTTCTGATTGCCTGGCCATGTCCCACCTTAAATATATAGGACTGGCATGTTTAAGAACTTGGACATTTCAAGCTGTAAATATCTCTCCATATTCAAAAGGGAGGTAATGTGAAGATATCTGTGCGGACACAGGTGGACCTCAGTTTCCTTTCTGAAAGAGATCATGCAAGGACTGTTGCAGTGTGCAGATCTCAGAACCATCATAGGCTGGTAAAACTTGCATTCAGAATATATTTACCAGTTTGTTATCACCACTGTAGTCAAAAAAGAACAGAAAGCCAAGTTAGAGGCTAAAAATTAGTTTTGTGCAACTCCACTATGGGAAATAAGAGGCTCTTCCACACCCTGCCAAGGAAAGGCCACGTCAAACATGAAATTGAAAAATATGTTCTTTAAATTAAGAAAATTACTATTTCTACGCCGTTATACAGCTTATTTATAGAAAATAACTGTACCTGATCAATGAGATTTACCCTCTTAACCCAAAAGAGTCATTACGTCACAGACTACAATTTCATATAAACTTCCTAAGAATCTGTTTTTGTGCTTACATATATTAGGTGGATAATACATGAAAAACAACTGAGGCTGGACTCTAGCCCCCAAATCAGCCTTTCCCTAGATAATCTAAAAATTATTACAAAAAATCTTACCTAAGCTTTGTATTGTTTTATACCTGAAGTCAAATTCCTCTTGCAAGTCTTCCAAGTATTTGACGTCTTGATCTGTCATCTTTCCCATGGAAAATAAAAAGTAAAAAGTTATTTGGGTAATTATAGTGACATGAAAAGAAATTTGTTTTATAATGGACAAATGCATAATGTAGTATTTTCCTTTCCTACCATTTGAAAGTTCCTAAGCAGTTCTGGAAACTCTTATTTATTATCTTCTAATCTTTAGGAAAAAAGATGATAGAATTATGAATGTTGTATTACACATAACTAGACAGATATATTTCACTTGTATAGAAAGTCAACTGTTATTCTCTCTTCCACAGTGAAATTTTAGTTGATACAACTGACTCGCTCCTTGTTTATCAGTTCCATGATTTACTGCAAGGTAGAAATTATTACATTTAGCCTGAGTTAAATTTAAATTATTATGCCAATAATGTAACACTTTGCTTGCAACTTTAAAGCAGGGCAAAGATTTTCCCACTTTCTGTTAACAACTTAAATAATACCATGGCTGACAGGGTGGATTAATGTTCTCTGAAAAGTGAAAATCAAGAATTATATGCAGCCATTCTTAAACATAAACAAAAGATATTTTTAAAAGCCTAAGTCAACCAGTAATTTTGGAAAACTAATTCCTCTTACTCTGTGAACAGCAGCACCTATCCATGGAGACAGTTTCACAAAGTAGCATCTCTTTTTGAGAGCTTTAGATTTTCATTTGTTCTTCTGAACATTTGTTTGCTATACATTAAAATTTGAAGATCTGAGAGCTTTCTTAAGATCAGTATTTTATCTCAAAAGCCCCCTATTCCACCTTATACAAGGCAATCTTAAAATAGGATTACATTCCCTGAAACGTCTGATTCTCCACAATTTAGGCTAATGGATGACGTTGCATTGACTTCAATGGGAAATGGAATGGGGTCTGCAAAAGTAGAAAGGTGGAGCCAGAGACAGCAACATAGTTCAGAGGCTTTATTTTTAGATAATTCCTTAAGAACTTGGGTAAAAAAACAAAACTTTTTTACTGCTTTGGCTTTTTGCAAAGTTTTGTTTTCATGCTTACTACAAAAAGTCTAGAAGGTATTTTCTAGCAATCATACAATTTACAAAGATACTTAAAAAAGACGTATCAAATGAAGGAAAATACACTAGAAAATATCTTGGCTTACTTCTGGAGTCTGTTTCTATGTCATTAATAGGAAGCCTTGATTCTGCCAACAGCTTATCCTTTTTAGGATATCCTTAACAATCCTTTTTAGTTCCCTGAGATATGCAAACCAAGCATTTGGGAAAAGTATAAAAACTCATTTCCTAAATAAAGTAGGACACACAGAGTTAATGATTTGTTTTCCTTTTCATTTTAGAGACTAAACTTTGGAATTACATATGTAAGGTATGAAACTGCATATACAAGGAGCTGGCTGATTTCTGTGTTCAACTTAATTACCTACTAAAAAAACCTTCTATCTAGAAATTATTCTCATTTTCACTGGTCTTTCAGGGATGGCTGCACTTCCCCATATAGAGGCCCATGAACAGGTTTTATATGAAAATTTGTAGAAAGGAGTTCATGCTTGCTAGACACACAGCTGAAAGAGCGGTGTGGTAGGCTACTGGGCTTCAGCTTTGGCTGCTTTTGCTCTGCAACTCTTATCTTATAACTCTAAATCAACAGAGATCTAGTACCACATTCTCCTAAAGCTAGCTTTACCCTTTTAGGGGTTTAATTTCTCTGCCCTACTTCCCCATTCAAGGAGACGCTTATGAGAGAAAGCAACTGGGACCTCTTTCCAGTATACCAACACTATTGTTCTTGAATGGTATATACAAATAATTTCAATACAGCTTCCACACTGAGACTGCAACATAGCTGAAAGTAGGGTAGTAATGGCAAAAAGGCTGTAGGTAATCTCAATCTTTACCCTGGATTGAAATGAACTTGCAAGTATTCTGTGATGGAAATTTCCAAGTCTCTATGGGATATAGTTACATGGTTGGCTCAGTCCAATTCTACCCTACAATGGTATGACAACTCCTGGAGAATTGTTATCATCAGTGCCCAGTGTTCTTCCCTCAGGTTTCCAAAACATGTAATTATGTCATGTAGCCTTCAATTTTACAAAAATCTCAGTATGTGACTCAGAGGTCAGGAAGGTTGCCTACTTCTGTCCCAAATAAATGGGATGAAATTGCAGAAATACATTTACTGAACCTCACATCTTTTTACAGACAGTAGATCTGTTCTTACCGCATGTAGTGCTCTGACTGCAACTCGCTTAAGGATGAGTGTGATAGTGCAAGAGCTAGCTATTTTAAAGCTGAATCCAGAGAAGCTGTGAAAACCTGCCTGAGATTCCAGGCACGTCCTGAGTAGTTGGCCTATGCTGAGATTCTTTAGAATAATGAAATGGCTGGAGTGGCACATTAGTGCAAGTATTTGTGCTATCTGGCTTAAAGAGAGTTAAAGGATGTATGTATGAAAATCATGGCTGTGTAAACAAAAAAACAGGACAACAAAATACCTGAGCACTGTTTTTAATGGCTGACACTTTGTGTTCTACGTTTCTTTGTCTTTCTGAAACAACAGAATTCTGCAAAGACTTTTCCAACGGCCCCTGGAACACATCGAACAAATAATAAGTGGATGAGTGCTTAAAATAAGCAATGCTACTTCCTCTACACCTAAAATATTTCAAACACATAACTGTACTGCAAGTTCTAGCATAGAGATGGAATTTAGAACCAGGTCTTCGGCTGGCTGGAGATCAGATAGACAGCTAAATCTGTGTAGCTCCACAGACTTGGAAAACATGCTTTTTTAACTTATCAAGAAGGTGAAAGGATATGGATATGTACAAACATTAAAAATCTAGTAAATTACAGAAACTGAAACATAAAATATGAGATTTCTAAAAAAGATCACAATACTCATGTCAGAATATGTATTACAACCACAAGAGATTAATAGAATACTATTGTATATGCAGCTGACTCAAAAAAAATTCTATCTGGGTTTTACCCATATAACAATTTCCTCAAAATAGGTTTTATAAGTAATTTTAAAGTTTCTTTCTTCAAACAACATAAAAACTATCAATGCCTTTGTAACATATAGAATGGAATGTCTTTTGCATTGCATAATTAATATGAATAATTAGTGCATTTCATAATTTAAAACATACACATCTGCTTTGAAAGAGTAATTTCTCTAAAGCCTTTCCACAGATTAAAGTCTCTGAAGATAAACTGTGACATAGAAGTCACTTATATCAGTGTTTGCAGTACTAGAGCCATTAATGAAGTGTACGCATGAGTTTGGCCTTCTAGCCCTAGTGCACACAAATCACTCTCGTGGGATACATGATGACAGCAGAGGATTCAGTCCTAAAAGCATGTGAGCAGATTAAACAGGAAGCAGATTAATGAAATGTAATTCATTACCTGTACAGGCATGCTAGCTGCTGCTAATATTCTTCTTTCTTCTCTTAAACAGTTTGAGATAATCACTGCTATATGCATGGGATTACCATGATATTTCCCCTGAAAGCACAAGTAAATACCACTGTGAAGAATTAAGAATAAAGGGTGTCCCTCTGGAAATCACAAACGGTATGATTTCACTGTCTACAAGTTACAGCTTTGTGTGGGTGAAAAAGATTCCCCTAATGTTCTCGACCTTTGCTAGTGCTGGCTCAGCTTGGCAGTGCAGCACTGGTTAGTGCCATTGTTTCAAAATTTTCTTAACAATGTTCTATGAAGATTATAGAGATATAACTTTGAGATGAACATCATTTGAAGATCAAATTGTTCCATTGCTAACACAGCTGTTCTGGAAGGGTTTTCCTGTCAGCCTATTCTATTGCGGTTTTATCATGTTTTCCATTTTCAATAGGATTTTACTGTTAGTATGTAGCACTTCTGCTAAAAAAACTGTGAGCCTATTGATACAGCAATGATGCAGTTAAAAAAAGTCTCCTCAGCATAAAGCAGAAGAATTAAATTTAGTCTATGAAGTAATTTTTCTCCTTCAACAAATAATGTGCCTAAGATGAAGGAAGAAGAAGGTCTCATCCCAAGCCAGAAAACCTAAATTTTCTTTTTTTTTTCCACAGCACTATGAATAAGGAATGGAATTGTGGATGAGTGCGTGAGAAATGGGCACAGGTTGAACAAATTTTAGTTTGTGCTGTCTTTATCAAACTAGAAAGCTTGAGTACTCTGAAGCAGCATCTTTCATGCTGATGTTACTTGTTTGGTGTTTCTCAAAATCTTTCATGCCTTTAATTCAGTATTCACTCATCATTCATCCAGACATCAGTGTTCGTATATCCTCCTATTTTTCAGCCATTCATTAGAATTAATCCAGGTCACTTCTTTTCCTGCACAGTTTTCTCTTTTGGATTTACTCTTTTTCCCCATCTTTCTGATTACTTTTTATTCTCATCTTATTTTGTTACTATTTAGAACTTTACTTATTTTTACTTTTTCTGAACCTGGCATGATTAAGTTTATACATACTTAGACCAATGCTGTGTTTTCCTTTGATATCTTACACTGTTGCTCTATCAGAAAGCAAGGGTGCAAACACATCTTATAGAAACATGAGCACACTCCATTTATGTTCACTTCTTACTATGACGGCATACCTGTATTCGTAGTAATTTTTACTAGATAGATAAAAAAAATCCGTGTGCTTTTGCATGAAATCTAAGTAATTTTAAATATTTTTTCAGCATATGTTTTGACTTCAATTACAAGATAGAAGAATATTACATTAAAAAAGATAGTTTTAATCACACCGACTAGGTTCTAACTGCTCAGTATTAAATACCATGCTGTTGGTAATGTTCTGTTTCCACATAGACACTAAGGTGAAAGACATAGGACTCCCTGCAGCTAGGTAATTGATGTATGAGATGTTCCTTTCTAGAGAAGCTTTGACTGTCATGGCATTGTCAGCAATGAAACTAAGCTTTCTAACTTCTTTAGGGCTTCTGAAGTTTTCTCAGGAGGATAAATAAGGTACGTGCCCCACACTGCAATCAGTGCACACCCAGACTAGTCGTAGTGCTGTGCCTCCTTAGACCTCCTTAAAAGCTGTTTAGGATGATGCTTCACTTCAGCAGTCATCTGTAAAAATTTCACTAAGGAATCAGAGTTAAAGGCTAAACTGTGATTAGGAGTATCTCTGAACAAAGCAGTGGTGACTAACACCACCCCAGGAACCACTATATCTCAGATGAAATTCTACCGTCTCAAACAGAATTCCCTCCTTGCCAACTCCGTGCAGAGCAGCAGAAGTGGGACTCAACATTATGGACACGCTGCTGATTTCTGCATCAAATGACAACTCTATTTTCCCCCCCACTCAGCTGTGCTGGGCAGCATGGTGGCTAGCAAACGGCAAAGCTCTGCCATTACTCCATTCTCCCTTCCAGGGTCTGATGCTCTTGGTTATAAGATTAGTAAGTATGTTCTTGCTGGATATGTCCTTCAGCACCACTGAACTTCAGGGCCAGGATGTATCAGTAGTCTCCTTTACAGAGCATACCATCTTCCTGCAAAAGATTAACAGTGGAGCGGAGCTTCATGAGGAAAGCAGCTTCAGCAGGAACAGCTGGAGCAAACTGACTGCTGAAAAGGATAGTCATGCCCTCCCCTGGCCTGCTCCTAGCTGAGGAGTGCCAACCCATCTCATGCTGGTCTGGTGTCAATCCAACTCTTTAGTGAACCAACTCAGATTGCTAACTGAGATGCAAATTACTCACCTTTTTTCTAAATTGGTTTTCTGCCCCTCACTGGACTGAAATTGCTCAGCAGAGGATGAGGTGGTTGTTAAGAACTAGCACAACTCGGGAGTGTTTGTCTGGGAAAGGGCAGAACAGGCCTGCCTTGTATCAGCTACACTAGGCTAGATTGTTAACCATCTCATCGGTTTGCACTGTGATTAGAGGGAAACCAGTCCTTTTTTCAAAATCCTTGGGATAAAAGCTGTGGTGAGAAATCTATGATTGGTATAAATTCACTGACACGTGTATTAATTTAGGTGTTAATATCTGTTGCTTTCTATTTGTCGCTGTTATTTTTTTGCTGGTAGAACAGAGTATCACCTTCCATATACAGCTTTTGTCTGGAGATGCATAGTCTGTGAGGGTACCTCCACAGGCTATCTGAAGTTACAAAGCTTGAGAAGTGTTTAGTCTGGGCTTACCCCTGCCCAGCAGAATTTGACCAGTATTTGAACTGAGTGGAAGCTCCGAGGAAGTGCTTTAAATACAAAGATGCAATCCTGCAACCAGGTAGGTCCTTGTGTTTACAAGGAACTTCTGGATGCACAAGTCTGAAGGCAGGGGTTGCAATTTGGGATTACAAACCACAGTGACAAAACTGTTGCTTTTATCACTTTGGGCTACGCCTCTGAGGCTCTTTTAGGATTCAGCCTTGAGCCTAAGGAGGGAAAGAGGAAAAATCAAGGCAGGCTGGAGGAACCACTATTGAAATTGCAATCCAACCAAAACCAAACCAAACCAAAACAAAAAAACAAAACCAATCACCTTACAGAGCCCCTAAGGATTGATAGCTGTCTTTCATCATTGTCCTTTGATAGAAAGAGTTCAAACAAATGCTGTTTAAAAACATCAACAAGAATTGAAAATCCTCTCTTGGAGCTGGAAAACATATTTACATAGAAAAGGCATTTCAAAAAATCTTGTGACCATGGGATGACTTAAAATACCCCACAACAAATGCCAGGCATTAGGGACTTTCCTAGCATTTCTAGATACCATTCATATGCAAAACTTTTAAAAACCTTTTCTCTCTCTGTTTCATCAAGGGAAAAATGTCTGACCCAAGAGATGAAGTGAAAATTATTATTTTTTTCTTCTCAACTCATAAAGTCCTGTTAATAAGCTGTATCTGTAGTGATTCCCTGAGCTGTGCCTGTCTGGTGCTCTTCTGATGCCATCTGATCCAGTTTGCCATTCCAGCAGAAAGCGAGCAGGAGGCAGAGAATTGTCACCTGCCTTCATGCAACACCAGAGCTCAGGGTGGTTGCTCCTCTAAAAGGAAAGCTGGAATAACGCTTTGCAAATGCTGTCGCTCTGCAATACAAAAGTTTGTGATCAAAGGCCAGGAATGAGCATTGCGTTTCTGATATACAAACTGCAAACACATTTTGAGCTCTGGACAGCTGGCACCGAACTGAGCTGTGTGCCCTAAGCAGAATGGAGATTCTCTTCTCTCAGTCTTTAGCTCCCTGTCCCAGAACTCCTATACTTGTACGATATATACTGTATCAATAGCCTCTTTTGCGCTAATACTAGCTAAAGGTTGTAACTTATTAAATATTGTCTTAAAAGTAACAATAACAAAACTCATGTGTTTAACTCACTGTCAAAATAATAGTAAAAACAGATTCTTTTTTCTCCCCTCATTTTATGCTTCTCAAAGATAATTACACTTCAAAATGTTCCAGTCAGTATTCCCTTCTTATCAATTTACTGCAACCTCTTGCTGGTCTGTACTTCAATTTTGTCTTTGGTTCAGGGCAGAATTTGCTTAAGCTGAACTTGGCTTCTAAATGACAAACAGAAAATGATTTGCCAATATTGAAAAAGTCACAGAAGATGGAAAATAAGAAAATTTAACCAAAAAAAGCTTGAGCTATGGGAATCCTAGCCTAAAATGTGACATAAGCCCTGACAGCCAGCAAAGGAGGCAGAACATGGATTCCATAGTTATGCAAGCTTGTATTAAGCTTAAATACATATATATTTACAGAGAAAACTTACAGTCATCTTTTCCTAAATACCAACAAAGAAGAGAAATTGGGAATCTTTTCATCTTTCATCACACTTTTCATCTGAAGTTTCAAATGGAAATGTTACTGTTATCTGCTAATTTTACTGTAGTTCTGTTGTTCTTACAAATTTTCTTTCTCCTTTCTTCCATTTTCTAATCAGTGAGGTCTTTCATATAGTGATTTACAATAAACAACAAATGATATTATTTGGACTTGCTTCTTCCCAATAACTATCAGCATCATGATGACAAATTTAGATGGGGGAAAAGAAAAGTTCATTCTGAAGAGGTAAAAATTTCCCTGAACGCTGATGACGTACTAGGGACTAAAGCCTCCTGCCGCACCCCAGAATGCACTGGCTCTACTTTGGAGACATCTGAAGTAATCCTATAATGACGAAAACCAAAAAGGCATTAATGCAAAAAACAACTCATAGCATGCAGAGTTTAGATGCTGTTAGTCAAATTTTAAAACAGCTTGAACTATTCAGGATATTTTTAGAAAAATGAAACAGTGCCTGGGGAAGTTCAAGACTGATGTGTAAGTCATTATATAATGGAGAAATTTTAAAATACATATTACAAACCTTTAAAAGATATGCATTTTTTAAAAAAGATACCTAACAAATGGCAGTTTTAATATCTGATATTTACTGCTTTCCCTGAGAAGACCTAAGAAATCTAGACCAGAGAGATTCTCCCTCCCTCTCTCTTTTTTTTAAATGCTCAAAAATGTAACAGACTTTTCTGTGGGTGTCTCCATCACAAAGTGGATCACTCCCAATCACAGTAATACTGGCCAGCTTTCTTTTCATGTGTCAAAAATCTCTCTATACCATGCACATCTATAGACGAATACTTCTATATGCACTGCTTGAGCATCCTGATTCTGTCTTCAGTGATTGAAGTAGGGGATTAGGTATTTAGACTGTTGTTTTCTACTTCTAATGCACAAGGATGTGCTGTACAGCCTTTCGAAGGTCAGTCTGAGTTTAACCTGATTATCTCCTCTGGTTTTCAAGGTGACCTGAAAAGTACCTGTTTGAGTAGGTTTTAGTACTTTAAAATTTGGTTGCTTTTCCCTGCTTTTTTTCTTCTTCTTTTTTTTTTTTTTTTTTTTTTATTTTAAGGTATCAAAAACACTAGCTCTGGTTTTCCTTGGTTCTACTAGAAAATCACTACTTACTGGTTTTAAAGCATATACAACAAGATCTTAATTGGAGGCATGGAACTGCTAACTAAGATGACTTGATGTATTTGTTGAAATTAAAAGAATATTTAAAAGGAGCTGATGGAAGGGAGGTAGGACACAGAGAGACAGGAAACAGGGTTAGGAAGTCAAGTGAAAATACATTTCCTTCCTCATTGCTCACTTGTGATATCCTTATTTTACTAAGTCTGGCTCTGAGCATCTTTCTAGATAAGCAGATATGTCATCTTTCATGTAATGCAAAACAAGGAGAAAAAAATCTCTTTCATTTTATTTTTTTAAGAAAAAAACTTTTCATATTTGTGTAACTCAAAAAAATGTGTGTGGGGGAAGACATAACCACACACTTATTTCTCTTTTTCACTTCACCTTCAACTGTGACAAACAGCATTTTGCCTTGATTTATTTTCTACCTCTATTTATGTATCCAGACAGAAAATATAATGAAGTCAATACTAGAACACCTCTCTCTCAGATGCATCACAAGGACTGATTCTTTCTTTGTAAAATGCTTGGGAGTTTTTAAAAGCTTGTATTTAAACAGGTAGTATTCTTACTAAAAGTCTTATTCTAATAAAAGCGTGGCTCTATTTTATCTAGGTCTTTAAGAGGAAGTACCTGTGACACTATCTATTTGCACTTTTCCTCTTAGACTTTTATTTTTAGATCTCCCCTCCCCCCTCTCAAAATACATAAGAGAACTCTAAAGGCAACTTTATTCTTTCAGACAACTCATATGATATTGAGAAGTCCTAAAACACAGGTATGCAATGATGCATTTCTGCTTTTCTCACAAAGTATAATGCATAATTTTCAAAACATCATAAAATTCTTCAGGGCATATGCAACCAATAGGCAAAACTGTAAGAGCACGCTGAAAAAAGCTGTGAAGACAGAGATCTTATTTTCCATCCCCCAGTTTGCCCCCAAACTCCACCAAGTACCTCCCAACAGACACTACAAAGCGACAAGGAATGGTTTACAGGAACAGTAGTTTTCTCAGCATGTAGGGTGAGATGTATCTACAGAAAATATATGGCTGTAGATCTCATCATCTGACAGTAGAACTGTGCTGCCACAAGGGATGAATAATGTAGTGATGCTTCTTATTTAAATGAGATTTATTTCAAAATAAATAAAAATGCTATGTCCCTTACAAAAGAGGGCAAAGAAAAGGGCATAGGTGAAGGAGGACTGATCTTCTTTCTCCATCTTAGGGACACAAAGTCCAGAGCATTATTAACTAATTTCTCTGGCAGATATTTGTTCACAGCTGGGCCCTTAATACTAAAGAATGCGCAAAGGCCACAAGAGGTTGTTTGCTTGGGTCTTTTTGCTTCTGTTTGCAAGCTAATTCACATCTGTTCTACAAAAACAAACAAAAATGTATATAAATTGTTAGGGTCGAATTCTTTAAATAATAATTGGGAGCTCAGTTTTAATTCTAATAAGTAACCTTCTTTCAGCCTTGTATTAGAATCTTTTTTTTAATCCTTATTAGCTAATGTTCAGTAGTTAATCTGAAATCACTAATAGCAGATTGGTTAGCTGCTTTAGAATACAGTCTCCTGTCCCCAGTTTCCCCTTCGTAGGCCAAAATCTTTAGTAAACAGTCTCAGTGGTTGATCTAGAAAACTTACTGGGGGCAAGACAATAATATGAAAATTCAGTTTGAATTGTATTAGACAGCAGATCATATCAGTTAGAAACACATTTGCTAATGTAATTTGTTGCTTTGTTGATGTGGTAGGTTACATGAGCACTACATATACGTAAATAACATTTTTAAATGGTACTTCTCTTGTGTATTAAAATTGTTTCTCTATTTTGTTCCATTCTCACCCTGTTGTTTAACAGGAAACTGCAACTTAAACTTCAGTGGCTATGTTTCCATTCTTTGCAACTGTTTCTCAGTACAGTGCTTATTAGAAATATTTGTTAAGTACCACCTGGAATATCCTCTTTCAGATCTGACAATATTTTGTCAATTTTCTTTGATGCATTGAAATAAATAATGTTTGGAAATACCCCTCATGCTTTTCATTTCCGATACAGTGACTTGCATAAACAGTCCTGAAACAAAATAAAAACCTTTATATGTTCATTTTAGTTCTATCTGGAGAAGCATAAAGATGTTCAGTTCTCATTACTGATGGAAACAGGCTGTGCAGTATAACTGAGAAACTGAAACACAACCAGGAGAACACTGCTGGGTTACCTTTGTGAGTAACATCATGTAAAGTCAGATGCTATTTGTTTGTACTGCTTAGAACCAGGGCTGTGTGGAAAGAAGTACCATAATGTTAATTTGTATCAATTAAGATGGCAGAGGATACTTTAAGATGCTATTCCAGATCATACTGTAGCAAAAGCAGGGTGGTGCAGAAGGAAGAGGTATAATCAAAGAACTAATTCACAACTCCACAATATAAACATAGACCTTCCAAAAGTCCATTTTGATGTAATTGGTGGATATATATCAGCAAATCCTGTGATCCTCTTTTGTAAGAGCTTCCCCAGATGTGCACGGTGTGCAGACAAACGTGCTCTTCAGGCAGAATGCCCACTGCCTGCCCTCTTCTCATCTGAGGCCCTCACAGGGTTGGTGAGTGGGTGATTTTCACCAATACCTGAGAATCTGCCATTAGTATTAACTGAATATCACGAATAAGCATCATTTACAGCAAAAAAAAATCCCCCAAAGTATGCAAAGTACTTGTTAACTCAGGCTTCAATGGTAAATGAGCAGAGTAGCTCTTCTTTGTGTTCCTGAGAGCTGTCATTTCACTTTTATGAAGAAATATTCAAGAAATCAATTTTCCCCTGAATATTGTAAACAATGATGTGACACATCATGTTGTCATTAATGAGAGGGGATTGCTTGAAAGTAGAGTATATATATTAGCTTCAGTCGTGAGTAGGAGGAGTCAGGGAATTTCTGCTTTTTCCTCATGTAATTGTCACATACCCATTGTAGCACACAGCACAGCCAATCTGTGGCTCTTGAGCTCCAGGCAGCTCAAATATATAGCTCAAATATGGCTCAGACAGCAGGGCTGCATCGCACGGCACTACATCTGAGCTGGCAGGTACCTGCCGAGCGCTCCACATTTCCAGCTCTGGAGGGAAAAAGCAAGGACATGGGGACTTCTGAGATGAAAAAATCACTGGTTTACTCTGAGACCTACACACAATCACATCCCAGCACCACTCCAAAAGCAGCAGGAGCAGTGGGATGCTGGGGAAACTGCCCATCTCTGACTCCCAGGCTACTCAGGGCCTGCTGCTTCCTTGACTCTCACAGGTGCACTGCAGCTGCCCTGCTGCTCTTAACTAAACAGAGATTTTGGCATGCGAGTCAGGAACACTGACAGTTTATTTCTTACATGAGTCTCTGTGTATTTCATCAGTCTTTTCTTGTGCACCGAATCTACTCACATATTGTAGAGAAGCTTACATCGGGGCAGGGGTACTGACACTTAAAAAAAAATCCTCTTAAAAACTAAGATGTAATTGTTTGTGGGCTAAGGTCTTGTAGACTGCTGCATCCAAAATTTGGTTCCTAGAAGTGATAGGCAGCTCTTCTAGGCTTCACGCCTGCCTTTTACATTTTGTTGTCATAGCAACAGCACAAACCACGTACTTGCAAATAATCTGCTTTGCTTTTCTCTATCTAGTTTTTAAGCAGGAGAAAGAACCATAGGCACCACAGTTGCCTGCACTGCCTCAAAAGGCTTCCTCTCCCTCGTGCCTGTACGGGACCACAGCCTGCATCAGGGGGAGTTCTGCGGCAAGAGGGAAGGGGAATCCAACCCTGCTAAGTAAATGTGCCATAACAGCTCCCACTGAAGAGTACAGTAACAAAAAGCCACTCTGCAGAAAATGACTGCTATACAAACAAATTTAATTTGCTGGCTAGAGAAATAAGAAAAATATAAGAAGCAAATATGAAGGATTTCAGCTTAAAACTCTGATCCAGATTTTAATATAATGTATACATTTATGCCAGATGACTGTCAGGAAGCAATGTTTCAGCAAAAGCAAGAAATGGATAGAGAAGCAACTTACTGAGAGCTGTAAGTATGACACACAAACTAGCAGCAACCATAGCTGCTTAGCTAAGTTGCTTAGTGCTTTTTCAAGTACTTATAACTTAGTTAAATTTCACATTTCCTGGTCAATGTCTGGTTTTTGCCTCAACATAATTTTGGAAATGTCAACACTCCAAGCAAAAGTGTCATGTTCCATAGGTATTTCTCTAATGTTAAAGGCATATCGATGGTCCCTGTGGCCTAAAAGAAGAGTGCTAGGCAGAGCTGTCTTTCGGCTAATAGTTCTACTCTTTGCACTTTACAACTCCTAAGACTGATCAAAGTTTCATATCGCAAGTATGAGGCAGGCAAGCTGTCACTTCTTCCACTACTTCCATCATTATTTCCATGGAGTAACTAAGGCATTTACATAAAGATATTTCAGGTGAAGCTCAGAATAGACCATATTCTCTGTTTGATAATAAACCTGAGTCTCAATGGTACCTTTCAGACTGAGTGTGCTTGGCTGTGGTACTAGTAACTAGTAAACAAAATTCTCTCTAAGAGAATCCAGCACCAGGAATCTTGATCCCAACAATTTGTCTGCTCTCTAGAAAACAGCTGCACAGGCCACTTGTAAAGTGTTTATTACTTCTCCTGTTAAAGCAGTTCCTCATTAATGATCTAATTGTATTACTAATTAAACATTATTCCCACCTTCTATCTTTTGTCAAGAACTACAGACTGTTTTTGTAGGGTTTTTGTGTGTTTTGTACTTGTAATTATTTTACTATTGTTATTACCATAGTGTTTAGGAACCTCTACCATAGTGCAAGGTATTATTCTGCATACTTGGAGATAAATGCTGATTTCCAGCACTACCTTTCTTGACAAGTATTACTTAATATTGTAATATAATTTGGCTCAAAATAGTAAACCAACATCGCATTCAGACCATGTATTGAGGTTGAACAGCTTTGTGTGTGTGCGTGTGTGTGCTCTATATGTCTGTATGTCTATGTGTGTGGTATAGAGGGGAAGGAAGAGGAGTGAACTGTGAAATTTCAAAGAAGTATTGAGCTAGAGAGCAAAGCAGAGATAAGGTGGGCTAATGGTAACTCACCTTTAGAGAAAATCAAACTAACACTGTTCACAGAGTCATCAGAAATGAAAAGATGTTTGCAAATGTAGGTTCCTCTCCTGCTTAAGAACCCAGTCTTTTCCCCATCAAAGTTGGTGAAAAACCTCTTTAATTTTACAGCTTACCCTTCCAATCTCCCTTTCTCTAGGTGGTATGTTGGGACAAAAAGGGCTGCGGAAGTATACTGTATACTCCACTCACCTCTTCTGGTCTTGTTTCATAAAGCTGTCAGAAACTAGCTCAAATTACAGGAGTTTTGTATGTGCAAATGTGTCCATCTTCGGGCAATGGAGACAAATGTCCAATGCCAAGCTTCTCAGACAGTCAGCAATAATACAATGAGTGATGTATTCAAAAATCAGGGCCCTAATACTCAAATTGAAATCTGAAAAGAAATGCCACAACTTTTCTAATTATATAATTTGCATACTCAAATTTAAGGACATTACAGCAGCAACAGTGAGTACTTTGTGCCATGTACAGCTCATAGTCCATTATTAATAACTGACAGATAATAATAAGGATAAGGATGTCAGTTCATCACAACTACTATAACATTTCCCCCGACATAGTTACCTAACCAATAAAGGAATCAGTTTTAACTGCTGAAGCTCAGAAGACTGCATGCACAGCTCTAAAGAACATGCAGCCCCTACTTTGGCTAAAGATGCAATTATCATCTATGTTTTAAAAATTACAAGTAGGAACATAATATTTTACGTGTAATATTTTAAATAAAAATCCAAAATGTGTTAGAGATTAATCTTAAAAAGACGTACTGCAAGCTATTTGCTCTATCCAAAATAATAATAGTAAAAAACAGCACTGCAAGAGTCTGGTCCTGCTCTAGCCTGTAGAAGTTATTTTAGAAATCAGAATAGACTGTGGGCTATAGTATTAAAGGTCATGTAAGAAATCAGGAAAAGCTCTAATAGTGAAAGTGCTATTTGGTATCTGCTGGTTCGTATGTGTATTCTGAAACTGTACAAGTAGCTGTTTATCGAAAAATAGGTTATTTGCTGTCTTGATAGAATGGAGAAAGGCCAACATTATTAGTAATAGGGAGGGACATTATATTTTTTTCTTAACTGGAAACATTTTACCACAAAGCTCAAGACTGAGGCCCTTTTTAATAAGCAGTATAATTCCAGCATCACAAACGTCCTCTCAAGGAATTCATAATGCTTTAGACTGCAAACCTATAAACCTTTGAGGTCCAGTGGAGCAGAGATCTTTCTGCCTGAAACAGCTTGTTAAATCATAGCCTTACTAATCAATCCTACAGAGCGATACAGAAAACTGCTTGGTGCACATCACAACCTGCATGGCATTTCTTTGCAGAAAGCCAGCAATCAAGTGAAATGACGGGTTAGGCAAACCCTTATGAAACTTCTACTGCTACTTTATCTAAAGGAAAAGATCAGCTCTGGTGCCAGCTCTACCACTGCTGTAACTAGTATCTGGCAACTGTAGTCTAGCTGTACAGTTGTAAAGGAGACTCCTCTGCATTTTGGTTTGTTCTAGAAACTTAACTCAAACTCTTGCCATCTGAGAAAACACTTAATCAGAAATCACTTAAAACTCCCCTTCTCTCCCCTTCCTGGAATATGCCTCATTTATTTTGTGCTCTTCAGAAGCACAACTTAATATAATCCCCAAGCATGCTAGGACTTAAGGGACATGGTTTTTATTCTGGCCATTTTCACACTGGCAATATATTATGTAAACTCATGTATGGCCCAAGGCCTGATTATTGTCTCAGTGGCCATGTTTCACTGACTACACATTTGGCTATACAGAGTTGCCACTCTAAATTTTGGTGAAATTTTTAAAATAAAATAGAGGTGGGAGGAGGAGAAGGAACACTGAGAGATTCAAATTTTGTAGAGCCTTTTTGTAAATATATACCAATCCCCCGGCATATGCACATTGTGACGATATAATTGTAAATGCACTATCTTCTAAGCCAGTGATACAGCAATGCAACTGCTCGCTTCAGTGTCCTGAAACACTCTTTCTATATGCATGCTGTTGCAAAGAGAGTAACTGTACTAAGGTGATACAGCTCCTTTCCAGAGAAAGAGCGCAGAAATAATAGGATTAACCTTTCTGCTCAACTTGTAGTTAACTCCAAAAGCAGTTAACCACATTTGTTGTTTGAGCAGTACTGAACCTATGGATAATGCTGCTACACAGACAAGAAAAGAAATGAAAAGCAACCTTAGTTTCAAGTTACATGAGACAGCTTGCATAATACCGGAAGAAAAAATGGTAGTGATGGAAATATTGTCACATATTTAAGAGGCCACACTTAAGGACTCAGAATAGAAAGATACACAACTATAAAGAGAACAAAATAATTAACAATGTCTTGTTAAGATTTTCCAGACCAAAACATATATATAAAATAAAGATAACATTTTGCAAACAATATAGCTGGCATTGAAGTACCTATGGAAAACACCATCAAAGAAGAGAAAACCCCCTAAACTTTCATTAAACTCAGATGCGTATCTGTTTTATGTAGAAGACAGATGGCAGGAAGTAAATGACTAATGAAGTGGAACTCTGAGAATTCTTGTTTTAAATAAACAGTTACTAGAGAAACATTCAGACAAACAAAATAAATATCACTTTGCAAAAGCCTAACGGAAAATCCTTTAAGCCATTCATAAAAAATAATTCCAGGTAAGCATAAAATAGCAAACGTTATTGATTTCCAGTGGTTCCTTTTTCAGGCTGCTGTTTTATCAAGGCCTAAATATGCATTTTTATTCCTGCAATAATCAGAATTAATCATAGTTAAATGCCTATAAGTGTCTGAAAAAACAGTAATTACATTTGTAATAAATATTAACATCCATAAATACTAAATAATCTTATTTTTGAGAACTGAGTGAGACCCAGACACACATCGAGCTAACAGGTCACAGTATTGTTATATCTGAGCAATATCCATTAAAAATGTGAAATAATGTTTCACAAGTGTAACTGGCAGTGGAATTACTAACTGAGTTATCTTGTTTAAGGTTTGGCCTTCCCATAGCTGCTCAGAGTCTATAGTGATGAGGATAGCTCTGAACTTTCAGAGGACTGAACTGCATTCAACAGTGGTTGGACATTATGTTTAGAAACCCATAAGCGTATACGATTTGTTATCTGAAGTAACAACCTACCTGAAGAAGCTTCCTGATTCTTTTCAGGTTGTGAATCAAGAGAAGATTCTTTTCTTGTGAAACTCGATCTAACTGTTCATCTACTTGTATTAGCAAATTCTGTAAAAGGATTGTTGCCATCGCTTCATTGTTGGATGCAGCCTCCCTATAGAAAAATAAATGAATGTGAAACATGTATATTAATAAACAAAAATGTCATAGTAAGTGTCAAACTATTTGCACAAAAAATTCTAATCCACTGAGAAATTAAGGTAGTAAACAAAAGCTTTAAAAATATATTTACTTCTTGCATATACTTAGAGCTATGTAAAGAATTGATTTTGTGATCCTTTTTATTTATATTCCCCTACATATGCAGCTTTATAGCGAGAATGAGGATGTTGTGAGCACAGGCCATGGAGTCACTCAGTGGGAAGACAACCACAGGTCTGGTCTCTGTTTTACTGAACATTTAAATATCTTTAGTCAGCTTTCCAGAGGAAATCAGGCTTACGCATACAGTCTGTCTCCCTCTTTGTCAGTCACACAAATACAATCTCTGGATCCACTGCCCAACTTCAGACAAGGTTGACAGTGGGCTTGAAGTTTGAGAGATGCAATGTTCTTACAAATTTCATAGGAAACTGGCAGGTTTGTAGAGCAGAGGGATCCAAATTACTGCCTCCACTGAGGAAAAGGCAGTAATAACTTGCTCCAGGAGGCAACGGCCAGATGGCCAGTCAGCACATATGTATCTTCACACCAGGCACCAGATGAGCCTTTGCCCAGCCAAACTATTTGGGGATACAGGAAGATGCTGAGAATACCAGTGAAGGGTAGGTAGGAGACAAAGGACACAAATACCTAGAAAAAACAGCTTGACTATTTCTGCTGTCTATGGAACAGCTCGTTACATGAAGGGCAATAATATTACTGAGCAGAATAGAGGAAGATACCCTTTGGACTGCGTGGCATCCTTGTCCTAAGGACACACTCTCTCCTTGCCCCCAAAATGGCAGATGCTTGTTTGAGATATGCCTTCTAAATCTAGTAGAGGAGATTTTAATCTGTCTCCTATGTTCCCATAGCCCTATAAACATTGGACTATAAATTGTTAGGAAAGATTATATTCCTTAGCAGGTTTTTGCACTAGCATTCTAATAATCTTGTGGATTTACCTTGAAAAATTGAGATGTCTTTTTCCAGTACTACTAATACAGACTTTTATGGCATTTAGTTCTGAATTTTCTTAAGATACATATCCAATGAATTCAATCCGAATTTGTACATAAATTCACCTTCTAGACAATAGCTCCTGCAAATAGCTGGCTTGCTCCCCCAAATTATGCATCCAGTTTAAACTGCAGTTTTGGACAACAGGAATAATTTTATGCTGCAAACATAAGCAAATAACATTTCCATTGAAAACTGACACATTACTTTTTCCATGAAATAATTATAATTCCATTATTTTGCTAAACCAATCTTAATGGATTTTGCTTAGGAATAAGTTCAAATGAAACCTCACCTTCAGACAAGCCTCAAGTTTAAAGTTGCAAGGGACAGAAAAAAGAGCTCTAAGAAAATCCATCAATAGAATTTTTATACATTGATTATATGCATAATTATATTAAACTTTAAATTTGTTGCTTTTCTTTAAAGTCATTATTTCAACACATGCACAAAACACACCCAATTGCATTCAGCTTTTTTCTTCAAAAGCACTGCCTTGTCTTTCATGTAGTATGTGGTAGTTGATTTACTAGGAATAGAAGCCAGAAAGAATTGTCCTTATTTTGTTCTGTGTCTTAATATAAGGATGTCCATAACATATAAAATATGTACAATGGAAATTTTTATTTAATAAATTAGTGTAAGAACTTTGGAGCTTTACTGACATTCTGAATCCCTCTCTAATCCTTTATTTAAATCAAGGGTAACACTAGTTCAACAACAGGCTTAATCCATAAATAGAGGAATACTATTCTTAGAATACAGATGCCTGCACAGTTCACAAATGAGCACCCTAAAAATCTGCCAAACAAGGAAAAAATGGTTCATGACTCAAATCTTAAAAGAGGGAATAAATTCCATCCTACCAATCTTGGCTTTCTATCCATTGTGCTAGTAGATGCCGGATTTCCATGGGGAAGTTATCATCATAGAACTGGTCTACCTGCTCCAAAAACTTTATTTCCAGTTGTTGAACTTGACTCCATTGGGACATACTGAAAAAGAAATGGTTAAACATGCTTACTAGTGAAAGTTGCATATCTGACATTGAATTAATAATCCACAGTGTATAAACCTCTTATTTTCATGATAGCTCTTTTTTATTATACACTTCAGTATTCCTTTTTATTCTCTTTTCTCTTTCCCAATTTCCATTCTCATTTCCAATTTCCAAATTCATTTCCATTTCCAAATTTTTTCTCTCTTTTCAACCCTTACTTGGGTGAAACTGAAGTTAGTGAGTTAAAGGAAAGAGGGAGAAAAGAGAGCAAGGCCATTAAAAGAAGTTCTAGATTTTACATCTGAATGGGCACCTCTGCCATTTTTCTTCCTTAATGCAAATGTTTTGGGTACTGCATGATGCTTATAAAGTAGGCGGATTAGTAATCATTCATTTACATAGCATTCTTTGAAGAGAAGTAGTTTAGAATTGTACATCTCAAAAGCACGTAAAACAATTCTTATGAAATAGGAGTAGAAAGCAAAGAATTTGCTCTTATTGGTGAATTCATGCCCCTCAAATTTCTCCTAATGCCATTGAATGTTGTATGTTTCTGTGCTGTTCCTAGAGCCCCACATCTTCTCTATTTGGAGAGTGCTACTTGTTTTGCAACGTAAATTACTGATCTGGTACATTTTTTCCATTTTAAATTAGTATGGAAGTCTGTGATTTGACGTTAAAAAAAGAAAAACCCAGGAAAGGGGGAAACCATATGAAAAATAAAAGAAAAACAGGAGTAGGATCACCCAAAAATAGGCTCTGAAATTCTTAGCTGAAATAACTATCCCAATTAACTTTTGACTGTTTAGTGAGATACTGGAGTTAGAAGCTCAGTTGTTCCATATTTTAGGTAGGGTGAATTGTCTTTGAATATCTGTCTCTCTCTGGAGCCTAAAGAGGCTGTTTTGGGTGAGCATGCTCTCAAAGTAGGCTCCAGCCTAAGTGACTTTATCTCCACTTGGGAGAACACTACTTTTTTGGTATCTGCACTCTAGGTTTGCACCACATCACCATTAATTCCACTTGTTAAAACACAAGGTTCATTGCAATTTTTTAGCGCAGGAAAGGTTAGCCCAAAGCAGCAGCAGAAGAGCTCAGCTGTGTGTGTACAGTAGAAAAGTAGTAACTGATGTGCTGCTTTAGCCCCTTTAGTGGATGAGTGGAACAGAGGGGTGCCGTGAGGCCTGCCCTGGCATCCTGCTCCCTGGGTGTGCTCTGCCTGCACCCTGATCCTGGGCCGCAGGGAGAGGGACTGCACATCCCTCCCTCTTCCCAGAGAAAAGCTGGGTGTGCTGGAGGAGCACAAACTGTGCTGCACTTTAAGATGGAGCACAAAAGGGCAGGGCAGAGGACTCTGGGTTGGGTCACCCGCAGAATGCCCACGCCTTGCTGGGCAGCCAAAACTGCCTGCCCTCAACTCATCCAGTTTACTCTTTTTTTAAAATTATGTTGTTATGCTGTGGAAATCCTTAGTAAACACTGCTGTACTTTGCTATTTTGTATGCCTCAGAATAACAAAAGGAAAATTATACAAAACCCATCATAAACAAGGTCATCATCTCTTTTATTACGATACTATGTCTGTTCATGTTAACAAACTGCATAAAACCCAGAGTCATGGATTAAAGGCTGCAATAGGTCAATGTTACATCTGTTTGAATGGTTTTGATGGAAAACTTTCCTGAAAAAAAGATGAGATTTCATCAAAGTTGACATTTTTATAAAAAGCTAACCTTTTTATAAACAACTTTCCTATTTCCAATTCCGAATCAGTTTCAGAATGTCAATGTTTTGAGGTACAGAATAAATCACATTGCTAATACCGTGTCCTTTCATTTTGCTTTTACTTGAGTCAGAATAAAAAAGTTAAAAAGACGAGGCATCTCAGGATGTAGTGGAGTCCCGAGTACTTACTCGCGCCAAAGTAGAAGCGACCAGTGTTAGTTTCTCCTTTATTAGAAAGGCTGGGTGGGACGAGTGTGTGTGTGTTATGAAGGACACTAGACAAAGTCAGTGGGAACGTGCCCCACGGCATTGCCCTCCTTCCTATTACTTCTATTAAGTAGAGGGGAAAATATTGTCTATCATTTCCTTTGTTTCTTTAAATTGCTGAGAAAAAGTAATATATAGGTACGTTTGTTTTACTCTTTTTTGCTACACTGACAATTTGGTACCATCACAGACTTTATTTCTTGAGGAATCGAATCATGATGTATTAGTATTTTTTTCATAAAAAATTAAGATTCATCACTATATTCATTTTCAGTGGGAGTTTTGTTTGCAATTTTTGGCAAATCCTAGTGTTTATTATATCCTGACAAAACTTGGTAAGAAAGGCTTAATGTTTTTATCGAAGAAGCGCAAGATTGTGTTCAGGCCGCAACCTCCTGAGGCCCGTGAGCAACGCGCGGCGATGCTCCCCCGCAGCACCGCTCGCAGGGCAGGGACGGCAGCGCGAAACGGGGTTTCTGCACCCCGTGCAACACGGAGCATCCCGGCGCACGTTCTCCTTTCCCCAGGAGCCGGCGCCGAAGGCTAACGAGCTCAGAGTACGTGGCGTTTGGCTCGCATCTGGCAGAATTTGTGACGTAAAAAAAAAAAAAATCGGTATTAACTTCTAGATTAACTGGTAGCGAGGCAATACCGACAGCGCGGCTACCTCACGCGCTGCATCTGCCGTCTCGGTGCCGGCGGCCGCCGGGGCGCTGCGAGGGGAGGCGCGGGCCGCCTCGGCACCGGCGCCTGCCCGCCGCCGCTCCGCGGGCAGCGAGGCCGGGCCGCGGGCGCCGGCCCCCGCGCCGCTCCCGCCGCCCCGGCCCGTCGCTCCGCTCCGCTCCGCGCCCGCCGCCCCGACTTGCCTGTGCGCGGGTCCGGGGCGAGCCCCTGCAGCGGGCGGTGTCCCGAGGCGGCGCTCGCTGCCTGCCTGCCGCCGCCGCGCGCTTTATGCTGCGCCGCCCGCCCTGCCGCCGCCGCTGGTGGCTTTCCTGTGCGTCAAAGGCAGCGCCGCGCCTTCCTGTGCGCCTCGCCCCCGGCCCCGCCGCCCCTCGGCGCGGCCCGGCCCGGCCCTCCCCCCGCCGCGGCAGGGCGCGCCCGGCCCCACCGCCCGCCGCGGCCGTTGGCCGCTGATCGTTGGCCGTTGGCCGCTGGCCGTTGGTCGCTGACCGTTGGCCGTTGACCGCCGACCGTTGGCCGTTGGCCGCCGGCCGGGCTCGCGCCGCAGAGGGGCGGCGCGGCCCTGCGCTGCCGCCGTGTGCCGCGCCTTGCCGAGCCGCTGGCCGGTAAGCGCTGAGGGCTCTGCTCGGGCTTCAGGCGGCACGAGACGCCCGGGGTGGGTGTGAGAGAAACACGCGACGCCGACAGTCACTGGGCACGGCTCGGGGCAGAAGCGGGCTGCCTTGCGTTAGAAGACGCCCGGAGAGCGACCCTCAGGGCTGCCCGAGGACCGGCGCGGCACCGGCTCTCCTGTCCGCCCAGGGCCGGCCTGTCCCGCGCCAGCCCAACGTGAGGCGCGTGAGGGACCGACTCTCCAGCGTACGCACTTTACTCTCCAAGCTGGGCAGCTAGTACTAGTTACCTGGAAAAGGGCAGCCCTTAGGAATTGGTGCTGGAGATGGTGCTGGGGAGTGGAAATACCACGCTTAGTGACAGGCGGCAGTGCTACCTGTGAGTCGCATTGCAAAGCGCAGCCAAGGTGCACAGGCTTCTTCTCCAAGATACAAAGGCTCAAAGAACTAACGCTCTGAGATCATCTGTATACGTAAATATTGTTATGGCAAGGATTATGGCAACAGATACATGCTCTAAGTATTTTTTTTCTGAAATAAACACAGTATTGGAAAGAGGACTTCTGTCATATCACATGCAATGCTGCTAAAATCAAAGTGAATGGAAAATGCTAAAACACGTGCATTTCAGATCCCTGAGCCACACAGACCATGAACAGCCGGATCTGATGTGGTATGAAGCAGCTGCAGCCTGCCCTAAAGAGGACCCTGATCCTTGTGAGTGACTATTGTTTTATTTATCATATTTTGTATTATCAGAAACTGCAGTCCAGGGTGAGCCTCCCCTGTGCTGGACTGTACAAAAAGCGACTAAAAGGCAGGCTCACGGAGAGTGCCAGTGGGGCGTTTGCTAGCCCCGTGAAGGTATTACGCATTCTGCAAGTGGGGAAAGCCTTGCACAAGTGAAACCTCCTTCAAGTGAAAAAGCCAGATGCTGGAGAGGTACTTAAAGGAAGATGCGTGTCACTACTGATGTGTAATAACATTTTCCAGATAGAGCAGAAGCTGCTTTTTTTTTTATATTGTATTATATATTTATAGTGATGTTAGAAGCATTGATATAGGAAGCACGTTTTAGAAGACTGTACTACAAGTGTTGGTAGTTGATCCTCAGCTGAGTATTTGCTAGGTAGGCATTATATCCACTGTAAAATGTGCTTGAAATGAGTATTGGTATTTTTGTTAATAGCATTTAATTTTTCAGGTGCATTTGTATTTGTGAGCCAAGATCATAACAGAACTGTTCAAAACTGATTTATAGAATTGTGTGGTCCAGTGCATATTTCAATAGTCTCTGTATTTATTTCTATTACTCTTTTCAATTGTATTATTGTATATTTGTTCATTGCATTTCTCAAGTGACATTGGAATTTAATGTATCAGAGGCTTTTCTCCAGGCCTTTTTTTTCTTTTCTTTTTTTTTGCTAATTGACCAATGTGTTAGCTTTACAATGCAGAAACAAATGCTATGCATATAAGGTCAGAAGAATGCTTCTGTTTCCGTTGATGTCCAAATATACATCTAGTCCCAAATTCCATTTTGACTTCTGCAGGCGGCAACAGTGGTAGGTCATTGGGTCTGATTTAACTCAGCTATCCTTGGATCAGATGACACTGAAGCAGAATGGCAGTGTTTTCACTTCCTTTTTTCAGAAACTGGCTACTAGTTTGAATACCAACATGTCAGACCTACTCTTTGTCTGAAGAATTCAGTCTCAAAATACAGCAGAGTTTGGCAAGTCTCCACCCAGACCTATCATATGTCCTTTAGGCTTCATCATATGTCCTTTAGACTTCAGCAGTCATAGAGAGTGATGGAACCGCACTCTGCTTACGCTTCCCTTCTGTGCTGGTGGGTATCCCTGTATTTCATTCAGAATACACGCGTTAACATACATTTCATAACCCTCTTTCCGTGAGACTGCATGCTGTCATTTTGTATACATGATGTATGACCTTAGGGACCAACAAGAATTTGTCAGATTTTGTTGTCTACCGTTTGGCAAATCTTAGTAGTCTTCTAATGTAGCTGAATTTCACATGGTTTACTGTGTACCAATAAGCTTCTGTAGGCACCACTTTGGGACTTTGACATAGTAATTTGGGGACAGTCCAGGAAATAACATTTATTAGTAATTTGCTTTTCTACTGTCAGTAGGGGGAACTATTGCACTGTACTTTTTTTTTTGCCTTTGCATAAATGTTGATAACTATTTTTCTTGTAGATGAAGTACCCATCTCATTCTCTAAGCCTCCTTTCATAACTGATATCCATAATGATAAGAAAATAGATAGTTCTTACCATCCCAGTAAGGTAATAGGGGTCCAATCCCCCTGCTTTCTGCTTGCTATGTCTCCACCAACCTAGAAAGGAATTTATATAGTGAAATGGTTGCTGTTAAGGTGATACTATGCTTCCTATCATCCTCTACCAATCCCTATTCAAGTTTGTTTCAAGAATCCATGAGAAAAAAATTAAGTATCATTCCCAAAGCCTAGGGTGATCAGAGGCCGTTCCTTGTCCTAGGTTCAGAGAGATGAGTTTCTGGGAAGACAGTTCCCCTTCCCCACATCTTTCCTCCCTCCTCCTCCCTGTTCTGGTGCGGACTGCAGTGAGCACACATGGATTGCCAGGGCTGGGAGCAGCTGTTAAAGCAGCTGTGCAGGGAAGGCAGGGTGCTGGGAATGGGACGTGGTTGCAGAGGCAGGCAGTGCTGGGAGGTGAGCTGTGCAGTGAGGGGTGCTGGGCTTGCAGGGAAATGGGTGCAGTCATCTGGGACATGACAGTGAGGCCAGGGAACCCACAGGCTTTACAGAAGCTCTTTGGAGAAGGTGGAAGGGCAGTGTACTTTATTCAGAGGAGGATAAAGAGACACTTGCAGGCTAAGGGCACCAGAGCTGCTTGATCAAAGGGGGTGAGGTTGGCTGAGAGGAGAAAGGCCCCAGCTGCCTGGGATGCACAAGGCAGCCTCAGCAGTGAGGGGGGAGAAGGGCTGTGTGAGGGGCACAGGTGGGAGAGATAAAAGTGGGGAATAGCACAGCAGGCTGTGAGGGTAATAAGGGCTGGGGAGCTTTTTCCTGAGGCAGAGGAACTGGGGGTTGCAAGGAGGATTCAGCTGACAAAAGCTGAAGTAGATGTCAGAAGAAGGTTAGAGGATATTAGGAACAGCTTGTTGCAGGTAAAGGGGAAGAGAAGCTGGAGTTATGGAGGTTGTCAGAGCTGGGGATAAGGTAGCTTCAGTGCTTCAGCAGAAAGAGCTGAAGTAACATTTAAGAGGAGAGGGAAGATGAGTGAGAAAGAATCAGGCTAAGCTTTTTGAAAAGTTGCTATGAAAAGTTGCTATGCTGGAGAAGGGAGGGATGTGATGATGCTTGGAGCTGTAAGGGAAACTGCTGTGAGCAGGACTGAGATATGAAGAAAAAGATGGGCTTGGTCAGCTCAAGGAAACTTTAGAGAAGAGCTAAGTGGATAGGGTCATGGTAGAGTTGGCACAAGCTATGCAGTGATTAGTGCTCAGGTAATGCATGAGAAGGGTGTGAAGGAGGTAGCTGCTTCAGGGCTGTGTGGGCTGAAAGGAGAAGCTTCTGGGCAAGGAGTTCAGCAGGCATTCTGGCAAGACAGGACAGGCTGAAATGATGCCTGCAGAATGGGGTGCAATGAAGCAAAGAGCTGTGGGAGACCTAGGGCAGCCTGTGAGTGGGGAGAAGGAATTTCTTAACCTACACTGAGTCACAGTGGTAGAGTGGTGGAGCAGGCTGCAGCTATGGGGATGATGCTCTAGCTGAGGTAGGTCTGGTAATGGAAAGGCAAGTGTGGAGGTGGGGACTCGGGCATTTGGGTGGGCAAGGGCCAGAGAAGGTTCAAGGCAGGAAGTGATGGGTGGGGAGGTAGGAGGTATATGTCTCAGGGAGAAGTTCAGAAGGAGACTAGTGGTTTTACCAGGGGCTTCATGTGGTATGTGGATAGGGTATTATCTGAGTAAGAGAAGTGACCAGGCAGGAAGTTGCTGTGAGATGGAAAGTGGTGAAGTAGCTCTGGAAGGGGAGAGGTTGTCTGGGTTGGCATGAGCAGTATATGCTTGCAGGAGGAGAGATGGCTTGGCCAGGCCAGGAGGCAAAAACATTGAGGTAAAACTTGGGAGAAAGCAGGGGGAATAAAGGGGATGCAGGACTGAAAATGCTCCCAGCTAAGGCTCTGGATCTAGTGTGGGTGGAAAGAGACAAGAAAATGCTGAGGAGAGAAACTCATGTGTGAGGAAGAAATCAAGCTGAGGGCTAAGTAAGGGCCCAGAATAAACAAGTGTTCTGCATTAACTGAGATGCACAGTGGTGCATCCAGACCTCATGCTTTTCTGGGAAAAAAGCTGCCATATTCTTTGACTGGGCATAAGAGTTGTCCTCCTTTCAGGTGGTTGTTTTTGGAAGCTGTCACAAATTCCTCCTCCCCTCCCCCTTCCCCCATCTTGACTTCTCCAGAACAGGGTACTTCCAGTACTTACAGGTGAGCTGGGAACAAAATACTCTTAGAGGGAGCAACTTCTCTGCTTTTAGATTTTTCCCTTGTCCTTTGTTCTTCCCTTTTGCATTATACCTATATTACCTTAGCTAGTTAGACAAGTGACCACCTTGTGAAAGTCCTATCTGTCATGCCTGTGCCCTGTCATGTTCAGGATCATATTGCAGCTTCTTCCTCCACTTCTTTGGTACTCTTGCCGTTATCTCCATGCCTCCCCCCTTTTCTGGAGTAGAAGCAGTGAATAATAACCTGTGATAAACTCACAGGTTTATCTTAGGTAGATTTTTGTTCAAGTTAAATTTGTCAGTCAACTTAGTATTTTCATTCCAGCAAATGGTAACTAAGTACCTTTTTTTTTTTAGTAAGTCAAGTTAAACTTTTACTGTGTAACATTTTATTTCACTATATCCCTGCCTCAGCACCAGTAAAAACAGGAGGATAAGAAGCAAATGTCTAAATTGCGTGAGCTATTTAAATAGAAGAAAAAGTCTTAGGTGATGAAGAAGGAATTCTGGATGCAGTAATCTTCTAATCAAAAGTTCACAAATCTATTTCCAATACTGAGCCCATTTATTACTTTGATCAGCTGACCAATCTGTAATCAAGGTTATAGTGCCTAATATTTGGCCTGTAGTCATCACGTTCCTTGACTACCCTTTAATTAGAGTATGTGCCATACATGAAACACTTAGCTCGTACATCATATACATGCATTATGCATTATGTCTTGTATCTGAACTGTTCATATTTTTTCCTTCTTATATTCAAAATGTGGATTTCTAGTCTCAGTGAGACTAGTAAACCCTGTAATAATGAGAAATTCTTATTGGTGGTGTAATTCCTCCCAGTCAGCATAGCATAAGTCAGAGCTACTGCGTGCAGGTGGCATCCCTTACTGTCCTCTATTTGGAGAAAAGGGAACAATAATGCTGTCCTGAAGTTACATAGGTTTATGAATACCAGAAAGATCTCTTAGCTCTGTGTTTGTGTGTGGCTAACAGAATGATTGTTATGCATAAAAAAGATTCTTTGTTTGGCTGTGTTTTATAAATTGCTGCAAAACTTTTTTCCTCTTCCCACCGATAAAAGAACTGTATGTGCAGATGTACAAATTTGATGAAAGAAGGCTACGTATCTCACCATTCATGATGATATTGGCTAGAAAAAGTAATTAACTTGCCATGTGGGTAATAATGAAAAATTAGGAATTATGAAAAATGAAGTTGTCTCCCAGTGAGTTTGGCTCAGATACCTGCTTTCACGGCACTATGACCTTTTGTTGTTGCAGTCAGCACGGGAATGCTGCACTGTGGATGCATGCCACTGCTTCGCTTTTTTGGCATGCGTGGATAGAGGGACCACCCCCATCCTTTGGAAGCAGATCAGAACGAGTGCCCCGTATGTAGGGGATTAGCTTTTCTGACTCTTCTGCTTGTGACTGTGGCTTGTGGCCAAGTCAGCAGTGCTCAGGATCCCAGCCCATGCGGGACTGTGGCTTGTCGTGCCCAGACCTCTGCAAGCAGAGGGAAGGTTGCTGCCCAGCCTTGCCACTGGAGAGGGGACGTTCTGCCCCCGCACAGTGAGCAGCCGGAGAGGGTCATCTGGCCATTGGGGACAAAGGCATTGGGAGCTTTTCTTCCGTTGTCTTGGAACAACGGAGATGTGTTAGTTTGATGCAGGTCTTATTTCTCTTTTTACCTCATGATCCTGTATTTGTAATTTCATACTGGATGGCTTAATGTGTATCCTGGGAAGACCCAGAGGTATTGGCTCTCAAGAAAGACTTGGATATTCTGGTGAGGTTTTTCTGGGAAGGAGGTACTCCTCTGAAGGGAAAGAAGCCAGTGCGTATCTCCCTTAGATGTTAAAGCCTATGCCACTTGGGATCCTACAGTAACCATGCCAACTTACACGTTGACAAAATAAAGGCTGGGAAAAGTTACCTGAAGGGCCTCAAATCCCACCTCAATGGCAGTCTGTCATTGCTTACAGAAAGGGCACCTGTGAAGAAAGGGAGGCTGCATAGAAAGAAGTGGTGGCACAAAAAGTAGTTAAGAAGAACAAGGCTAAGGAAAGGGACTCTTGGGGCCTTCTATTATTTTGTAGTGTAAATTAAACTTCCCTTTGATAGTGCATATATGGAGTATCATTGTAAAGCTACTTTGCCTTACATCCCTCCCCCAGTAAGTAGTTTTTCAGCAATTTGCAAGATGCATTGCATGTTGATTGCCTTAAGCCTTCCACTTTCTAAACGATGTCATGCAAACTTAACTTCTACTTCTCTTAAATTACTTTAGAGTCAGGTTTTCTTTTTTTGGTTTTAGTTATGTAGATTATTAGGAATTCTAGTAGTGCTGTTTTAATAGGCTTTTCTATTTAGTGAACTCTCTGGATGCTCAGGAAATTTTGTTATTTATTTATTTTGTACAACAGCTTTCCTGTTAATTGCTAATGATCACTCTTGTTAGCACAGAAGTTGAGGACTTGGAGATTACTCTTTTCCAAGGTAGAGTGTGAAAAAGGAATACAAAGTTAATGTGATTTGGAGAATACTGTAGTTTTGTGTGTATGTTCCTGTTAGGTGTAACCTGGAGGGCAACATGGGGAGTGTCTTGGTGAGGCAGCTTGATTAGTGTGAAAGTTAATGTTGACTGGACAAGAAAAAAGAGAGTTTTTCAAAATAAGCTCAACTGGGACACATGCTGTCCATATTTACTTAAATTCTTACTACCTCCCTTACCTGGGATCACGATGACTATGCATAATGAAAATATTCCTAAGTATGCTCAGAAATTACCATTTTGCAGTCTATTAGGATCATAGAGGAGTCCTTGAGTTTTATTAAGCTTGCTTTATTAAGCTTAATACTTGCTAGTGTATGCTAAATGCAGAAAACAGTTTGATGCTGAACAATGACCTCCAAATAAAAAAAAAAATCAATAATTTTAGAATTAGTAATGAATCATACTGTGAGAAGACAACTTGGTTAAATTAACCAAGTCTTTTCACAAAGGGACCAATTAAACTGAAGTTTGATTATCTCTGCTTGATAATATTTGAAATATTCCATATTAAATTTATGGGTTTTAACTCCGGTGGTACCAAAAGAGCCTCTTGATTTACATTGCTCTCTGAAACATCTTATTTTTGTTATTTATTTAATAAAGTACATGCCTCCAGAAATAATCTCAGTTTTTTCCTTGGCTAAACAATATGAAATCAACAAATTTGTGAAGTAGTTGTACAGTTAAGTTTAATTTTATTGTATAGCACAAGGAGGGTGGCAATCCTGTGTCTATTGTGTGCTCACTGTTTTTCCTTCTAGCGCTTCTAAAATGCATGAAAGTGGAATTTGCTTTGTTCTTTCCATTCTTCGTAGGCCTCCTGTAACGAATCCCAGCCATCTGGGATTAGATTTTTCTCCTATAAACCTGCTTTTTCCTGGAACTCAACCCCTCAGAACACTATAGGTAAGGGCCCTTGTTATGGGAAGGTTAGTTGTCAGCTGGCGTGTCCCTTATTTAGTACAAAATCCCATGGCGGGGGAGGAAAGGAGGGTTGATATGGATCAGTATAATGATCCTGTATATATTTTGAAAATCAGTATTGTTTCTGAATTTTCCATGCAATTTTTTCCAGTATGTTTTGAAATTTTCACTATGAATCAATTTTCAGTATGATTGGTTTATACCGGAAATGAAAACAAGCTTATTTTCAGTAGGAAACAATTGGAAGGTCTGCTGGTGTAAGACAGGACGAAGAAAGAAATGAGACTCCATACAGAGAGTATTTTATATGAAGGGGTCCTTACGTCTAGTGTGCACAGAGCAGGAATTCCACCATAGCCTTCTTCCCAGTACGAGCTGAGGGCTCACGGTGTTGGGCTTTTGTCCCTGGTCTCGGGGCTGATGAAGTGGCTGTGAGAGAAAGCACTCCTCATCCGCCCTCTGTAATCCTCTGCAGCAGCCTATGGGACTTCAGGACTATGGGAGTCTTCGGAGAGAGGAGAAGAGAGAGAATGTCTGGATTCCCTCAGCCTGATAAGGGAATTGAACCCAATTCTCTGGGTCCTGGTGAATGCCCCAAATACTGGGTTTTATTTATTAATGCATCTTGTTGCAAAATGGTGTATAGAGTTGAAGGGAATGGCAATATGCATATGGCAGGAGTTCCTCCCAGACACTGTTTATGTCATGTGTTTGTGCTTGTGCTCTGGATGTGAACGCACCAAGGCTCACCTCATTGGAGAGTCCTGAAGCCAAATCTTGCTGGGAATGACGTGGGCACCAAGCTATTAAATGCATCTGGATATGAGTGGCATAACTTTGATGGCATAACTCAGAGGCCCACATATTCTAGGTGTGTAAAAACTGGGCAATTGTTTTGAGAATTGCATTTCTCAGCTGGGCTCCTAAATGCCATCCAAATTTCATTTAAAATGCTTTTGGGCTTTTGTTCTGTGTTACAGATGAGGCTAAGATTTAGTTTAATATGCTAACTCATGTTAGACAACAAACTTTTTCTTCACTTGGGTGGTAGCAGTTGAGTTGCCTGAAAAACTATTAAGATATTACCAAATCTCTCCTTGTTAGGCATTAGTTTGTTGGAGTGACATCCCCAGCACTCGGTCTTGTGTTAGACTCACACTGGCTAACAGGAACTAGGAAAGGGCTTTTTCCCTTTCTTTGTAAATGTCTAGTAATGTAGATGTTGCCAAAATATGAAAATTTTAGGTATTATGAAGGTATTTTAAAAAATATAAGCCATTTTTCTAATATTCTTTGAATCATTTTTATAATATTTAAGGATATTTATTATTAACACTTCTCAGTATTTAGAGTACAGAATGAAGAGTTCCTCTTTGCAGTTTGTATCATTGATCCTAAAAACAGTATGAGTGGAAATGTGTGATGTCAGTTTTCTTCCTCTTTACTCTAGTTTGATGCCTAGTATCTGCTTGGTGAGAATCTGAGACCTAGATCTTCAGACATGGAATCCTGGTGGTTAAATCGCCTTGGCCAGTGTTTCTCAAAGTTGTGTTGTTTTTTTTTTAATCAAATGGCCTCCTAAATTTATTGGGAAATATCTGAGCATTGTCTTAGTCCACTGGGGGAAAAAATGCATCACAAATACATGGTGAAGTGCTGCCAGAATAGTTTTCATTTACAAACAAAAAATTAAGCAAAGCTTCTGAATGTTCATTTAGATCTTTTTTCCAGTGTTGGTTTTGTTTAGTTCTTTCCATGCCTAGGAACTTATATATACCTTTCAAAAATTTCACTTTATCTGTTTTGTTTTGCAAACTGCAGTGTGGTGGTATATGACCTACTTGTGACCCAGAGACTGGGAAGCGCTGTTCCAAAAGCTACTGTAATGCAGATAACCTACGCCACTAGCGTTATCTTTTATCAGAAAGAAACCACTGATTTCTGTGAACTCTTGAGAATCGAGCAATAGGTTTTCAGTTAAACTGATGCTAATATCTTTTGTGGTATTTTTCTACTTTGTTTTACAACCTTTTTTATTTTCTTTCTTTTTTTCTTTTTTCTTTTTTTTTTTTTTTTTTTTTTGCGCTTCTGCTACTGAGGAAATAATGCTAAGCTCAGTTTGCAACTACATTATGTGCTCCAAGCACTGTGAGATGCATGGCATTGAACTTTGCTGAAAGGTATGATATTATTGGAAGCTGTAGTTCAGGGTGTATTCTGTAACTTCTTTTGTTTAAGCTCTAGAAAGAAAACAGAGAGTCCAGGGGGTTGGCCAGCCTGCCTGTAGTTACTCCTTCTGCGGGGAGAGGCTGCTGATGCTGCTTGCTTTAGGCAAGTACTTGCTAACAGCAGGCGAGTGCAGCCAACCTGGCCAGTTGCCTTGGCCCTGTGGTGGGAGCTGGGCTCTGGGGCAGGTGGGGGCCTGTGGCTTTCCCCAGGGTAGGGAGCTGGAGGGGCAGGAGCCCGAGAAGCCCAGTGCTCTGCCTGCGGTGGTGGTGCTGAGAGGCTGAGCCAGAGAAGTGCCTTTTTGAAAAGATCCAGCAGACCTCTAAGAAGGGAGAGGGAAGGAGGTACAGCTGAGATATAGCCGGACTCTATATTCTGTGTGCTTTGAAGACACTGTCTTGTAAAGTGTCACTGCTACGTACGCAAACTCTCTTTTTCCTAAAGATTCTTGGATCTGGGAGTGTAAGCACACAGGAAGAAGTGAAGTGTGCTAGCTGAGGAAGCACGTGATCTTTGTGAGTTAGCACCTTGTATGTCATCAGTTACAGGTACAAGTAGTACATATGCAAGGAAAGTATAACCATTGATTTCTTAGCATTAAAATAATACTTAGCAATAAGAATTAGCGATATATGCAAATTTAAATAGTCATATTCAACTGATCAAAAGAACTGTGTGGGGACAGACTTGATTCTTGGTGTTAAACTTTGCATACTTTTGAAGCTAGATCTGAATTTTCTGTCCTCAGCACATTGCCAATGTTGTGTAAATGATGCCATATGTTAGGCATCTTCAAAAGTACACTGAGCAAACTACACAGTAACTAAATCTATTTTTTGACAATTCAGACTTTTATTTATTTGAACAAGGTGGGAATTAATTCATTTATTGTTTTGCAGATCTGCTGAAAACAAATGTCTTTTTTTATTTTGTGAACTGCATAATTTGTCTGTCAAACAGAGGATCTTAATTCTGAATAAATCTGTGGATCTATGGTCTTTGTGCCATGTCCATTAACATCAAGAGGGGAAACAACTACAAAAGGGAATTCCCAAACTCAGCAGACTGTAACTAGGAGACAGCAAAGCCTGCTACTGTCTCCTTTTTTTTTTTTTTTTTTTTTTCCCTGTTTGATTATTCTGAAGAGATACAAGTTTTCATAGATTTAATGAGTTTCTCAAATGGTAAACGGTTATGTACTGATACGTGGTGACTTGGTGGTGGCCACATTTGAATTGCATGAATGCACTTATTTTCAAGCAATGTGGTTATATTGCCTAAGTTCATCAAGGTAAAGATTGTGTTTTCCATGTGTCTTTCCTTACCAAAAGCTAATGTTGTGCTAGCTTGTGTGTAACTAATAAGGTTATAAAGAGATATCCTGACTAAATTACCAAGATTAGAAGGACTGCATTGCCACTCAGTGAGATCCTGTTGAGACAAAAGGTGGTACACAGGATTAGGCTCTACCTCATGTTGCAGAAGGATAATACCAGTAGGATATAGTTTTATTTCTGAATGAGAATCTTATTCCCATAGCTACAATTACTGGCCTAAACATCAGCTTGACTTCACAGTCTGTTAGCTGAGTGGAACACAGAGAACATCTTGAAACCTAAGCCAAAGTACCAGGTAACTACAAGGTATGTATAATTTCTATTTATATATTACTAAAACCAGTTACTACTTTACTGACCAGGCTATTTTATTAGCATAAACTTTCTACTTTACCACTGAATCTTTTATTGGAGAGTAGAGGAAATGATAGGCATGTTACTGCCCAAAATGTCAAACTTACCAAGAGATACTAATAATCTTCGAACACTGTTTTCTCTACACTGGTCTAAACATTCTCAAGAGTTCAGAGATTGCCTTACCTCAGTTGCTTCCATTAGCTGCAAGGGGATAGTCAAACTGAGCCCCACGGACTGGCTGGTTTGTGGGGAGAAGTCATTCGTTGTGCGATAGCTTATTAACCAAGTGAGCTGCTGCCAAACAGCAGATAATCTGATTGTTAGGGACCATTACTGGTACCTAACTTGCTTTCTAATACAAAGCAGAATATCCAAGGAGCTATTCTCCATTAAAACAGGAGACCAGTATTTTCTTCTTGAGTTGCAGACTGCGAGTTCCTATGGAAAATGGGCTAGAGAGAGTGTGGGCTGGAAAAGATGCATGAAGTAGCCTAGGAGCAAAGTTCATATCCAAACTGTACTAGCCTGTTTGGCCTTTCATTGACATTCAGGTTTGTGCATGTCACAGTACTTGCCTGATAATAGCAGTAAGCATTTCTTTGCTGTAGTAGAATGTTTCATTTGTTCTGGTACCAGGTACAATATTTTGGTATTGTCTTCAAAGAGGTTTTTTTGTCTGTTTGTTTGTTTGTTTTGTTTTGTTTTGTTTAGCTATGGTGCTTTCTCCTCTTTTTGTCTGTCTGTCTCCTCCCCCCCCCCCTTATTTTTACATTTATTGCTTATCTTAATCTCTAAGGGATATACTTGCTTGACCTGGAAAAAAAGCATGATGATGACCACACAGATGCTTCAGAGTGAGTGAGGTTTTACATCACTGATGCAAAATAGAAGTATCAAATTAATATATAACGAGCCTTATTACAATAAAAAAGAAACTTCTTGCAATCATTCCCTCCCATTCAGGATCTAATGGCTATAGCCAAGGTCCCATAGTTAGGACTGTTACTACTCTGATTTTGTGTGTTGTGATGGTGTTTAAAGGCCTTGGATCCATCTTGCTAAACACTGTATGCATCCTTCACCCAAAGTGCTTGTGATCTAAAGGTAAGTTGGCATGCAGCTGATGAGCACTACAGAGGTAGGAGAGGCATTACCAGAGTAATGATCAGCATGGGAAGCAGTGTTTGTATTGCACAGCTGCTGCTTCAACTAGAACTTTGTGGCAAAGCACCTTCAAGTAATCTGTTTGGCTTTCTGTGCCTCTATTTCTCCATCATAAAAGGAGAATACGTATAGCCATCTCAAGTGTGTTGTCCTGCTTATGAAGTTCATGTAGTTTTTGGATGAGGATGCTATTGTGATGGCATAGGCATTATTTTTGTTAAAAAGGGCTTATGATGTAAGTAGAACTATCTTATTTTTTTTTCAGTTCGATGGTCTGGTTAAAATCATCATAATATAGATAAATCATGACATCAGATACAGTAAGGGTCACTTTAAAGATCACTTGATTCATTATCTGTCACTTTTGTTCTTTCCCTCTTCATTTTGTTGCTCATTTCCCTACCACTCATTATGTTTGGTATGAGGGTCCAGTGATGCATAGATCCTAAACAGCCAGTGTTTCTGTTGAAATCCATCTGTAGGGATGTGGTATGTTTGAAAAGCAAACAAACAAAAAAGCAAAAAACCCCCAAGGAAGTATTGGTGAGATAGCACAAACAATTGACTAATTGACTATTAGGTGTAGTTCAGGAGTTTTAGTACTAGAAATGTTCATATTAATTGTTTACAGAAATCTAATCAACTAGGGGAAAACTCTCCAGGTTCTGTTTGTTATTGTTATAGCATTAACACTGTAGTTTCTACTTTGTGCTTCTGTCTCTCATGGATTCCAAGATTTCAAGCCTTAAAAATGAAAACATACAAAAAATAGGAATTTAAATCCCACTTTTGTTGCTTATTTCGGTCCTTACTTATTGAAAAATAGAATAGTCTCACTAGACTTATAAGAACTAAGATTAGCATCAAAACAAACTCTTTTCTCATCCATAACTTAATCGCTCTTGTGAAATTTAAAAAACTTTATTATTTTCCAGCTTTTTCTCCATAGACCTTCCCTATATATAAAGTGTCTTTTGGAACATATGTTTAATACAGAAGTTCAGAGTCATAAACAGATGTCCATATATGCTCATGGTATGGAATTAAATACTTTCATGACAAAACAGGGTGTAACATAAATCTCTTTGGTTATATCATTTTAATTGAGCAAGAGTTGCCTGTAGAAACACTGGTCAAGTTATGGTTTTTTTTTTCCCCTTTTAATAAGGGAAAGGATGATGCAAGTGCAAATTGTTGTAATGCTGAAATACTGTAGGTGTAGTTTCAGTGGGAGAATAGTACAGTCAGGACTAATGTCTCTGATATCTCATCCTGGTGGTTATCTGAAAGTAGTAAAATTCCATTCCAAAGCACATGCTTCAACTTGCCACTCTATTGTTTAACTACCATCAAAGGAATGTTTAATTTAAAGATAATATTAAGAAAAGCAAAGACTTATTTTTCAGAGCTTCATCAAACTATGCTTTCCTTCTCACCTATAAATGGTGTCTGAGTTCCTCTCTAGATTATGTTGGTGTAAAATAAGAGAAAGCTTGTCAGGATTTTGAGGCTAGCCACATATTTAAGCAGTCCAACTCCTAACTTTCTGACTTTGAGACATCCTGAATTTCATTACGTGTCTTTATGTTGTTCCTCAGCAAGAGTTATTCAGCCTGATACACTGGCAAAGCAAAACTTTAATTACCTTTCAGTACTGCATCTGAATGTACATGCCTTTTTAGGAGAAGGTAGTCTCATTTGCAGTAAAATCACTTCTCCCTCCAAATCTGTGCAGCAAAATAATGATAGTGTTGCAAATCTGCATGCGTTTCTAAATGAGAGAAGTATTTAGCCCTATACTATTGGCATGTATCCTCTATAATATTGAACTTTTCAATAGGGTCCTTAAAGTTAGCAGAACTCAGATATACACAACTGTATTCATATTCCTTGGTGATGTTAAACTTTCTGTTGTTGAAGGGGAAGTGCTGGGCTTGCTAAACACATTACTTATGTGAAACCTGCTAACTTATAAATAATAAATGTGCTGTGTTATCTGTATAATGGTTTCAGGCAGCAAGCTGCATTGTTTATTTCTCTTGAGTATATTTTGGTTATAAATATTTTTGAAAGACAATTTAAAAATTGCACGAATAGGTTTAAAAGGAATACAGCAGTTTCTGTTAATTTTATCTTATGAATTTCTATTGCAGAGTGAATTACCACAGGTACAGAACTTCTTGGAAACCTGTTGTGGACTGGGTACAGCACATCTCAACAGGAAAGGTGGTGTGAACACATCATAGCTTTGGTATTTGATGCTCCGGGCAAAGACTGCAAGACCAAGAAAAATAACCACCTGTAAGTAATATCTGCACTTAGTCACCCAGTCTGGTAATGTCTGCATAGGCACATACCACTGCTTACATTTATGTATTTTGCAAATAATTGAGCAAGGCAATGAATACAGCTAGTTTTAGTCAAAGATTTTCAGTTGTAACTGGAACTCTGAAGAGCTGAACTTACTGAAACCTCAGTTAGATTGAACCTCAGATTTTTTTCATGCTATCAAACAAAAATAGCTGAAGACTAGTGAGCTGGGTTAAAAAGAAAATTGCTACCTTTATTGCTGACTAAAATGTTCAGCTCAAATATTCAAGGAATAGGGCTGCTCAAGACACTGAGCTCTGCAAATGGCTGTGGCAACTCATGAGCTTCCTTGCAGACCTAGCTATCTCTCTGCAGTGTGACTTGTCTTTCAGTTGAGCAGTATGACCTCTAGCCATAAAGATGATCTTGTGCGTTGCGTCTTAAATGTTACGCTGTGCCCAATGGCTTGAGTCGTGGTAGTGCAGCGGTTAGGTCACATCTCATCCAACGGCTCAAAGACAAATTTTCTAATCCATGATAACACTTGTGTTCAGCCTTGCTAACTCTTACTGCTACCAAGTTTAGTGGTGGCTGATCTTCTGTGCTCCCACCCATCCTTCTTCCTTCCCTCACTGAACAGCTGAAAGCTTTGAATCCATACACATGGCAGTGTTAGAAACTACTGCTAACTTTACTGTCCCTTGGAGCTGTGCCATCTGTAATGACAAGTCCTCTGCAGTTCAGGATTCGTAGAGAGAAATCTTCTGTAAAGCTGGCCTCAGCTAACCTGTCTCCAAACACCTTTCCCAGCATTCACTGCATATCTGAAAGCCACTACTTGTGCTAGCCCCATTCAGACTCTATTCTATGGGTCTCTGTTTGAGATTGCTATTCCCTGCTATGGAGCACTCACATCTTATTTCACACCTGACCAGAGAAGGTATGCTGGTTTCTTACCTGCCTTTCAATTCCACAAGTGCTTCTAACTAAAGGCCAACAAAGTGGTACCATTCAGGAGTTGTCTTCCTTAAACATCACTGCAGTTTGCAGATGCATGTCAGTGTCTGGATTTCAGAAAGATTTTGCATATCTAATTTTGCCATGGCCTTAACATTTATTTAGATTCTTATTTCATATTAAAAACAAGAATGCATTTTGTCATCTTCTACCAGAAAAAGATGATTGAATATCTGACTTTCCATTTGTTAATAATTCTTCTCATGACAGCTATTGCTGTGGAAATTCTATTATGGTTGAGCAGAAAAATAAATGAGTAGGTTTGCAGTCCAGAGATGTATGCTCAGGGTGTTCCACTGTCGTTTTTAGAAAATTCTATTCTTATTTTAATTAAGCTCCCTGATCAATTTTAGAAGAAAATAATACACTGTGATCTGTGATAAAACACTGTGAAAATGAGGATAAGAAGTTGCATCACTCAATAAGCAAAAGGAAAATTCAGCTGCTCAGCCTGCCATGTGTGTTGCAATATGCCAAATGCAAGAGATAGTGTGAGCAGAAAAATATGCTTTACTGGATTCCAAACTACCACTATATTTCTTGCAGAGAGACTTGAAGTGCAAATCAGCTCACTAGTTCATGAAATGAAGTATCACTTGTCTTTTCTAAGGAAAGAGATAAAATTGTGCTAATAGGAAAAAAACCAAAAAACAAAACTGTGATCAGTTCATCCAAAAAAAAAAAAAAGAAAAGAAATAAGCCTCCTGCTGCCCAAATATGGGGAACCCTATAGATATGTTGAAATTGCTTGCATGTGAAAAAAAGTGTGTGTAGTGTGTGTTTCTGTTAAAACTTCCTCCAGCTTTCTGCTGTCTAAATTCCTGTACAGCTCTATAAGAAGCTGTACATAACGTTTCAGAGCTAAGGGAACTTACAATTAAGAAACATTTTTGCTGATTTATGGCACTGCAACTTTTGATCAAGATGCATTACATCTCAGCAGGGCTGTAAGGCTTTTTGGTTGGTAATTGGATAAATACAGAATTTACAAGGAGTATTACTTGGTTTTCATAATGCCTTGCATGTTTGACAGGCTGCCTTCTATTTGCTGTACTGTGTAGGACCTTAGGATGCTTTTGAAATTTGTCCCACTAGTGGCCTGAGTTTGATTTTTGAGCCCACAGAAACAAGGTTTCCTTTGTCTTCAGGTGGTGTAAAGATACCACTATTTGGTCCACCAGCAGGATCTTATGTTTAGTAAAAAATACAAGTTCTTTGGTTTTACGAGGGTATATATTTTAAGTCATTTTGCAGAATTAAGAAAAATTGTGAAGGAAATTGAGCTTAATTGCATTGGCCATGTTGAAGATGGACTGACTGATGAGTGATAAAAAGTTCAGACATGTTTGATGAAGCATAACTCAGATATAGTTGTAATACAGGCATAGGTGATCCTGTTGGAACAGAGATGATGTGATTGCTCCTAGTAAGTGAGACATCTAAATGGAGTCCCTTTTAAGGAATATATAGCACCAGAGAATACTGCAGGTGTCAAGTGCATATTCTCACAGCTTATCTCAAGTAATGCTTCTTAAATGGTACACTGAGGCACTAATTTATGTAATTTGCCATCAGATGACATAAATTCTCTGACAGCTTTTAACTACACTGAAGCAAACATTCTTGGGATAGGTTGTCGAATTGGAGCCAGCTAGTTAATCAGGTGTTAATATGAGGTTTTGACATGATTTACTACCTGCTGGTAGCTTGTACTGGGACGGTATTGTCCTTTTGTATGTACTGTATAATAGCTTTAAGCTGTCCTTGGACAAGGCCCTACTGTAAACAAGCTGTCTGGCTTAACTAGGATAGCCTGTAAAAATATGTTAATAAAAACTGAAACTGAAATCACTGTAAAGAATCCTATTCCTACTATTTCTGCTTCCCAAACTGCTCCCATCCATAAAGTATAGTATATGCTCTTAACTCTTGCTGTGCTGATGCTTTACTGATGCCTGCTAGTTTTGTAGTGCTTGTTTCAAAACTGATAAATCATCACATTCCAATTCTACTAGCTGGATTTGTGTGAATTCTCTCCTGCCTGGATGTATGCAGTGCAGAAATTACCAGTGAAATAAAGCTTATTTTCAAGGGGTCAAATAACTTCCTTAGCACTTTTCTTTAATGTCCTGTGATACAGTCCTAGCTTAGTCAGTCTATGGAGTGACTTGCGAGGTAGTGCTTATGTGTAACCAAGAAGTTACTACATTTGAAAATGAGACAACTTGTGTTTGGAATTAGTTTTCAGTGAGTTCGTTAATAGGCTTTGCTTTTGTATCTTGACCTTATATGGAGTATAATTTTTAGGAAGACATTCTGAAAGGCATAATCAGACATCATTCATTAAGGGCAAAATCTACTATATTATCTGGCTTGGAGAGATGCAGAAAATGCAAGTTCTTGCAGAATTAGGTATCATTCCTTTAAAATGAGACTCTTCTCAGAGAAATCACTGAATTTTATAGGCAGGAAATCAATACTCTTCAAGGCCTCTCAGTGTTGGTAATGGTCAATGTTGGTAGTCATCGGTGCCTACCAAGAGCAAAGTCGGTCCAAGACTTAAAGCTGTAGATGCCTTTTGAGATCAATAGGTATCGATGCCTATTGATAGGGATTGAGATCAACTGATATCGATGCCTCTCAACATTGGGAGGTATCGATGTCAATATTGGTTGATGCCTACTGATAGCAAAATTAGACAAGATCAAAAGCTATTGATGCCTCTTGAGATCAAGATGTATTGAAGCCTATTGATAGGGATTGTTATCTATAGATATCATTCCACACCAATACGTATGGAAATTGGCTGCTCTCAATATCGAGAGACCTTGATGACTATCAATGTTGATAGTCATTGATGCCTACAGAGAGCAAAAACAGTCTAAGAGCGAAAGCTTAAGATGCCAGTTGAGATTGAGAGCTATCACTGATTAGTGGCAGAGATGGATATCAATAGTTATTGAAGACTATTGATTCCTATTGATATCAATCTGTATTGATAGCTATGGAAATTGATAGGCATCAATGCCTGTCAAGATCAAGAGATATTGATCTGTATCAGAAGGGATCGATACCTATAGATGTCGATCACTAGCAATACATATGGAAATCTATACTCCTCAAGGCCTCCCAATATTGGTAACAGTCAGTGTTGATAGTCTTCAGTGCCTATCAAGGGCAAAATTGGTCCAAACCCGAAAGCTGTAGATACCTCTTGAGATAAAGAGGTATTGATGCCTGTCAACATGGATTGATAACTATGAATATTGATCCCTATCGATAGGCATGGAAATCAGTTGGCATTGCTGCTTCTTGATATCAGGAGGTATCAATGTTGATACCATTTGATTCCCACTGATAGCAAAACTGGGCCAAGACTGATAGCTATAGATGCTTCTTGAGATTACGACATATCAAAGCCTATTGACAGGGATTGTTATCTACAGATATCATTCCATAGTGATACATATGGAAACCAATAGTTATAGAGGCCTCAATATTGAGACCAGTCAGTGTTGATAGTCATTGATACCTCCTGAGAGCAAAATTGGTCTATGACCGAAAGCTATTGATGCCGCTCGAGACTGAGAGGTATTGAAGCCTATCGATATAGATTGATGCCTCTCAGTACCGGAAATTATCGATGTCGATATCATTTGATGCCAACCAATAGCAAAATCAGTCTGAGACCAAAAGCTATAGGTGACTCTTGAGACTGAGAAGTATTATCAATGCCTATCAATTGGTATTGATAGGCAGGGGATGGGATGTTTAGGAGACCCTCATGGGAGACAGTTACCCACAGGAAAGGACCTTGTCTTTCTTACCTCCCTGCTCTTGCTGGAGGAGCTATGCTTCTCCTGGAAGGACTTTTGTGTCTGCAAAGAGTAGTCCTAAAAGTTAAGCACAATGATGTTTTGGAGAGATTCTGGTTCATCCCTGTATTCTGATGGCCCAACCCTGAAACTCTGCAAAGTATTCCCTGGAATATCAGTACTGGAATTTTAGCTGGATCTCAGAGGAACCCCCAGGAAGTTCTAGAGGAAACACATGATTCCCCAGTTTGAATTCTCCTCTGCTCATTTTGGTTGAAAATAAGCTTGTGACATCCTTCCTTTTTTTTTTCTTTTTTTGTTAATTAATACACAATTTGAATGAAATCCAGGCATTCAGAATGTTATTATGAAGGGTTTGGATTGTGCCCATAGATGGAATCCATACTTTTTTTTTTGAGTGCAGCTGTTAAAGGCCTTTAAAAAGTGACTTGAGGGCCTGAAAGTAAGCTTGAGATGAACTGTAAATTGATACAACAGATCTCCATGGTTCTCATCACAAATACAAATTTCAGATTTCTGCATGGCAGAGTTTTACTAAACGTCCTTATTTCAGATATTCTGGTTACACTAATCTTTCATGTACTTCTAAAAATTGGCTGCACAGCAAGTCATCAGATATTGATATGATTTAATAATTGAAGAGTGAGTCCTGGAAAACTTGAATGAGAAGAATAAATCCTGCAAATAGATGTATTTGCAGCATAACAGTTGATTTAAAACTTAAAAAAAGAAAAAAAGACTAATGGTTTTGGTTTTGTGTTACAAAAGAAAGCCTGAAAAGTTATTCTTCCTGCTTGATTCCTAAATTATAGATGTATGTGGTCTTTTTTCTGGAAGATTTTTTTCTCTGAATGCTGCAGGACTCACTCTAGTGATTGTGCTGTTTAAAGGTTCGGTGCAGTTTGGAGAACTTTTATAGGAGCATTGAAGAGAGAAATACTGGGGGTGCAAACTTAAGTTTGAAAGAAGCTTGCAAACAAACTTCTTGATATGCAAACACGGGTTTCTTGTTACATTTTTTTCTTATTGTGATTAATTTAAAGCCCTTGTGATAAACTTGAAAAGATTGATGGCGGGTAGTTCTAGGCATTGGTAGCAAAAGTGAAATTGCTGGGTCAAGAAAGCAAAGCTGGCATCTGAGGCAATGTGTTCACTACCTAAAAAAGATATGTTTTTATAGTGGTTAATTCCAGTGAATTATGTCACTTTAAAACACCTTAGCTAACTGAATTTAGTTATCTCATTTTAAGATCTCAGTGGAGGCGAAGCACGGGTGTTTACTTCAACTAAAGACTTGGGCCAGAAATTATGTTTGTATGTGACTGAGGAGAGAAAGGGAGAGACGTAATGTTGATATTGATCTCAAATGCTTATGCTGAGGTAAAAGCTATTTGTGACTCCTCTCTGCAAAGATCTTATGAAATAGTAGATAAGCTAGTTGTCTTGCTGTGAAACACAGTTTTCTGATGATGAAGACATAGTTGCAGAAAGGAATGGATTTCTGATCAGACAGTTTAAATCATACAGGCCTTGTGAGCTCAAAGGCAGCATTTCCAGCTATTTCAGTTTAGCAGATTTTCAATATACTTGTTTTTATGAACAACTGTTCAACTCCAGCAACTCATAGGTATTTTGGAGAACTTCGGGTAAGTCCACAAAGTACTTTGTCAGGTAAGAATGAGTAATTTTGAGATGGCAGAAAGCTAGAAGTAATTGAAGATTTCAAACAGCCTGAAAATGGTAGCAGTTGGCAGTATCTGGGGCCTTCTCTGGAGATATATATTTGCAGTCTTCTGGTTAGTGCCACTTGAAAGGAAATAGTCAAAAAGACTTTTGGTGGAAAAAAACATCCTTAAGTTTATAGAATGTTTTATTTTTAAAAAGTCCAGCTCTATTTCCTTTGATTCGTATGAATAGAGCCAATTCTGATGGCTGTAGAAGAACCTATTCCATAAAGGGTGACTGCTTTTCAGTGAGAAGAGGGGAGGAATAGGATTTTGTAAGTTAGCGTGTGCATTTTTTTGTTTGCTGTGTGTTCTGTTTTTTTAGCAGCTTGGTGAAAACACAAGGAATAGAAACTAATTCTTACAACATGACTGTCTAACAACAATGAAGGCAATCATGTAATGTTGCATGTCAATGAGCATCAATGGACATTGGGGAAAAAATAAGGACAAATTATCAGTTGTTAATGTGTGAAACTGTCACCCTCCCCCAGCACGCTTCCATTTATTTTTAGTTGCTCTACTCTGGTCTACACTAGCTTATGTGTGGGTTGCACAACATATTTCTAACAAGGTAAAGCTGTATGTTTTCTCACTCACGTAAAAGGTGATGGACTGTGGCCTTTGGAATGCTGTTTCCTACCTCAAATGCAATAGTCGTGATAGCTATGTCTTGCAAAACATTTTGCCCAAACTTGTCTCTAAATTTTTCATTGACGTAGTTCAAATTCATCATTCACTTTCCTCCGTAAGCCAATGAGACTCAGGAGGGAGTCATGGCAGAAGCTTAAGGCTTATCATGTAATACAGTATTTAAGCTGCATGCCTTTTGTATCCATTAAAAGCACTGGGGAGTAATGAAAGCATTTTAATGGATTTCTATGTTCATGATTCATAGCAGAACCATGAATCACTAGAGGAAGCCTGATTACCCAGTTTTCAGCCTAAGTAGTGGTAGTCTATATTATTAACTATAGTTTTTCTCTGTATATGAAAAATTATTTGGTTAACATGAAAGAAAATGAAACTAATCAATTGAGGATGAATGGTGTTATCACTTTTCCCCATTATATTTCTGTAATGAAGAAGATGCATGATAATGCAATTCAGAATCAGTTTGGCAAACACAGAATTAGGTCCTAAGACCAAATCTTTGTTTCCCAAGCCAGTGTGCTTCTTATCCTTTCTCTGAAAAACTGAAGCCATTCTACAATGTGATTTTTACAGTGTATATGAGTTGCTTATGAGTCCTCTTTTCACATTCACTCCTAAATTAATATTAGTGATAAAATAAGTGGTATTTTCCTATAAATACATTCAATAAGTATCACAGTAAGGCAGGCGTATGTTTATTAAAAGTTAAGGCAAAAAGACAGGTTAGATCTGCCTGTGACATGTGGGAAATCTCTTAGCATGTAGAACAATTACTCTGTGGAACTTCTAGAAACCGTGCTACTTAGCATATTGAAATTAGATTGTAAAAAAAATTGCTAGGGGTATACAAAGTGGACTGTCTTGTCCATGAGCTGTTCCAGGTAACTGCACAATTTTTGGTATCTCTAGATTATATGCCTGAGACCAAGAGCAGAATTCAGTCTGCAGGCAGAACTTGCAAGTGTTTCAGTAAAGCAATTTAGAATATCCTTGATCTGAAATAACTTAATTCAATACTTCTATTAATTCTTTTGACAAACTTAACATATTGACCTGACCTATGATCCCCATAGAATTTGTCTAAGGAGAGATTGTAGGAAGCTTCTCCTACTGTTCATCTGAGGAGTTCGGGAATCATGTTATAAGCTGGATAGAGAGGGTTTCTCATATCCTATATCTTGTATATGTTGCCTGTGTCTTATCCACATAGAGTCACATAGCATGATTGTAAAAGTGCCGTGGTCCGAGTTATCCTGAGTCCGCCACCAAGTTAACAATGCCTAAGCTTTGAAAGTTAGTGATTCCTCTAACTTCCTTGCCACCATTTCACTGTAGCGTTGTGAGGGCAGCAATATTCTCTAATTCAGAACATATGACTAGAAAGCTACTACTTAATAATGCTGACAAATACAGAATTCATAGATGATATGTCAGCATATGGATCATTGCCATCCGTGACAAAAACGGCGCTTATGACTTGTAGCTCACTTTTTTTTTTTTCTTTTAATGCAGAGGAGCCTAATGTCTCCCTTTCTAGTAAGGCTACTTTTCTTTGTTCCAGCATTGGCAATGGGCCTTAATTAGGCTAAGTTTCATACTTCTCCTTGAAGGTCCTCTACACTGCTAGGGGAAGACATAAGGAGTATTTAATACAGATGGAAATCAGACATGGTGCTCCATCCGAGAGACAATAGCTCTGTTCAAATTGGGTTATTAAGTCATTAAAAAATGAGGAGAGTTACTTCAAAATAGCAGAATGAACAGACATGTCCAAACTCTATTAGAAGCTGATCAGGCTGAACAGAAACTCACATTTTCTTGTAAAGTGATAATTGTTTCCTATAGAGACCATATGGAGCTTGACAGGAATAGCTGAAATGGTGTTAGACATGATCTCTCCTTAACTGATCATGAAATTGGTTAATGACTTTTCCCCCACACTGAAGATAGAGCAGCTACAGTGAAGCACACATAGTTGACGATGCTATGAATGCTTTACGTGAGGTTGTAACTGCTTATCTGAGCAATGATGTCAAAATGTCCCACAGTTTTCTAGTGTAAAAGGCAATGCATGCATTTGGGCAGAGCCTGGCCAATGGTGTGCAATTCTTTATAAAACGTCATGAGACTTGCAAAAGATGCGTGGCTTGCAAAAATTAAGAGCTATAAAAATACAAGATTTAATGTGCAGTATTGCTATGAATTGACTGCTTTAGGGCATGGGGGGAGAATTGTCATTTAATTACTACTATGCATAATCTTTTCATTTTTCCTGATTTACTTTCAAAACACAGAAAATGCTGTTTTCCTCCTCTCCTGATTGTTCAAGACATTTTGATTGTTAAAATATATTTTGTATAATTTCTTAGCCTGGCGATGTCCCTTCTGAGTGTATGCTTTAATTTTACTGAAACAAGCTATGATTTAACTGGCTTAAAATTTTCAAGCCTGGATGCCAGTAGCAATGTGCTTGGCTACTGTCTCACCCTAGTCCTGCCAAAGCAGGAAGTGCCTCAGGCTATTCACTTCTGATTTTGTTGGGTGTCAGACCTTAAAACAAGAGATACCGAATCCAGTGTTATTTTTGAGTGACTGCTGGCTCACAGACCCAGTTATCCATACATGTCTCTTCCCCTCACTGAAAACAGTGTATGGAAGTTTCAGATTAAAAAAAAAAAAAAAAAAATCTGCTTGTATTAGCAATGGGAACAGAAGAGGTCTGAGTAGGCCCTGTACCAAAATGTTACCATGGTGAATGTTACACCTCCCAACGACTGTTTCCAGCTGTGTAGAAGATCTTTTCTTGTAACTTCATATTCTTGTCTTTATAGCTGCATTATACAGGGAACTTATTTTGTTTGCTCAGGAAATGTGTATGTTTGGCATCCTGTGGAGCTGGAATAGGTAGTGCCCTCTTTTAGGGGAAGGGTACACTGAAGAAAGAGAAATTATATATTCTGGCTCTGTAAGAATACAATATTTGACACATCTCTTGTGCAAATAAAATAAGTTACCATAGATTACTGTTGTTTTGAAATAGTCTATAGCTAACTAGTTAGCAAAGAAAGAGGGGGGGAAAAGGTGGATGTGCGGCTAAAGACTGATTAATGCGAAGTCTCATGTCAGTGATTAGCATCATTTGTGGTGTTTGACAAGACTATAGGTGTACATGCTCTCCCTAGTTAAAATTATAAGCTGCTTCATATTGAAATGGAAATGCTTATGCCTTGAAATATCATCTTAAAGGGAGTGTCTGCAGTGAACACTAAAGCATGACTTTAGTTCATGCAAATAGTCCTTTTTAAATTAGTATAGGCCAGAAGCCTGAGGCTTATTGCAGAAGGATCTGGGCTTTGCAGCCACAACTGAGCTCTGTTCTGCCATGACTACACCATTAGCAATACCAGAAGTTATTCAAAGGTAATCTAGAGGCTTCCATCCATGGGCTCCAGTTGCTGTGACTGGTAAATGTTATCACAAGTTTAAGAGGTCAGCTGGCATCTGGTAGCAGACTGTGTTCCTCTCTTATTCTACTTACATTTCTGTGGATCCTTTAGGGAATGATAATTTGAGGAGTCCAATTTCCTCAGCTATGTCAAAATCTCCAGCTGATGAGGACAGGCAAGCACTGCGTCCTCAAGGAAAAGGTTGGTGTTTAAGTGATACTTAGGTGTTCTTGTGTTTGGATTTCAGTGCAAAGGTGACTTTCCCCCTGTGTAAGGCAGTGGTGTGATCCCACTTGGGCCATGATCCCTGGGCTTTAAGAAGTTTGACATGCTGTGTGCTTTCTCTGAAGGACTGAGACAAAATTATTCCAAACAAAATTCCCCTGGAATAGGCATGTCCTTTGAGATACCTGTGTCACTGTCAACAGGACTGTCTTTCTCCACATGTTACACTTTCATCACATCTTTATTTAAATATCTTTGAACGAAACGAATGTCTCGGTCAAGAAGGAGAGCACTTGCCCCTTGATTGGTTGAATCTGGCTTGCAGAGGACGGGGCTTTGTTGCTGCAGGGGTGGGTAAGAAACATATTAGCTGGTATTCTGTATCCCTGTCTATGCATAGCTCTCTTGCCACTTTTTTTCTTCGAAACCCTCAGATAAATCTGCAGTATTGCTGAAAAAGTCAGTAATAGAGATGCTGAGTGAGCCAGAGCAGTAAGAAAGGAGCCTACCCTTGGAAGGGTGGGAGGGAAGCCCCGGGGTAACATACTGAATGTTTTAATAATATGTCCATGATTAATAAATTCATAAGAATCTGTGCTTATACAACAGTACACTGAGCAGACCAGTCAGTGAGCACTTGAAAAGCCTAGTTTTATTAGATGAATAATTATGCAGGGCTATTTTAATTTCACAAGAGACGTTTTGGCATATAACCTGAGCCACTTCATATGAAAAATTATTAGTAAAGTTTATATGAAAAGTAAGTTTATATGAAAAATTATTTTGTAAAAACCTAGTATTGGTAGAAACAGTTTCATGATTTTAAAAAAAAGTACAAATGCCATTTTATTTGAAATTAAAATCTTTTTGCTTTTTGCAACAGAATATTGCAGCTGTACTACTGGAATAATCAAAAAGCAATAAACTCATCAAAGAATGAAATGAGTGCATTTTATTTTAGTTGTCTGATTTGACTGGAGTATATAAATTTACCTCATAAAAGAGGTGAAGAGAATAGTTTTTCAATACTCTTCTGAAGGGTTTGTGTTTAAAACTGGTGTGATATTTAGTTTCTGTTTTTAAATATGGCTTTTAATTTGAAATTCTCCACTCCCAACATATGCAAGGAATAGCCAAAACCATAGCTACTATTAGCACATCCATTTCTGTTTGTATTTTTACTCTTAGTGTAATGATTCGGCATTTCTTCCTAGCTTTTAGTTACAGAACCAAAACCACAAAATAAAAGCCTCCTAGAGTAAGGATATGCTTTTCTCTTTTCCTGTAAGGTTCCTGGACAGCTTGCTTAGTTGCTGGGTTTACAAGGACAGCCCAATAGTCAGCAAAGGCAGCTGAGGCAAACTTGCATCACATCCTGAACATTTTGCTATCTGAAGTCCAGACTTCAAGTTCAGCCAGTTCCCCTAAGGATAAGCTCATTCCTTTTGGCCAGACCAATGCTTAGCAAATAAAATCTTGGTGCTCAAAAGGCTGAGGACATGATAAGCTCAGATACTTAGCCATATCACAATCTGTATTGAGTTGCTCATTAACACTGATAACCTTTAAAAGACATTCCTCCTCAGGTCTGAGCTTGCTCAAGATCTCATACCTCTCAAACTACACTGTCAGGTGAACAACAGCAGAGCAATAAGGATTGATCTCCTGTCCTCTGTTCTGGAAAGGGTACATTTTCCTCATGAGTTTTGAGATCTCAAAATGGCAATAGTTTTTTAGTGTTTGTGTGAAATGTACAGAATTTTTTGCAGTGCTCATTCACTCGTCTGAGCCTGAGTCCACTGGCATTTCTCACATGGAGAATGTTATCTGTTCTTTAAACAAGAAAATGTAAATTAATGTCTTTTATAGGATATCCTTATTCAGCAGATTTCTTACAGACTTAGTTCTATATGTAGGCAGAGGCAGATTCTGGACTGAAGCCATTCATTTTTCTCCCTACAGTGAAAATCATTCATTATAGCCTACGTAGTTTTACTTGAAGTCTATCAGCTTTGTTTACTGTAAAGAATTCAGCCTTCTAGAAACTTTTCTATCTTTTTCTGGAATGCTATCTGGATGATAGTCACCAGCCCCAATTCTTGCACCATGGTACCTTGGCAAATGCATTTTATGTTAGATGTGAAGTCCTTTCATCAAATCACAGAAACTTTCAAGCCAGGAGTGTTCCTTTCAAGGTCTTAAATCAAATATACTGAGGGCCTGAACCATCTACCCTTCCACTGATTTTTCACACGGTTTGTTGCCCCATGTCTTTAATAACATGGTCAGTTTTTTAGCCTAGCCAACATATCATTGACTTTAACAGCATGCTTAGTATGATGCTAAGCCATTAAACAGAATGGTTCCCTGTAGAGTATGGTACAGTAACCCTAATCATGCATCGTACAGAGAAAATGTTTCTCTCACTGCCCCTGCTGGTATAACTGCTCTATGTAAGAGGCAATACAGCAAATAACTTTGACCAAACCGGACTTTCCTCACTCTTTCTGTGGAGGCCTAAGAAGAAAATGAGATGGGGAGGAGAGCTGGACGCCCTTTTTCCTCACCTGTTCATCAGCATCTCTAAGATGCATGGTAGGAGCAATCCTTACGCTCTGCTAAGCACAAGGAGTCGAAGTTTCACTGGCTCCCGGGTTGGGTGATGTGCTGGAGGAAAGATTCTTTTATTTCTTCCTCTCAGGACCTGTCTTTCATCAAATTTTAAGGCACTGAGCCTAATTTTGCCCTTAGGCAGGTACTTCAGAGCTCACAGACAAATTATATGGATAAAACAGCAGTTTTCTTGATATTTTCTCGCTCTCTTGATTGTGCTGTCTTAAAGAGAATCCTCATGGAAACCACAGGATCATGTGTGAGCCCTCTGTAATTGCATTCCACATTAAAGCAGTAAATCAGTTTCTTTCCTGAATGTGCTTATTCTGTGTGGAAGCTGTTGGGTAATTTAGTCCAAAGTCAACTGAACATCTTTAGTTACTTCAGATATAGCATGTCCTAGAGATAGTTTCAGTTAATATTTGTTCAGGGCCCTCTAAATCAAGTAGCCAGTCTGCATGTTCAGTAAGTGTCAGTTAGAAATATCTCTAATTATGTATGTGAAAAGTAACCTTTAGAACTGTTGTGGTCTGATGGATAATAACATCCCCTGAAACAGCAAAACCATTGGATCTGGGTTCTTTAGATCTTCCTTGCTTGGCACAGTGCTTTAATTTATATCCTTTCCTTTTGACCTAATGTCGTGAATGGGCACGATACCCACTGCTGTGGAACATTAAGTCACAACTGTGAGAATCTGTTTGAGGGACACAAAAAAAGTGGTCTTTGTTAAGCAGCTGTTGCAGATTTTATAGCATGTACTTTCAATGTTCAAAGCCCAGTTCTTCTGCTTCAAGGAAGCACATGCTTAGGAATAGTATTTAAACATAAACAAGATTTATGCACTTCACTGAATTGTAAGCTGGTTGTGGTCTTTCAAACAGTTGTAGGGCTTTTTTAGTTAAACCAATAGTGGAGATAAGGATGATTTACTACTCACCAAAATAATCCTATGTTCCTTAATGGGTGAATATGGAATAACAAAGTGGATGTTTTGTAGAAAATGCAGACTATTACCATCTATTGATGAGACCTATGAAAGCAAATGATCGGTAATATGTAGTATAGAACAATACGTGAATAGGACCAAAACCCATAAATACATAGAATTTGATTATAATGTTTACTTTCTTACCTGTGTAAAGATGACAGATTATATATTACACAGCATAATAATTATAGGGAATAGTTAACTCATAAATGATCAGTGAATGTTGTAAGTATGGATTTAAGTTATACTTTGACAGGAAGATTAGTGATTAATCTGTTGACACTTAGTAAAGCATGTTCTTGGATTTAAACCGGTGGTGGAATAGCTTTAGTAACTGAATTGAAGGACTGTTAATAGGACAATGTAGAGGAAAGTTGCACTGATGTGCTTGCTTTGTTTCTGCTGGATAGAGGTACAAGTTTGGCTGAGACATCAGTTGCATCGTTGCAGCCTTGCCTGCTCTGGTAGAATTGCATTTGGTTCACGCTGGTGCAGATGAGATTAGATTCAAGATCTTTGCTTCAGGAAGGTTGCCAGTGGCATTTTTTACAAGCACTGCATTCACTTATGATGGCAAGCAGAAACACAGCATATACATATGTTATTAATTTGCCTCTTATTGGCAAAAATCTGCTCTCCTAAAGAGTTCACTATGTTGTAATAAAGCTGGAGAACAAAGAAATTGCTACTTCTCTCCATATAAAAACATGCGTAATCTCCAGTGAGTAGTTAACATTTGGGGAACATAGGAAGAACCCTGATGCTGGCAACATCTGTCTAGCATGTGGAGTCACATCCATCGTGGCTGGGTTACCTTCCATAGACTTTTCTTGCAGTTAAGTTGGAAGAAAAAATTGTCCTTATGTGCCCCAGATAAGTTGATCTTTTTTCTTTAGCTAGCAGGAGAGGAAGGCTCTCAGGCTTACAAAATGATTAAGATGGAACTTCCAGAAACATTTTGTTACCGAATTCTGTAGTCATTTGTTTTTCTGTGCTGCATACCTTTTCATTATTTATATGGTTCCCATTGTTGCTACCATTCATGGAAAGGCAAATAGCCAGCAAAAGAGTTTGGTAGAGTACTCTGTCTGTCTGCGCTTTTGCTTGCAGTCAGAAAGGTTTTGAATCCACAGCCTAAGACTTACATAGTCAGTTCCTGTTTAAACTCTTCTTATGCTTTTAAGGATTCACTTGAGGGCTTTATGAGCTGCATTAATGTAAATTCCTTCTTTCCAGTTTTTCAGTCACAAAACTGGATTTCTCCGGACCACCAGCAGCTTGTTGTTTGAATTATTTACTGGTGTGCAGACAGAGCTCAAACCTGTGGCCATTTTCCATGACAAAGAAGCCAGAGACTCTTATCGTTAAATCCCTGTGCTCAGTCTTAGATCAAGATTTCCTGTATGTCTTGTGAATGCTGTTTTTTGCTTGAACTAGAAAAGTATTAAAACTACTGGAGGGTATATTTCTATAATCTTCTCGTATGCACTCCATCACACTGATTCAGAACATAGGTATAATTACAGCATTCCATGAGGGTGCAGAATTTTCTCACTGAATACAAGAAAAATGAGTAGATCTGGTCTTGCAGCTAAGTATGAGATTAGAAGCGTGGATAGCTAAGTTGTGTTTTCAGCTCTGTCAAGGACTTGCTATGTTATCTGGGATGAATTACTTTTGGTGACTCAGTTTTCCCATTTATGAATAGGAATAATATAGTTTGCATATTTGTTTTCTCTCTCTGTAGAAGATAATTTTATATCCAAGCAAATATGAAATGATAAATCATGACAACCAGTAACTATCCTTGGCCTCAGAAAGGCAGACTAAGAAGAAAAGGGATTGGTTTTGTATTCTCATTTTTTTTCTTACTATGGAAAGGCAATAATTTTAAATTATAATTAATAAAAAATCTATCTTTTTAAGTATTGATTTGTTAATTATGTTGTTTAACTAAATGCATTTGAGAACGCTTCTACCTCACACACAATTTTATCTAATTATATATCAGATGTTTCTGTATTTCTAGTGAGTTAAGCTCATCCTAGAGCCACGGATATGATTGAGATTGGACTACTATGCTCCTCTGTTGTAAGTACTGCCAGGCAGAAGAAATTATAGGTCATAATAGTTCTGCTTCTGTTCTCTAAAGTGGCTGGTTCAGCCATTCTTTGTCTCCTTTTCTCAGTAAGGTTAGCTAAGAAATACTTCAGGCATTAACTAGTACTCTTCCAATTGGTAGGTACTGCCATAAACAAATCTAAGGACTGTTGTGTGTACAATTGTCTATCAATCAAAATGGGACCCTAAATCTCCACAGTTTTGCCCTTGCAATCTCAGCAATGTCTGTTTTTACAGTTGTTTCTGTATCAGACTTAGTTGGCTTGTGAAACTGTAGGCCTTAACGCTGTAATCAAGAAACTGTAACCTATCCCTCTTCAGGACAGAACTTAAAAAAACCTCAAAAACAACAACCCCCCCCCTCCCCTTCTAAGCTTATGTTGCTTTTCAGGAAAAGGTTTGTAACCTGCAGGGTACTCATGTTTAAAATGTACAGAAATTTTACATAAATTAGAGTATAAACTGGACCAACCACAGCACAACCATTTTCACTGCTTTGTCAGACTGTTTAATCTGCTGTGGGAAGCAAAACATTTGTCCTGCCTTTGTTGTTAAAAAGTTCCCTGTGTAGGAATATGTTTTTGATGGGTTATTGGGGATAGGGACCAGGAGAGGGCTCCTTAGGGGAACAAAGTTAGAAAGGCAACGCAGTAGCTGAGGTTGGTACCATCACGTTGCAGGGCAGACTCAGTAGCTGGTGAATAACTGTGAAGTAGTAAATCCTCAGGCTTAAAGCTGACTGGGTTTTGTTTTGCCAGGTTCAAAGCTTTAACCCCAGGAGTGACTAATCACTCAAAATATCCACTCCGCTAAGGGAGAGGGGAGAAGCCTGCGAGCTCTGAGGAGGTGTGTGCTAGCTGGATTGCAGGATGATACCCAAGGGCAAGTGGAGGCATGAGGTGTCCTTAGGAGAGAGGTGACGAGGTTCCCCTGGGATGGCTCGCCCAAGGACACCTGACAGCTCTTCTTGTGGAAAGTCCTATAAAGCAGGCAGGATGGCTCTGTGGTCTCTCCTCCTGTGTAGGTGTGGGGGGGTTGCTTTTATTTTTTGCATTAAACGTTGCATGGCAGAATACTTCTGTGTTCTTGTTGGTTCTGGCTGACAGAGCAAACTTTAGGCTGTGGTGATTCTTAGCATTCAAAAGAGACCTGAATGTGTATTGAGTATAGATTATGCATGATCCCTTATATGGTCAAGGATGCACCATCTGGCCTTAAAAATGAGCCCTTTCCTAAGTTCCTGAAAGAAAAGAACTCCCAGTCTCTTACTGACGTATCTGAGACCCCATCTGTGACCTGGCATGTCTTTTAGTTATTTTTAGATTTTGTTTTTTCATTTACTGCAAGGTATATTAGTGGTAATTATGGTAGTCCCATAGATGTAGTAAAAAGAAAAAAATCCCAGTTTGAGTTGTGATACCCCTTATATTGCACTAACTTGCTTTAGGGAAAGAAAGCATTTCAGGATCGATGTTTCTTATTAAGCCAGGAGAAAGCAAGGTAAAGAGTATAAGATATAGTGACAGACTGCTAATTCACATATTATAAAGAGCAAGAATGCAGAATCACCCCAGAGTAAGCAGGGATAATGAGATGTCTTATTTCACACTGATGTGAATCAAGGGGAGATGGAGTGGAGACTAGTATGGTTACAAATTTGAAAAATTGTGTGCGTGACTATAACCTCTTTATATATGCAGAAGGACTACCAAGGAATCTTATATGTAGCTGAAAATATATTATTTACTTTGAAATAAGTGGAGAAGTATTTTAACGTGAACAGGCTCTTAATGTTTACACATTTTACATCTTTACTCTGTGGTTCTGATCACATTGAATCCACATCTGGTCATGTAAGCTGGATTTCTACTACATACTTCAGAGTTTTGGTTGTGTGCCTACAGTTTATGTACTCTTCACTCCTGTGTAGCAAAAACAGAATTAATGTATAACTGAACTGAAGTTTATTACTATTTAAAAACAACTCATCCAGGAAACAGTTCAGCAGTTCGGCCCTTTTCAATTGTCTGAGAAGGAAGCGGGGTATATAGGCATAAAGAGAAAAAGCTAAATTTACCTTTTAGTCTCCCTTTTATATCAGTGTAATCCTGAAACCTTACTAACTATTGGAATACTTAATCAGAAAGGCAAAATGTTCAATTTTTCCTATGTTTGTTTTTTTTGTATAGTAATTCTTTTTGTGTGTCATTTGGGTAGCTACTGGTATCATGACAGCCTACCTGTATCATGAAAGAAGTGACAAAACAGTAATATTCATTAGGAAAAACCACATGCAGTGAAACTACTGGTGTGGGGTATTTTGTCAGGAAGTGTGTGAGTTAAAAATACACACCTAAATACTCCCCTGTCCCATCTGTGCACTGGGGAATTCTTCTGGGGGTGGGGAGAGATGCCTGCGTGTCTGCCCTCCGACCGGGTCAGGCCAGGGAGTGGCTGTGACAGTGATCCGTAGTCACAGTCGGTACCAATGCAGCCCTCGAATCGTTTGCTTTTTTTCACACCGTGGGGTGGTGGCCCTACTTTGTTGGTGGCTGTGGACTTACCTGAGGCAGAACTGGGTGGATATCATACACCAAAGCTTGGTGAAAATACTTTTGGATGCTTGCATTGAAACTGCTGGCGTGTTTTGAGGAGGTGCTGAGAACATTATTGCAGAAATGCAGTCAGGGATGTTCAATTTCATGCTAAAATGGGTCAATTTCTGTTTTTTAGTTTTTGAAGGCTGAAGGTGAACCATGCAGATGGAAAAGCAGGAAACAGATACCGGCTTACAGCGGGAGAAACGGAGATGCTCACAGGTGGAGCCGCACCAGCGCTAACGCCACAGCCAAGTGAAGCTCCCCTCCTTGCCAAACGGCGAGCGGACCAGGCGTGGGGGGCCCCGACCGGCGGCCACCTGCCTCTCCCGCTCGCAGCGCAGGGGTTTTCGGCACAGCCGGTAAAGGGCGAGCGGGGCCGGAGCCTCCGCGGCCGCGGGCGGTGCGCTTGGGGCGGGCGGCGGGGCGCGGGGCCCGCCGGGCGGCGCTGCGAGCCCGGGGCGGAGGCGGCGGGGCGGCGGGCGGCGCCTCCGCCCCTGGGCGGGGCGGGCGGGGAGGGGCCGCGCTCTGCCCGCGGCTCGCGCAGGGCAGCGTCGGCGTCGGGGCTGCCGCTGCCTCCGGGACGCCGCGCAGCGCCCGCCGGCCGGCGGGAGCACAGGTACGGCGCGGCCGCGGGGGGCTGGGGGCTCGGCGGGGGGAGCCGCCGCCGCCCGGGGCAGGGGCAGGGGCAGCCCCCGGCCGCCCTCTTTGTGTGGGGCCGCAGGGAGGGGGCGCCGCGGCGCGGGGAGGGGCTGCCCGGGGCCGGGGCCGGGGCAAGACTGCCGCTTCGGGGCGGTCTGCGGGCGTTGGGGCTTTAATTAGCATCTGGCGGGTGGCTGTGGGCTCTCGGCGCCTTAATTCAGGTACGAGCGCTGGTGTCCGCAGATGCAGAGATGGTCCTGATCTTACCGTGTAAAACAAGAGTGTGTGCTTTTTCTGGAAGGAGACCGTGGCATCTGTTTCTTCTTGTCTAGAATAATTACCGTGTGTGCGAGGCTTCGCTTTATTCAAAGGAACGGGTTAGAGTTTGCGAAGGTGAGCAAACCACGGGAAGAGAGAATCGGCAACTTGGAGCGGGGTGAGAAATTCTGTGATGGGGCGGCCGCTGGAGAGCTGGCCTGGGGAAGGGCTCCCCAGGGCAGCGTCGTTGTGCCGGAGAGCTGCCCCGAGGGGAGCCTCGGTGTAGGCTCGCAGTTAAGACCGTCTGTTCATGGTTGTACATCTGCTGTGGCTGTTTTTTGGGGAAGGGCATTGCTTTGTTCCTGAGAATGGCCAGGCTCCCCGTTCAAAGCAGTGGCAATCCTAGCAGGGCCTTTAGGAAGCAGGGCTGGTGATGCTGTGCCAAAGCACTTTTGGAAAAGCGAGGAAAGTGTGTAAATGCAGTGCTTGCTTGTCTCTCCCGCAGCACCTATGTACTCATGCATACATGCGTATGCATACAGTTTGCTTTTTTGAATAATTTAAGCCTTTGCAACTTCAATCATACAGTTTGCTTTTTTGAATAATTTAAGCCTTTGCAACTTCAATCGATGTGGTTAAGTCAACTGCTATGTATTTGGTCAGGACCACTATCCGAAGGGACGTATGTAACATTAACAGAATAAAGGCTAACTACTCTCAAAATGTGTGTTGAAGTAACTGGTTATTTAACATATAGCCAGATTAGAAATTACCACTGGAAAATTCATAGGTAAGGTAAAATGTCTGACTCTGCAATTTTTATGTTGAGTCATGAGTTTCCCATATCCGGCTGTCCTATTGTTAATTGTGAATTAAGGCTGGCAACAAGCTGCCCATCCTTCCCTAGATGAATCATCACTCTGTCAAGTCCTGTGTCAAAAACAAGGCTTTCCCCCAAAGCACTCGGTGTTAGGGAACAGAAATAGTCTGACCCATCTGTTAAAGTAGACTTCCGTGCTCAGCTGCTTTTAAACATATTAAAGGTAACAGCATTTTTCTCTTCATGTGTTTTTATTTCCAGTTCTCCCAGGCCTGAATTTAAGAATGTCTCTCTTTTAATGTTTTATGCAATGCTTTATGCTGCCTCTGGCTTGGTTCTGTATTAAGATGTAATGGTGGTAGCCTTGCCATTATTCTCAGAGTAACATACAGTGGTCACCATTCGTGTCAGCATTTACCATAGTATGGCAGTTACTGGTGTTTTAGGTTACCACAAATTCCCTCCCGTTCTCAGGAAAGAATGTTTCTGGAAACACCTATGTGGTGCTAGATGGTATATTTGATGGACGTTTTAAAGGCTTCTGCTCTGTAAAGGCACCACAGATTGAGCATTCCATGAGGAAAGGTAAAAGAACTCATGAAAGTATCTTAGACTACAAACTTGCTGATTTGTTGCATTACTTTTTGAAGACACCTTGTCAAATCACATCTGCAGGGAGGAACCGAGCAAGAGAACAATGCCAGGGGATGGTGGTTAAATTTAGCCCTTTTAAACTCTGTGCAAGGCTCAATGGTATCTCCCTTTAGAAGGGTAAGCATACATTACTGGCCTACTAGTGCTTCTGGGAAGGGAAAAGAAAGTCTGGCAAATGAGAGGAGGAAGTGGGAGAGAGAAATTGGAAACATAAGCAAAGCCATTAATTTTTCCCACTGTGCGCTCTTAAGAAACTGCTGGCAATGTTCTGAAGATTCTGCCTCATGGAAGTGTCATGGACTTTCTTCACATGATCCTCTGAGATCATCCGGTTTCTCTGAGCTCTGTGGGAACAGAAATTCCTCATGTTGGATTCTGATCTCATCTTCCTTCAGCAGCAGTAATTGCGGTGGCTTGGGAATCAGAGAGGAAGGTGAAGAAAGCATAAGTGGAACATAGTTTGGAGAACAGCGTATTGCTAGTGTAGGCCAGTCTGGATACTCTGCATTTCCTCCTTTCGTTTGCTCTACATGTTCAGAATTGGGACAAAACGCTAACGTAGTGGCCAATGTTAAACATGCCATCAGTGTGTTAAGCATATTTAGTGCAGCTCACATGCCAGACTGTCCTATAAATCTTGCCTTATATTTCATTCATCCTTTTTGTTGTGTTGATGAAGAACAAATTGAAATGGAAAATAGTGGTTTTGGTGATTTTATGCTTTAAGTATTAGGGAATTTCCTGAGTTTGATGAAAGGCAAAAATAAAGACTTTTTTTCCCTAATAGCTATGTACTGAGTCTTTTACATTCTCTCAGCCTTTTTACCTTTGAAATATAAAGTACCTAAGTAGCTGCTTCTGTTTGCTGGCAGACTATTGGAAAATTTTAGGAAGGCTGCAGTGGTGATGACCAGCCCATGAGTGTGTAACCTGATCCACAGCTTTTTCTCTTCAACTGGGGAAGGAAGTAACAGCTCCTATTACACCCTTATGTAACCTCCATTCGTCTCCTCCAAAAAGAAGGAAACCAGAGCTTGATTTCTGATGTATAAACTAACATCAAGGCATGCATTGTCATAAAGAAGCAGTAAAGAATAACATTAATTTTCTTTTGTTTAGCAGTTCCCAGAATGAGGGAAAAATAAGTAAAACTGAAGTTTTTTCTTTTGTACTGATGTGATAGTGGAGAGGGCTGTGACTCCTTGCCATAGGCTGTGCAACAGCTGTTAAAGAGAGTACTAGAATTCCCACATGGTACTTTTGTGTTTTTTTTTTTTTTCTGGTGGCTTTGAGTATCAGTCTTGAAGCGCTCACCCCTTAAATCTGTGTCCCAGTTTGCCTGTTCGTTGTGAAAGCTGTGTTCTTTCACTTTGTACGATTCCAGGTTTCGGTGCCCAAACCAAGTGTGGGAACTAGGATCTCCTCTTTTTTGCTGTTGGACTTACCTGTTTCTGCCATCTTGGGGGGAGGGGGGAGGGAAGAAAAAGGTGAGATTCTCAAAACTGTTCTGTACGCTTCACCATATTTATTAAAAATTCTAATTTGCTAAAAAGTAGTATTCTCTTTGAATAGAAAAACTATTTCTCACAGGGCAAATCAACTAGGACTTTCTGTGACCCTAGCTGGGGTCCCAGCTTGCATACCTCTGGAGGGGAGTTAGCTCTTGCAGACTTTCCCATCATCTTTGACTTTGGTCTCCTACTGGGCTGTTTCCCCCCCCCCCCCCCCCCAACCAAGTGACTTCTGTTTATTTGCTTACCTCTGGTACCTGCCCCCATCCTCCCAAAGCCACTGGCATGCAATGCTTCCTGCAATCATATGCTCTATCTGGGAGTCAGATAGCTGTGCAATGTGTGGCCTGACCTGCAGGGACCAGCCCGGCCTGTCACAGGACTCTTCCTTGAGTAGAGCTAGAATGTACTTTTACTATCTGCATTGCCATTTTCAGTGACTCTTGCCATTTTTGATACTTTGCTCTGAGTTTGAAGAACCCTGTTGTAAAATCATGCCCTTTAAGCTCACTTTTTGCTTAGCTTTGTTTTAAGTAGCAGTAGAGTCTTTGGAGCTGCCTGCAGACTTGAGATTTTAGACTAATCTATCAGCTGGATGTGGGGCTAGAGTGATCCAAATTGTCTTTTTATGTGTGAAGATCCAGTGGCAAGCTGGATCTGTACAGATACAATCTTTCTGTCTCTCCCAGCTCCTTGTTACTGGGAAATTTCCCATTTGGTATTGGCAAGGCAACTTGTGTCTATTTCTTGATACATCTTAATTATGGTTGTAAAGTCACTGCGAGGATGAAAGTGTTTCAGTTTGAGAGAGTGGAGTTTCAAAACATAGTTTCACAGATGAGGAAGACTGATGAAGTCCCCTTCTCAGGTGCAAACTGGTTTGGGAGTAATTCTATGTAGGCAGTATCGCGGGAGTAATTGGCCCCAGAGGCAAGAACAGCATCCTTTCTCTCCAGTGGAAAACTTGTGCATGCAAACTCACACACACTCTCTCACACTCCTGTTCCCACCTTTGGAATGAAAGCAATCAAGGGAAGGCCTCTAGCCTAAGCAGCCAGACTGCATAGTTCAGCAAACAAGCTGCAGGCCCAAGATAAGGGATCCAAATATCCAGGATCCCGAGGAGTGAAGGCAAGAAATGTTAATAATACTGTCACAAAGATTTTCTCATTTGTAAGGGAGGGGAGTGCATGTATCTTAGGCTTTAGGTAATTGCTCTGGCCCTGATTTTGTGCAGCACTGCTGCCGGATTGCTTTGCTGTGGTTGTATTAAATATACTCTTAAACTTTGCCCTGTTTTTCCCCTCTCATAGAGGCAGCAGTCCTTAACAGGGTCTTAAATTAGCAGAAATCCTCATGCTGTTGGGCAAGAAGACTATGACAAGGAAAGATACTAGGAAGAGAGAAAAAATGTGTAAGGAGGAGAAAGGAGATAATTATGAGGAATAAATAGAAGGGTTGGTGGGTATTGTACTGTCAAAAATTACTTACTGTAGATTTCTTTATTTTCAAAATACAGATGACTAGGAGAGACTTATTTTTCACTATGCTCAGCAGAAAACAATTTTTAAAAGCTTGTGACCACAGCCTGGCAGCATTGGTGCAAGTTTCCTGGGCCTGCAAATAGGCTCTGTACGCAAATTCTCTTGCTTTTTCATCTCCACTCCTTTTCTTGCTATTTTCCATGATTTTCATAGTTTGTATGTTCTAAAGTGCTACTGAAGGTACTTAGAATTGTGAGTAAGAATTATTGAACTGCTGGATTTAGTACAATGAAAAGAAAAACAGGTACAGAACAATCAAATCCTGAAATGTTTTTGCTTTTCTGTATGGAGTCTGCATGTCCTCATGTATGCAAGAACACGCTGGTGTTAGAATATCTTTTTAAAGGCTTGACCTTAGCTGGTTTTTATGCATGATGGAGCATATGTAATGTCTTGATGTATTTTAATCTTGTTCTCTGAGCTTTGAAAACCTCAGAAATGAAACATGGGAAGCTCTGGGTGATAAGTTTTGAGTTCTCTATCTCAAGAAAGTATGAGCAAAGGAAGCTGCACTTGCTCTCTCTGTTTTGATGCCTTTGTGTTAAACAAATTGTAGAATGGTTAATGGTGTTAACACCTCTTAGATCAAGAAGTATCCTCAAAGACCTTACTTTGTGATGACTCTTTGGATGGCCCTGTAAGAAGTTGTTTGTTTTACTGCTTTTAGGAAAACTGTTGATGGGAGTGAAGATGATATTAATCCCCTCCCTGGCTTTTTTTTGTGGCAATAAATAGGCAGCATATCAGAGAGGCACTGGAGATGCTGGCTGAGTGATGAAGAGATGCCAGTTTGGAGGCATTTTCTCCATATAACTTATGGGACTCCTGGGACTGGTTAAACTGGCTGCCAAGTAGCTTTGCTAGAGGTTCTTGTTTGAGGGTGCAGAAAAAAGCTTTTTCTAGTGGGGCTCATGTTTATCATGTGAAAGAAGAAATACCTGAGATGTCTAACTTGTGGTAGAGATTCTTGCTACTCTCTCTTTCCATTGATAGAGACCTGGACAGAGAGAGGTCAGGAGGAGGATGGTAGGAATTGAGGGAGAGGAATCATTTTTGGCAGTACTTAAACGTACAAGCTAAACCATCTGGTTACTGAGTATCTGTAAAACTTCCTAGTTTTTACATGTGAGAGTAGGTCTATGACTGGCATAGCAGTTGGCTTTAGTCATACAGGGTAAATTAGAGAAGTACTCATTTAAGGTGAAATTTTGGAGATGGGGAAAAAAGAAAAAAGTAGTGGAGAGGGTTAAACTAACAATGAATTCCTATCTCAGTGTGAGGAAGCACTGGTGCTGCGATGTGCCCGGGATCTTGTGTACAGCTTTGGTTAACTCTGGTCAGGAAAGAGGGGCTCAAATAGGAGTGTGTGCAGAAAAGGGCTACCAGGAAAGTCAGGGGCATGAAGAAGCTTCTGAGAGAAGGATAAGAAATCCTGGCTATGGTTTATTCAGAATGAGGACTGTGGAAGAATCCTCTCTAGATATTTTCACTGTGGTGTAGGCTGGTAAGCACTGAGGAGGGAGGAAACATTTAAATTAGAAAAAAAAAACAGCATTAGCATAGGCAAGAATAACTGGATATTAGCTGACCATGAATAAATTCAGGCTAGAAGCTGTAGGAACTGTTCCTTATGGAAACCACAGAAGACTGAAAAATTGCACTCTGGAGAACAGCCCCATAGTAGTCATGATTTGGATGATATGGTGGTTTTGGCACCAGCTGTGAACGTGCAGAACAGATATAGTTGCTATTGTCTTTGTTCAGTTAACAAACTGTCAAGCAGGGGTAGTTAAAAGGACTCTGGAGATTACCTTGAGTGATCAAAGAGAGTAAGACTATGTTAAAACGAAGCTGACTCCAGGAGAAACCCTTGTAAATCTTCTGTGTGCAAGCAACTGCACAGGCTGAGCTCCAGGTACCTCGAACAGAGTTCTGGCACTGGGGAAAGCCTACGCACGTACCACTATGAATGGTTCTTTCTGCTTCCTAAAGCTAGCTGGTAGTCCTTGCTGAAACAAAGTGAAGGAAAGCTCAGTATCTCTGAATATATGTTGAATTTGTCTGCTGCAAGACTGGTTGTTCTTTTTGTGCTGGAAGAAGGTGCTTTCTATAGCTATTTTAAGGAGGTGTACTTCTGTAAATGTGTAAAATGTTACATTTAGTTTGAAAATGCTTTTGCTTATTGTGCTAGATTTTAATAGAAACCCTGTGTGCTGGCTTCTCAGCACATAGACGTGTCGACAGCAATAATTACACTGTATATTGAAATGCTACTTTTTGAACTGACCCCTTGTCTGAGGCATCTATTGTTAAGAATTGAGATGCACAGAAATAGCTGGAGTTACCTTGATTTAAAAGCTTGAGGACTCTTACATTGTGATTTCAGGTGTACTAATGAAAATGACTGTTGAGAATGCCCAAACTGTGGATGATGTTGTTGGACACTTGGGACAAGCAAGCACTTTTGACAGTGCATGTAACTTATCTGAGCTTCCTCTGTCCTTAAATAGAAGCTTTATTAGCTAGGTTTTGGGCAAATGTTGCTTCCTGTTACTGCAACATCTGCACCCAAATATTTTGAGTTTTATTTCCTCCTGCTTTTCATTAAACAGAAATAGCTGTGCAGAGTAGACAATGATGGCAACTTGCTGAGTGAAAACCCGCACTGCTCTGTTACCTTAACAGATAGTCCCAGGAGCAATGGATCTAATCAAGTCTGATTTCCTGCAGATTTTTCTCTTGTGGCTGATTGACTTGCAAAGAAGCAGTAGTTTCCATCTGAAGCCTTTCTGCAGCTAGGGAATTTTGTGAGGCCATTCTTCGGCAAGCGTTCTCTGATGTTTGATAACCTGTTTGTTTTTCCTGTAACCCATGTCTCCAATGGGGCACTTGCGTGCCTATCTCCTTGCCTGCCTGCCTGCTTTTACAAATGTGTAGAAAATCAGTTATCCTGTTGTTGTGTGGCTTCTTTTCCTTTTGTTTTAAACAGAATAGGAGAATGAACTGTGTGAAAATACACAGTACTTTCAGCCATGTAAATTTTGGCTCTGCACAGACTTTTAGTCCTTGAAAGAGAATTTGGGTGCCTGGAAACTTGGCCTCTGCTATGTGTGTAGCTCTGTTAGTGCAGAGGTGTTTCCCAGCTGCTCTGGGAGTTACAGATAGGCGGAGCATCGTGAGCAGCTTGGTGATGGGAAGTCAGAGGGACCGCTGCTTCTCCTGGGGCCTGGATTCCTGAAGCTTCAGAGATCGATTAGCTTTGTGGTCATTTGTGACCAGGTTTAAGTTAGATTCAGTGTGTGCCTTGACAACTTTCTGAGGCTTCTTTTCCTTCTGTTGGCAGCTGTGTGAAGCTTCAGCTTACCTACTCTGTTCCAGTTTCATATTCTGCGTATCTTTGAGGCTTATCACTGACTGCTGAACAGGGAACATTTGCACGCGTTTGGGGAGAAGATTAATGTGTACTCTGGTATTTTAACTCTTTAATATTAAGGCATCTCTTGAGATCCATCTTACTGATGTAGCAAACTGGAGTATACTCCATTTCTCCTACCGTCAGCAGATTTCTTTTACACATATCAAGCATTTATGGTTTGTATATTGACTGGACAAAAGAATGGCTTGCTCTGTGCCTTTGTGTGAAAGGGAAAGTAAAAACATTGTTATTGTAAAAGTATAAATGAAAGCTACAGGTTACTGTTGGTTGCTGAATCTTTCCCAAGAGTGAAATCTCGCTTTAAAGAAATGTTTCGACTTTGTGAGGGCTGGTTGTTGTTAAGTAGTACTTCGCAAGGATATGCTACTGGGGTTTTGAACACAAGTTCTGGTGTCGCAGCAAGCTACTGGTGTGTCACATACAGCAAACAAAGAAGATCCCCCAAAATAAATAAATGCTACCATGATGTTCGTGTCCCTGTTCTGCAACAGCTATGCAAACATAACCTTTGGATTGGGCAGGATCCCAAAAATTAGCATTGAATTTTAAGCAGCAGCTTGAAAGAACATGATAACTGGATAAAAGGGCATTCCTTCATTACTGTTAGTAGTAAAAGCTAGTTCTTTTGAAAGAAATTTTCTTTGCGCGTTTATGTTCTGCACTGACAACTTAAAAAGAAGAAAAGTTGGTCAAAGAACACCATCAATTTGAAATAGTCTTTTCAAGAGAATCTTAAATTATATATAAAGAAAGAGCCCCCCTTTCTTCCTGAAAATTTTATCCCTTTGTCTAGATGTGGACCTGGAATGATTATAAAATTCTGTGGTTAGACAGTGACTAAGAAAAGCCTAAATGTAAGAAACCACCATGGATCCTGTTTCTGCTGAAGTCAGTGGGAATTTGACCAGAATCCTGGACAGCGGATAGCTCTGTTACTGAAGACCTATTTCCCAATGCATTGAAAATGCCCAAGGTATTCTCCCTGGAAAACAAGTAATTAATAAAAAACAGTTTTCAGATTGCAGAGTAACCATTGACAGAAAAGGCTGCTCCATACTTATCATCTGTGAAACCTGTCGGCATAATTCAAAATGTAAAGGAATGTGTACTTTTGCAGAGTAAAAATGGAGCACCAAACATCTTTCAGTTATTTTAAGACAGGCTGTTAGCAGATGCTAAAGAAGGCTGCCCTACCAATATTGAAATGTCTTCCCTAAAATCTAGCATGCCTGTATAACCAAGCCAGATCAGTTTTAAAGCAAGGCTGCTGTTGAGTTAGGAGGTAGATCAACCACTGAATACAATTACTAGCAGTAATTTCTGTGTTGTGGCTGCAAAATAATTAGAAGTAATTTGAAAGCCTGTACTGCTCGGAGTATAAGGTAGAAATACTTTGTATGCCATAGATGTACCTGCAGTCTCCTATAGCAGGTGATATTCATGTTAATATTATTTAAAATAGTATGCAAGAGTAAATCAGAAAGTAGCCTTAGGAAGGAGCGAGAGGCTATGTGTTTACGTTTCTCTGTCTTCTCCAGTTCTCATGAATTGATCTTGTATTAGGGAAGAGGAGAGTAAAAGGAACTTCTGTGTACATAACTCATGTCCTTTTGTTTTTGTGATTAAATCTTGCATGTAATTTGAGTGTAATGCGTAGTTTGTCACAAAGGACTGCAACCAAGCTGATGTAAAAAACAAAACAAAAACAAAACCCCCCAACCCAAACCCCAATAACAACCGCCAAACCTCTCCCCTCCACATTTATAAACTACCCAAGTCCTTTCAATGAAAAATGTTTAATCCACTGTTTTTTTAATCAGTAGGAGATGCTGTTCCAGTGAACGTATTGTAAACTTCCTAATGAAGCCTAATTATTACACTTAGCTTTTCTGTACTGCAGTTAAGTCTTCATTGTTAAACTACTGAAAGATGATATTGCTTCACATGATTGCAGTTGTTTGTTCAGCAGTACTTTAAGTGGCCTATTTCTTTCTTGAATATTGCACAATCTTTAGCTAAATGCGTGGCATTTTATACTACGAGCAAGCAGAGTATTCATTCCTGTTATTGAGTTCTTTTGGACAAATTTTTGTCATCTTAATTGTGGTCGCTGGAGCACAACTCTAGTAATCTAACGTCGCTAAAGAACCATTCCCATTTCACTGATGCTGAATGCAAACGTTCTTGTGGCCTTAATACAAATATACCCCATAGCGTCACGTTTTACTTTGGCCATTTACTGGAGCTATTTGTTGTTTAACTGCTGAAGGAACCTGTAACACATGCTTAATGTTTACCGCCTATTGAAAATGAAAAGAAATTGCACCAGGCTTTAAAAATAGATCTCAAGTGGTGCGTAAGATGTGATAAATACTTAACGGAGAAGCCCAAACTTCTAAACTTTTTTAGTTTGGAAAATAGTGTTTTGTTCAGTAGGAGTGTGGCACTGTGCAGTGGGAGGAACAGAAGCAAGTTCACTAGATATTCATGCACTGGCCAAACCAAAAGCAAAATTGCAGAGTCAGAGGAAGCATTTTAGCTTTTAAGAGTGCTTTTACTGCTGTAATGATATTTACTGTTTAACATTCCTGACTGATCTGTCTGTCAGATTTGTCAAGTCAGCTTTCTTTCAGCATGAAATCATGGGCCGCAACATCGTGTGGTTTTCTGCATGCTCTCCCCTTCAGTGCATTGATGATGGCAGAGCAACATCTCGGCAATCACGGCGGGCACAGGAAACTGCTGCTTTTCCTAGGAGACAAATGCTGGGCAGCACATGGAAACTGTTGGTTGCATTGCTCCTCTGCAGCATCCAGAGACTAAAAAGTTGGGGAATCTAGAGGCAAAGCAAATATTTTCTTTGGATGGTATCAACAGTTTCCTACGTGCTGAAGTCGGGAAATCTAGCTTTGCATGAAAAGGGCATTATAATGTTTCAGTTGCAGAGCTTGCCTCTATTTACCTTGTGAGCCAGCACAGACTGTTTCTAATGAACTTGCACCTTCTGTGCATCAGTTAGAGGTCAGTGATACATATTTCTTTTGTATAGCTCAACAGGATGACTTTAAATCTTACATCTTCCTGAACTGGTACTTGGGCTTGTCATCTGCAGTGCAAGACAACTGTAGTCTTGTTTGGTTTGTTTAGGTGATGACACTCCACACCGAATCACTTCTGCCTTCTTGCAGTGGTAGCCTGTTGGAGCCCCTGTTCTGCGTGGGCCTGTTGTCTTGTGACAGAGGAAAAAAAGACTGTAACGGGGAAACGTAGTTACAGGTTTCACAAGTGGCCGAGAGGTTGAGGATCAGACGTAGAACACGAAATGAGTTTGAACTCTGCCATTAGATTCCTTACGTTGCAGGCTCTTGGTTGTCTCTCCTAACTCTCGTAAAATAAAAAGGTGGAATTTTATTCAATAAGCTGATGGTAGAGGAACCAAAGGATTTTTTTATTAATATCTGAATTTTAAACCTATGTGAGTTCACAGTACATCCGTTTTGCCAGCTGTTATGGGGAAATTGTTTTGTGGCTACAGTGTCATAGAAAAAGAAAAATAAATAAGCCACCTCTGCTGCCAGCGATAATTCCAGTGCAACAAGTGAAGGTGTCCATTAAGAATGCACATCCATAGCAAGGTGGTAATAATTGTTGCTCTTTTATGGTATGTGAGCAATGTGGAAAAACTTGGACAATTTTGTAATATGCTGTATGCCAAGAACGTGGTATTACGTCATTTGCCCCTCATAAATATGGATTTAATTGTACAAGGTTGGGTTCCCTCTTCTCTGTATCATCTTCTGTTTAGCGTTTTTGTTAGTTCTTATTTCAGATCAGCTGATAGACTATTCCATAGTCATAGCAGTCTTAATTTTTATATTTGATCTAGTAAAATATTTTAATGCACAAATAAGTCTCTGTAAAGTATGAGTTAGGTTATTGTTGAGAAAGAATGCAATGGGTGTGGAAAAGAGAAATCATAATGGAAAGAGAAAGGAAAGCCAGTTAAACAGGGAGGAGCAATTGCTAACAGTTTGCAGCTTCTTGTCATCTTTGGGGTAAGAGGTTTTTTGATTCAGGTATTCTAGCTAGAAGAAAACTAAGTGTGGTAATCCCAGGCATTACAAGTAGTAGATGGAACTGTCCATATTTTAAAATGCTATGTGTAACATTGGGGCATGTGGATAGAAGTATTTTACAGACATAGCATGCCTGGTCCTTGTACTCTAGAGCATGTTTTCCAATGTAAAATAGAAGAAACTGTGAAGGCTTACTGAATAATCTTTTCTATTTTTCCAAAAATGAAAACTAATTGAAAGTGTTTGCACTTCTTTGAATTAAGGCCTTGACTTAAGACCAGAGTGAGGAAGAAAGGAGCTGACAAATGACTAGAGAAAAGAATAGGGAGATGTTCTGAAATGCAGCTGGTGTTTGCTCTAGGGACAAGAAAGGCAAATTTGAAAGGAAACTCAATTGGTAAGTGGGTGTGGGAGAGATCAGGAAATGTTTGAGGAAGAATCTCATTTGCAGACCGCAAGTGTTAGAAGTTTCTTGGTTTTTGTTGAGCTAATTTGTTGCTATATTAAATTTTTAATAATTTATAGCTGTAATGTTTGTACAATACTGTTGTTTTTCTTAATGTCAACATCTCAAAAGCAGCGTATTGGCTAAATCAAGGGAGTGTCATTTATATTTCTAGGTTTTTTTAATTGAATTTCCAATTTAAATTTACAGCACCACTTAAATAGATCTTCACTTCAGTACCTTCATAAATCATCTCACATGCAGTAATCTTCATTTGAAAATAACTAAACATATTCTTATTTTAAAGCAGTCGCGCATTAGGATTCTTTCTTCTAACTTAATTTCCTGTTTGCTGATGCTCTCTAAGCAGCACAGCTATGGTTTTGATCATTATTAAACTCTAAGACACTGAAAGTGTCTTTTGGCCCCATTCTGCTCCTGGTCTGTGGGTCTTGAAAACCTTCTCACCTTTTTAAAGGACACCTGAATATGTATATAGGGTAGAGGCCGGTTGTTTTTATGTACCATTCTCCAAGTTTTGGAGAACGTACCATCGTCATGACTGAGCAGTAAAGGCTTCCAGCTGCTCCTCACCTTTGCATATGTGTCAAGTACAAATACCTGGACATGGATTTCAGTTGAGTTTCTGAGCTTTAGCTTATTGCTAAAGATCTTGGCTGAAATTAGTTATTGCACTGTAGCACCTTAAAGGGGTTTTTTTCTGCTGTGCATTGTGCTGGCTTTTTGACTTTTTTTAAGCTACTTTTAAAAATAGTATTTGGTGTTTTCAGAGTGCTGTAAATACTGATTCTTCTATTAAACTAAATCTAACTGTTTAAGGTATGTTTTACATTATTGTTGGCTTTTCCTGACAGTGCTTTAATGTTGAAATTCCCTTTCAGTTATTACCTCAGCTCCGCAACCAAATTATCCCACAAGCTTGCTAAATTTTCCTTTTTTGTTAGCTAAGCCAGAATAAGGATTATGACTGGGTTCCACCAAAGTGATGGCTTTGGATCAACATCTGGATTGCAGAATATTCCTGAATCATACATTGATATGTGGGGCGGCAATCTTTAAGGGGTATTTTGCAAAGGGTGAGCTATTGTAAATAGCTTTGAAAATGCAGTGTTAAACCAAGTTGTCTAGGCATATTGTCCTATTTTATCATCACCTATGTTTGCAATATTTTCTAGCCTGTTAGTTGATAGTAATAGTTTACCATAGTATGATGCAAATTGTTGTGAAAAAACAAGCTGAAAATAAACCTTTGACCATAAAATTGAATTTCTCAAATATATTGATAAACTGATATTTGTATGCAGCTTTCTGGTCCAGCTTTGGCTGGTAGAGAGGGTGTCTTTGTGCACCTTTTCTGTAACACATGCCTCTGAGACTGGGAACACGCAAATAGTCTAGCGAGTGGCTTTGGCTGCTCTTGGTCTGCAAATTCCAGAGCAGTGAGGCACTGAGTGTGGTAGCTTGTATGTAATTTCATAATGGTAGATGAGGTATACTGTTAAAACTTAAATTTTAGGTTGCAATTGACCATATTAGGGTTTTTATGTTAGTGTTTCTTTTTTTTCTTTTCTTTTCTTTTTTTTTTTTTTTGGCTAAAAACTCTAATAACTTCCAGACTTGAGGAGGACTTTCTTTTTTCTTTTTTTCTTTTTTTCTCCAGCCATCAAAAATCATTTGAACTTTAGTGACTGTTTGGGAAGTAAATAGGTTTCTGAAACAAGAGTAATAGTTTGAAGGATTTGTCTTACTGGGATGCAATAATTGAAGTGATACTTCTAAAATGGTTTTGTGGAGGTTTAAAATACTTTTTCGTGATTCAGAGAGGTGAACTTTTGAAGAACAAAAGCTGTTTCTCTACAAAAATCTTTATCCAGTGTTCAAAAAAAAAAGCTCTTTCGTTTGTTTAGCAGAGTTGACTCAGCTTTGGTTGGTTACCATAGTTCATCGCTGTCTTTGGATTTCCATGTGAATTTCTAATAATTCCCAGGCTTGGTCCAGGTTGAGGAACTTGCTAATATCACTTCCATTAGCTCCCTGTGGACCTGCGCTTTTCTTCATTGAATCTGGAAAACCATCAAACATGACTTAAGTCGTGGTCTGATATACCGTAAATGTCACCCATTGCTCAAAAATCAAGTAGTATTTGGTAATGCAGTGACTGTGAACACAAACAAGAGATAAAAAGATTCAACTGTTTTAAAATAGCTTTCTGATGAACAGCTACTACAACAATTTAACACTGATTGTATAAATTAATAACTGTTCAAAAAAAATGAGAAAAAATATTCAGAATTAAATATGCTGCAGCGATACAGACAGCACAGATAGCACTTCAGCTAAGAGACTGCGACAGAGGGGTAAAGTTCAGCCGTTGTTTTGTATAGCTGTAGCTGTGCCATTGTCAGAATACTTGCTCTTGGAGCATGTTGTCGGCAAAGTTGTTCACTCACCTGTGGCTCACAGTTTGTGTGCAGCCACTGTTAATATATTCATTTTTCAATCTGTAAAAGCTGAAAATACTAACTGTGTACCTGGAGTTCTTAAAAGGGCTTGGTTAACCTTTTCTAAAATTTGGATCGGAAAGATAAAAGGCTAGGAAGATTGAGTGTTGAGTTTTGGCCTGACCTAGACTCCTTCATTTGGATTACTTTTTTTTTAAGAAGAATCAGTTACTTTGTTTGATCCTCTTCCTCTGTTTAAGCCCAGCTTTTGCCTTTGGGTGCTCCAGTTATATAGATACAGAACCTTTGTTTGGTAGTTGGATTGATGCTGTCTGAATGCCTGCTTTGGCAATAAAATTGCAGGTAAATCCATTCCTCCATAACTTGATGAAGTCCAGTGAGGAAAGAAAATAATTTGCCAGCCTGTTGTAAGCAAGAGCAGTACTGTACTAGAATTTAAGCATGCTAGAGTACAGTATTAATGAATTAAGAGAAAGTAATGCCATTTATCTCTTGAGTGAGTTCAGTTAGCTGGTTTCCATTTAAAAGTTGAATGAGTTGGAGAAATGGAGATAAGGGTGAGAAAAAAATTCAGATTAGGATATTGACATCCAAATATTCATTTGAGACACTAAAAGCAGAGTACTGAGATGTTGATGAAAGTCTTGAAAAACTTGAGTTTGATTATACTTGAACTTATGTTGAAGTTATTCAAAAAATCTGTATGTGATGCCCATGAGAATCTGCATTCCTATTTTATGTTGTTTCCTCTATAATGTATATTGAACCAGAAGGCATTTTCGAATGTCAGAAGTTCAGTCTTTGGAATTGTGTCGACTACCGTAGTAGGTTTTAGAATGTTCCACTGGACAATTATTTTAAGGAAATGTCATTTGATAGTTATTTTTGTGACCTTGAATAATATTACTGGATAATATCTGTGAATAATTAGAATAATTTTCAGCTAACTTTGCTCTGTTTTTTTCTTTTTTTTCCCTTTCTTTCTTTCTTTGCAGGAAAAAATGGCCAAAATGGAGGCCAAGACGTCGCTTTTAGACAACATGATAGGAGTGGGAGATATGGTTCTTCTGGAGCCACTTAATGAAGATTCATTCATCAATAATCTGAAAAAACGCTTTGATCACAATGAAGTATATGTGAGTATATGCTGAACAAACAACATTCTATGAGGAGCTGTATCATCTTTCCTTAAACACATGTTTCTGTAAGGATATACATAGACCATATACCTAAACACAACTAGAGACACTTTAAACCATACTAGTACTGTGGTCCTCGCCATATTATACTGCTTGCATCCAATCTTTTCCATCTGGGATATTTTTCCTTTTTGTTTTTCTCCATTGCACAGCTTCAGATGATGGTGGATCTCAGATTTTCGTAAGAAGCCCTTCCAGAACTGACGATGACAGCAGTTTTGATACTTCTGTTGTCAGACGAGGATGCAGTTACAAATAAGCTGTTTCCAGGGAAGGGTCTTTGGGATTCTAGAGAAGGCTGATGTATAAACAGAGTGTGCTTGGAATGTTACCTGCTAGGGCTAGCTTAAATGCTGTCTATTACCTTTGATTTGTAAATAAGGTATGTTCCTTGGAATGGTTCGATTTAAGCTGATAACAATGAGCTTGGATAAATGTGAGAGCATTCAAAATCTTCAGCCATGTTGATCTCTGAATGATAATCGGTTAGGAGAGAGCATGTGGACTGACAGTCAAAACAGGCTGGGAATGAAGAGGCAAATTGTGATCCCAGTTGAGTCTTTCACTTTCTATTTCGTCTCTCTCTTTGTTCCATTTTTGATAAAAATGTTTGCAGTATTGTACCTATTATACTGCTGAGGTTGTGTGAACTTAATGATTTGTGGAGACTTTTCGATACCGTTGGTGAAAGACATTCTTTCCAAGTAAAGCTGAAATCTTTAAGCTGGGGTATAGCTGTGATCTGTGAACAGTTTTGTCTGCAGCTTATTATAATCAAATAACGTGTTCTGTATTGAATATTAACTCACGCCCCCTGCCTTTTAGTGTGTGGTGTTTTTTTTCCTCCTTCTTCCCTAAACATTCTAATCTTCGTGGTTTCATTATACTTTTTTCTTTCTATCCTCCAGAATAGGAGAATCCATGTTATTTTTCTGTTAGCTTCCACTACCCTTTTTTGTTTTTATTTTGTTACAGTCTGTGCTTTTGTACCTCTGATATTCGTCCTCTACTGTGTCTTTCTTCCAGAATCATATTCCTACTCAAACATACATGTTACTCTTTCTGTAGACATTAGCGTGGCAATATACAGTTGTGCTTAGTCTATTCCCTTCTGCTAACCCTTAGACATTGGAAAAGAAGCTATTTACCTGCAGATTTAGGAGTACATTACTATCTTGTCTATTGCTTGAGTTATATTTAAAAGTTTTATTTAAAGCATTAAAGAAACACACCTGTTCTGGGAGGGTACCCTAGACTGTGCTGTCTCTTTAAAAGGATTCCCAGGAACTATCTGGAAGTGGAGTTTCCAAGAATTTTTATGTAAACTACTATAGACTGCAAAATAATTACATGTTTTTATTTCATTTAAATGGGACAGCTTTTTCTTGAAAGAAATCAGTTTGAATGACAAATGAATATTCTCTTATTTTTATCAAATATTATATATGCTGTTTGACAGCCATGTTCAAACACAGTTCTTTGAGACAGTGAGATTGAAGCATGTGGTTGCTTGAGATTCAAACTCTGCTGTTGCTGGCACTGAAGTACCATGTAATTAGTTGTATTATGTGCTTTGGCAGGTGATACAAGGTGTCGCTTTTCTCTAGCAATGTAGGAACCTTTGCCTTGCAGGTGGGAAAGCCTGATACTTAAGCATGCTCTGTTGAGAAGTTTGGTGTGCTGCCAAAAATAAAGGTTGTTTTTTGTTTTGTTTTGTTTTTGGTGGTCTTTCTGTAGCTGAATCATTCCCTTTTAGCTTGCTGCAATATCACTTACTCTTTTTATCTCCAGCTTTGTTGATAATGTGACTTTTTTTTTTTTTCCTTTTAGGTCTTACATGTACTGTTTGTGAATTGTTGCCTGTATTGCAGGTCATTGCAGGGATTACAACATTTAGTTCATCAGCAGTGCAAAGAGTAGCTGTTTAAGTCCATGCCACATACATTTGCCAAGCAGGCATGTTATTTGATTTGCGATGCTTCATGGTTTTATTTACCAAATCATTCAAGGAATATTATCTTGGTTCCATATCAGTTGACTTCTGCTTCTGCCCTCCAAATTTTATGCCACTGTTACTGCTTTAAAAGTTTTCTAAAATATGTTACAATTAGAAAGGTGCTCATTGCAACAACCATGTGCTAATTTTCAAGTGCAAACTGTTCTCTCCCTTTCCTTATCTTTACCCATTCTCTTTTCCCCAAACCTCACTCAGGAAAAGTACGTTTTGCACTTTGTTTTTAGGTGTAGATGAGCACAATGGAGCCTTTGTTACATCTGGAAGTAATGTTTGTTTTACCATATAAAATCTCTAGATTGCATGTTATTATGGGGAAGCCAAATTCTATTAAAGACGCCAAATTCTATTAAAAACTATTAAAGAGCTACTGTTAGAGCTTAACAAACACTGCAGATTGCTTAGTTCTAGCAAGTTACAAAGCCCTCAGGATCTTTTCAGAGAGCAACAGGAATAGATTTGTCCTTTCATGGTTCAGCTGTGGCTTTAAGTTCATCCTTTATGTCAGCAATTATCTGTAGGTACTATCAAAAAATTGTGTCAAGTTTAAAAAGCTAAGTCAAACTAAAGTCATGTGAATGGGTTGAAAGTTTTCTACAGCAGTCAACCAAGGCTTGTTCAACATCAATTTTTAAGCAGTTTTCCACAGACTGACGGCTGTGTGTGTGCAACATATGTCAGTTTTAAAATGCAGTTGTGCAGTTCTAATATTCAGAAAGGTGTGTTGGGAGGAATGAGACCTATAACACTGATGGCTTTGAAAATGCTTTAAAGTTGGCCAGACGTTGCATAATCATGCTAGCCAGTCTTCATAGGTAAATGTGTGATTTGGCTCAAGCCTTTAACAGTGCCAAACCTCTCTCTGTAGCCAAGGATGACAAGATAAATGGGCTCATTCCAGCAGAAAATAATAGAATTTTTGTCTCTTCTAATCTCTTTCCCATTAGTTATGTTTGATGTTGGACGCTTAATGTTGGCAATCCTAGTGCCAGCTCCATTTTCCCCTTTGAAACTCCAGCTCTTCTCGATGAGAGTTCTGCATGCGCTGGCATTCAGCTCTGGATCTCCTGGTGTGCATATACCATCCAGGGCATGATTGCTGTAAGCCCTTCAAGAAAACCAGCTAAGTTTCAGTCTCTGGGATGGGTCTGATACAGGCTACAGTGCATGAAAAATAGTTTCTCTCAAACCCTTAGGAGTGCTGCAGAGTTCAGGAACAGGAAGGGTGGAACTGCACCTCCATTTTCTGGCTATGTTTGAAATGCTTTATTAGACTAAAAAGCTGGTGGATAGACTGACTGGTCTGATACTGGTGTAGATATCACAATACAAATTGATAATTAAATTATCAAAAAAAGCTGTAAGAATGAATATTTCAAAATTGTCACGTGCCATGGTGCAAACGGAAATAAGTGTTCTCCTAACAGAGAACAGACTATAGCTTGATTACCTGTTGTTCATTTTTATGTGCGTTTGATGGAAAGTTTAATGGACTTGGGTGTTATTTTGCATACCAGAGTGCAAAGCTGGAGGCTGTGCCTATAAAAATAAGCATGAAGACTAGTGGAGCTGGAGTTAGGCCAGATGTTCTACTAAAGACCATCGGATTCTGCAATAATCTTGTGCTGAGTGGCTTTGGGGGAAGGGCTCACTGCGTAACTTGCTTGTGTTAATTGGAAATGGTAATCTTGGAGTTTAGTCATGTCTGGAAATATCTGATGTATGTCTGACTAAGGAAATTTCATTAAAAAGATGTAATTGTTTATTATATTGTTTTTGCAACTCTTAAATTTTTCATGATAAAATTCACTTCTTTTTGCAAAAGTTCTTTTCTGTAAATATGAGTAACAAAATCCAATGAGAGCTTCTTTAACTTTACGAAGTAAAATGTGTTTCATGGCCAGTGCAGCTGGCAAATAGAGTGTGGTGATTATCTGAGGGTTGCCGGGAGCAGTTTGTGTGGTTAAAGTGTGTGCCCTACGGACTGCGGGGAGAACTGCCAGCACACTCGTAAAAATCGAGTGGCGGGTCACTGCTGAATTTAAGTTTATGTGAAATTAGTCTTTTTTTGTTGAACTCTTTCCCCCCCTTTTTTTTCTTTTTAAGTTGGTACATTGACTAAAATATAGTTGGTTTATCCACCTCAGCAGTCATTTTTCCTTTATATTCTGGAATACCAGCAAATGGGAGTGGGCACCTGTCTGTCTGTACAGTTACAGTGATTCGTGAGTGGTAGAGATATGGATAAACGGTGGTAATACGTTTCTGTTCAATTATCGTGCTGAAATTGTCTTGTGGTCAGAAGCGTGGAAGTGGCAAGCGAGGTGCGAGGAGGCTGGAGGGAAGATGCGTGCATGGGCTCACGGGAGACGGTCTTCAGAGGTCACATGCTGCGTTATTCTGCTGCCCTGCACATTTTTCTCCACAGTTGTGTTGATTCTTGAAGTCTTCCGAAATTTGCAAAGTCAACATTTTATTCGTTACAACAAAATGTTTGTTTGCTTTTTGTTCTTGTAACAAAATAGAATCTTTCTCTGATGTCAGTGTTTAATTTGTATTTTCTGCGTGTGGAGTTTGTGGGCTGCTTTGGACAGGAACAGTCTTACGGTACTGAACACGTTGTTTTATCACTCAAATATTAAATATTTGGCATTCCAGGGTAATAACTCAGTGTTAGCTGTTTGGGGTGGCATCCTCGTGACTGCCTTCTGGTGGCTTGACTTTTGCGGTGTGCTTGTTTCACAGTCTGAGGTGTTTCCTGTTGGTCTTTATTGTTTCGACATTTTAAAGGTAGCCTTTTTGTTTCTGATTCAGCTTTACTCAGCTGTATTTATCTTACTGATCCCCCCTTTCTCAGCCACCTAACAATATTTAGGGGTTTGCTGCATTGCTGTCTAGCATAGTGACCTTGTTCCTGCTGCACTCATACCTGATATTCCAGGTGTTACGTTTGGAAAAGGAAGGTGGAAAACAGAGAATTGTAAGAACGAGGGCAGTCGGCTCGGTCTGACTTTGCCTCGGCTGCCCATCGCTCCCTCTGTCTACCTCTGTCGCTGCTGTGGAGAACGGCGCTCTGGGGCACTGTGATACGTGAATGCTGCTTCCTGGGGAAATCGGTGTTGTAATAGGATCATAGTGGCTATTGAAGTTCAATTCTGTTCTCATTTTCATTACTCTCTGATGTTGGCATACTCCTGTTGGGCTTCGATACGTTGTTTTAAAGGCTAGGTCAAATTCCTCTCCAGGTTTTGAAGAGCTCTCCCAGATTCCTGACTAAGAAGAATTTTGGAAGTGTTGTTTGTATGGGGAAAGAGATAATTCGGTGTCCAGGATGCAAAACTGGTTAGTGCAGAATTGAGGAAGTGCTGAGTACTTGAAAGAGGGTGAAAAGCGCCTGCGTGACATGTGCCCGCTCGGCTCCAAGAGCTGCCTGGTTTCTGAGCCGTCCCTTGGAATCCGTCTCGTGCCGTTCCAGGCGCAGGCCGGCTGTGGGTGCCCGCTTGCATACCTGTGTTTAGCAGGCCTGCGCCTTCGCTGTCCCCATGGCAACAAGCAGAAGGGTCCGTGTCCCTGCTAGACCTAGCTCTGCTCTGCCGTACCTGTATGTATTTGCTTGCGTTCATCCAGCAAGTCCAACTTGGACTGTTGCTCTTCCTTTCGGGAGCTTGGCAATGTCGCGACCAAATAGCTTTCCTAAAATGAAGGATTATTGAATAGTTGGAGCAAAGCAACTCTCGATCTGTGCACATAACCCTTTAGTGGTGCACTTGCTGTTCCCTGATGGCTGCCCAGGGGACCCGATTTTCCTCAGATCTCCTTCCCTTCCTCCCTCAGGGGAGGCCTTTGTCAGTTTAAACGATTTTCCCAGCAGTGCCTCCACCATTTCCCTCTTTGAGGGAAACTACCAAGTAATAGTAATAATATTGTTGCAGCTGCCACAGGCTAGGGCCTGGAAGCCTGCTGCTTCTGTTTCAGATTTGAAGAAGGGTTTGTGTGCCCAAGGCACACAGCTTTTCCAGTGATATCTTCTGCTCTAATAAGAAGTATTCTGTCTGCTTATAAATCTTGCTTTGCTTGTTGTCGAGTCAGAAATCCTATTTGGTCCTTTGGTCCTTCATATAGCCCCCTGTGGAAAAACAAGCTTTATAACCTGGCTGCAGTTAGGAGTAAAGATTTTTACAGCAAATGGGTCAGGTATTGTTAACTTTGAAGTGCTTCATGGACAGAGAATTACTTATCTCAAGGTGTTGCTTTGTGTCCTTTTCCTTTTTGTATGGCTGAGTGTAGCATTTGAGGCATTTATTTCTAGTGCCATATGCAATATTTGCATAAAGAAGTAAGAAGACATCACTAAGGATCACAGAAAATAATATGCAGTTTTGGGCTATGCATAGGGGACTTCCCCTTCCCTGCACGCTTTCTTTTGTCTTCTTGGTGTGACACTTTGGGGGAAAAAAGAGAGAGGGTATTCAAGAAATTCCTCCCATGGGGCTCCAGCGTCTGTTTTGGTGTTGGCAATGCCCAAGAATGTTTTGTGTGTTTCTTGCTGAGGTGATGGTGCTGGTTTGGGCATTTACTAGTGGTTTCAGTGCACTTTATATGAAGCAAAAACACAAAAGGAAGATTAATGAAAGATGGGTAAGAAAGAGAAATAGAAGCAAAATATCCAAGTAATTTAAAAACATGGTTCTTGAAGAACATAAATTAGCCTTGGTTGCAGCACAATGGTAGGCTTTTCTTTCCCCTACTCTTTTTGTACAGAAAAAAAGACAAGTTTTGGAATGAGCCTCTGCCTCCCCTCTGCCTCCTTCATGTTTTCACCAATTGTTTCTTGTTCACATTGATAAAAGAGATTTCTTGGCACAGGAGCTATCCAGTCTGCAGTTACTGTTTGCTTATGAAAACAAGTCATATCTTTTCAGAAGTTAGCAAACATTGACGTTCTGATGTATTTAAATGCTTTCCTTTAAAATTTCTCGCATCTTCTTTGGTTTGACTTCCTTGCCAGTCACTTCAGAGGTTTCATTTATAATCCATCCTATGTAGAAATTTTGTTTGTATAAAAATATCCAACTCTAGTCGGAGAGGTGGATGACTGAGATGATTAGTCTGCTTCATTAACAGCAGCATTAGAGTCTGTCGTGCTGATTGCAACATGAGCAGTAATATTCACCTTGCAGTAGAGAGAATTTTGTGCCCTCAAGAGACTTAGAAATGAAACTTGATAATGTGTACACATGCATTCTCTTTAAGGACTTGCTTCAACTCGTCTTGTGTGTATCTGTCTCTGGAAAATGCTCCATTGTTACTGCAGGGCCTGGATCTAAAATAGATTGCAGTACGATTAAGGGCTTGATCCTGGTCGGTGCAGGTTATCCTTAGCTTGTTCAGACTGTTGTTCACACAGCAGCTTGCCAGGTCAAGCACATAATGAAGCATATTTTAGCAATTTTGTTATCCTTTATGTTGTAGGTTGTGTGTGGCATGACTTGTTTGCTTTGAGATATAGATGTGCGATTCTGCCTTTGTGTTGCTTGTTTGAGCTTTGTTTCTTGAGGCATTGTATCAGCCACCACCACGTTTGGTACAGGACTGTGCTATGTGCTTACAATTAATTTTGTCTCTTCTAGGGAAAAGAGGTTTTCCTTGAGCTGTCTATACTGTTGACTCGCAGTTTCCTTCCTTTGTCTGATTTCTTTTCTCTTCCCAAGTTCTGAATTCTTCCAGTGCTCTTCTGTGTAGTTTTCTTCCGTAGAGCCTTGTTCTGTCCTGGTTTTACAAGGCTGCCTGTCGTGGTTAATAACTGCCTCAAGCACATATGGTAACTTACCAGTGATGGCTTTTTCCTATTACAGCATACCAGCTTTGCTCAGTATGTTTCTGGAGCTAAAATGCAATGTGCAGAAGGACGGTGGTCTTTAGCAAGAACATTTTAATTATCATGGGGAATAAGTTGTGTGTGTTCAGATATCCAGTATTATATTTCTTCACTCATACAAGCATAACTAGAAAGGACTCCATCCAAACTACAGTGAAAAATATTCAGCAGTATCAAGGAGTTAAAGGGTTTCTCCATATAGCAAGAGGGCAAAACTAAGTACAAGGGTCTGGTTTGTATTTTCAGTTTACCGCAGGCTAGACTTTGGAAAAGTAAATTTTTAGCTTTGGCTTAGCCTTCCAGCAGGGGCGGTGGAAACAGGCTTTCTTATCTGAAGCATCTCACTGATTATTGCGGCCTCTTTGGAGCTGATCAGGAGCTTTGCAGTGATGCTCTGTTTGTGGGGAAATGCTAATGAGAGGAGTCAAAGCACAGAAGTTACTTTTGCTAACAGGATTAGTGTCCTTGTGGAGCAAGTCCAGCCCTTACTGGAGATGGGAAAATCCACACCGAAGCTCCTGTTCAAGGAAATCAAACTTTGTTAGTTCCTGTTTTTGCACTAATTATTGCTCTTCAGGATCATGGGGTTGTGCTTCCGCAGCCTCTTGCAGATGGTATCGGGAAGCTCAGCACATGCTCTCAGCTCACCTAAGGCTGTATAGCCTTGTTTCGGTATTAGCGCTATGTGGGGCCCAAACTAACGTGCCCTGTGGAGCATGTGGAGTATTAGCTGCAAACTGCAGCTGCGCAGCTTGGATCACAGGTAGCTTATTTTGCGGGTGCCGTCATGAGACAGTGCAGGCAAACCCTGGAATATTAAAGGATGAAATCCTGGTTTCTTTATTTGTTGTTTTTCAGGTACCTTGCCCGTCCCTCTCCACCAAACAATAAAAATGCCTACGCTGTGATACACAGTAATACAGTAAAGCAAAGCCCCAGAAATAGTAGTAATGTTCTAAGATGTTTTGTTACTGTTAATGTTTTCTTGCAACTTTGCAAGCCTTTCAGACTTGGAAAACACAATGGACCACAAGCAGAGTGCCTCTAATTGTTTATTGTGGCCAGCAGTAATGAAAACCAAATTTGAGCACTCTGCATGATTCTTCAAATAAAAAATGGTGTGCTAATATGATATTGATTTGGTTACTAATATTTATTAAAATGAGAAACTTCATTATGGAGTAGCATTATAGTGTTAAACTTGACAGGTTCTGTTTGAATTTGGGATAGTTCATAAAACTGAGAACCTGTAAGTACAGTCTTCCTCTGCGCCTGCAACCTCCTGGGCTTTGGCCTCCTGAGCATGCAGCGGCATACGTGCTGATGAGCTGGCAAGATCAAGAACCACAGTAGTTAAGGCAAACACAAATGAAAACGAGCATCAGAAATATACTCTTGCCTATGTCACATTAAGAGAAAAATACACTGTGAGCCTTAGTTCTGGATTTGCTCCAATAAAATCTAGTCAGATATTCCTTTGATCTTTAATGTCTGCAATTTCAATGAATTGTTTTAGTGGAGTGCTCTGAAACTCTTCAAAATCAAAGGGACCCAGTATATTTGAGCCTAATCAGTACTAAAGAAATGTGCTTTACGTGGATCTGAACTATTAGAATTGGTCTGCATAAATGGGAGACTTCAGTATCCAAATTAGCAATCTTATTTTACCAGCATTTCTTTGTGTGCTACAGTGTTTAAAAGAATAATAAAAAAGTAGAGCAACCATGTTGGGCTGAACTTTGCACACTTCTCCTAGCACAGTTGCAGTGTACTGTAGTGCTTGTGCATTTTACAGCAGGCGCTGACGTGTGTGCAGCAGCGATTTTGCAATGTCACAGGTTGCCATGGGTGAGAGACAGGGGCTTGTTCATGGCAGAGCTGCCATGTGTGACATGGAGCGCGCTTCCAGGAGGGGTACAACAGATTTGTGTAACTGCTTAATGCTTTAGAGGGGTTGTAAACTGTGCAGAAAGTTGCTTTGCAGAGGAGGCTGCAGATCCAGAAAAGCTTTTAAAGATACAAAGCGTGCTGTGATGATAGCCCCAGCTCTACAGTGCCTGTTCTGCAGCCATAACTGCTGCTGCTAATGTTCCCTGGCTCCTGCAGCTGCAGCCGCCTCTCTTCTGGGCTCTCGGGGTATTGTAAGGCTAACTTTGCCAGGGGAAAAAACAGCTTCATTAGCATGCTGACTTCCCATATGTGAAATGTTCTCCCATAAGTTTTATTAGGGGTCTTTTAAAAGCTCCCCTTCTAGTTGACCTCTACTACCTCTTTCTGGTGTGTCAGGTTTGCGCACAGCTCATGTGCTTCCTGGATGCACAGGTGCTCCGGGGCTTTCACTGGGCTCTGCCAGGGTCTTTACTGCCTCTCAGCTGACAATGGTAACAGTAACAGCTTGCCCCAAGCTGTTGCATCTGCTTTCAATCCTAGGGGAAAAAAATTAGGTACAAAGATGTCTTAGAAGTTGTAGGAAAAGGTATCTTAGAAATTTTATCTCCAGCAGTAGTCAGAAGCAAGGTGACAAAGATTACCTCCTCATGTAACTTCTCCAATTGAATTGTGATTCAGAATTTTCTTCCTAGTCAAGGTCTCAAACCCTTTATTTAACAGAAGCAAGTTGCCTGCAGCATATTGGTGCAGAATGCAGAAGGTATTGTCATTTGACCTAATAGAAATTTGAAAGCTGTTTTCCACAGATGAAATGTTTATGCATTACAATGCCGCCATTCTGCATGACTGGTTCACTGATAAGCTACAAGTTAGAGTCGTATTGTTTTGGATGCTGGACAAATACATGAGGGAAGCAGAGTTTGCCTTTGTGAGCTCTTGCAGTAAAGTAGAAATATAGAGGAAGGAATATTATCCAAAGTCTCTAATTAGAAAAACTTGAGATGGTAGCAAATCTTGTCCAAACTCGCATAAAAAGACCATGGCAAAGCCAAGAGAGAAATCAAGATCTCCTGACTGCATTCTGTGCTTTCGTCGTCATGAGGCCATTCCTCTGGGGTTTCATTTTTTTTTCCCCTAGACAGGGAAAATGAAAGATCTCTTTAGTCCCTGGGGTGCTACTGTATGGTCTCCCACTACTCTAAGCGTCCTGCCTGCAGCACTGGAATGTGACTGTGCTTGTTGCTTGCTCAAGGATTTAAGCCATTTACTTTGTTTGTTTATAATAGAGTTCTGGTGGGAAGGCAGATGTTATGTGGGAAAGCTATTTTCTGGATCTGTTTATCCCAGTTATGTGGAATCTTGTAGACCACCGCTAGCAAGTATCTATTAGGGATCAATTTTGTAATTTGGCATTTATATAAGAGAAAAAGGGGCAATGTGTTGGTTCTTGGAAGCTTCTTGGCATCAAAAAACAGTGATTTGGCATGCTTTGGTGTTTAAAATGGACATGTGTATGTCTTTGTTTCTATATAGTCATTTGACCTTTTGAAATATTGGCATTTTAAGAAATGATCCGAATTTGTACGTCTGACATTAAACAGCTGACTTGAACTCCCAAAATACATTGCCTGAGCAATACTTAACTATGAAGAGATGTTTCTAAATAAATCTCTTTTGAATGTCTGTTTCCAAAATTAAAAATCACAGTCTTCACTCTTTCACCCACCTTTCTTTACCTTGGCATCTCAGGATGCTTCAAGGAACTCAGCAGTTGAATTGGATGCTATCTTGGTAACAGAATAGCTGAAAAGGGTAGGGCTGCAGTTTCCTGGGACTCCTGTTTCGGAAGGTAATCTTCAAGATCTGGCCTACATTTGTCTTCTGCTGAGACTTTTCAGCACTGATTTTACAATGGACTGTATTCACAAATTCTTAAGGTTTGTAAGAAAGCTAGTTAATATATTAATGTTTTGTCAAGAAAGCGCCCTAACTGGGGTCTCATTTTGCCCGTGAAGACTAGAAAGCTTCTTACTCTTGGATATCTGTTGTTCTTACCAAGAATTTGTTAGCTTGTGAATTTCCAAAGCTGTATGGGTTGAGAGAGCAAAGTAAACCCTGTAGAGAGCTAATTTTTGTCTTTTCATATAGTTCAGCCAAATAGATTAGCTATGGATAGAAAATACTTTCCTTCTTATAGGGAGGATGACCACAAAACCAGAACTTTCTTTTTCTTTTTTCTTTTTTTTTTTTTTTTGAAAAAAATATATATAGACACACACTGCAGTGTGTGTTTGAAAGAAACAAAAATCTTAATTGTTTTGCAAGGACCGGCTTCAAATTCAAAACTCCTTTTCTGAGATTGCACGGATGGTCTGTTGCTGCATGCCCCTGGGGTGCTTCCCTGCTGCACTGGGTGCTGGGCAGACGGGAATTGTCCCCCTCGGAGCTGGAGTCTGCTTGCCAAGAAGGGAGGCGACTTCAGGCCTGTTCCCCTCGCAGCCCTCTCTGTGGGCGCTTGGCGAAACCAGCTGGTTTCTGAGGTGTTTGGTCTGTTCCAGGCTGCTGTTCGGGAGGGGAAGTATTCTGTAGAAGATTTCTGACCAGTGCCAAAGCATAAGAGAAAGTATGTGTTTGTTTAGAAATGGGGAGTCTTGAGCCTAATTAGCAAAGTATTAGGCTTCATCACAGCAGTAGTTGTAGGATGAGTTGTCAGCAGTGGCTGCTTCGGTTTCATCCTGCGGGTTGTAAGCGTTGCACTGATGAGCTACGAGAGTCTCTGGAAGCCTCATAATACTTGTTTTATCAGTGCAGTCTAGTATGTTCAGCTCTGTTTTAAGTCAAACAGAAATTGCTGTGTGAGTTTACAGCTTGCCTGTGCGCATGCATGTTATGGAAGATGAGAAAACTTGCTCTCTTTGCTTTCTGCTTAGGATTGACTTTGTTTAGCATTTAGCAGAAAATTGCTTTAGACATGAAAGTTAGATAGGGAAGGGCTGCGGCGCTTAATGTTGTTAATTTGTGACCCTGCAGCCCTGGATGTAATTCCATGCTCTGCTGAGCCCCTGGGTGAATAACACAGGCTCCCTGTGCCCCTGTTCTGGGTTAAAAGATTCATATTGTAGCACTTGCCTGTAACACAGAATTGTGGGATAAATCCAGCTGGTGATTGTCAGGCGCTAAGGTGTTACTGGGAAGGAGCTAGATAAAAATCAGAGGTGTAGGGGAGAAAAAGACTAGTTAGTGATTATGGTGACTTGTGTGTTTTGGTAAGCTGGTTTTCTAAGGCTGAGTGACTAGCTCTTTCTGGGAGTTACATGTTGTGTGCAAGTGTGTTTTCAGGTTGGTCACCCAAAGTTGCTGGCTCTTTCTAGAATACCTGGTCAGAAGTCTTTGACTTCCTGCTTTTAATGAAAATCTCTACCAATATTTTCTCTGTAGAAATCATTGTTTTTCTTCTGTAGTTACTAGTCATCCAAGTAACAGGAACCTATGGCATCTGTGTGCAGCCCTTGCACCTCCCCTGGAGTCCCCCGTTATTGGAAAGCCATGCTTTACTGTGTGTTTTTATTTCATGGTTGTGGAAAGAGATGCCAAATACTTGGGTTTTAATTCACATTTGAACAGTATCTGCAGGCAGGGTGGGATGTGCCTGTGGTATTTCTTGCCCCATGGGCACAGGGGAATGCGGACCTCGCAGCTGAAGCGGGGAGGTAGAGAGAGCTGTGCAGTTTGTGGGCGACCAAGGCAGTTAATTGTAAAATAAGACTGTTGCCTATCCTTGAGCCTGAGCTTCTGTTGACATGATAATCGTGATGTACGAGATCATTCTCTGTTCACAGTTTGATAGCGAATGGAACTTAAACCATTACTCTTTTCCAAGGAAAACAGCAAGTTTAGAATCTGGAAATAAGAATTACGCTTCATGTCTGTCGAGGAGCCGCAGCAGACCTGCCACTGACTTGTATCCTGACTGTAGATCTCCCAGGTGACAGAAACGTGTCAGAGGCTGTTAGCCTTTAGGTTTCTTTCCTATGAAGCTCTTCTGTTTGAGGCTTTGAAGAGATGATGGGAAGCTTGGATGAGGGGACACAACAAACTCCACCTCTGCCTTCATGCAGTTTGTATGAGCACGTGAGGACTGCAGCTGAGCTCTTACAACACTTGCCACGCAGATGGAGTCAGTTCTTTGTGAACATCTGTGTCCTTTTCTTCTCCCTCCCCCAACTGAATTAGTCACAGAAATAAGTGTATGATTGGGCTTTCTTATCATTTTAAACAACGTTTGTAACAGGCATTCTGTTATGTAGAAGTAACTACTTAGATTCTGACAGTATTCACTGACATCTAAAAGGTGTTTTAGGGTATATGTACGTATTTATTCACTGTTACAAGTGTTTCTTTGTATAAGTATTAAATGGAAGAATTACATATAAATAACGAGTATTTTAAAAGGAAAGTCCTCAGTAAAATGTTTTGTTTTGCATTGTTTTTCTTCAACAGACATACATTGGCAGCGTGGTCATATCAATAAACCCCTACAGACCTCTACCCATTTATTCTCCAGAGAAAGTTGAAGAATACAGAAACCGAAACTTTTATGAGCTCAGTCCTCACATGTAAGTACATTGAAGAAGCTTTAGTTTCCCTTCTGTTTTGAAACAGATGGTACCAGCTGTCTTTCTCATCAAAAAGCTTATGTTGATTAAAACAAACAAAACAAAAATCACCCCCTTTGAAATGAATTCATATTAGTTGATTCTTATTTTAAGGAAAAGTCAAGATAAATGACTCCTTCCACGTCATGTATTTAGATCCTGGTATGTACACTTCAGAACATTTTCCTGCAACTGTTAGTGATAGTCTCTATTACAGCTTTGAAAAGTAGGTAGTTTGTTTTTAAGGAATCCTACTTCTTTCAGAGTCCAGATTGCCTTGTGAAAGCATCTAAATGTTAAATGTGTTTGAGTAGTATAGTATTACTTTTGATATTTGAAGCTCTTTATTTCTCTTTGCACTATACAAAAAAATAAACCCGTTATGATGAATGCCGAACATAATCGGATATGTCTGGATGGTATGAGCAGAAAAATAAGAGCTTTCATCTCCTCTGTTCTGTGCTAGGCACAAGTGAACTAATTGTAAGAGGACAACCAGAGTGCCATCCATAGATATCCACACACACACAAAATGCAAATTTTAAGGATAAAGTATATTGTATATGTACAGATATATAATATATTACAAAATATAACTTGCATATGATGTAAATTCCAAGACTAAATTTAGGAATGGAAAGTCTAGACAGTAGTATAATATATTCTCTCTTTCATCTGCCTTTTATAATTCCTGTATGGTGTGCGTATTGCAAATAAGTCAAAGGCTTTGCCTGTGGTTTAATCGCTTTACTGTGCTGGAATATGGCTGTAAAGAACTGCCATAACCTATATCATGTGGGCCTAGTCAGAGTTATTGATGTTTGATATTGCATTAACTGAATGTGGTAAAGTTCTGTGCCTAATAGGACAAGAATTTGATCACAGGTCTGGTATGGCTGAAAATAAGGGTCTTGAAGACAAGATACCTCATTTTGCAGTCATCATTTCATCTTGTTAGACACTGTATTCCTGAGATTAAAGCTAGCTGTTCCTCTTTTCTGCATCATGCTGGGGTAGGTAAGTGTTCCCAGCATACTGTGAGATGGTCACTTGACTTTGCATTCACATATTCAGGAGACTGTCTTGAGTGACTACTGATCAGATAAGTGTCTAAACATGGGCATGCATTTAGGCATCTTCCTTTAGTGTTAGCTGTTAATTTAAGAGGAAGAGATGTGTTCAAATTGTTTTGGAAGTTATCTTGTACTGATTTATTTTTTTGCTTTCATCCTTCATCTATAGCTTTTGCAGATATATTACTTGTAATGCAAACAACCAAATAATGAGATCAAATAAGCTTCTTGTAGTTCTCAGCTTCATTGGATCCGAACTCTGACTATGTTCAGGTTTTCTTTCTTCACAATTTTGTTTAGCAAGCACAATTGCGTGCTAAATTAGCACAATTGCTAAAAGAACTTTCTGCTCTGCTAACTTTGTTCAGCTGCATAAAATCTGCTGTCATATGAGAAAAGATTTTAAAAATAAAATCTAGGGGTAACTGTTTAGTGTTCTGAAAGTCAGAGTTATATAGTACTTGATTCCATTTAGAATAGAGTAATACATTGATCTCTGTGACTCTGTTTTTCTTAGGAGAGATGGATTTCCAGAATAAAAATGGTCAACAGACATTATTATACATATTTATTTGTTCACTGCCTAATCCAACCAAATATGCATTGTACTTCGATTAGAGAAATGCTTGCTTATCAATATCAAGGGGGAAATTGTCTTCAAGGCAGTAAGGCAGATATCAGAAGCTTGGATAAAGAGACTCTGGAAAAAAATGAGAATCTTAACTCAGTAGAAAAACGTTTCATAAATGTCATTCATTGCTAATGACATTCATTATGTCATTATGGTCAGACTGCCATCTCAGAACAACAATTTCTGGAATCTAAACACTCAAAATCCACTTTAAGAGTGGTAGGTTGAAGTGGGAAAATGTTGAATATTAACTTATGTGAGGAAATATTGACTGTGTAATGCTAATATGATTTTCTTTGCAAGTTTGGATAGAGTGCCAAGCAGTGAAAAGTAAAAGACTAATTTGTCTTGGATAGATATGATCCGTCCACAGGTTTTCCTTATTTGGTGCTGCTCCTACAAAAAATTATGTCTTCTAACACCTGTTAAATAGACAAAATACCCTTAAAAATACAGGCCTAGGAAATAATCTTTAGTACGGTTTCTTTTACAGATACAGTATTTTCTTTTCAAACTGTAGAAATATGGAATGTTCTTACCTGGTGGTTGACTATTTGGGACATGGCTCAGCCATGAAATTCTCCTTGCCAGTCTGTAGAGGCTAATGATAACTGTAGAATAAGAAGAGTGACTTTTGTCCCTTCTCAAAAGGGGAAAACTTCTGACCATCTTGAAAAGATACTTTTAAAATATTGTAGTTACTAAAATTAAATTTTACCTATGTTGCCTTAACTCATCTCTTAATATCCTAAACAACTTTTCATTCCCTTTAGTATGTCTTGCCTTGTAATGGTAGCCTACAGGTTCATGACGGTACAGTAGTTGAGCTCAGAGGGTGGTGATATGCTCCTGTTGCAGCCAAGCCTAGGCTATTCCCAGCTAAGCAGAAAGATATTTATTAGGCAGTTGCCTGCCATGCTGTTGGGTGCAGACAGAGAGCTCTGTCTACAGTGGGATAGGCATGGCCCAGCCTCGGTGCTTGCAGCCTAATGCCAGGGTCGCCTGGTCAGAGAGGAGCAAACTGCTGCTAAAGAAGGGTTCGGGCACATCTGGGGAGGTTGCCACACTCTTCCGCAGAGAACTCACAGGCTTTTTTAGCAGCTCAGGAACTGTAATGAAGAGATGCTGTTAGACAGATTGCAATTTGAGGTATTTCTTCTGATGTGGGGAGAAAAAACAATGTTGACTTTTTGAGACCGACGTACTTATTTTTCTTTGACGTGTAAAGCTCAGCTGAGCCACGGCATCTTCAGAAGAACGGCCGGGGTAAACCCACTGCACCATTTAATTGTACGCCTTGGGAAAAAACTTCTGGTTCCTACTGTGTAATCCTGAGCAAACCAAAACCCTTGGTCATTTATAAGAAAACCTATGCATATAATCTAGGAAGTGTGTTCATAAATAAAATGATGTATCATGTGTTTATTATTTCAGCATCTCCTTCTGACAAATAATCCATCTAATTTTTATTACTAGTGCTGGCTAGAAAAATGCAGCTTCACAAAATTTCTAGCAGTGGATTAGATTTGAGGAGATTCCTGTAGAAACCAGTGTTTGTGGCACAAAAACACTTCTGTCAGAAACAAATGTGCTGCCACCTGTTTGTGTGGTAGCTCATATTCTCCAAGGTTTGTCATTTCAGAGAGACCCTTTAAGTTTGGGAATCTCAGGTTTTAAGTGTCTGCCTCTCTGCAGCAGACTGCCAAGTGACATTTCCAGAGCTGGGGCTCTGTGTAGGAGTTTCCTGGGAAATGAGGGCTCTAAATCATGTTTTAGTTATTTTTCAGTAGTTTCACATGACCCTTCTATATATGCTTGAAGTATGTGTATGTGTTTGGATATGATGTTTGGTATAAGGAGGATGTGCTTGAAAATCTTAAATGTTCCAGTAAAATAGTAGGCTTGGTTAAAAAATGAAAACAGGGAAGAAAAAGGGGAGAGAGAGAAGTATATAATGATGTGGAAGAAATCCATATCTAGGGATTTCTTTTCATATACAGTCATTGAAAGAAGCGTATAATCATGGGAGTGAAAATTTGGTGTTTTCTTAACCCTAATGTGGACCCAGTAAAGACAGAGTGCACACCTAGTCCTTTGCTCTGTGTCTCCAAGAGTGGCTGACACTTTCAATGCTGCTAGTTAGTACTTAATTGCAGTTTTGAGTGGGGTTTTTAAGTGTTCTTTGAAAACTAGAATAAGGCTGCAGATTCATTTTGAATGAGCAGCCAAGTAGAATTTCCAGGAGAAGCTGTTTCTGATCAGATAATTTTGTACCTGTTAAAATTTGATCAAAAAGGTTTTTTTGTAATGGTTTATTCCTCTCCATATACGCTTCTATTGTTTCCCTAATCTGTGGCTGTTTGCGTAGTTGGAATAGGAGGTTTACCAAGATTTTTAATTGTTTTTCAGTGTTCCATTAACGTTTTTCTGTTGTTGTCTTTATCTGCAAGTCAGGATCAAACTTGTCTGTGGCTTGATGGGGCAGAGTATGACATTTCAGTGTTCAGATGATTCAGTGTTTAATGTGTGCAGTCCTTACCCTTCTGTTCTGCTCTTTCTGTTAATGTAACTGCTGTTTTGCTTACCTTGTGGTAACCTAGACATGAGAGAGAACCAAGATGTCTTACATTTTGTTGCTAATCCATTAGTGACTTCCACCAAAAGTGCCTAGTATGAAGTAATGACAAATGCTGGAAATCTTTAAGGCAAAGGCAATAGGAAATAAATGGTTTATCATACCATTTTTAACCATCATGATGTATCACTTTCCTACCAGTAACAGATTTGCTTTAAGGGATTGCAGAGTATGTGCTCTCTTGCATCTGCTATCTTAACCTCAGCTCCTGATTATTACCAGCTCTCCGTCTCTGGGAGTAGCATGGCACATGGCCTGTGCTCCCTGCTGTCACCTTCTGAAACCTTAACCTCTCACTTTAGAGGAATCGCAGACAGTTTTTGAAGTCAAATACTTCAGAAGAGATGATAGTTTCATGTTAAAAGCTTTCAAATTAGTGGAGATTTAAACTCTTGCGTGCAACTTTTTAAAATCAATATGCCATTATATAGGCTACAAGCACAAAGATATCAACTCTGATGCCTCTTGCAATGCAAAGTTGAGAAAGTTAATAATGTTCCCCATTTTAATGATCATCACATAATAAATCTTGGGACAAATCATTCTCACACTGATACTCACAATTATTACACTGATAATATATAAGGTTTGCTGTTTCCTTTTCAAGTCAGGACTGTTTTGAGCCAATGTAAGCAATAAATATAGAATTGCTGCTGGCATTTTTTGCTGGTATTCCAGGTTTACATGTCTTCAGAAGTACCGGCATTACAGTAACTCTTTCTCCTCCTTGATTTAAAGCAAATATCTTTGTCTGAAGGACATGATAAAGTCTCAGCTGTGAGGGATAGTTGTTGCCTATGTGTAAACCTAAGGCTTTCTCTGTAGGTGTCAGGGTTTTAGGATACCCCCTAGTTTATTTTGTTTGTGAAAAAGGGGATGGTGAGGTCAGAGTCCATGACATAGTTTAGTGTCATTTATTGTCCTAGTATGATTATTTTCTCGTTTTCTTTTCCGTTTATCCCTTCCACACCTTCATTTGCTTTTTTGTTTATTTTTTGCCACGAATGGTTTGATTCACCTTGCAGTATCCCCTGTTCACAGACCTTTTGTTCCTGTTTCTGGTAATTCCTGACTTCGCCAAATACTCGGTCTTTGGACTTGTTCATGTGGCTCAGCAGAGTACCTCTTTCGGAAGAGATTTATAGTCTAGGGAACAAGATTACCTCAGAGGTTAGTTGGCAAAATTCCCCACTGAGCAGGGAAGGAAGATCTATGGCTGACAAAAGTCGTAAATAGCAATTAGGCTGCCGGTACCTAACTGCTAAACCCATGCTAGGAATGAACTGAAACAAGTTTTTTTTTTTTTTTGTTTAGTGTGTTTTTTTTTTTTTTTTAAACAAACTACACAGGATATTGACGTTTTCTTTTGGAAGGAGTCTGACTTAATGATCCTTTCAACCTTTATAATGAGGCAGTACTGGATGTGGTGTATCCATAAATGTAAATCCCTCAAGCACATAGATTGAAAGGGGATGAAGCATCACAGTTGCTTCAGAAATCAGCAGGATTTCGTGCCTGAAAAGAGCCTGTTGTGTTGCGGGCCGCTGGCACACTACCTGGGGGATGCAGTGCTCCCTGAATTTTAGGCTCGGTAGGAGAGCTCTAAAAGCCGTGCGAGGAAAGCGAGTTACGAGGAAGGCAGCTGTGACGTGGGCTCGTTGTAATGACAGACTGATTCTCTAAAGAGAATTTTGAAAGGATCTGTGAGCTTCAGGACTTAGGATGCAAGGTAAGATTTTTCTTGCGTGCAGCAATAAATTCAGCTCTCCTGAAATCTGAGCGGGGCTATTTTAGCTGGGTTTGGATACCACATAATGGCACCCGCTCACCTCCATGCTTGAGAGGCTATTGGAGGTGAGTATTATAATCTTATTGACATGAACAGTGGTTGCTTGTTTGCTATCGCTATTAGATTACATGAAACTCTATTTTAAAAGTGTAATTATACAGGAATTGGTTTATAACAGGGTGTGTGGTTGTTAAGAGGCTCATAAAAATGTATCCAACACCCCAAAAATGTAAACAGCCTGGAAAAGCAGCATGCAGATGAATATTGTGCTTTATCTTAATTTTTAAAATGGTCTAGAATGACATTTAGACTGGATTTCAAAGTCTTCACTGGAATAAGCCTTTCCGTCTGCTCCCTGAGTAGCTTTGTCTAAGTTAGGCAATGAAGAGGCCCTATGAAATGTTGGTATAGAGCACTGGTGCTGTCATACTGCATTAAGTGCTAGGGTATGCAGGACATGAGATTTTCAACATGAGAACTTACAGTGTTACTTGTACTTAGTCACAGAGCCTTTGCACGGTGGAGTGTAGTTACCAGGGCTATCATGGCACAAGCCAGCTCAGACCTCAGGCAGGCTGACAGTGTGGAGTTCAGGTGAATTTTTGTGCTGTTGGGGTGTTTGAACGTTTCCTAGACTACAAGGAATATAAAAAGTATCAGGACAAAACTGTACAACTCTCTCCCACAGTACCCTGAAAGGAAGAGAGAATCTGGCCTCTGTTCGGTCTTGTGCTGTCTCGGAAGCTAATTCTGCAGCTGCACGTACTGCAAAGACAAAATTACTCAAAAGCACCAAACCCACTTGCTCACAGATGATTTCAGTCTTCACAGCCATTTCAGTGCTTTTGAAAACTTTGGCATTACTATCGTTAACAGTCCATAAAGTCCTTTCTGACTTTGGACGCAAAGCAGGTGCTGTAAGATACTTCAGAGAAACTTCCTCTCCATCAGCAACCAGCAAACCTTGCTCCACCTGAGCGCGGAGGCCGATTCTGCCAAAGCCTCTCCCGGGCAGGGCCCTGGCTAACTCCTGCGGTGCGTACACAGCCCTTGCTTCCTTGTCTGGAGTGTCTTGGAGGCTGAAAGGAAAGTTAATGCATACATTGATGCCAGTTCACTCTTACAAGAAAATACAAGAATCGGGTACCTTTAAAACATAATGACTACGAAGGGGAAAGGCTTAGCTCAAGATCTGTTCCATATGCTTCTGAAACTCTGTAAATGTCGTCATGGTATATGGAGGAAAATAATCTTGGGGAATCCTTTATGAATTAACTGCTGGCTTAGACGCTAAACAAAATAACTTTGTTTTTAGAACCGTTTTCAAATATTTACTCGTACCCCTGTACACAGCATACTTTCACATTTGACTTTAGTCATGTCGAGGATTAAGAGTCAAATGTTTTTATTTATCTATGACAATCTCGCTCTCTTTTTTGCATATGAGTGTAATTGTCTGTGTTTACTTGTAAGCATGAAAAAGTTTGGGTTTTGGCTAGATTATGTTAGAGCCAAGATCATCCTCCCCCCAAAAAAGCTGTAATATATTTTGGATATTTGAAGATGTGTGTTAATGCTCCAGTAATTTAAACTAATGGTAACTTTTCTTGCCAGATCCCATTTCTCTCATTTTCCTGGAACTGGAACATCTGGCTAGATTTTATATTATTCCATTGATATTTTTAGGACATAAAATGCTTAGGTTTTTTTTTTTTTTTCTTTTTTCTTTTTTTTTTAATAATTCACATTGTCACATGAAGGAGAATCCCTCTAATTCACACGAAAGACTTGGGAATCCATCCGGTACAACTGATCACATTTTGTGAATGAAATGGACACTTGATTAAATAAAGGAAAGGACCTGCAATAATTTTTTCAGTGTTTTGTGATGTGGTTCTCCAAACGTGTCAATACATGACTGTTCTTTGTATATTTTGAATATTTCGTACAGATCCTCTTCCAGCTCTTTATTTGTACATCTAGGCTAGGAATAAGACGAGCATTTTTCATGCTGTTTCACAAAATGAAATTCTTTCAATTAGAAAATCGACTGATGTTATGATAGGACTTGGAAATGGAAATATATTTTTAAAAAGCTTTTGCATCTTTAAATATTTTTAAAAAGGCTCTGATGGCTTTGGCATGTTTTTCATTAACATTTTAGGTTTTTTTGCACACAGAAAAGGATGGGAAGTCCTTCATAGGAGACAATGGCATATCTTATTTCTTAAATTCAGTCTTAAAAGTGGAGGCAGGTATAGGCCCTATCAATCAGAATTAGATTGATCCTATTTTATGCATAGTGTATGAATGGGTCAGATTTTTCATTATGCCTTTCCTGAATTGGCAGCATGGTACTCTTAAGAGCTGGAATTTCAAATTGCAATTAAGAACAGCTGTCATTCCTTCTTTAAAAATGTCTTTGTGTTTAATGTTTTTTTTCTTTTTCTTTTTTTTTTTTTTCCCCTTAGCAATTTATAACACACCAGTAAATGCCCATTTACTATACTGGGAGCCTTTGACATGATTTTAGATACAGCATAAATGAGGGTAAAGTTTAGAGCCTTAGAGAAACTTCAGCAAAACTCAGTCCATCTCCTCTTACCACATTTAGAGGCAGAACTTTTTCCAGTTCTTTTTTTCCGCAACTATGTGCGGAAGGTTCTGATTTCTTCAACTCTGAGTACAACATGGTTAATGTAGTTTGGGTTATTAAAGATAAACTTTTTCATGTTATGAATCAGGAAATACACAGTCTTAATATTTACTGTCTAGCACACTAAATAATCTGTTCCTTATGTTTTTGATAGATAAGAGAGCTGGAACTGGGGTTTACAAATAAAGGTTTGAACTACAAAGGCAGTCTAAATGTGATCATTTCAGTAAATTCGAATCTGCGTTTTTCTTGTATATGCAGTTTCCCTTTGTATACCACAGAAATTGATTTTTCGTCACTAAACCTTGTGGAGTTCAAACTGGAAGTGGTCATGGTTGCTACAAAACAATTCTCAGTGAAGATGTATCCACATGACAAAAAAGATCTGTGTAGTTGACATCCTTCCTGGGTATCAACGGACCAGTCAAGGGCTTCGTTAAATCTATCTTGTCCCTTGTCCCTGGAAATAACCCCCGCAGTCTGAGTGGAGGCCTCCTGTCTGAGCAGCCTGAAGAAGGCTTTCTGTTTCCTGCTTTGACCTTTCATGGAAACAAGTTTTGGGTACGTATCCACAAAGGCTGGGCACAAATTTGAGCGAATGCTGGTTTACGGACTGAATAGCCACATTAGCTTGATGTTGTGCCTGAGCTGACAAGCCTAAGAGAGGCTTTACTGCCTATTTTGTCCTGGATATGTGTTACTCTCTGTGGAAAAGAGGACTGGAGGGGGAAAAATAAGTTATGTAAGGCTTCTTAAAGTACTTGGTTTGTTAAGAATGTTTAGAGTTACTTGAAAAGTTTAAAAAAATGCAGTAACTCCTCCGAGTAATGTTAAGTAGCAGCATACCTATGTAATTACATCATGCTGGCATTACCAGCAATCGTTTCAGGATTTTTGACAATGATTTTTATTTACAATTATTTGTTACTGTTATCTCTGATAAACTTACTGTGGGCAGCCGCATACAATACGAATAACGTTGTTTTTGTATTACAGGGCCTAGATTTCAATCCGATGTGATTTATGAATGACAATGGGAATGTGATAATACTCCTATTTCTCCAGTATTGTAATATGAATTCAGTAAAGTGCTCAGAGTTTTTTCTTATGGCAAACTGTGTTGCCTTTCAGCGTGGTCTGTTGTACTAACATATGGCTGCCGTCTCTTTAATCTCCCTCGGCAGAGCTGCAAAGTCCTTCTTAGGTGCATCTTTGTATGTGAGTTTTAATCTCGCTCGGCAGAGCTGCAAAGTCCTTCTTAGGTGCATCTTTGTATGTGAGATGCTGTAGCTCTTAGGTATGTGCAGCACAACGGAGTTCCCTTGCATTACAGTATGCTGTTGTCCTGTGAGATGAGACCTTTTAAAGTGTAGTTCCTCTCTAAAAAGTGAGTATGTAAAGCTGGGTACCTCACTTCCCTGTTCTTCCCCTGAGTACTGGACCATGTCTAGTTACTTTAGGGTCCTTCATTCTCCAGTTAGTGGTGTAGAGCAAACTTGCCTAAGAGAATATTCCTGCTTTTGCAACCAAATTATTTGCATCAAAACGTGCCTGTAGGAGAACAGGGTAACAATGCATGCTTGTTGCAGAAGCTAAAATTTGACTTGCAAGATCTCTGCTGTTCTGACTGCATTAGGAGGAAATTACTTATTTCTGCCTTCTGACTTCAGATTGATATTTTTTAGGGCTGCAAATAGAAAGATTTTCTCTTTGCTATGTGTACCAAATACTAAGTGTACCTAATTTTTTGAGGCTGCAGTATGGAGCACTGCATCTTTACTAATCATTTTTCAACGTGAAATCATAAAAGAAGCACACCCTTCTCCCCTGCCCAGAAAAAACCCTGCAACCAATACAGCCATATTGTGGTTTAATTTGGCAGATCAAGGAGCCACTGGCATCTATATTTGTGCTATACTGCTGTCTTGGACAAGCTCAGATTTATAAGGTCCAAAGATATGTCCTATTAAAAAAAGAAAAAAAAAAGCCAACAATTTATTCCCATCTATACAGGCAAAGCCAAGGTATAGGGTATCATTGTTCTTCTGATAAGTATTTCATTTAACTCACTCGCTCTGGGCTCAGTTTTTTGAAATATCTATGGATATTTTTAAGGAGGTATGTTTAGTCATTATCAGTATTTTTTAAATGAGCAATAGTTGTTTCTCAGTGTTTTGTTTTGATGGAATATGTATTACGCTTAGCCACTGAAGATAAACAACAGTTTTATTTGGGAAGTCTAGTTTGTGTGCTATACACACAGTACGGCAGCATGCTCCTCTAAGCGTGGCTTGTTCTGCAGGAAAAAAAAAATGTCAAATTTGGTCACAGCTGATATGGACTGAATATGTGTGTTTGATGAGTAAACTTCCCTAATTTTCAGGTATGTACTGTGTTAAGTCAGAAACTAATTCTGCTTTCTGTCAAATATTGCGGGTCTTGGATATTTCAGCACAGAAGGGGAACATTGTTTCCCCTGCTCCCCTTTTCCCTCCCTGTCCCCACTAAAACCTTCATTTCATGAGTATATGCAAGAATTTAAAGGTGCAATTCAAATATGCTAATGTATAGATGACATAGTAACCTTGGCTTTTAAAAATTTCATATCCTCTGTAGTTAAGTCGTCACAGAAGCCAAGCAAGGAAAATCAGTTTGCCCCTCTTTTCCATTACTGTCCCATTTTGCTGCCTTGCCCTTTGATACTCCATTTGATCTGGGGAATGTGTTTGTTAATGGAATAAATGCTAATTTTTACAAGCCCAGCCTCAGGGATTCCACAGCTGCAGCATGTCGAGTGACGCCAGTCTCCAGCTACCAGCTTCGTTCATGTCCCATTAGACCGCTTCCCTTGCAGGTGGTTGCAGGCTTGTTCAGTGCAGTCAGGCTGGCAGTTTGAGGAAAATGTAGCTTCTTATACAAAATATGGCTACAAAAAAGGTCTTAAAAAATACTTTTACAGTAAAACCACTGAGTGTAAGGGGCTGACTGTTTTTGGCATTCGTTAAATGAAATGCACAAGTGCTGATTTATTTTAGGAAATAAACTGCATCTAACTAAATCTGACTTTTAATAAAAGAATGGAAAATGCTTCCTGTACTTCCCTTCAAGTATACAATGGCCCAGTACAATTATTATTATTGTTATTTTGTGTATGTGTGTGAAAAGAAATGTACTTTCCCCCAAGAAACTTCAAATCCTTGCATGGTACATTACTGCAAACTGTTTTGCTGCAGGTCTCAAAGAGGCCCAGCTGCATCCTTCTGCAGGATAGTGCAGGGTCTCTTTGGCTGCCTTGGGTAACACAGCCCAATGTTTGGCATGAGAGATTATTTTGATTGCAAACTCATCTGGTTAGTGCTGTGCCTTGGAACTGGGAGTTACCCTTCCATACTAAATCCATGGGCTAAGTATGAGTATGGATGAGGAGGTGATGATTATGCAGCATCCTGCTAGCTGATGTCATTTCCAGGAATGAGACTAGTCAGGGAGGAATCCAGCCAAGCTGTTCTTCTGAAAAGCTCATGACATGGAGATATTTGCATTTTTTCCTTGGTTAAAGTATATATTCACTGCAGCTGAAAAAAGCCTGCTCCAAACAAAAGTTTACTGTTTTCATGCTATTCTTTGCCGTAGGCAAACTATGTCATGCGTTAGACCAGCTGCCTGTTTGCAAGCACAGGTGTTCAGGCTCAGGGTGTGTACAGCTGGCACCAGCCTGTGCGCCTTCAATTCTGTGCCCACTGGTGGGTTTTTCACGGTTAGCTCACATTAACAGGACGGGGGACTGACCTGTCAGCTTGTTTACCTGCCCGCTGCTCTGTTCTACCATCATATTACGACATTACTTTGGAGGATCTAACCTTGGGCCTGTGCCTGGGTCACTCTGTGGCCAGTCTGCTGGATGTATTTCCTTGCTGCCTTACAGGGTGGAAGTGTTGCATATGCTGTGGGCATACTTTCTGGGATTCATAGTGTGTGCTAAAATTTAGAGGATTTGTTTTATGGCTTGAATTAGAACATGGTCATTGGTGTCTTCAGCTTCAAAGCTCCTATTTTCCAGTGGTTGAAGGAAAATAATGTAACAGCTGGTCATAGGCTCCTTGTAAAAGGCATTTGTTGTTTTCCTGCATAATAACATGCAGCTCTAAAGAGATGTCTTAGATGTTGAAAAAGGCAGAAAATCATATGCTGTGTTTCTGGCTTTTGTGTACAGTCCTGGGGCAGGACCACTGTGAGCTTTCAAAAAATAGCTTTCATTTTTTTTCAGACTGTCACTCAATAAAAAAGAAGCTCATTTAGTGACCAAAATTGAGAGTCTCCCACTCACTTGCAGGGGAAATATGTTCCATTTTGAGGGAGGGAAAATGATAGGAGACTGACTGGTGACGTGGGAGGCTGCGGCGGTACGGTATTTGGGGAGGAAGTGTTAGCTGAACCTCTCTCTAGGGAGGTCTCTGAGGTGAAGTCCATTGGACCCGTGTCTGAAATCTGCTGCATCCTGAGGAAGGCAGGATCTCCAGAAAGGGCATTTTCTTCTTTTTTTGTCTGTAGGCCTGAAAATATTAGGCTTAAATCAACTCTTCTTCTAAACCTGCAGTGCATATATGGGTATCTGAGAGTATGTTCCCAATCTACTGCAACATAAAATAAATCTCTCTGGCTTAACAGTGGGCTGCGTTTTGAAGCGTTTAATTTTTGAAAATCAAGAGTGCCTTTGTCTGCCCTCTTACCCCTCCCTTCCTCTCTCTCCCCTTCCTTCCATAAATTATGGCTTCTCTTTGCGAATCAGATGGGCTGATTTACAAAGCGCTGGGCTTTATTCTGCATCTAATAACCTCACGGTTGTTACCATGAATAACAAAGTGTGGAAGTGCATGCAGGAGGTATGCTTTCGATGTGTATATTAGCCACATAATACTGTTGATAAAACAGGTTACTGTGCTCACCAGGAAAATAAAATAGGCTGTCAAAATGCAGAAGTATTTGGAATAGGAGAAAAGACCTTCCATCTGCCTTAACGTGTTTCTTCGTCCTGGTGTTTAGACTTTTTTTCTTCTTTCCTGATTGGCATTTTTTGAAGAACAGCTGCTTACTTGTGAAGGTCTATCCTAGAGGAGGCTGCATCAATTTAGCTGTTACTTTATTCTCTCCAACGGCAGGCTAATCAACCTTTTCCTTTCAAGTGTGTCAAAGAGCTGAACATTAGACAGTTTGTAATTATGGAAATTGGGGAGTACATTTTTTTCCTTAGGGCAATTAGATTAAATGATTCTGTACTATGAGGTAGCAATATAAATAACCTTTTATCGTTCTTTTTCCTAAATGTTGAGGGCTTTTTTTCCTCCCCTGAGGTTTGATGGGGGAAACATATATAACAAATGGCAATAATTTACAAAATAAAACCTCAAAGCAGTTTATAAAATATGCTTCCACTTTTCCAGTCACAGATCATTAGGATTTTTTTATACCAGAGCAAACTGTGATTCTGATGTTTTAACATAGAATATTGGAGGGGATGAAAGAAATTTCTTTGCTTTTTTTACAGAGCACTTCTATGTATTCATAAAGAAAAGGAAGCAACATAAGTAATACTTTTCTGAATTAAATTATTGAAGGAATTAACATAAATTACATTTCATTGACTTTTTTAGTGTAGGATAGTATAGACTATGCCATTATAAAGCACTGATTTACGGTATATTCTATCAGTGTGTTTAGATACAGTTGGGTAGAAATGAAGTGGTACTGTGGCTGTGCTTCATGATTAAATATAGAGGTATTTGAAGGGTCAAGAGGAGGGGTTGTGTATTTCCTTTGGAAGTAGCAGAGAGAGGCGAGAGTTGCAGGACTCGCCAACTAAGCAATAGTTGTGTTAAAATGGGGATTGAAGGAGTCTGAGAAGCAACAGCCAGTGAAGGTGGGATGAAGGGGATCAACAGTGCTAGTGCGTGAGGAAAGCAGTCGGAGCGACGTTAGGTTTGTATCAGCTGATGAATGTTAATGGAGAATGTTGAAGGAAGTGACAGGAAGAATGAGAATGAGGAGGACGTTGTTTGCAAGAAGTGCCCGTAGCGAAGGAATACTCAGTCTCGCAATTTGTCTTCGAGGAAAAGGATGGTGGAAGAGAAGAGCTTATGCTGAGAGCCAGCTTGATGAAAACAAAAGCATGCATTTTACCCTTGATGCAGTGGTGGCAATCTTGAGTGTTCAAATGAAGCGTTGATGGTTGGAGGGTGTGTGTGTGTCTTCCTGAGCCCAGTGGTCGGTTAGAGCAGAGAGGTGCTGTGGAGATACTGAAAATCACCTGAGCCCTTTGGACCCCACCCCCACCCCCCCCCGGGAGGCCTATTTGCTATTTTCCTTTCTGTTTGAATTTTTGAGTTAAGACTTTTGTTTCTCTGTGACAACTCTAGCTGTTTGGGACTACGTGGCTGCAAAAGCTGGCCCCATAAAAGCAGAGCCTTCTCCTGATCTGGGGGGTGGGGAGAGCGGGCAGTTAGATTTCAGATTGTGTCTATACATAAATCTCAGCTAAAAAAGACTTCCAGTAAGTATTTCTGTATTTGTTGCGGTAGGATAATGTTGTCTTTTTTTCATGAAAACTTAAAAATGAAAGAAGAACTTATTATAAGGTGTGGTAAATGACACTGCTGACACACTCACCAACTAATTTGAAACATATGGTTTATAACTGCTTTTTAAAGTAGGAACTATTCTAAAATTTTACTTAGGCTCTGTAATTACAAGGTTGCTCAAAGAGTGCCATGTGGTTTAAACCTATGCTTGTGAATGTTGACTTTACCAAACTGCGTCTGTTGTTGCTACTAGGAGGAAAAGAAGAATTCTTTGTGGTCTGCAGATCATTAAAATATATTAAACTAAAGTGATCTGAAATTAAATTATTTTATATATTTGTAGCAAGTAGGAAATACCATGAAATTATATTTTTGTAAGAGACAGCAAAGTTTGATCAAAGGTTTGTTTATTTCTTATTGCGAAGACAGATGATAATAGATTTGAAGGCCGGTGAGGTAATGGTGTGCCATTAAATAGACAGGATGAATGATTCAACCTATTTTTTTCTTTGAAATAAAGATATCTGTTCCAGGCTCTGACATAAATGACTAATGCTATTTATGTAATGCCACAAAGACAAAGAAATCTTAAACCCTGCATTACTTAGATACATTCTTGACTATGCCTCCCTGAGTTGAGCTGTTGGAGCAGTGGATGGAGTGTCAGAGTAAATTTTACACAATTTCGGCCAGCAAACTTATAAGTGCATACATGAAACTTTTTCTAAAATGATTTTAACTTTGCTTGTTTTTTCTTGTGTTGGTAGCAGATAATTTTTGATATACTTCAGAAGTATTAGGCTTTGCTAGATTGTGTAAAAGATGGGAGGAAAAGATAATGTATGCAAAGTGTCCTTGATTAGAATGGATAAAACCAGGGTTGGACAAAATCCCATCTCTCCTCCAACTTCAGAGACTTCTTTCCAATCATTAGACTTTCAGTTTCTCTGCTGGGGTAGAGGAAAAGAGATGATTTGGTGTTTTTAACTGTGCAGTGCAGGCAGGCAGACATAATAAATATATCAAGCATTAAAATATATTCTGATAGTGGCTGTTAAGAAATTGAAAATTCAATGTATTAGAAGAGATGAATGGTTAGTAAGCTGATTAACTCAGCATATCAGCAGAGAGAACACTTTCCTGGGCTCGCCACTGACTTAATTTTGTGATGTGAAACTATTGCCCAGAAAGCTGTTTCAACTGTAAAAATACTAGTTGATGGCTGAGATCGTTTGAAGGCCAACAGGCCCAGAATAAGCCGTCAAGTCTATTAGTTCACTTAAAGTCTAACCTTGTAGGTGAGAGCCAGCTTCCTGAAACGAACCCGTGGAAACCACAGCGTTAGTATTAATATTCTCTCATGTGGCCCATAAGTGCTTGGTCCAGTTCTATTTCTTTCCTCTATATCCTACTGCTTTTTTGTCTTGCAAAAAGGACGGTGATTAATGTTATGTAAATGTAATATGAGCTGGAATTAGCTTCTCTGAGTGCCATGCGTTGTACTCTTCAACATACAAGTATATCTGCAGCAGCTTTGAACAAATATTATTCACTTCCTAAATATGTCCTGTAAGAGAGTCTGGTAAAGTGTTATTGCTACTGTAGTTTGGATGCCGGACAGTGAAGTGGATGCCAAAAATTGTGTCATGGTCTCTCAGCAGCAGAAGAGTCTTTTCTTTACTGGTTCTCCAGCATGCTGGCCATATCACAAACTGACTTTGTTGTAATGCTAAAAACATTACAGCCTGCTACTTTCTCATAAACACATTTTCACCTCCAGTTCAACTACAGAGTGCAAATGCTCCAATCACTGCACCAGTATTAAGTTTTGAGAGATTGGTGTTAATTCTGGTTCAGTGCGGCATATATATATCCAAAGGAGTTAACGACCTTTGGTCTTGGTGGTTAAATGGGATAGCTCAGCTGTCTGTGCAGAGAGGAGAGTTGTCCTTTAGTGCCTGAGACTGTGTGAGTCGGGGCAAAGAAGCGAAGGAGCTGGAGGCTGGGCTAGCCCTGGGGACCACACAGATGGACAGGAGAGGACAGAAGGGACACAGCACATGGAGAAATCAGGGTCATGTGGCATCGGTGACAGCAGCTGAGGGGACAGAAGGGGTGATTAGGTCGCTGTGAAGGAGGCACTGGGTGTTTTTTGTTCCCATTTTCCTCCCTTGGCAGAACAGCACTCGCATGGTATACTGGTCTGTTGAGCTGCCAACATGATGCAGCCTTGAAAAAGCAAACAAGCAAGAAACAAGTAAGCAAATATGATCTAACAGAGAGGAGTCTAAAGCTAATGAAGGATGAGGAAGTATAAATGGTGTTGCACATGGGCTTGATAAGAAAGCATGGGGGAGAATATGAGCTGCTCTCCATAACTGCTTTGGGGGAGAGCAGCCAGAAGGGAGAACAACTGTCTGAGCTTGAGGAGCAATGTCGGCACAGAAAGAAATAGGTATGAGCCAGCTAGAATACACGTGGGCTTAATATTTGAAGTTTTCAAGCTGTGGCAGCAAGCCTGCCTAGAAGAGGCTCTGTGCGGGTCGCTGCTTGCATTACGTTATCCATGCCACCCGTAACAGGTTTCACGACACAGAGCTGCTCATTTATAAAGGAGCTGTGGTTGCCTGGGACAGCGCTGTGTGACTACGTTATTCAAAACAAATATGTTATCTGCCTGTAGTTACCAGCTGATTGCAAAGCTCCTCAACTCTCGTAGAATAAAAAATCAAGTTTCTAAAAGACGTGTCTAATCTACAAACATCGTCTATTTTATGTTGATGTGAGAGTTCATTTCAATTTTTGTCCGTGGTTTATTTGCTATAAATAATAAACAGTATCCATGTCTAACTTAACATATGAACACTGGACATTGTGTCAGGTGCAGTGATCAAACAGAGCTCCTGATCTGCTGATTGGATGCTTATTTCATGTCAAAATATGCCATTCTTTTTAACAGTTTTTTTTCCCTGAACTTGCATAATGCATGCACGGCCTGTTCTTTGGGTTTTGCTTTCACATGCTTTTTCAGATACTGCTTGTTTAAGTCTTTGAAAGGGAATCTAGTGCTGAGTTTTCAGAGAGCTTTGTTCCGTAAAATGGAAAATCCAATTGATATGAAATCAATATTACTTTTCCTCTGACAAAAAATGACAAACAATGAAAGCCAAATATAAGTAACTAATCTACATTTCCTCAAAGTATACGTTGCCTCATGGCAACAAAGCCCATTTGGGTTCAAATTGCATCCTGGTGGTTTCATGTTCAGGATGTTCTGAGTTCTGTGGATGTTCTGAGTTCTGTGGAAAGGTGCTTTTGGTGCAGGAAAGCTGTTGATTCTTGTTATATTCTTTAATTTCTCTACATGACACTACCCTGAATGTGTCGTGCACGCACTCACTGGAAAACCATTCTGCATGTTTATGCAGAAGTCCCACAATACCTCCAAATGCTCAATGTTTTGTAAAGTTCTGAGAATTCCTCTTACTTTTCAGAGAAGAAATTGCAGCTTATGGTATTGCTGGTTTACAGGATTCTCCTGTTTCCAGCCACCTTTTTCTAAGTGTCGTTGGACAGAATGCTTCTCTTTACAACAAAGATAATATTTTGTACGATGAAGAATGCTGTTTCAATTTCATTGAAATTTTGTGAATTTGTTTTGAACTTGTTATCTTCAGGAAAACATACTGGATTTTGCTTGCTTGTTCCTGGAGAAAGTCTAAATAAGCCAATGAACAAAAGTATCCATTTTGGTTCTATTGCTCTGAAAACTTAGTGCTTCAACGCTTACAGAACCCTACATGCTTAGATATATATATTTTTTCTGCCTGGATGTGAAGGACAGATTATATTTATTGTTTGTATTTGTTATATCTGACTTCTCAATTGGCTCTTCCTTACTTTGCAGCTTCGCTCTGTCAGATGAAGCTTACAGATCTTTAAGGGACCAGGACAAAGACCAGTGTATTCTTATTACAGGAGAGAGTGGAGCTGGCAAAACAGGTAATAAACAGTTTTGGTCTTATTCAAACACATTTAAAGTTATTCATACCTTTTCTAGAAAGTGATGGTAGAGGCTGCAAGAATTGTGAGATATGGGTATCTTTTTGTGTCTGGCCGTTGCAGAAAATGGATGCTGTCATATTTTTTGCTGTATATAAATTAGTATTGTTCCACATCCTCGCCATGATGTAGTCCGCAGTGTCATTATTAGTATGCAAAGTCTTCAGTACCACTGGGTTGTGAAGGAGCATTGCCAGGGCCAGAATGCTTTTCAAGCTCTCTGCATGGTGTATGCAAAGACAGTGAAAACTGGACTCTTGCTCTCTTAGACTGGATGGCAATCCTTTGATGCTTTTACATGTTGTTTAATAAATGTATACATTTAAACTGGATCATGCTGTTTATCCAAAGAAAATACATAATAGCAGCTGATTACTTTGGAAATTTCATCAGTCTTTTGCATGCTGGGCTCAGCTACAAATCTGAGATTGGCTTGGGTACCAGGACATTCTGTTTCTCAGGCAAAACTGAAATTGTTTTGAAAATTACTGCTAATTTTTTAAATTGTGGAATGGTAGAAATGAAGCAAGGACTGCATAATTGCAGAACATTGTAGGCAGCTCTTAAAAAAGAAAAAAGCCCCTTATTTTCTGAATAACAGCTTAAAAGGTAGGAGAGTAGAGGTGACTTACAAGAGACGCAGCAGGTGACAACACATACATCTGTTTCCATGTCATTTAAGAGATTTTCTTTTGAGTTTGAGAAAATGTGTAGCTTTTATGCTTCTACTGAGCAAGACTAAAGGTGTAACTGGAAGCCGCCTTACAAGCCTTTTGTGAAAATGTGAAGTGTGGGGCTTTGTCCTTGGAGTGTCGAAGTTAATGGATTTGGTACCTTTTTTGGTGAATGGTGTCCTGGTTTTCTTTGTCAAATCAGTGGCTTCCAGTTGAGAAATCTTGTTACTTCCTCTTTTTTTTTTTTTTCAGGTCAAAATAATATGAAAAAGCCACTATTCAGTAAAAGCGTATATTAAAATAATTGAGTTTTTATTATGTTTTTTTTTTCTTGGAGTTGAAACTTTAGAAAGGAGTTTTATACTGATTGTTTAATTTCCTGCTTTTCCCAGGAACCATGAATTATCAAGCACCTCATACAGCTTAGGCCCGTATTTATTAGTATGTTTTTTCAACTGAAGGGTAAAGAAGTGGTTGAGTTTTTTCAACTTGTCTATTTATAGAGGAGATTCTGGTAGATTCTGATTTGTATATAGATTCTGATTATGTTCAGTAGCTTCCATATTGGACATAATAAGAATTTTTCCCTTTTTTTAAAAAATAAGTACAGAATAATGAAGCTAATATAAGAGTAGGGTTTGAAATTCAAGCCAGTAATGGACTCAGAATCTCAGATATTCCCTTTCTAATGTTTGATGTAACTGCAGTTGCTGAAATGGGTTTATTAGCTGAGAATGAATATTTCCATTACCAAAAAAAGGGGGGTGGGACAGGAGAAGCAAGGGCTCGTAGTTGAAGAAATAAACTCGAAAGCGCGAACTCCATGTAGCGCTGTTTTAGGATATGATTTTGGTAGCCAGAATGTGTGACATGTTTGGCCCAGAAAAATTGAAGCTGAACTGTCATCAGTTTTCTTTTCTTTTTTTTTTTTTTTTTTTAAGCTTTTATTTACTTCTAATTTTCTTCTGTATCACTGTATATTTATATTGATTATTGACTGGGCAAGAAACTGTGGTAGGTTGCCAGAATGAGCAGTCTATTTAAGTGGTTTTAGACATTAAGGTTGAATCTTAGATGATGATTTAGTTCCTGGCGTGTTCATTGGCTCAAGCTCGTAGTTAAAACAGAGTTCCTAGTAAAAGAAAGGACCTTTATTTTCTCTTTCAGCAATGTTCAAAGCCTGTTTCTAGCTTTATATTCTGCCAGCCTTTTACTTTAGTTCTGGATTTATCCTGATGTCATTGTGTGCGTTCTTAATGCGTATGATTTTATAATAGCTGATTTGCTGCTTCAGTGCTTTCTTCTCTCACATTGATTGAGTAGTTCTCCTTACAGATGTTGGCTGCTTTGGGAAATATGTCAAATCAAATAGTTAGAAACATTTGGGCATGTATTACCAGGAGGTTTTTTTCTCCTTTTACTGCTGCACGTCACCTGGAGTTTCTCAACACTGTTAGTTGTCTTTCTTCCAAGAAGAAGATTCACCATTTCCTCACAACCACTGCCAGTTTCAGACCAGCTGAGATCCTTTAGCAGATGCTGTTAACTAAAAATCTGAAGCATTTTAGTTGCCTTTTCAAGTAGATCTGTGGATAGTTTTTATGTGTTTTTTTTTCCAGATATGTGTGATTAGGTGGAAAAAGGAAGGAACTGGAGTAGATTCAGCTGTCTAAATTCAATGAAGAATAGATGTTGGGCAGGGAAAGCCTCTTTGCTCACAGTGCTCCTCTTAGCTATCCTGGTTTCAAAGGAAGGGCTGTTGAAAACAGCCATATCCAAAAGCACTGCGCTTTCTCTCTCATTGCACTGTGCTTTCAGATCGCAAACCAGATAAAACACCCCTGTGTTGAGGGGTTTGCTGTTTCTGCTTCCAATTTAAGCTGAAAAGAAGGGCTTACAGAAGGGTTTGATGTTTTTTAAAAGTGAATCTGAATTTAATCGCACCCCAAGGATCTTTGGCTATTTTTGCTTCGTGCCTGTGTGTTAGGCACAATGAAGAAAGTCCTCAGGAAATGTCATCCTTTTTATTAAAGGATCATGGTGGGAGAAAGAAAATGGCTATCTTCTTAAAAGCAGTCCAGACATCCTCAGAATTTGAAGGAATTTTGTAAACAATTTAATCTGAAAAGGCATGAAATATTGCAAGGGTCTAATTAATGCAATCTGGAAGAGGGACACATTGCAGACTAGACTTGTGCCCTTGACATTTGAAAGACAGGAGAGATGAGACTGTTCGCTTCCCTTTGGAGTGAAGGTGTCTTACATGACTTCTATTTAAAATCAGGGCGTTCTCTGTTAGGTTTGGGAGGTCTGCTATGCCTGTCCTTTCTGGTGCAGGCAAAATCACAGCTTTGACTCTCTGTCCCTCCCCAGACTAGTACATGTTAGACGTAATAGTCCAGTTTGAAATTCAGGAGTTTCAGACCTATGCATTTCTTTGACTGCTTTGATAATTGCAAGTTCTGGTTAAAACCATGATAGCAGGGAACTGATTTTAAAAAATGAGAGTTGGGTTTGAGTAATTGCATGATTAAGTGAGATAGGAGGTCTTATGGTCACATCTATAGTTCTCTCTGCTTGCTTGCATCCCACATTGCAGGTTTGCTCATTTTTCTCTTAAATAAAGGATAGTAATTTAATACTGGCAAAAAAAAAAAAAAAAAAGCTTAAATAGGAAAGAATGAAAATCCAAGGGATAATTTTTTGTTTGTCAGTTCTTTCTGAAAGGTGACTGAGAGGTTTCTTTTGAAACTTTTTTTATTACCATTGTGCTGAGTTGATAAGGATTCCAGCTGTTAGCAGCTACATTCTGTGTCAGCTGATATTTCATCAGATTTTGCTTTCTTGCATCATATTAAACATCACAGACTCTGTTTATAAATAAAATCTCCTGGCTGCCCTTTTTCCTAACCAGCAAAAGCATAACTTTTTTTTTAATATTTGTTACCATCTGTATGGGTGATTGACACTGACTATGGACCCAGTTTTGCCAGTCCGAATTTGTACCAGACTGTTGACATTTTGTACATATAAATTAGTTTCGTTTCTTACATGAATGCTTCAGTTTCTCTCAACGTTATACTTTGAAAGGGACTGCATAATTTTATGTGACCATGAATTATGATTATTTATTTACTTGTAGTTTACTTTAGAGTTGTAATTACATGTGTACAGCATGGTTTGTTTTGTGTTTACACTTGTGTGATTGTGTGTATGCTGGTATAAACTGGATTGACTTTTGTATCTTAAAATGCTTGGGCTTGTTTTTTCAGGGTAGATTAAAGGATCTTTAACATCTCAGCTAGAAATAATGTTCTTTCCTTATTGAACGCCTCTTATTCAGACTAAATGAAAAAGTAGCTATAATGTCCCATATCCACTGGTGGCCTTTTTAGCTCTGATGGGCTCTAGGTTTTAAGTCTAGTAGGGCTTAGCATTCGTCTACTGTTGTAATTGCATGGGTCCCATGGCAGGATGATACCCTTAGTCATTTCCAAATGGTACAACAGCACAGAAGAAAACTGAAATGAAACGTGATTACGTTTTTGTCTGACACAATGAAAATGTAAGGGAGATCAAGCCTCCACATCCTCTTATTACCTCTTTGCCAATACTTACCACTGTTTTATTTTGCTCTCACCCCACAGAGGCCAGCAAACTTGTCATGTCATACGTAGCTGCTGTTTGTGGAAAAGGGGCAGAGGTCAATCAAGTAAAAGAACAACTTTTACAGTCAAATCCAGTGCTTGAAGGTAAGATTCCCACAGAGCTTGTAGGACCGTATTACCTTCTGGGTGTATCAGCTTCCTTGATGAGCTGGTTTTGAAAACTGAATCTGCTGCCGTTTCATTGTTGTTTGATGTCCGAAACCATAAGAGATGCTTTATGTGAAGACAGCAACAAGATTATATAGTTATTCAGTTATGGAGAGGTTTTCTTAAAAAGAAAATTGTGTCTCTTATGAAGTGAGAGCTTAGGAATTTAGGTAACATTTCCCAGCTTCATCCCGCTTGCTCTCTTTGAGCGTAGCATTTCTTAGCTCTGGCTTTGTGGTGCTTGAATGTATCAAAAGATTTAACTTTACTTCAGTCCCTGTGATTCATTTCCTTCCAAAATATATTATTATAGTCTCTAGAAGACAAACAATTTGTTAAGTATTATTTTTCTTTTAGGAAAAAAAAGTGCAGAAATCTTGGATCTTGGAAAAAAATAAAAAAATCAGTAGGCCTGCCTGTTGTTCCCTAAGACTTACTGTTCCCTAGGTCTGGTGAAAGACCCAACTCTGTCAGTCTTTCTTCCTGGCCATTGCCTTTCCTGCTCTCCCATGAAAGACATTTTGATTGTCCAGGTTTTTTTTCTTGTTTTTAATTATTCTTTTTAATATGATGATGTGGGCTGCCAGAACAGGATTTTCATTTTTCCTACAGGTAGGCTGTACAGTCCTCAAAGCCTGCAGTTTTGTCCCATTTAATAATTGCCCCATATTAATTGCCTTCAGAAGTGCCTTGGTTAGAGTTGACTTATTTAGGTCTATTATGTTGATTCGTGGCTCTTTTTTTTTTTTCCACAGTTCTCTAAGCTATTGTGGTGCTAAGACTAATTCTTATGACTGCTATACAATAATTGTGCGTTATGGCCAGATGATATGCAGTGCTTATAAGACTACTAAGTGTCAACATTTTATTTATTGCTTAATAAACTATATGTATATCCAAGGATTTGGAGTCTGTGGAGAGCAAGCATGCGATGCATTATACAATTGGCAATGGGAAAAGAAATCAAAAAAGGGAGAGAAAAGCAAAAGTTAGCTGAGAGCTTTTAACTGGTCTGTTCATATGTGATCATTGACTGTACTCAAAAGTTGTAAGAAGAAAAGACTTGTACAGAAAGGACAAAATGTTAAATTTTAAGACTAATCGAAATGTTGGATGAGTCTGTCGTGCTGATCAGATACACTGCACTTCTGGCTGCATGGAGGGGTTGCAATCCGCCCTCGTTTCTGATTCACCGGGAAGAGTTATGGGTGGTTTCTGTTGCTGTTCTGCAAGGCAGGCTTCAGGCATAGGCAGAAGCGGAATAGGAAGCACAGGGGCTTCGGTAGCCACACCTGGGTTGCTCCCCAGGGACTGCCAAATTTATTGCATTTCATGCTAGTTCATGAATCCTTCTTTTAATATAAGAGGAGTACGCTATGCTCGCAGAATAGTGTCGTATTATTTTAAGGCATTATTCGTTCTATTTGGTGCCGCTGTGGTAACCGCTTATTTAGCTCTTTGGGAGGTAGGACACTGGTATATTCCATGGGGCCGCGGCGCAGGCCTGGCTACTTATGTACGTTTTAGGCAGAAATTAAGCATTTGTGGTTAGATTTGTTTTTCTCTGGTTACATAGTTCTGTTTCAGTCAAGCTGCCGTGCAAGAAAATGACATAAATATTACATATGTGTAATTTATCTTATGGGAATTTTTTTCTTTTTTTAACTGCAGTTGTTACTGTAAATTAACTTTAAAAACAATGAACTTCAGGGAAAACTGAGGAATGTGTCCCGCTATATAATGGAACGTTTGTATTTGATTCTGTGCAGTTATAAATGACTCTACTGTTTAGCTCTGCGTTTAAGAAAATGTAGCTCAGAGATTTGGTTGTTGAAAAGATGATTTATTACAGGGCATAAAGATTTTAAAAACAATTCTGTCACTTATCCTTGGCCTTCAGGAGCAACAAACTTTTCCTTTTGGCTTCTGTTCTTCGATCGAGAATAAGTCTACTCATGAAAGTTTGTTGAAGACTGAAAGCATATATTTATTTCTACCCAAAAAACATTGACTTGACTTGATCGTTGAAAATATATGATATATAAAAATAAATACTGTGATAAATAATCAAAGTCTCCTGTTGGGAGTAAGAGTACTACCATTAAAAAGTCAGAGGAGACACTCCAGTTTGACCACGTGCAGTGTAAGGCCTTGAATTGCCCCACAGTCCAAGTTTGTATCGCTGCATGCTCTAAGCTCGTGGCTGCCCATCTGAACCTAGCCTGGAAGAGTCCTTTCTCGGAGAGATTTTATTGTCAGAAAACTTGAGCTAAAGGAATTGAACCCAAATTTTATTCAAAAAGCAAGTTTAGGTCAAGCTGAGGAGAGTGTTTTAAACTTTCTGTGTAAACCAGGCGTATTTCAGCTGATTAATATGCTTAAACTAAAGTGAATGTTTGGAATGGTGTAACGAAATCAGTGTGAAAGCAGTTGTAAAACTTTCCCATGCAAACAATTTTTAAGTGCCATCCTGTAATTTCTTCATTTCTGGCCTCTGTCTTTTATCACCTTCAGTTCTGATAGCTCAGCTCCTTTGCTTTCTCTCAACTTTTCCTGGAGAGAAAGAAGTGATTCTTAGTATTTCTTATATTTACAGTTGTTTGGGTAGTAAAATTGTAAATGTGGTGATTCAAAACCCACGGATATATGCTGCATTGAGGTGCAGTTTTGGCTTGGAACAGTTTTGCCTTGTATGTTTCTGCCCTTGGCTTTTCCTATCAAGGGAGGTGGCAACGCCAAGCTGCCTTGGACTTCCGAAGGTGTTCTCTCGCTTGCCATAATCTCCGTCCATCCCCCGTGACAGAGAACTCTGCACTGAATGCAGTATTGTTTCTTAGGTGTCTATGATTCTTTTAAAAAAGTCATAACTTTTCACCATTTAAATACTATTTTACTGATAGTTTCACTGTTGTTATTTGTTTTCCTCTCTTGATAGCTTTTGGAAATGCCAAAACTGTGAGGAATGACAACTCCTCTAGATTCGTAAGTATTTTGTTCAAGGCTGAACTTGATTTCCTCATAGAAGAGAAGGCGATATTGTTGACTTTTTCTTTTTCCACCTTACACTAGCCATTAGGCTTCTGTAAGAAACGAATCATTTGGATACAGACCTTTTTTGTAGTTACCCAAAGGCCTTGGAGTTTGGAGAAGTCTGGTGGTCAGTAGCGTTCAGTGTTTTGTTTTGTACATTAAAGTGTGTTCTCCTTCCCGAAGACGTTAGTAGTTCATTATTAGCAGTCACCCATATTTGTAAAAGATGTCCAACTTCCTTGTCAAAAATTTTGTTCGTTTCTGATGTGAGCCTAAAGTTCTGTTGAGAATCATCGTAAAGTAAAACAAGCCAAATTTAGGAGCTGACAGTCTGTGGTTGGATGAAAACATAATTACAGTGCAGCTGGATTTTTTTAATTTTCTGGCACTGGTGGCTTTGTCAGAGACCATGTGCCTAGCAACTCTTCTGCTTAGCAAGTTTACCCTTCCGCATGATTTCATTTTCCATTTATATATATACATTTTTTTTGTTGTTAAAATCTCAATTCAGGTTCTTATTTAGTCCGCATGAAGTTTCAACCTGTGTTTACAACTTTAGTTTTAATGTAAATATTTGTTATGTTACTTTTTTACTTATATTCTTAATAGTCAACTGGTTAAATTGAGATTTTTAGCGTGAAACAGTGAAGAATTATAGGAATTGACAATTGGCAAAAAAAAAAAAAAGATGAAACTGCAGTTGGGAGATTCAAAAGTGTGAGTATTCATGGTCGTTTCTCCTGCTAAAATCAGAAGCTAGAATGCTACTTTGTAGTCTGCTCACTTGCGTGCAGCAAAGTCAAAAAGACTGAGATCCGTAGACAACAGAAGACAAATTAGTACACTCGTAAAACAGTGCATTGCAAGTAAAAGCCCATGGATAAAAGCCTGGGATATAATGACACTGGAGAGTGGCTTTTTCTTCCGCACGGGAGACCTTTCTCCCCTTCCCTTGTGATTCTCGAGGGTTGATATTGTTGTTTCTGTGTGGGTAGGAGTGTTCCTGCTGCGGCTGTCACTGCCCCGGCTCATGGCCTGAGCAAAGGGCCTTTATCACTGGCCCTGCAGTGTCCCACATGTTTAGGGAAGCAAGGTCAGGGCCAAAATGTGAGGCACTGCTGAAGACTGTAGAGAAATTTTTTGATAAAGAGGGTAGAAAAAAATGCAACTGTCAGAGATGAATGATGTGCTGCGGCAGGGAGGACGAGACAGCAAAGAAAAGAAGAGGTGGCTTTGAAAACAGAAGTCTTTCCAGGACAAAGTGCAACCAATTAGTACTTCCCCTTTCAAGTCCTTGCTTATAAATACAAAGCTAAAAATACTTTTGGAACAACCAACTGGCCCAGTCCTTGGGAAATTAAAATTTAATTATCTGATTTAATTTTTTATCTTAAAATTTGGATCAGTTCAGAAATAACAAGAAAGTACAAACACTGTTCTGTCTAGTCTGCCTCGGCTGCCAGCAAGGAGAAGAACAGAGTTTAAGTAGGAACTTAATAAGTCAATCTTGACAAAATACCCAGTAAATCAGATAATATCTTTGAGATGGTGAATATAAAGTGCTTGATTTTTATGTTCTGTAATAAAAATCAAAAAAGAAAGAAATCTCTTCTCAGTACAATGAATGAGGAAGTATAAACACAAGGCTTCCCTTTCCAGTCGATTGTTTCTGTCCTCTGTTAAATAAGCACCAGAGGACACTGAGATCATTTCTGTGCATGGTTTGTGCAATCTGTTTGAATTACTACCAGCAGTTCGTATCTTCCTAAACTTTCTCGCCAATATGAGCTGCACTGCCTTTGACTTTTACACTCAGTATGGGTCTATCCATTTTGTCATTGTTAAAAGTAGCTGTTAGTAAATAAAACACTTGTCATATAAATTAAAATGATGCAAACACACCAGAATGGTCTTCTGTGATGTGGAAAGTCAAACAGAAGTCAAGGAAACGCACTGCACCAGTACAGCTAAAAGTGAAATCGCTTTTGCAGTCACAGTCTGTTAATTGTTGCCTCTGGTCTCCTGAGTTACAAGGCAGAGAGTTCAGTAGGGAAAAAACCATCGCTTTCCCAGGGCAGATGCACACTTACGCACATACACGAGGCAATTACTAAAAACAATTGTTGCCAAACAGCTCTTAAATGCAAACTGAGAGACTATCATGGGATTGCTTTAATTCTTCATGCTGCTAGAAGATTTTACAGCTAGAAAGTAAGTCTGCTTGGAAGATAATTAACTTTGTTTCTTCCTGGATTCTTCCATTGATGAATATAGTAATACCTGAATGGCCATAAGTACTGTTTGGTGGTGTTAGTACACCGATGAAAGCTCATATAACACACTTGTCCTTAATATCATCAAAATTTTTTATATCCTTACAAAGCAAGCAAATTATTGTGTTGCATTACAAGCCCGATTAAAGCAATTGTCATGAAAATCTTTGGCTATGGTAACAAAATTGTCTTACAAGCTTTGCTTTTTAAAATTTAACAGAGTATAGAAGAGGTTGCCAGATTGCTCTCTTACCCTGTAAAAGTGACCAACTAACTTTTAAAGATTTCTTACACAGAATTTAAATTCTTGAAATATATTGCTTTCACAGGGGAAATACATGGATATTGAGTTTGATTTTAAAGGTGATCCGCTTGGAGGAGTTATAAGCAATTGTGAGTATTACTGTTTGTATCAGCATATTAACAACTTAAAGTGCTTTATTCAGAAAGGAAAATGGTTAAATTATTGAAAAGATGGATATGCTCATCTAACTGAGTCCATCTCCATTGTGTGATAAAATCTGTTCTGCTTTTTAATTTTTATATTTGTTGTTTTGGTGCTGATTAGAGTACCTTAGAGTAAGTGAAAACACGCTTGAAGATGCAAGTATGAACAGTAAGTGTATTGTGTTGTTTTGAAAGGTCATGAGTAAAGAGCATGCGTCCATATGTTGCCTCTGAAGGTGGCTGTGGATGAATGAGGATATCTGAGACCGTTTTTGTGCTTGAATCTCTGGGTTCAGTTGTGTCACATCATTTGATGTGTCAGGTATTTATGTTAGATGCTGGCTGAGATATGCCGTTTTGTAATTAATGAGAGTCACGCAAAGTATGCTCGAGATTGCCAGGAAATGGGTATGTTTATTTGAAATCAAAGCAGTCCATGCTAATTTTAACACACCCCGTAATCTGGGAAAAGGCTTAGAGTGAGAGAGGATCTACAGCTGTTGGGTTTAGGAAGGCAAAGGTGGCCTTAGGATTCTGTTCCTTGAAGTAAGGATACTTCTATGAAAATTGTAACAATCCAGACATTTTAACCAGCCCTCTGTTGGGAGGAGAAAGGCTGTGAACTGAGCACCAATTCAGGATACTTTGGGTCGCTTTTCTTTCTAGAGCTTAAATGCAGCTTTTTAGAGAAATTGCTCTTTTGTGCTATATAAAGCTGTTTGGTTTTTGTATTTTTAAACAGGGGTGGAAGAGGGCAGTGAGTGACTATACTAGGTGTCACTGACCTAGCCTTGACCTCTCTTCCTCCTCAGCCAAATCCATCACTGTTTCTAAAGGTCAGCTTTTGGCTCCATTACCATGTTACTGGTCATGAAATAATGGGAGTCTTCCAAGGTGAACAAAAGCTGAACTTTCCATATGTAATACAAACATTTTAAAAAATTGTGAAAAGTTCTGCACATGGATGTCGTAGTTTGTTTTGGCATAGGTCAGACAAAGTAGTTTCTTGCCCAGATCACCTTTTGTAGCTGTTCCTGGAGCAGCACGGTATTTGAGATACAGTAGATCCTGAAACTAAAAGAAGTAACTGTTTAGCTGTTTATGGCTACCTATAAACTTTGATGTTTTGCAGTTAAAGAAATTTGAGGCCAAACATAGTGAATTCATCAATAATTAAATTTAGACAAAAAACATTTCAGCAGGCTAACTCTGTGTGTGTGTGTGTGTGTGTGTGTGTGTGTGTGTGTGTGTGTGTCCATTTGTCCGTCCATTCAGAATAGCTACAAAAAAACAAAATCTCCTTTGTGGAATGGGCATTGAACAGTTTTTCTGTGAAAATACCGTGCTGAGTCATCTAATAAAAATACTCTGTCACATCAAAAGGAGATGCAAATAGTTACTCTGTAGTTTGCCTGCCTTATAAATCTTTGCAAATTGTAATTGTAATGTTGCATGAAATTATAAAGAAGTGATGGTATATATCATCAAGGATAGACTTAAATTTAGATGTGCCCAGAAGATTCCTATTGTAGGCATTCTGCCTGTGTTCTCATGTTTTCTAGATATCTAATAACAAGAACATGACTATAGATTAGAAAATAAAGACCTGACGTGTAAGCCTTATTGTGCAAAAGATGCTCCTTGTTGAACTGTGAAACACTTCATACTAATGCAGTATGTCAGAGAGAAGTACTAAGTTCCTGTAACTGGCTGTTAATGCATCTCATTTTTGCTTCAAGTGCTTTAATGTTCAACAAATGTGATCATCCATCCATCTCTCTTTAAATACTTGGTTTGAATTCTTTACAATTTTAAAGTGACTTTTTTTGTCCTCCCTTAGATTTTTCCACACTTCTGGCATCTGCAG